>NW_028188561.1:437500-1081877 GCF_057381915.1 Diplotaxodon limnothrissa | reverse complement strand
AAAACCTGTTTTCCCAGCACGGGAACCTTGAGTTCTATAAGATAAAGCCATAAACATGTTATCCGAGTCTTCTATCAAAAGTTACAGCTATTTCTATGAAGTTGTACAAAAACGCTTTCTTTCGCCAAGACAGTGCGTTTCTCACTGTTACATGCATTTGAATGGGGAACTCGACCGAAACAAAGTATAGGTTTTCATGTTTTCCCAGCAGGGAACCTTGAGTTCTATAAGATAAAGCCATAAACATGTTATCCGAGTCTTCTATCAAAAGTTACAGCTATTTCTATGAAGTTGTACAAAAACGCTTTCTTTCGCCAAGACAGTGCGTTTCTCACTGTTACATGCATTTGAATGGGGAACTCGACCGAACAAAGTATAGGTTTTCATTATGTGAATAACTTGGAAATCTTAGCTCAAACAGCTGCAAAACCTGTTTTCCCAGCACGGGGACCTTGAGTTCTATAATATAAGGCCATAAACATGTTTGTCTGAGTCTTCTATCAAAAGTTACAGCTATTTCTATGAAGTTGTACAAAAACGCTTTCTTTCGCCAAGACAGTGCGTTTCTCACTGTTACATGCATTTGAATGGGGAACTCGACCGAAACAAAGTATAGGTTTTCATTATGTGAATAACTTGGAAATCTTAGCTCAAACAGCTGCAAAAACCTGTTTTCCCAGCACGGGAACCTTGAGTTCTATAAGATAAAGCCATAAACATGTGTATCTGAGTCTTCTATCAAAAGTTACAGCTATTTCTATGAAGTTGTACAAAAACGCTTTCTTTCGCCAAGACAGTGCGTTTCTCACTGTTACATGCATTTGAATGGGGAACTCGACCGAAACAAAGTATAGGTTTTCATTATGTGAATAACTTGGAAATCTTAGCTCAAACAGCTGCAAAACCTGTTTTCCCAGCACGGGAACCTTGAGTTCTATAAGATAAAGCCATAAACATGTGTATCCGAGTCTTCTATCAAAAGTTACAGCTATTTCTATGAAGTTGTACAAAAACGCTTTCTTTCGCCAAGACAGTGCGTTTCTCACTGTTACATGCATTTGAATGGGGAACTCGACCGAACAAAGTATAGGTTTTCATTATGTGAATAACTTGGAAATCTTAGCTCAAACAGCTGCAAAACCTGTTTTCCCAGCACGGGAACCTTGAGTTCTATAAGATAAAGCCATAAACATGTGTATCTGAGTCTTCTATCAAAAGTTACAGCTATTTCTATGAAGTTGTACAAAAACGCTTTCTTTCGCCAAGACAGTGCGTTTCTCACTGTTACATGCATTTGAATGGGGAACTCGACCGAAACAAAGTATAGGTTTTCATTATGTGAATAACTTGGAAATCTTAGCTCAAACAGCTGCAAAACCTGTTTTCCCAGCACGGGAACCTTGAGTTCTATAAGATAAAGCCATAAACATGTGTATCCGAGTCTTCTATCAAAAGTTACAGCTATTTCTATGAAGTTGTACAAAAACGCTTTCTTTCGCCAAGACAGTGCGTTTCTCACTGTTACATGCATTTGAATGGGGAACTCGACCGAAACAAAGTATAGGTTTTCATTATGTGAATAACTTGGAAATCTTAGCTCAAACAGCTGCAAAACCTGTTTTCCCAGCACGGGAACCTTGAGTTCTATAAGATAAAGCCATAAACATGTGTATCCGAGTCTTCTATCAAAAGTTACAGCTATTTCTATGAAGTTGTACAAAAACGCTTTCTTTCGCCAAGACAGTGCGTTTCTCACTGTTACATGCATTTGAATGGGGAACTCGACCGAAACAAAGTATAGGTTTTCATTATGTGAATAACTTGGAAATCTTAGCTCAAACAGCTGCAAAACCTGTTTTCCCAGCACGGGGACCTTGAGTTCTATAATATAAGCCATAAACATGTTTGTCTGAGTCTTCTATCAAAAGTTACAGCTATTTCTATGAAGTTGTACAAAAACGCTTTCTTTCGCCAAGACAGTGCGTTTCTCACTGTTACATGCATTTGAATGGGGAACTCGACCGAAACAAAGTATAGGTTTTCATTATGTGAATAACTTGGAAATCTTAGCTCAAACAGCTGCAAAACCTGTTTTCCCAGCACGGGAACCTTGAGT
The DNA here is from genome assembly GCF_057381915.1 of Diplotaxodon limnothrissa. NCBI lineage: Eukaryota > Metazoa > Chordata > Actinopteri > Cichliformes > Cichlidae > Diplotaxodon > Diplotaxodon limnothrissa. The sequence goes on along the minus strand of NW_028188561.1, from coordinate 1,079,761 downwards.
TCTATAAGATAAAGCCATAAACATGTGTATCCGAGTCTTCTATCAAAAGTTACAGCTATTTCTATGAAGTTGTACAAAAACGCTTTCTTTCGCCAAGACAGTGCGTTTCTCACTGTTACATGCATTTGAATGGGGAACTCGACCGAAACAAAGTATAGGTTTTCATTATGTGAATAACTTGGAAATCTTAGCTCAAACAGCTGCAAAACCTGTTTTCCCAGCACGGGGACCTTGAGTTCTATAATATAAGGCCATAAACATGTTTATCTGAGTCTTCTATCAAAAGTTACAGCTATTTCTATGAAGTTGTACAAAAACGCTTTCTTTCGCCAAGACAGTGCGTTTCTCACTGTTACATGCATTTGAATGGGGAACTCGACCGAAACAAAGTATAGGTTTTCATTATGTGAATAACTTGGAAATCTTAGCTCAAACAGCTGCAAAACCTGTTTTCCCAGCACGGGAACCTTGAGTTCTATAAGATAAAGCCATAAACATGTGTATCCGAGTCTTCTATCAAAAGTTACAGCTATTTCTATGAAGTTGTACAAAAACGCTTTCTTTCGCCAAGACAGTGCGTTTCTCACTGTTACATGCATTTGAATGGGGAACTCGACCGAAACAAAGTATAGGTTTTCATTATGTGAATAACTTGGAAATCTTAGCTCAAACAGCTGCAAAACCTGTTTTCCCAGCACGGGAACCTTGAGTTCTATAAGATAAAGCCATAAACATGTGTATCCGAGTCTTCTATCAAAAGTTACAGCTATTTCTATGAAGTTGTACAAAAACGCTTTCTTTCGCCAAGACAGTGCGTTTCTCACTGTTACATGCATTTGAATGGGGAACTCGACCGAAACAAAGTATAGGTTTTCATTATGTGAATAACTTGGAAATCTTAGCTCAAACAGCTGCAAAACCTGTTTTCCCAGCACGGGGACCTTGAGTTCTATAATATAAGGCCATAAACATGTGTATCCGAGTCTTCTATCAAAAGTTACAGCTATTTCTATGAAGTTGTACAAAAACGCTTTCTTTCGCCAAGACAGTGCGTTTCTCACTGTTACATGCATTTGAATGGGGAACTCGACCGAAACAAAGTATAGGTTTTCATTATGTGAATAACTTGGAAATCTTAGCTCAAACAGCTGCAAAACCTGTTTTCCCAGCACGGGAACCTTGAGTTCTATAAGATAAAGCCATAAACATGTGTATCCGAGTCTTCTATCAAAAGTTACAGCTATTTCTATGAAGTTGTACAAAAACGCTTTCTTTCGCCAAGACAGTGCGTTTCTCACTGTTACATGCATTTGAATGGGGAACTCGACCGAAACAAAGTATAGGTTTTCATTATGTGAATAACTTGGAAATCTTAGCTCAAACAGCTGCAAAACCTGTTTTCCCAGCACGGGAACCTTGAGTTCTATAAGATAAAGCCATAAACATGTGTATCCGAGTCTTCTATCAAAAGTTACAGCTATTTCTATGAAGTTGTACAAAAACGCTTTCTTTCGCCAAGACAGTGCGTTTCTCACTGTTACATGCATTTGAATGGGGAACTCGACCGAAACAAAGTATAGGTTTTCATTATGTGAATAACTTGGAAATCTTAGCTCAAACAGCTGCAAAACCTGTTTTCCCAGCACGGGACCTTGAGTTCTATAAGATAAAGCCATAAACATGTGTATCCGAGTCTTCTATCAAAAGTTACAGCTATTTCTATGAAGTTGTACAAAAACGCTTTCTTTCGCCAAGACAGTGCGTTTCTCACTGTTACATGCATTTGAATGGGGAACTCGACCGAAACAAAGTATAGGTTTTCATTATGTGAATAACTTGGAAATCTTAGCTCAAACAGCTGCAAAACCTGTTTTCCCAGCACGGGGACCTTGAGTTCTATAAGATAAAGGCCATAAACATGTGTATCTGAGTCTTCTATCAAAAGTTACAGCTATTTCTATGAAGTTGTACAAAAACGCTTTCTTTCGCCAAGACAGTGCGTTTCTCACTGTTACATGCATTTGAATGGGGAACTCGACCGAAACAAAGTATAGGTTTTCATTATGTGAATAACTTGGAAATCTTAGCTCAAACAGCTGCAAAACCTGTTTTCCCAGCACGGGAACCTTGAGTTCTATAAGATAAAGCCATAAACATGTGTATCCGAGTCTTCTATCAAAAGTTACAGCTATTTCTATGAAGTTGTACAAAAACGCTTTCTTTCGCCAAGACAGTGCGTTTCTCACTGTTACATGCATTTGAATGGGGAACTCGACCGAAACAAAGTATAGGTTTTCATTATGTGAATAACTTGGAAATCTTAGCTCAAACAGCTGCAAAACCTGTTTTCCCAGCACGGGGACCTTGAGTTCTATAATATAAGGCCATAAACATGTGTATCTGAGTCTTCTATCAAAAGTTACAGCTATTTCTATGAAGTTGTACAAAAACGCTTTCTTTCGCCAAGACAGTGCGTTTCTCACTGTTACATGCATTTGAATGGGGAACTCGACCGAAACAAAGTATAGGTTTTCATTATGTGAATAACTTGGAAATCTTAGCTCAAACAGCTGCAAAACCTGTTTTCCCAGCACGGGAACCTTGAGTTCTATAAGATAAAGCCATAAACATGTGTATCCGAGTCTTCTATCAAAAGTTACAGCTATTTCTATGAAGTTGTACAAAAACGCTTTCTTTCGCCAAGACAGTGCGTTTCTCACTGTTACATGCATTTGAATGGGGAACTCGACCGAAACAAAGTATAGGTTTTCATTATGTGAATAACTTGGAAATCTTAGCTCAAACAGCTGCAAAACCTGTTTTCCCAGCACGGGAACCTTGAGTTCTATAAGATAAAGCCATAAACATGTGTATCCGAGTCTTCTATCAAAAGTTACAGCTATTTCTATGAAGTTGTACAAAAACGCTTTCTTTCGCCAAGACAGTGCGTTTCTCACTGTTACATGCATTTGAATGGGGAACTCGACCGAAACAAAGTATAGGTTTTCATTATGTGAATAACTTGGAAATCTTAGCTCAAACAGCTGCAAAACCTGTTTTCCCAGCACGGGACCTTGAGTTCTATAAGATAAAGCCATAAACATGTGTATCCGAGTCTTCTATCAAAAGTTACAGCTATTTCTATGAAGTTGTACAAAAACGCTTTCTTTCGCCAAGACAGTGCGTTTCTCACTGTTACATGCATTTGAATGGGGAACTCGACCGAAACAAAGTATAGGTTTTCATTATGTGAATAACTTGGAAATCTTAGCTCAAACAGCTGCAAAACCTGTTTTCCCAGCACGGGGACCTTGAGTTCTATAATATAAGGCCATAAACATGTTTGTCTGAGTCTTCTATCAAAAGTTACAGCTATTTCTATGAAGTTGTACAAAAACGCTTTCTTTCGCCAAGACAGTGCGTTTCTCACTGTTACATGCATTTGAATGGGGAACTCGACCGAAACAAAGTATAGGTTTTCATTATGTGAATAACTTGGAAATCTTAGCTCAAACAGCTGCAAAACCTGTTTTCCCAGCACGGGAACCTTGAGTTCTATAAGATAAAGCCATAAACATGTGTATCCGAGTCTTCTATCAAAAGTTACAGCTATTTCTATGAAGTTGTACAAAAACGCTTTCTTTCGCCAAGACAGTGCGTTTCTCACTGTTACATGCATTTGAATGGGGAACTCGACCGAAACAAAGTATAGGTTTTCATTATGTGAATAACTTGGAAATCTTAGCTCAAACAGCTGCAAAACCTGTTTTCCCAGCACGGGAACCTTGAGTTCTATAAGATAAAGCCATAAACATGTGTATCCGAGTCTTCTATCAAAAGTTACAGCTATTTCTATGAAGTTGTACAAAAACGCTTTCTTTCGCCAAGACAGTGCGTTTCTCACTGTTACATGCATTTGAATGGGGAACTCGACCGAAACAAAGTATAGGTTTTCATTATGTGAATAACTTGGAAATCTTAGCTCAAACAGCTGCAAAACCTGTTTTCCCAGCACGGGGACCTTGAGTTCTATAATATAAGCCATAAACATGTTTGTCTGAGTCTTCTATCAAAAGTTACAGCTATTTCTATGAAGTTGTACAAAAACGCTTTCTTTCGCCAAGACAGTGCGTTTCTCACTGTTACATGCATTTGAATGGGGAACTCGACCGAAACAAAGTATAGGTTTTCATTATGTGAATAACTTGAAATCTTAGCTCAAACAGCTGCAAAACCTGTTTTCCCAGCACGGGGAACCTTGAGTTCTATAATATAAGGCCATAAACATGTGTATCCGAGTCTTCTATCAAAAGTTACAGCTATTTCTATGAAGTTGTACAAAAACGCTTTCTTTCGCCAAGACAGTGCGTTTCTCACTGTTACATGCATTTGAATGGGGAACTCGACCGAAACAAAGTATAGGTTTTCATTATGTGAATAACTTGGAAATCTTAGCTCAAACAGCTGCAAAACCTGTTTTCCCAGCACGGGAACCTTGAGTTCTATAAGATAAAGCCATAAACATGTGTATCCGAGTCTTCTATCAAAAGTTACAGCTATTTCTATGAAGTTGTACAAAAACGCTTTCTTTCGCCAAGACAGTGCGTTTCTCACTGTTACATGCATTTGAATGGGGAACTCGACCGAAACAAAGTATAGGTTTTCATTATGTGAATAACTTGGAAATCTTAGCTCAAACAGCTGCAAAACCTGTTTTCCCAGCACGGGGAACCTTGAGTTCTATAAGATAAAGCCATAAACATGTGTATCCGAGTCTTCTATCAAAAGTTACAGCTATTTCTATGAAGTTGTACAAAAACGCTTTCTTTCGCCAAGACAGTGCGTTTCTCACTGTTACATGCATTTGAATGGGGAACTCGACCGAAACAAAGTATAGGTTTTCATTATGTGAATAACTTGGAAATCTTAGCTCAAACAGCTGCAAAACCTGTTTTCCCAGCACGGGAACCTTGAGTTCTATAAGATAAAGCCATAAACATGTGTATCCGAGTCTTCTATCAAAAGTTACAGCTATTTCTATGAAGTTGTACAAAAACGCTTTCTTTCGCCAAGACAGTGCGTTTCTCACTGTTACATGCATTTGAATGGGGAACTCGACCGAAACAAAGTATAGGTTTTCATTATGTGAATAACTTGGAAATCTTAGCTCAAACAGCTGCAAAACCTGTTTTCCCAGCACGGGAACCTTGAGTTCTATAAGATAAAGCCATAAACATGTGTATCCGAGTCTTCTATCAAAAGTTACAGCTATTTCTATGAAGTTGTACAAAAACGCTTTCTTTCGCCAAGACAGTGCGTTTCTCACTGTTACATGCATTTGAATGGGGAACTCGACCGAAACAAAGTATAGGTTTTCATTATGTGAATAACTTGGAAATCTTAGCTCAAACAGCTGCAAAACCTGTTTTCCCAGCACGGGAACCTTGAGTTCTATAAGATAAAGCCATAAACATGTGTATCCGAGTCTTCTATCAAAAGTTACAGCTATTTCTATGAAGTTGTACAAAAACGCTTTCTTTCGCCAAGACAGTGCGTTTCTCACTGTTACATGCATTTGAATGGGGAACTCGACCGAAACAAAGTATAGGTTTTCATTATGTGAATAACTTGGAAATCTTAGCTCAAACAGCTGCAAAACCTGTTTTCCCAGCACGGGAACCTTGAGTTCTATAAGATAAAGCCATAAACATGTGTATCCGAGTCTTCTATCAAAAGTTACAGCTATTTCTATGAAGTTGTACAAAAACGCTTTCTTTCGCCAAGACAGTGCGTTTCTCACTGTTACATGCATTTGAATGGGGAACTCGACCGAAACAAAGTATAGGTTTTCATTATGTGAATAACTTGGAAATCTTAGCTCAAACAGCTGCAAAACCTGTTTTCCCAGCACGGGAACCTTGAGTTCTATAAGATAAAGCCATAAACATGTGTATCCGAGTCTTCTATCAAAAGTTACAGCTATTTCTATGAAGTTGTACAAAAACGCTTTCTTTCGCCAAGACAGTGCGTTTCTCACTGTTACATGCATTTGAATGGGGAACTCGACCGAAACAAAGTATAGGTTTTCATTATGTGAATAACTTGGAAATCTTAGCTCAAACAGCTGCAAAACCTGTTTTCCCAGCACGGGAACCTTGAGTTCTATAAGATAAAGCCATAAACATGTGTATCCGAGTCTTCTATCAAAAGTTACAGCTATTTCTATGAAGTTGTACAAAAACGCTTTCTTTCGCCAAGACAGTGCGTTTCTCACTGTTACATGCATTTGAATGGGGAACTCGACCGAAACAAAGTATAGGTTTTCATTATGTGAATAACTTGGAAATCTTAGCTCAAACAGCTGCAAAACCTGTTTTCCCAGCACGGGGAACCTTGAGTTCTATAAGATAAAGCCATAAACATGTGTATCCGAGTCTTCTATCAAAAGTTACAGCTATTTCTATGAAGTTGTACAAAAACGCTTTCTTTCGCCAAGACAGTGCGTTTCTCACTGTTACATGCATTTGAATGGGGAACTCGACCGAAACAAAGTATAGGTTTTCATTATGTGAATAACTTGGAAATCTTAGCTCAAACAGCTGCAAAACCTGTTTTCCCAGCACGGGAACCTTGAGTTCTATAAGATAAAGCCATAAACATGTGTATCCGAGTCTTCTATCAAAAGTTACAGCTATTTCTATGAAGTTGTACAAAAACGCTTTCTTTCGCCAAGACAGTGCGTTTCTCACTGTTACATGCATTTGAATGGGGAACTCGACCGAAACAAAGTATAGGTTTTCATTATGTGAATAACTTGGAAATCTTAGCTCAAACAGCTGCAAAACCTGTTTTCCCAGCACGGGAACCTTGAGTTCTATAAGATAAAGCCATAAACATGTGTATCCGAGTCTTCTATCAAAAGTTACAGCTATTTCTATGAAGTTGTACAAAAACGCTTTCTTTCGCCAAGACAGTGCGTTTCTCACTGTTACATGCATTTGAATGGGGAACTCGACCGAAACAAAGTATAGGTTTTCATTATGTGAATAACTTGGAAATCTTAGCTCAAACAGCTGCAAAACCTGTTTTCCCAGCACGGGAACCTTGAGTTCTATAAGATAAAGCCATAAACATGTGTATCCGAGTCTTCTATCAAAAGTTACAGCTATTTCTATGAAGTTGTACAAAAACGCTTTCTTTCGCCAAGACAGTGCGTTTCTCACTGTTACATGCATTTGAATGGGGAACTCGACCGAAACAAAGTATAGGTTTTCATTATGTGAATAACTTGGAAATCTTAGCTCAAACAGCTGCAAAACCTGTTTTCCCAGCACGGGAACCTTGAGTTCTATAAGATAAAGCCATAAACATGTGTATCCGAGTCTTCTATCAAAAGTTACAGCTATTTCTATGAAGTTGTACAAAAACGCTTTCTTTCGCCAAGACAGTGCGTTTCTCACTGTTACATGCATTTGAATGGGGAACTCGACCGAAACAAAGTATAGGTTTTCATTATGTGAATAACTTGGAAATCTTAGCTCAAACAGCTGCAAAACCTGTTTTCCCAGCACGGGAACCTTGAGTTCTATAAGATAAAGCCATAAACATGTGTATCCGAGTCTTCTATCAAAAGTTACAGCTATTTCTATGAAGTTGTACAAAAACGCTTTCTTTCGCCAAGACAGTGCGTTTCTCACTGTTACATGCATTTGAATGGGGAACTCGACCGAAACAAAGTATAGGTTTTCATTATGTGAATAACTTGGAAATCTTAGCTCAAACAGCTGCAAAACCTGTTTTCCCAGCACGGGAACCTTGAGTTCTATAAGATAAAGCCATAAACATGTGTATCCGAGTCTTCTATCAAAAGTTACAGCTATTTCTATGAAGTTGTACAAAAACGCTTTCTTTCGCCAAGACAGTGCGTTTCTCACTGTTACATGCATTTGAATGGGGAACTCGACCGAAACAAAGTATAGGTTTTCATTATGTGAATAACTTGGAAATCTTAGCTCAAACAGCTGCAAAACCTGTTTTCCCAGCACGGGGACCTTGAGTTCTATAATATAAGGCCATAAACATGTTTGTCTGAGTCTTCTATCAAAAGTTACAGCTATTTCTATGAAGTTGTACAAAAACGCTTTCTTTCGCCAAGACAGTGCGTTTCTCACTGTTACATGCATTTGAATGGGGAACTCGACCGAAACAAAGTATAGGTTTTCATTATGTGAATAACTTGGAAATCTTAGCTCAAACAGCTGCAAAACCTGTTTTCCCAGCACGGGAACCTTGAGTTCTATAAGATAAAGCCATAAACATGTGTATCCGAGTCTTCTATCAAAAGTTACAGCTATTTCTATGAAGTTGTACAAAAACGCTTTCTTTCGCCAAGACAGTGCGGTTCTCACTGTTACATGCATTTGAATGGGGAACTCGACCGAAACAAAGTATAGGTTTTCATTATGTGAATAACTTGGAAATCTTAGCTCAAACAGCTGCAAAACCTGTTTTCCCAGCACGGGAACCTTGAGTTCTATAAGATAAAGCCATAAACATGTGTATCCGAGTCTTCTATCAAAAGTTACAGCTATTTCTATGAAGTTGTACAAAAACGCTTTCTTTCGCCAAGACAGTGCGTTTCTCACTGTTACATGCATTTGAATGGGGAACTCGACCGAAACAAAGTATAGGTTTTCATTATGTGAATAACTTGAAAATCTTAGCTCAAACAGCTGCAAAACCTGTTTTCCCAGCACGGGGACCTTGAGTTCTATAATATAAGGCCATAAACATGTTTGTCTGAGTCTTCTATCAAAAGTTACAGCTATTTCTATGAAGTTGTACAAAAACGCTTTCTTTCGCCAAGACAGTGCGTTTCTCACTGTTACATGCATTTGAATGGGGAACTCGACCGAAACAAAGTATAGGTTTTCATTATGTGAATAACTTGAAAATCTTAGCTCAAACAGCTGCAAAACCTGTTTTCCCAGCACGGGGACCTTGAGTTCTATAATATAAGGCCATAAACATGTTTGTCTGAGTCTTCTATCAAAAGTTACAGCTATTTCTATGAAGTTGTACAAAAACGCTTTCTTTCGCCAAGACAGTGCGTTTCTCACTGTTACATGCATTTGAATGGGGAACTCGACCGAAACAAAGTATAGGTTTTCATTATGTGAATAACTTGGAAATCTTAGCTCAAACAGCTGCAAAACCTGTTTTCCCAGCACGGGAACTTTGAGTTCTATAAGATAAAGCCATAAACATGTGTATCCGAGTCTTCTATCAAAAGTTACAGCTATTTCTATGAAGTTGTACAAAAACGCTTTCTTTTGCCAAGACAGTGCGTTTCTCACTGTTACATGCATTTGAATGGGGAACTCGACCGAAACAAAGTATAGGTTTTCATTATGTGAATAACTTGGAAATCTTAGCTCAAACAGCTGCAAAACCTGTTTTCCCAGCACGGGGACCTTGAGTTCTATAAGATAAAGCCATAAACATGTGTATCCGAGTCTTCTATCAAAAGTTACAGCTATTTCTATGAAGTTGTACAAAAACGCTTTCTTTCGCCAAGACAGTGCGTTTCTCACTGTTACATGCATTTGAATGGGGAACTCGACCGAAACAAAGTATAGGTTTTCATTATGTGAATAACTTGAAAATCTTAGCTCAAACAGCTGCAAAACCTGTTTTCCCAGCACGGGGACCTTGAGTTCTATAATATAAGGCCATAAACATGTTTGTCTGAGTCTTCTATCAAAAGTTACAGCTATTTCTATGAAGTTGTACAAAAACGCTTTCTTTCGCCAAGACAGTGCGTTTCTCACTGTTACATGCATTTGAATGGGGAACTCGACCGAAACAAAGTATAGGTTTTCATTATGTGAATAACTTGGAAATCTTAGCTCAAACAGCTGCAAAACCTGTTTTCCCAGCACGGGAACCTTGAGTTCTATAAGATAAAGCCATAAACATGTGTATCCGAGTCTTCTATCAAAAGTTACAGCTATTTCTATGAAGTTGTACAAAAACGCTTTCTTTCGCCAAGACAGTGCGTTTCTCACTGTTACATGCATTTGAATGGGGAACTCGACCGAAACAAAGTATAGGTTTTCATTATGTGAATAACTTGGAAATCTTAGCTCAAACAGCTGCAAAACCTGTTTTCCCAGCACGGGGACCTTGAGTTCTATAATATAAGGCCATAAACATGTGTATCCGAGTCTTCTATCAAAAGTTACAGCTATTTCTATGAAGTTGTACAAAAACGCTTTCTTTCGCCAAGACAGTGCGTTTCTCACTGTTACATGCATTTGAATGGGGAACTCGACCGAAACAAAGTATAGGTTTTCATTATGTGAATAACTTGGAAATCTTAGCTCAAACAGCTGCAAAACCTGTTTTCCCAGCACGGGAACCTTGAGTTCTATAAGATAAAGCCATAAACATGTGTATCCGAGTCTTCTATCAAAAGTTACAGCTATTTCTATGAAGTTGTACAAAAACGCTTTCTTTCGCCAAGACAGTGCGTTTCTCACTGTTACATGCATTTGAATGGGGAACTCGACCGAAACAAAGTATAGGTTTTCATTATGTGAATAACTTGGAAATCTTAGCTCAATTAGGGGCCGCTAGGGAAAAACACGGTGATGCCGGGCCAGGTTAGGGTCGGTTAGGGAAAAACGTGGTTAGGTTTCCGTAGCGGAAACCTAACCACGTTAGGGTCCGCTAGGGGAAAACACGGTGACATCGGGTCATGTTTTCCGCCCACCACCTCCTTTTATGTTCCTTATTTCCTAACCTGGCTCGTTTTTCTGATCTGACCAATAACGGGTCAGACCGTTTTTTTTGTTTTTTTTTCTGTATGGGACCATCATGTTTTTTCACAACATTCATAACAACACACTTTCATCGACACAACCAGCAATGATTCATGCACAGCACAGCCATTCAAACGGCATTCACTCCTTCATAATGTAGCCGGATGGGCTACTCTACTCGCCTTTCTTTTTCTCTCTTTCTCGCTCTGCTACCGCAGCAGAGTGAAGCTGACCCCCCACCCACTTGAAACGTAAAGGCAAATAGGCGGAGCGGTTAGTGCTACGTTTGTGCAGATTTGTGCAGGTAAAATTAGCGTTTGTGCTGCTACAGTTTTTGAGATATTAAACATTATTTTATAGGTCATTCAAAGGTCACCATCCCCCCAGACTGCTCCAAAACGGGCCAAAATGGTCTACTTTTTTAGTGCTACGTTTGTGCTGATTTGTGCAGGTAATATTAGCGTTTGTGCTGCTACAGTATCTGAGATATTAAAAGTTATATTTTTTGCTGATGACATCACCATCCTCCCAGACTGCTCCAAAACGGGCCAAAATGGTCTACTTTTTTAGTGCTACGTTTGTGCTGATTTGTGCAGGTAAAATTAGCGTTTGTTCTGCTCTGGTTTCCGAGATATTAAACATTATTTTATAGGTCATTCAAAGGTCACCATCCCCCCAGACTGCTCCAAAACAAACCAAAATGGTCTACTTTTTTAGTGCTAGGTTTGTGCAGATTTGTGCAGGTAAAATTATCGTTTGTGCTGCTATGATTTGAGATATTCTGTTATGGTTTACTGCTGAAAAATGACCTTTCACTTTGTGTGTCCACTTGTTCAATAAAGTTCTGTTAAAAAACCCTCTTGTTGTATTTAATCAGCTAAATTTGTAATGAGTGTATTTTTTTTTTTAACTTCAATTTCTTTACTTCAATCACTTTTTGTTCATAAAACCACGATGCAAATGCTTGAGTATTTTCTTTTTTTTTTTAGAGTGGATTAAAAAAACTTTATTGAAAACTACATTTGAACATTTTACACTCCCATGACCACTTTTTGAGAAACGAACAAGCTCGCAGTCTTTTGCATCAAATACACATTTTCTGGCGGAAAAAACTATTATTTGGCATAACTGTGTCTGAAGGATTCTTAGAACAGCGTTCATCTGATTTCTGAACAAGGTAAGCTTACATTTAAAATACTGAGATTTTAGTTACTGAGTTAATACATGATATAGCTAACTGTTTGGATCAAAAGGATTTTTTTTCAATGTTAAACATTTTCAAAAATGTCCAAGAAAAAAGTTTCTAAAGCACTTTAAAACATGTAGCACACTGGACTAAAGTGCTGTACAGTACATAGGTTAAATAGTCAGACTCTTTAATAAACTCACAAATTCAATAGCTCCATCTTAAAAACAATAATTCCACAAAATATGAAAGTGTAGATTGGTGGAGAGCTTGGGGGAGGGGTTGCTCCTGGCTGTATATATAGTTCAGAAATCACGTTTTGCTCCATCATAATCATAGTGTGTTTTTTGTTTTGTTTTTTTTTTTGTTTTTTTTGTTTTTAAAGATGCCTCGAAAGCCATCTGTAGACAAGGTTTCCATTTTTGCAATTCTTTGCAATTCAAAAGAGGCCATAGTCCAAAATGGCAAAATAGCCACTCCAGCTGCATCAGTCTGGAAAGAGCTGAGTCAGCAGCTAGAAGACAAGATGTCAGCAAAGGCCCTGTACACTTTTGTGAAGCTAAATAGACACAACATCTGGTCAGCTTTGGAAATCAGTGATCAGGAAAGTAATAGTGAAGGAGAGTTAGATTCACATTGCATTTCTCCTGGACAAGAAAACTGTCAAGCTTTTGAACTAGAAGTCCCTTTTGAGGACTGGGTTAAATTTATTCCTGAAAAGGTTGAATACAATGACAAGTTTTCTCCTACCCAAAAAAGGGAATACACAATTTTGAAACCTGGCACTTGGACTCATATCATCAACGATCTTATATGGAAGAAGATCAAAAATACATGTACACTTGTGTTCCGTAGAGCAAAGGTCCATCCAATTGTCAACAATAATTATCTGGACATCAGAGGCGACTGTAAGGAGTGTCATGGGCAGTTAGAAATGTCATGTGACAGACAGCCAGCAATTAATAGTCCAATAGTACTCCAGTGTTTCATGAGAAATACAGATTTCTCCCTGCACACTGTCCACTCCAAGCGGTTCATGTCTGGAAACCTGGGTGATCGCTAAAGAGCTGTGTGAGGGCAGAATGGAACCAGCTGTATGGAGTTCGCTCGTGACTGCTTTAAGTCATACAGAATAGATATCAGAGCCTTAAACAGGCCGACTTCTGCTAAATGGGTCAAACTGGGCAGAAAGTATACAAACACATAACATCCTTATAGAATATGATGTAACACTATAGATCAACTTACCTCAGAATATATAAAGCATATAAACAATTACAGCAATATGATACAACAAACACAGCAGTACTACTAATCCAAAATACTCAAAGCTTCATAGAACTGAAACAAACATTTATTTTTAGTTCCATTCTGCTGCTGATACATACTTTATTTTTCTGAACATTAAACTTGTTGCTTCCTTTCATAGTGTGTAACCTGAATGCCCTGGGTACTTTCTCCCACACTGAAAACACTGGAATGATCAAATTATTTGAACATAAGACTGATTCAGGACAGACAATTAGTTATTTTAAACTTTCCTAGCAGTCCTTCACAAACAGGGAACAGTCTGTCTATTCTCTCCATCTGTCAGCTGCTGCTGACTCTTCCTCCTCCTCTTCCTCACATACTGCTGAGATTGTCCTGGTGGATCATCAGGGGTGCAAAACCTCACAGATGATATGCAGCAGTGGGTCCCTCAGTCTGTCCTCACTCTGGACACTTGCAGTTGTCACACATGGAAATCAAATGTGTGATAAGCTGCAGGATTCAAACACAAGTGTAACTTATAAATACATGTTCATACTTTTATTCCACAATCAGAGAGAAAGAAAAAGAGAGAGAGTGCAGGACAGACAGACAGGTGACAGTCTCAGGTGTACACACTGCTACAAAACAGCACCAGAGAAGGAGGATTTAGTGTTTGTGTTATTACGAGTGCTAAACAAGAAGAGTTCCCAGATGGTACAGTGGACATATGTGTGACTCCTGTGATTAAAGCATCTTTCTTTCAGCTTAAGGAGTGAACCGTCAGCTGACTGACATGACTAACTTTAATTACGCATAAAATCATCACATTCTCTGTAAGATTAAAGTCAGCTATTCAACGGTGAATATTTTGAAGTAAAGGCTTTAAAACCAAGTTAGTACAAACATCGCTAATGTCACATAACTTTCCCGACATGTTGCCAACAGTAATGTTTTAATGTTCTTCATTATAAAAACATTTGCGCTTAAATAAGTGACATAATATTCAGTACTTACTTCTGAAAGTTTACTCTTTGTCCGCTCCGCTTCTGCCGTTTTTTAAATTATCCACACCACCGCCGCACTATGAAGTCTGGGATATGTTGGGCCATGAAGGCTACACCGACCCATCCTTAAAATTCAAGGAAATTAAGGACGCATTTGAGGGCCGCATTTCGAGCAGCCTTTGAATTGGGACAGTCTTCGGCTGTGTCCCAATTAACAGACTGCACGCTTGAAGTATGCATTTTAAGTGCGGTTACGTCACCGCCACGCGACGACGGCTGTCCCAATTCGAAGTGTACTTCAAATGCATACTCCAAATGCGCCGTCGATTTCCCCAAATATCAAGCGTGGTCCGGTGCACGCTTCGTGGTCCCATATATCCCACAATTCATAGCGTGGCGGTGGGTGTGGATAATTTTTCCGCAAAATACGGCAGAAGGGAGCAGCTGAAGAGGGTTTTTTTTTTTCCAAACTTTATTGAAATCATAAAGCGAACAGTCAGTCATTCCAGTTCAGTTTGTACATACAAGGCAAATAAGAGTAATGAAATAAGAAGGATAAATAAATAAAGGATAAAAAAAGAAAAAAAAGGGGGGGGAGTGTGACAGACTTCATAACAACTTTGTACTTGAAAGTTGTGACAGCTCATTCGTTAAACATTTCTGAATGAATTTCAATCAATGATAAACCTTTTTTATTGGAAGTTAATTTAAGAGAGTGTAAGTAATATTCAATTTCAATCAAAAACAAATTAAATGATGGGGTTGAGTTTTGAAATTTACATTTATGTATATGGAATTTCCCTAATAAGATGGAGCGGCCGAAGAGTGAACTGTCAAAAGTACTGAATATGACGTCACTTATTTATGTGCGAATGTTTAATAATTAAAGTCAGTGTCATGGTCCGGGTGTGTGCCAGTGTGTCTCCCTCCGAGCCGGCGTCTCCACCCCTGGGAGGGGCCTCAGTGTTTTTGCTGATCGCTGACATCTGTGGGTAATTAGCCGGGGGACTCATAAGGCCAGCGTTCTCAATCTCTCTTCGCCAGATTCTCTGCTAAACATCAGTCAGTGCAGGCCACCACCATAATTTCCTTACGTGTTTTTTTGTGAATCACCTTTGCTTCACTGTATGTTTGTTTTTTGTGCGCCTCCCTTTTTCAGCTACACCTAACTGTTAAACCCCTGGCGAAGAGCTTCTACTTGGATGCTGGACCTTCTGGCAGTCCCTCAGGCTACCACCAAAACTACCTACCTGCCTCTCTGCCTCCACGCCAGGAGTTTTTGGATTTACACACCCGGATTACTCCCCCTCTATGTCATCTCCGACCTCCGTTGGCAAGTACGCAGTACGAAGGAGGATTTTAAGCCAAACAACATATTCATATGCCTCCTTATCTATGTTTGAACATTTGCATTCTGTTACAGTGACCCCGACCTTTTCCTGGACCTTTTGTGACTTGCTTTCCAGTCCAATCCCCGGAATAGCTGTCCTTTCTGACCCGGACCAGATCATTATTTAGTTAACGTCTACGCTCACCTTTTGTTTATGAATATTTTGTGTGCACATTAAACATTATTCTTAAAATATATTTACGAGCTGTTCGGCGTCTTGCGTTTGAGTCCTGTCACTCGTCTGAAACGGTCCCGGCCGTAACAGTCAGTCATATATCCACAAACACAACACGCTGAAGGTCAGTGATATATGTATATGTGTGTGTATATATATATATATATATATATATATATATATATATATATATATATATATATATATATATATATATATATATGTGTATATATATATATATATATATATATATATATATATATATATATATGTGTATATATATATATATGTATATATATGTGTATGTATGTATATATGTGTATATATATATATATGTATATATATGTGTATGTATGTATATATGTGTATATATATATATATATGTATATATATATATATATATATATATATATATATATATATATATATATATATATATATATGTATATGTATAAAAACACCCAGCACGCCCCTGCGGGCGGTTTATCCTTCAAGCTCGGGTTCTCTACCAGAGGCCTGGGAGCTTGAGGGTCCTGCGCAGTATCTTAGCTGTTCCCAGGACTGCGCTCTTCTGGACAGAGATCTCCGATGTTATTCCCGGGATCTGCTGGAGCCACTCGCCGAGCTTGGGAGTCACCGCACCTAGTGCTTCGTGCACAGCCTTATTAGATTCTGGTTCTGAACAGAATTTAATCAGTCTCGATCTCGCTGAACGATTAGGCGTTCCGCTC
This sequence comes from Diplotaxodon limnothrissa, assembly GCF_057381915.1. NCBI lineage: Eukaryota > Metazoa > Chordata > Actinopteri > Cichliformes > Cichlidae > Diplotaxodon > Diplotaxodon limnothrissa. Next base: position 1,063,201 of record NW_028188561.1, on the reverse strand, counting down.
GTGCGCCTTGAGCCGCCCATTCCAGTTAGAGCGATTAATAACCAGGTTTTCACTAGAATTTCTTTTCGCACTGGTCCAGTGTCACTGTGCACTTCGGGGAATCATAGGGAAAAACTCACCTTTTTTGTCCTCGATTCACCTGATACTCCGCTCACTTTGGGTTATCCCTGGCTGTGCTTACACAATCCGCACTTGGATTGGGAGGGGCAAAGGGTTGTCAGCTGGAGCCCTTTTTGCCACTCCAATTGTCTGACTTCCGCCCGTTTTCCCGGCCCGGGGGAGGCTACGGGGACTGACGAATATGTCCCCGATCTCTCAGGGGTGCCGCCTGAGTATCATGATTTGCGGGAGGTATTCAGTAAGATCAAAGCGCAGTCCCTACCGCCCCATCGCCCTTATGACTGTGCGATTGATTTGCTCCCCGGAGCGTCCCTGCCCAAGAGCCGGTTATATAGTATCTCTAGGCCTGAACGTGCTGCGATGGAGGAGTATATTAGGGATTCACTAGCGGCTGGGTTAATCCGTCCGTCTTCGTCCCCCGTGGCGGCGGGGGGTTTTTTTGTAGACAAGAAGGATGGGTCTCTTCGGCCGTGTATTGATTTCAGGGGCTTGAATGACGTCACTGTTAAAAATAAGTATCCCTTGCCACTCATTAGCTCCGCTGTTGAATCGCTACAGGGTGCCACGGTGTTCACTAAGTTAGATCTTCGCAATGCTTATCATTTGGTGCGAATCCGTCAGGGAGACGAGTGGAAGACCGCGTTTAACACCCCCCTGGGTCATTTCGAGTATCTCGTTATGCCTTTCGGTTTAACGAACGCTCCAGCGGTGTTTCAGGCCCTAATAAATGACGTCCTGCGGGATTTCCTCGACCGTTTTGTGTTCGTCTATTTAGATGACATTCTTATTTTTTCTAAGTCTTTGGCTGAGCATCATTCACATGTCCGTGCTGTCCTTCAACGCCTCTTGGAAAACAGACTGTATGCCAAGGCTGAGAAATGTGAGTTTCATTTGACATCGGTCTCTTTCCTGGGATACATCTTGGCAGGGGGGCAGGTGAAGACGGATCCGGCTAAGGTGAAGGCGGTCACTGACTGGCCTGTGCCTTCTACTCGCAAGCAACTCCAGGGGTTTTTGGGATTTGCGAATTTCTATCGTCGGTTTATAAGGAACTACAGTCTAGTGGCGGCTCCGCTTACACGCCTTACCTCTACGAAGCTTCCGTTCGGCTGGTCCGCCGAAGCTGACAGCGCATTCACGGAGCTGAAACATCTGTTTTCTACTGCGCCCATCCTCGCTCAACCCGATCCGTCTAAGGCTTTTATTGTGGAGGTGGATGCTTCTGATGTGGGGGTGGGGGCTGTGCTTTCACAACGTGCCGGCCCCTCCTCTAAGCTGCGGCCGTGCGCCTTTTTCTCTCGGCGGCTTTCACCAGCGGAACGGAACTATGATGTGGGGGACCGGGAGCTGCTTGCCGTTAAGTTGGCGTTGGAGGAGTGGCGTCATCATCTGGAAGGCGCGGCGCTACCGTTCCTGGTGTGGACGGATCATAAGAACTTGACGTACCTACGCGGTGCGAAGAGGTTGAATGCACGTCAAGCTCGTTGGTCGCTGTTTTTCGCACGTTTTAACTTTTCCATTTCCTATCGCCCGGGTTCCAGAAACACCAAACCGGATGCCCTCTCTCGGCAGTTTGACTCTGAGACGGGTCCGGCGGAGTTTTCCACCATTCTTCCGGCCGGCTGTACGGTGGGAGCTATTACCTGGGAGGTGGAGGACGCCATCGACCGGGGCCTCCGGACGGAACCGGATCCGGGCACGGGACCGCCTAACCGGCGTTTTGTTCCCGCGGCTGCTCGCTCCAAGGTACTGGAATGGGTGCACGCTTCGAGGTTTGCGTGTCACCCGGGCAGGGGCAGGACGACTTCTATGGTTAAGAGACATTTTTGGTGGGCCACTCTGGATAAAGATGTTCGGGAGTATGTGGCTGCGTGCCCTGTGTGTGTCAGGTGTAAGTCGCGTACTCACCGTCCTGCTGGGCTGTTGCAGCCGTTGTCTACGCCTCATCGCCCTTGGTCCCACATCGCCCTGGATTTTGTTACGGGACTCCCGGTTTCGGCTGGGAAGACCACTATTCTCTCGGTCGTGGATCGGTTTTCTAAGGCTGCTCATTTCGTCGCTTTGGAGAAGTTGCCCACTGCGGCTGAGACGTCTACGTTGTTGTTGGACCATGTTTTTCGGCTTCATGGCATTCCTGTGGAAATAGTTTCGGACAGGGGTCCGCAGTTCTCGTCCCAGGTTTGGGGTTCTTTTTGCGCTGCTTTGGGGGCCAGGCCTTGTCTGACCTCTGGTTACCATCCTCAGACGAACGGCCAGACGGAACGTTTAAATCAGGAGCTGGAGGCCGCGCTCCGCTGTGTGACCTGTCATAACCCTGCGACTTGGGCCTCGTATCTGCCGTGGGTGGAATATGCCCACAACTCCTTGGTTTCGTCTGCTACTGGGTTGTCACCGTTTGAGGCCTCTTTGGGTTATCAGCCGCCCCTGTTTCCGGTGGAGGAGGCTGATCTTGCTGTCCCCTCGGTCCAGCATCATCTACAGCGCTGCCGTCGGGTCTGGTCTCGTACGCGGGAGGCGCTGTTGCGAGCTGTGGCTCGCCAACGTCGCTGTGCCGACCGTCGCCGGTCTCCTGCGCCTGTTTACTCACCGGGACAAAAGGTGTGGCTCGCCGCGAAGGACATCCCTCTCAGGGCATCCCTCTCAGGGCATCCTCCCGCAAGTTGTCTCCTCGTTACATCGGCCCCTATTCTGTGGACAGGGTCCTCAGCCCTTCGGCTGTCAAGCTCCGTTTGCCTGCTGCCTTGCGGGTTCACCCGGTCTTTCACGTTTCTCAGGTGAAGCCGGTGGTGTCTAGTCGTCTGTGCCCGCCTCCGGTGCCCCCGCCTCCCGCCCGGCTCATTGACGGGCATCCTGCGTTTTCTGTCCGGCGCATTCTGGATGTGCGGCGGCGGGGTAGGGGGCTGAAGTTTTTGGTGGACTGGGAGGGTCATGGGCCGGAGGAGCGTTCTTGGGTTCCTCGTTCTTTGATGCTTGACTCTGTGATGGTTTCTGATTTTCTTAGGTCACGTCGTGGGGCAGGTGCTGGTCGGCCGCCGGGTGGCGTCCCTTGAGGGGGGGGTACTGTCATGGTCCGGGTGTGTGCCAGTGTGTCTCCCTCCGAGCCGGCGTCTCCACCCCTGGGAGGGGCCTCAGTGTTTTTGCTGATCGCTGACATCTGTGGGTAATTAGCCGGGGGACTCATAAGGCCAGCGTTCTCAATCTCTCTTCGCCAGATTCTCTGCTAAACATCAGTCAGTGCAGGCCACCACCATAATTTCCTTACGTGTTTTTTTGTGAATCACCTTTGCTTCACTGTATGTTTGTTTTTTGTGCGCCTCCCTTTTTCAGCTACACCTAACTGTTAAACCCCTGGCGAAGAGCTTCTACTTGGATGCTGGACCTTCTGGCAGTCCCTCAGGCTACCACCAAAACTACCTACCTGCCTCTCTGCCTCCACGCCAGGAGTTTTTGGATTTACACACCCGGATTACTCCCCCTCTATGTCATCTCCGACCTCCGTTGGCAAGTACGCAGTACGAAGGAGGATTTTGAGCCAAACAACATATTCATATGCCTCCTTATCTATGTTTGAACATTTGCATTCTGTTACAGTGACCCCGACCTTTTCCTGGACCTTTTGTGACTTGCTTTCCAGTCCAATCCCCGGAATAGCTGTCCTTTCTGACCCGGACCAGATCATTATTTAGTTAACGTCTACGCTCACCTTTTGTTTATGAATATTTTGTGTGCACATTAAACATTATTCTTAAAATATATTTACGAGCTGTTCGGCGTCTTGCGTTTGAGTCCTGTCACTCGTCTGAAACGGTCCCGGCCGTAACAGTAGAATCTGGCCAGCAGTTATGGACTCAGCAGACGCGGAACGGTCAGCCATTCAGAGGCAGGGGGCGATATTAGGAAGTCATGAACAATCTATTCAGTTCCTGTTAGCCCAGCAGCAGACTCTTAGAGATGGTCAAAGTAAAATACTGGAGACCCTCCAGGCTCTACAAACTGATATTTCTACTGCTGCTGGTTCCGCCTCGGGCCCCGCGGGCCAAGACTCCGGTACACCAGCTCCTCTGCCTCAACCTGTTGCCGTTGCATCTCCACCTACATCAGCTTTCCGTGATGCTACGTCCCCGGAGCCCGAACCATTCTCAGGGGATCCAGGGAGTTGTAGCGGGTTTTTGCTTCAGGTTGACCTTGTTTTCGGTCGTTCTCCGCGCACATTTGTTGCGGATTCTAATAAGATATCTTATTTGGTGGGTAAACTGCGTAATCGTGCACTTAAATGGGCGGAGGCGTATCTATCGAAGAATCCTTTGTTAACCTGTTCTTATGAGGTGTTTTTGGGGGAATTCCAGAAAACGTTTGCGCACCCCATTTCTGAGGGTAGTTCTGCGCAGAGGCTGCTGGATCTTCGCCAGGGCCGTCAGAGGGTTGCTGATTTTTTGATTGATTTTCGTACTGCTGCCGCCGAAACCGGTTGGCCTGACGACGCTCTGCGTGGGGTGTTTTTCCGGGCATTGAACGAGGGTATGAAAGACCAGCTTGCCTCCCGTGATGAGCCAAAATCTTTTGAGGAACTGGCGTCCCTCTCCCTTCGCATTGACAACAGGTTGCGTGACAGGGAGAGGGACAGGAACTACAAATCCCAGCGCCGTTTACCGCGCTCGTTTCCGGGTACGTCACCGTCGCCGCCTCCGACTGTGGACTCGCATGAGTTTGTCGCCTCGGCTTACGTCACTGATCCCGAGCCGGAGCCTATGCAGATTGGCCGGTCACGGTTGACACCGGAGGAGAGGGAGCGGCGGCGTCGGGCTCATGCCTGTTTTTACTGTGGCTCGCTGGAACACTTGATTGCTGCATGCCCGAAGGAGGGAAAAGGTGTCGCCCGCCGGTAGAATCGGGGATACGGGTGGGCGGTTCGAATTCTGGTCAGAAACCCCGTTTACAACTCCCTGTCACCTTGGAGATGCTACAGAGTACTCATTCGTGCACAGCCTTATTAGATTCTGGTTCTGAACAGAATTTAATCAGTCTCGATCTCGCTGAACGATTAGGCGTTCCGCTCGTGCGCCTTGAGCCGCCCATTCCAGTTAGAGCGATTAATAACCAGGTTTTCACTAGAATTTCTTTTCGCACTGGTCCAGTGTCACTGTGCACTTCGGGGAATCATAGGGAAAAACTCACCTTTTTTGTCCTCGATTCACCTGATACTCCGCTCACTTTGGGTTATCCCTGGCTGTGCTTACACAATCCGCACTTGGATTGGGAGGGGCAAAGGGTTGTCAGCTGGAGCCCTTTTTGCCACTCCAATTGTCTGACTTCCGCCCGTTTTCCCGGCCCGGGGGAGGCTACGGGGACTGACGAATATGTCCCCGATCTCTCAGGGGTGCCGCCTGAGTATCATGATTTGCGGGAGGTATTCAGTAAGATCAAAGCGCAGTCCCTACCGCCCCATCGCCCTTATGACTGTGCGATTGATTTGCTCCCTGGAGCGTCCCTGCCCAAGAGCCGGTTATATAGTATCTCTAGGCCTGAACGTGCTGCGATGGAGGAGTATATTAGGGATTCACTAGCGGCTGGGTTAATCCGTCCGTCTTCGTCCCCCGTGGCGGCGGGGGGTTTTTTTGTAGACAAGAAGGATGGGTCTCTTCGGCCGTGTATTGATTTCAGGGGCTTGAATGACGTCACTGTTAAAAATAAGTATCCCTTGCCACTCATTAGCTCCGCTGTTGAATCGCTACAGGGTGCCACGGTGTTCACTAAGTTAGATCTTCGCAATGCTTATCATTTGGTGCGAATCCGTCAGGGAGACGAGTGGAAGACCGCGTTTAACACCCCCCTGGGTCATTTCGAGTATCTCGTTATGCCTTTCGGTTTAACGAACGCTCCAGCGGTGTTTCAGGCCCTAATAAATGACGTCCTGCGGGATTTCCTCGACCGTTTTGTGTTCGTCTATTTAGATGACATTCTTATTTTTTCTAAGTCTTTGGCTGAGCATCATTCACATGTCCGTGCTGTCCTTCAACGCCTCTTGGAAAACAGACTGTATGCCAAGGCTGAGAAATGTGAGTTTCATTTGACATCGGTCTCTTTCCTGGGATACATCTTGGCAGGGGGGCAGGTGAAGACGGATCCGGCTAAGGTGAAGGCGGTCACTGACTGGCCTGTGCCTTCTACTCGCAAGCAACTCCAGGGGTTTTTGGGATTTGCGAATTTCTATCGTCGGTTTATAAGGAACTACAGTCTAGTGGCGGCTCCGCTTACACGCCTTACCTCTACGAAGCTTCCGTTCGGCTGGTCCGCCGAAGCTGACAGCGCATTCACGGAGCTGAAACATCTGTTTTCTACTGCGCCCATCCTCGCTCAACCCGATCCGTCTAAGGCTTTTATTGTGGAGGTGGATGCTTCTGATGTGGGGGTGGGGGCTGTGCTTTCACAACGTGCCGGCCCCTCCTCTAAGCTGCGGCCGTGCGCCTTTTTCTCTCGGCGGCTTTCACCAGCGGAACGGAACTATGATGTGGGGGACCGGGAGCTGCTTGCCGTTAAGTTGGCGTTGGAGGAGTGGCGTCATCATCTGGAAGGCGCGGCGCTACCGTTCCTGGTGTGGACGGATCATAAGAACTTGACGTACCTACGCGGTGCGAAGAGGTTGAATGCACGTCAAGCTCGTTGGTCGCTGTTTTTCGCACGTTTTAACTTTTCCATTTCCTATCGCCCGGGTTCCAGAAACACCAAACCGGATGCCCTCTCTCGGCAGTTTGACTCTGAGACGGGTCCGGCGGAGTTTTCCACCATTCTTCCGGCCGGCTGTACGGTGGGAGCTATTACCTGGGAGGTGGAGGACGCCATCGACCGGGGCCTCCGGACGGAACCGGATCCGGGCACGGGACCGCCTAACCGGCGTTTTGTTCCCGCGGCTGCTCGCTCCAAGGTACTGGAATGGGTGCACGCTTCGAGGTTTGCGTGTCACCCGGGCAGGGGCAGGACGACTTCTATGGTTAAGAGACATTTTTGGTGGGCCACTCTGGATAAAGATGTTCGGGAGTATGTGGCTGCGTGCCCTGTGTGTGTCAGGTGTAAGTCGCGTACTCACCGTCCTGCTGGGCTGTTGCAGCCGTTGTCTACGCCTCATCGCCCTTGGTCCCACATCGCCCTGGATTTTGTTACGGGACTCCCGGTTTCGGCTGGGAAGACCACTATTCTCTCGGTCGTGGATCGGTTTTCTAAGGCTGCTCATTTCGTCGCTTTGGAGAAGTTGCCCACTGCGGCTGAGACGTCTACGTTGTTGTTGGACCATGTTTTTCGGCTTCATGGCATTCCTGTGGAAATAGTTTCGGACAGGGGTCCGCAGTTCTCGTCCCAGGTTTGGGGTTCTTTTTGCGCTGCTTTGGGGGCCAGGCCTTGTCTGACCTCTGGTTACCATCCTCAGACGAACGGCCAGACGGAACGTTTAAATCAGGAGCTGGAGGCCGCGCTCCGCTGTGTGACCTGTCATAACCCTGCGACTTGGGCCTCGTATCTGCCGTGGGTGGAATATGCCCACAACTCCTTGGTTTCGTCTGCTACTGGGTTGTCACCGTTTGAGGCCTCTTTGGGTTATCAGCCGCCCCTGTTTCCGGTGGAGGAGGCTGATCTTGCTGTCCCCTCGGTCCAGCATCATCTACAGCGCTGCCGTCGGGTCTGGTCTCGTACGCGGGAGGCGCTGTTGCGAGCTGTGGCTCGCCAACGTCGCTGTGCCGACCGTCGCCGGTCTCCTGCGCCTGTTTACTCACCGGGACAAAAGGTGTGGCTCGCCGCGAAGGACATCCCTCTCAGGGCATCCCTCTCAGGGCATCCTCCCGCAAGTTGTCTCCTCGTTACATCGGCCCCTATTCTGTGGACAGGGTCCTCAGCCCTTCGGCTGTCAAGCTCCGTTTGCCTGCTGCCTTGCGGGTTCACCCGGTCTTTCACGTTTCTCAGGTGAAGCCGGTGGTGTCTAGTCGTCTGTGCCCGCCTCCGGTGCCCCCGCCTCCCGCCCGGCTCATTGACGGGCATCCTGCGTTTTCTGTCCGGCGCATTCTGGATGTGCGGCGGCGGGGTAGGGGGCTGAAGTTTTTGGTGGACTGGGAGGGTCATGGGCCGGAGGAGCATTCTTGGGTTCCTCGTTCTTTGATGCTTGACTCTGTGATGGTTTCTGATTTTCTTAGGTCACGTCGTGGGGCAGGTGCTGGTCGGCCGCCGGGTGGCGTCCCTTGAGGGGGGGGTACTGTCATGGTCCGGGTGTGTGCCAGTGTGTCTCCCTCCGAGCCGGCGTCTCCACCCCTGGGAGGGGCCTCAGTGTTTTTGCTGATCGCTGACATCTGTGGGTAATTAGCCGGGGGACTCATAAGGCCAGCGTTCTCAATCTCTCTTCGCCAGATTCTCTGCTAAACATCAGTCAGTGCAGGCCACCACCATAATTTCCTTACGTGTTTTTTTGTGAATCACCTTTGCTTCACTGTATGTTTGTTTTTTGTGCGCCTCCCTTTTTCAGCTACACCTAACTGTTAAACCCCTGGCGAAGAGCTTCTACTTGGATGCTGGACCTTCTGGCAGTCCCTCAGGCTACCACCAAAACTACCTACCTGCCTCTCTGCCTCCACGCCAGGAGTTTTTGGATTTACACACCCGGATTACTCCCCCTCTATGTCATCTCCGACCTCCGTTGGCAAGTACGCAGTACGAAGGAGGATTTTGAGCCAAACAACATATTCATATGCCTCCTTATCTATGTTTGAACATTTGCATTCTGTTACAGTGACCCCGACCTTTTCCTGGACCTTTTGTGACTTGCTTTCCAGTCCAATCCCCGGAATAGCTGTCCTTTCTGACCCGGACCAGATCATTATTTAGTTAACGTCTACGCTCACCTTTTGTTTATGAATATTTTGTGTGCACATTAAACATTATTCTTAAAATATATTTACGAGCTGTTCGGCGTCTTGCGTTTGAGTCCTGTCACTCGTCTGAAACGGTCCCGGCCGTAACAGTCAGTCATATATCCACAAACACAACACGCTGAAGGTCAGTGATATATGTATATGTGTGTGTGTATATATATATATATATATATATATATATATATATATATATATATATATATATGTGTGTGTATATATATATATATGTATATATATGTGTATGTATGTATATATGTATATATATATATATATATATATATATGTATAAAAACACCCAGCACGCCCCTGCGGGCGGTTTATCCTTCAAGCTCGGGTTCTCTACCAGAGGCCTGGGAGCTTGAGGGTCCTGCGCAGTATCTTAGCTGTTCCCAGGACTGCGCTCTTCTGGACAGAGATCTCCGATGTTATTCCCGGGATCTGCTGGAGCCACTCGCCGAGCTTGGGAGTCACCGCACCTAGTGCTCCGATTACCACGGGGACCACCATTACCTTCACCCTCCACATCCTCTCGAGCTCTTCTCTGAGCCCTTGGTATTTCTCCAGCTTCTCGTGTTCCTTCTTCCTGATATTGCTGTCATTCGGAACCGCTACATCGATCACTACGGCTGTCTTCTTCTGTTTGTCTACCACCACTATGTCCGGTTGGTTAGCCATCACCATTTTGTCCGTCTGTATCTGGAAGTCCCACAAGATCTTAGCTCGGTCATTCTCCACCACCCTTGGGGGCATCTCCCATTTTGACCTCGGGACTTCCAGGTTATACTGTACACTATGCCGGCCATTTAGTTATGGCGTTCCATGTATGCCTTGCCTGCTAGCATCTTGCACCCTGCTGTTATGTGCTGGATTGTCTCTGGGGCATCTTTACACAGCCTGCACCTGGGGTCTTGCCTGGTGTGATAGACCCCAGCCTCTATGGATCTTGTACTCAGAGCTTGTTCTTGTGCTGCCATGATTAGTGCCTCTGTGCTGTCTTTCAGTCCAGCTTTGTCCAGCCACTGGTAGGATTTCTGGATATCAGCCACCTCCTCTATCTGCCGATGGTACATACCGTGCAGGGGCCTGTCCTTCCATGATGGTTCCTCGTCTCCCTCCTCTTTCTTGGGTTTCTGCTGCCTGAGGTATTCACTGAGCACTCGGTCAGTTGGGGCCATCTTCCCGATGTATTCTTGGATGTTCGTTGTCTCATCCTGGACTGTGGTGCTGACACTCACCAGTCCCCGGCCCCCTTCCTTCCGCTTAGCGTACAGCCTCAGGGTGCTGGACTTGGGGTGAAACCCTCCATGCATGGTAAGGAGCTTTCTTGTCTTTATGTCAGTGGCTTCTATCTCCTCCTTTGGCCAGCCTATTACCCCAGCAGGGTACCTGATCACGGGCAGGGCGTACGTGTTGATGGCCCGGATCTTGTTCTTACCATTCAGCTGACTCCTCAGGACTTGCCTGACCCTCTGCAGGTACTTGGTGGTTGCAGCCTTTCTAGCGGCCTCTTCATGGTTCCCATTTGCCTGCGGGATCCCCAGGTACTTGTAACTGTCCTCTATGTCTGCAATGTTGCCTTCTGGTAGTTCAATCCCCTCAGTTCTGACTACCTTCCCTCTCTTTGTTACCATCCGACTACACTTCTCCAGTCCGAACGACATTCCAATGTCATTGCTGTATAGCCTGGTAGTGTGGTGTTAGTGTTAATGATCTCACTGAGGGGGTTCAGGCCTATGCAGAACAGCAGTGGGGACAGAGCATCTCCTTGGTAGATCCCGCACTTGATGGTGACTTGTGTTATGGGCTTGGAGTTGGCCTCTAGTGTTGTACGCCACATCCCCATTGAGTTCCTGATGAAGGCTCTTAGGGTCCCATTGATCTTGTACAATTCTAGGCATTCCAGTATCCAGCTGTGGGGCATTGAGTCATAGGCCTTCTTGTAATCAATCCAGGCAGTGCACAGGTTGGTCAGTCTAGTCTTGCAGTCTCGGCTGACTGTTCTGTCTACCAGTAGCTGGTGTTTTGCGCCTCTGGTATTCTTGCCAATTCCTTTCTGTGTCCCACTCATGTATTGACCCATGTGCCTGTTCATCTTAGCCGATATGATGCCTGACAGGAGCTTCCATGTAGTACTGAGGCAGGTTATTGGTCGGTAGTTGGAGGGGACCGGTCCCTTCTTGGGGTCCTTGGGGATCAGGACCGTCTGACCTTCGGTTAGCCATTCCGGGTGTCTCTCGTTAACTAGCAGCTGGTTCATTTGTGCTGCCAGATGCTCGTGGAGTGCAGTCAGCTTCTTTAGCCAGTAGGCGTGAACCATGTAGGGCCCTGGTGATGTCCAACTCTTCATATCTGCCACTGTGATGGTTACTGGACCCTGTTCAGGGAGGTCGCTGTGGTCTGCCCTCAGATCCACTAGCCACTTAGCATTGCCGTTATGGGTTGCGTCCTTCTCCCATATGTTCTTCCAGTATTGCTCCGTCTCCAGCCTTGGTGGTGCTGTTCTCTTATTGTTGCCTTGCCACTGAGAGTACACCTTTGCTGGTTCTGTGGAGAACAGCTGCCCACAATGAAGGGTCTGCAGCGACGATGTTGGGTCTTTGCTCTTTGCATACTGCGAAGATGGCCTTCCAAAAGACGTCCTTCTGGCCCGGGTGACGAGCTCTGCGTCCTTCAAATACAGGGCGGGGGTTAATAGGCAGGCAGATTTTCATCGCTGCGCTGAAAAGAATTAGTGCAATTCAGAGCACGCGCCCATTCGGCCCGAGGCGACTTGGCGGTAATCATTTGAGGTGAAGGAAGGGGTCACCGCATGCTTTGCTGGCCACTGAAGAGTAACTCGCATGACTTTTGCAGCTCTTCAGCAATTTGCAGCTTTCAAACAGGAAGTGAGAATCCTCTCAATGAAAAAAACCCCAGCAGCATCATTGTCCACAATGAAGGGTCTGCACCGACGATGTTGGGTCTTTGCTCTTTGAATACGGCGAAGATGGCCTTCCAAAAGACGTCCTTCTGGCCCGGGTGCCGAGCGCTGCGTCCTTCAAATACAGGGCGGGGGTTAATAGGCAGGCAGATTTTCATCGCTGCGCTGAAAAGAATTAGTGCAATTCAGAGCACGTGCCCATTCGGCCCGAGGCGACTTGGCGGTAATCATTTGAGGTGAAGGAAGGGGTCACCGCATGCTTTGCTGGCCACTGAAGAGTAACTCGCATGACTTTTGCAGCTCTTCAGCAATTTGCAGCTTTCAAACAGGAAGTGAGAATCCTCTCAATGAAAAAAACCCCAGCAGCATCATTGTCCACAATGAAGGGTCTGCACCGGCGATGTTGGGTCTTTGCTCTTTGAATACTGCGAAGATGGCCTTCCAAAAGACGTCCTTCTGGCCCGGGTGCCGAGCGCTGCGTCCTTCAAATACAGGGCGGGGGTTAATAGGCAGGCAGATTTTCATCGCTGCGCTGAAAAGAATTAGTGCAATTCAGAGCACGCGCCCATTCGGCCCGAGGCGACTTGGCGGTAATCATTTGAGGTGAAGGAAGGGGTCACCGCATGCTTTGCTGGCCACTGAAGAGTAACTCGCATGACTTTTGCAGCTCTTCAGCAATTTGCAGCTTTCAAACAGGAAGTGAGCATCCTCTCAATGAAAAAACCCCCAGCAGCATCATTGTCCACAATGAAGGGTCTGCACCGACGATGTTGGGTCTTTGCTCTTTGAATACGGCGAAGATGGCCTTCCAAAAGACGTCCTTCTGGCCCGGGTGCCGAGCGCTGCGTCCTTCAAATACAGGGCGGGGGTTAATAGGCAGGCAGATTTTCATCACTGCGCTGAAAAGAATTAGTGCAATTCAGAGCACGTGCCCATTCGGCCCGAGGCGACTTGGCGGTAATCATTTGAGGTGAAGGAAGGGGTCACCGCATGCTTTGCTGGCCACTGAAGAGTAACTCGCATGACTTTTGCAGCTCTTCAGCAATTTGCAGCTTTCAAACAGGAAGTGAGAATCCTCTCAATGAAAAAAACCCCAGCAGCATCATTGTCCACAATGAAGGGTCTGCACCGGCGATGTTGGGTCTTTGCTCTTTGCATACTGCGAAGATGGCCTTCCAAAAGACGTCCTTCTGGCCCGGGTGACGAGCTCTGCGTCCTTCAAATACAGGGCGGGGGTTAATAGGCAGGCAGATTTTCATCGCTGCGCTGAAAAGAATTAGTGCAATTCAGAGCACGCGCCCATTCGGCCCGAGGCGACTTGGCGGTAATCATTTGAGGTGAAGGAAGGGGTCACCGCATGCTTTGCTGGCCACTGAAGAGTAACTCGCATGACTTTTGCAGCTCTTCAGCAATTTGCAGCTTTCAAACAGGAAGTGAGAATCCTCTCAATGAAAAAAACCCCAGCAGCATCATTGTCCACAATGAAGGGTCTGCACCGACGATGTTGGGTCTTTGCTCTTTGAATACGGCGAAGATGGCCTTCCAAAAGACGTCCTTCTGGCCCGGGTGCCGAGCGCTGCGTCCTTCAAATACAGGGCGGGGGTTAATAGGCAGGCAGATTTTCATCGCTGCGCTGAAAAGAATTAGTGCAATTCAGAGCACGCGCCCATTCGGCCCGAGGCGACTTGGCGGTAATCATTTGAGGTGAAGGAAGGGGTCACCGCATGCTTTGCTGGCCACTGAAGAGTAACTCGCATGACTTTTGCAGCTCTTCAGCAATTTGCAGCTTTCAAACAGGAAGTGAGAATCCTCTCAATGAAAAAAACCCCAGCAGCATCATTGTCCACAATGAAGGGTCTGCACCGACGATGTTGGGTCTTTGCTCTTTGAATACGGCGAAGATGGCCTTCCAAAAGACGTCCTTCTGGCCCGGGTGCCGAGCGCTGCGTCCTTCAAATACAGGGCGGGGGTTAATAGGCAGGCAGATTTTCATCACTGCGCTGAAAAGAATTAGTGCAATTCAGAGCACGTGCCCATTCGGCCCGAGGCGACTTGGCGGTAATCATTTGAGGTGAAGGAAGGGGTCACCGCATGCTTTGCTGGCCACTGAAGAGTAACTCGCATGACTTTTGCAGCTCTTCAGCAATTTGCAGCTTTCAAACAGGAAGTGAGAATCCTCTCAATGAAAAAAACCCCAGCAGCATCATTGTCCACAATGAAGGGTCTGCACCGGCGATGTTGGGTCTTTGCTCTTTGCATACTGCGAAGATGGCCTTCCAAAAGACGTCCTTCTGGCCCGGGTGACGAGCTCTGCGTCCTTCAAATACAGGGCGGGGGTTAATAGGCAGGCAGATTTTCATCGCTGCGCTGAAAAGAATTAGTGCAATTCAGAGCACGCGCCCATTCGGCCCGAGGCGACTTGGCGGTAATCATTTGAGGTGAAGGAAGGGGTCACCGCATGCTTTGCTGGCCACTGAAGAGTAACTCGCATGACTTTTGCAGCTCTTCAGCAATTTGCAGCTTTCAAACAGGAAGTGAGAATCCTCTCAATGAAAAAAACCCCAGCAGCATCATTGTCCACAATGAAGGGTCTGCACCGGCGATGTTGGGTCTTTGCTCTTTGCATACTGCGAAGATGGCCTTCCAAAAGACGTCCTTCTGGCCCGGGTGACGAGCTCTGCGTCCTTCAAATACAGGGCGGGGGTTAATAGGCAGGCAGATTTTCATCGCTGCGCTGAAAAGAATTAGTGCAATTCAGAGCACGCGCCCATTCGGCCCGAGGCGACTTGGCGGTAATCATTTGAGGTGAAGGAAGGGGTCACCGCATGCTTTGCTGGCCACTGAAGAGTAACTCGCATGACTTTTGCAGCTCTTCAGCAATTTGCAGCTTTCAAACAGGAAGTGAGAATCCTCTCAATGAAAAAAACCCCAGCAGCATCATTGTCCACAATGAAGGGTCTGCACCGGCGATGTTGGGTCTTTGCTCTTTGAATACGGCGAAGATGGCCTTCCAAAAGACGTCCTTCTGGCCCGGGTGCCGAGCGCTGCGTCCTTCAAATACAGGGCGGGGGTTAATAGGCAGGCAGATTTTCATCGCTGCGCTGAAAAGAATTAGTGCAATTCAGAGCACGCGCCCATTCGGCCCGAGGCGACTTGGCGGTAATCATTTGAGGTGAAGGAAGGGGTCACCGCATGCTTTGCTGGCCACTGAAGAGTAACTCGCATGACTTTTGCAGCTCTTCAGCAATTTGCAGCTTTCAAACAGGAAGTGAGAATCCTCTCAATGAAAAAAACCCCAGCAGCATCATTGTCCACAATGAAGGGTCTGCACCGACGATGTTGGGTCTTTGCTCTTTGAATACGGCGAAGATGGCCTTCCAAAAGACGTCCTTCTGGCCCGGGTGCCAAGCGCTGCGTCCTTCAAATACAGGGCGGGGGTTAATAGGCAGGCAGATTTTCATCGCTGCGCTGAAAAGAATTAGTGCAATTCAGAGCACGTGCCCATTCGGCCCGAGGCGACTTGGCGGTAATCATTTGAGGTGAAGGAAGGGGTCACCGCATGCTTTGCTGGCCACTGAAGAGTAACTCGCATGACTTTTGCAGCTCTTCAGCAATTTGCAGCTTTCAAACAGGAAGTGAGAATCCTCTCAATGAAAAAAACCCCAGCAGCATCATTGTCCACAATGAAGGGTCTGCACCGGCGATGTTGGGTCTTTGCTCTTTGCATACTGCGAAGATGGCCTTCCAAAAGACGTCCTTCTGGCCCGGGTGCCGAGCGCTGCGTCCTTCAAATACAGGGCGGGGGTTAATAGGCAGGCAGATTTTCATCGCTGCGCTGAAAAGAATTAGTGCAATTCAGAGCACGCGCCCATTCGGCCCGAGGCGACTTGGCGGTAATCATTTGAGGTGAAGGAAGGGGTCACCGCATGCTTTGCTGGCCACTGAAGAGTAACTCGCATGACTTTTGCAGCTCTTCAGCAATTTGCAGCTTTCAAACAGGAAGTGAGAATCCTCTCAATGAAAAAAACCCCAGCAGCATCATTGTCCACAATGAAGGGTCTGCACCGGCGATGTTGGGTCTTTGCTCTTTGCATACTGCGAAGATGGCCTTCCAAAAGACGTCCTTCTGGCCCGGGTGACGAGCTCTGCGTCCTTCAAATACAGGGCGGGGGTTAATAGGCAGGCAGATTTTCATCGCTGCGCTGAAAAGAATTAGTGCAATTCAGAGCACGCGCCCATTCGGCCCGAGGCGACTTGGCGGTAATCATTTGAGGTGAAGGAAGGGGTCACCGCATGCTTTGCTGGCCACTGAAGAGTAACTCGCATGACTTTTGCAGCTCTTCAGCAATTTGCAGCTTTCAAACAGGAAGTGAGAATCCTCTCAATGAAAAAAACCCCAGCAGCATCATTGTCCACAATGAAGGGTCTGCACCGACGATGTTGGGTCTTTGCTCTTTGAATACGGCGAAGATGGCCTTCCAAAAGACGTCCTTCTGGCCCGGGTGCCAAGCGCTGCGTCCTTCAAATACAGGGCGGGGGTTAATAGGCAGGCAGATTTTCATCGCTGCGCTGAAAAGAATTAGTGCAATTCAGAGCACGTGCCCATTCGGCCCGAGGCGACTTGGCGGTAATCATTTGAGGTGAAGGAAGGGGTCACCGCATGCTTTGCTGGCCACTGAAGAGTAACTCGCATGACTTTTGCAGCTCTTCAGCAATTTGCAGCTTTCAAACAGGAAGTGAGAATCCTCTCAATGAAAAAAACCCCAGCAGCATCATTGTCCACAATGAAGGGTCTGCACCGACGATGTTGGGTCTTTGCTCTTTGAATACGGCGAAGATGGCCTTCCAAAAGACGTCCTTCTGGCCCGGGTGCCAAGCGCTGCGTCCTTCAAATACAGGGCGGGGGTTAATAGGCAGGCAGATTTTCATCGCTGCGCTGAAAAGAATTAGTGCAATTCAGAGCACGCGCCCATTCGGCCCGAGGCGACTTGGCGGTAATCATTTGAGGTGAAGGAAGGGGTCACCGCATGCTTTGCTGGCCACTGAAGAGTAACTCGCATGACTTTTGCAGCTCTTCAGCAATTTGCAGCTTTCAAACAGGAAGTGAGAATCCTCTCAATGAAAAAAACCCCAGCAGCATCATTGTCCACAATGAAGGGTCTGCACCGGCGATGTTGGGTCTTTGCTCTTTGAATAGTGCGAAGATGGCCTTCCAAAAGACGTCCTTCTGGCCCGGGTGCCGAGCGCTGCGTCCTTCAAATACAGGGCGGGGGTTAATAGGCAGGCAGATTTTCATCGCTGCGCTGAAAAGAATTAGTGCAATTCAGAGCACGCGCCCATTCGGCCCGAGGCGACTTGGCGGTAATCATTTGAGGTGAAGGAAGGGGTCACCGCATGCTTTGCTGGCCACTGAAGAGTAACTCGCATGACTTTTGCAGCTCTTCAGCAATTTGCAGCTTTCAAACAGGAAGTGAGAATCCTCTCAATGAAAAAAACCCCAGCAGCATCATTGTCCACAATGAAGGGTCTGCACCGGCGATGTTGGGTCTTTGCTCTTTGCATACTGCGAAGATGGCCTTCCAAAAGACGTCCTTCTGGCCCGGGTGACGAGCTCTGCGTCCTTCAAATACAGGGCGGGGGTTAATAGGCAGGCAGATTTTCATCGCTGCGCTGAAAAGAATTAGTGCAATTCAGAGCACGCGCCCATTCGGCCCGAGGCGACTTGGCGGTAATCATTTGAGGTGAAGGAAGGGGTCACCGCATGCTTTGCTGGCCACTGAAGAGTAACTCGCATGACTTTTGCAGCTCTTCAGCAATTTGCAGCTTTCAAACAGGAAGTGAGAATCCTCTCAATGAAAAAAACCCCAGCAGCATCATTGTCCACAATGAAGGGTCTGCACCGACGATGTTGGGTCTTTGCTCTTTGAATACGGCGAAGATGGCCTTCCAAAAGACGTCCTTCTGGCCCGGGTGCCAAGCGCTGCGTCCTTCAAATACAGGGCGGGGGTTAATAGGCAGGCAGATTTTCATCGCTGCGCTGAAAAGAATTAGTGCAATTCAGAGCACGTGCCCATTCGGCCCGAGGCGACTTGGCGGTAATCATTTGAGGTGAAGGAAGGGGTCACCGCATGCTTTGCTGGCCACTGAAGAGTAACTCGCATGACTTTTGCAGCTCTTCAGCAATTTGCAGCTTTCAAACAGGAAGTGAGAATCCTCTCAATGAAAAAAACCCCAGCAGCATCATTGTCCACAATGAAGGGTCTGCACCGGCGATGTTGGGTCTTTGCTCTTTGCATACTGCGAAGATGGCCTTCCAAAAGACGTCCTTCTGGCCCGGGTGCCGAGCGCTGCGTCCTTCAAATACAGGGCGGGGGTTAATAGGCAGGCAGATTTTCATCGCTGCGCTGAAAAGAATTAGTGCAATTCAGAGCACGCGCCCATTCGGCCCGAGGCGACTTGGCGGTAATCATTTGAGGTGAAGGAAGGGGTCACCGCATGCTTTGCTGGCCACTGAAGAGTAACTCGCATGACTTTTGCAGCTCTTCAGCAATTTGCAGCTTTCAAACAGGAAGTGAGAATCCTCTCAATGAAAAAAACCCCAGCAGCATCATTGTCCACAATGAAGGGTCTGCACCGGCGATGTTGGGTCTTTGCTCTTTGCATACTGCGAAGATGGCCTTCCAAAAGACGTCCTTCTGGCCCGGGTGACGAGCTCTGCGTCCTTCAAATACAGGGCGGGGGTTAATAGGCAGGCAGATTTTCATCGCTGCGCTGAAAAGAATTAGTGCAATTCAGAGCACGCGCCCATTCGGCCCGAGGCGACTTGGCGGTAATCATTTGAGGTGAAGGAAGGGGTCACCGCATGCTTTGCTGGCCACTGAAGAGTAACTCGCATGACTTTTGCAGCTCTTCAGCAATTTGCAGCTTTCAAACAGGAAGTGAGAATCCTCTCAATGAAAAAAACCCCAGCAGCATCATTGTCCACAATGAAGGGTCTGCACCGGCGATGTTGGGTCTTTGCTCTTTGAATACGGCGAAGATGGCCTTCCAAAAGACGTCCTTCTGGCCCGGGTGCCGAGCGCTGCGTCCTTCAAATACAGGGCGGGGGTTAATAGGCAGGCAGATTTTCATCGCTGCGCTGAAAAGAATTAGTGCAATTCAGAGCACGCGCCCATTCGGCCCGAGGCGACTTGGCGGTAATCATTTGAGGTGAAGGAAGGGGTCACCGCATGCTTTGCTGGCCACTGAAGAGTAACTCGCATGACTTTTGCAGCTCTTCAGCAATTTGCAGCTTTCAAACAGGAAGTGAGAATCCTCTCAATGAAAAAAACCCCAGCAGCATCATTGTCCACAATGAAGGGTCTGCACCGGCGATGTTGGGTCTTTGCTCTTTGCATACTGCGAAGATGGCCTTCCAAAAGACGTCCTTCTGGCCCGGGTGACGAGCTCTGCGTCCTTCAAATACAGGGCGGGGGTTAATAGGCAGGCAGATTTTCATCGCTGCGCTGAAAAGAATTAGTGCAATTCAGAGCACGCGCCCATTCGGCCCGAGGCGACTTGGCGGTAATCATTTGAGGTGAAGGAAGGGGTCACCGCATGCTTTGCTGGCCACTGAAGAGTAACTCGCATGACTTTTGCAGCTCTTCAGCAATTTGCAGCTTTCAAACAGGAAGTGAGAATCCTCTCAATGAAAAAAACCCCAGCAGCATCATTGTCCACAATGAAGGGTCTGCACCGGCGATGTTGGGTCTTTGCTCTTTGCATACTGCGAAGATGGCCTTCCAAAAGACGTCCTTCTGGCCCGGGTGACGAGCTCTGCGTCCTTCAAATACAGGGCGGGGGTTAATAGGCAGGCAGATTTTCATCGCTGCGCTGAAAAGAATTAGTGCAATTCAGAGCACGTGCCCATTCGGCCCGAGGCGACTTGGCGGTAATCATTTGAGGTCAAGGAAGGGGTCACCGCATGCTTTGCTGGCCACTGAAGAGTAACTCGCATGACTTTTGCAGCTCTTCAGCAATTTGCAGCTTTCAAACAGGAAGTGAGAATCCTCTCAATGAAAAAAACCCCAGCAGCATCATTGTCCACAATGAAGGGTCTGCACCGGCGATGTTGGGTCTTTGCTCTTTGAATACGGCGAAGATGGCCTTCCAAAAGACGTCCTTCTGGCCCGGGTGACGAGCTCTGCGTCCTTCAAATACAGGGCGGGGGTTAATAGGCAGGCAGATTTTCATCGCTGCGCTGAAAAGAATTAGTGCAATTCAGAGCACGCGCCCATTCGGCCCGAGGCGACTTGGCGGTAATCATTTGAGGTGAAGGAAGGGGTCACCGCATGCTTTGCTGGCCACTGAAGAGTAACTCGCATGACTTTTGCAGCTCTTCAGCAATTTGCAGCTTTCAAACAGGAAGTGAGAATCCTCTCAATGAAAAAAACCCCAGCAGCATCATTGTCCACAATGAAGGGTCTGCACCGGCGATGTTGGGTCTTTGCTCTTTGCATACTGCGAAGATGGCCTTCCAAAAGACGTCCTTCTGGCCCGGGTGCCGAGCGCTGCGTCCTTCAAATACAGGGCGGGGGTTAATAGGCAGGCAGATTTTCATCGCTGCGCTGAAAAGAATTAGTGCAATTCAGAGCACGCGCCCATTCGGCCCGAGGCGACTTGGCGGTAATCATTTGAGGTGAAGGAAGGGGTCACCGCATGCTTTGCTGGCCACTGAAGAGTAACTCGCATGACTTTTGCAGCTCTTCAGCAATTTGCAGCTTTCAAACAGGAAGTGAGAATCCTCTCAATGAAAAAAACCCCAGCAGCATCATTGTCCACAATGAAGGGTCTGCACCGGCGATGTTGGGTCTTTGCTCTTTGCATACTGCGAAGATGGCCTTCCAAAAGACGTCCTTCTGGCCCGGGTGACGAGCTCTGCGTCCTTCAAATACAGGGCGGGGGTTAATAGGCAGGCAGATTTTCATCGCTGCGCTGAAAAGAATTAGTGCAATTCAGAGCACGCGCCCATTCGGCCCGAGGCGACTTGGCGGTAATCATTTGAGGTGAAGGAAGGGGTCACCGCATGCTTTGCTGGCCACTGAAGAGTAACTCGCATGACTTTTGCAGCTCTTCAGCAATTTGCAGCTTTCAAACAGGAAGTGAGAATCCTCTCAATGAAAAAAACCCCAGCAGCATCATTGTCCACAATGAAGGGTCTGCACCGGCGATGTTGGGTCTTTGCTCTTTGCATACTGCGAAGATGGCCTTCCAAAAGACGTCCTTCTGGCCCGGGTGACGAGCTCTGCGTCCTTCAAATACAGGGCGGGGGTTAATAGGCAGGCAGATTTTCATCGCTGCGCTGAAAAGAATTAGTGCAATTCAGAGCACGCGCCCATTCGGCCCGAGGCGACTTGGCGGTAATCATTTGAGGTCAAGGAAGGGGTCACCGCATGCTTTGCTGGCCACTGAAGAGTAACTCGCATGACTTTTGCAGCTCTTCAGCAATTTGCAGCTTTCAAACAGGAAGTGAGAATCCTCTCAATGAAAAAAACCCCAGCAGCATCATTGTCCACAATGAAGGGTCTGCACCGACGATGTTGGGTCTTTGCTCTTTGAATACGGCGAAGATGGCCTTCCAAAAGACGTCCTTCTGGCCCGGGTGCCAAGCGCTGCGTCCTTCAAATACAGGGCGGGGGTTAATAGGCAGGCAGATTTTCATCGCTGCGCTGAAAAGAATTAGTGCAATTCAGAGCACGCGCCCATTCGGCCCGAGGCGACTTGGCGGTAATCATTTGAGGTGAAGGAAGGGGTCACCGCATGCTTTGCTGGCCACTGAAGAGTAACTCGCATGACTTTTGCAGCTCTTCAGCAATTTGCAGCTTTCAAACAGGAAGTGAGAATCCTCTCAATGAAAAAAACCCCAGCAGCATCATTGTCCACAATGAAGGGTCTGCACCGGCGATGTTGGGTCTTTGCTCTTTGAATACGGCGAAGATGGCCTTCCAAAAGACGTCCTTCTGGCCCGGGTGCCGAGCGCTGCGTCCTTCAAATACAGGGCGGGGGTTAATAGGCAGGCAGATTTTCATCGCTGCGCTGAAAAGAATTAGTGCAATTCAGAGCACGTGCCCATTCGGCCCGAGGCGACTTGGCGGTAATCATTTGAGGTCAAGGAAGGGGTCACCGCATGCTTTGCTGGCCACTGAAGAGTAACTCGCATGACTTTTGCAGCTCTTCAGCAATTTGCAGCTTTCAAACAGGAAGTGAGAATCCTCTCAATGAAAAAAACCCCAGCAGCATCATTGTCCACAATGAAGGGTCTGCACCGGCGATGTTGGGTCTTTGCTCTTTGAATACGGCGAAGATGGCCTTCCAAAAGACGTCCTTCTGGCCCGGGTGACGAGCTCTGCGTCCTTCAAATACAGGGCGGGGGTTAATAGGCAGGCAGATTTTCATCGCTGCGCTGAAAAGAATTAGTGCAATTCAGAGCACGCGCCCATTCGGCCCGAGGCGACTTGGCGGTAATCATTTGAGGTCAAGGAAGGGGTCACCGCATGCTTTGCTGGCCACTGAAGAGTAACTCGCATGACTTTTGCAGCTCTTCAGCAATTTGCAGCTTTCAAACAGGAAGTGAGAATCCTCTCAATGAAAAAAACCCCAGCAGCATCATTGTCCACAATGAAGGGTCTGCACCGGCGATGTTGGGTCTTTGCTCTTTGAATACGGCGAAGATGGCCTTCCAAAAGACGTCCTTCTGGCCCGGGTGCCGAGCGCTGCGTCCTTCAAATACAGGGCGGGGGTTAATAGGCAGGCAGATTTTCATCGCTGCGCTGAAAAGAATTAGTGCAATTCAGAGCACGCGCCCATTCGGCCCGAGGCGACTTGGCGGTAATCATTTGAGGTGAAGGAAGGGGTCACCGCATGCTTTGCTGGCCACTGAAGAGTAACTCGCATGACTTTTGCAGCTCTTCAGCAATTTGCAGCTTTCAAACAGGAAGTGAGAATCCTCTCAATGAAAAAAACCCCAGCAGCATCATTGTCCACAATGAAGGGTCTGCACCGACGATGTTGGGTCTTTGCTCTTTGAATACGGCGAAGATGGCCTTCCAAAAGACGTCCTTCTGGCCCGGGTGCCAAGCGCTGCGTCCTTCAAATACAGGGCGGGGGTTAATAGGCAGGCAGATTTTCATCGCTGCGCTGAAAAGAATTAGTGCAATTCAGAGCACGTGCCCATTCGGCCCGAGGCGACTTGGCGGTAATCATTTGAGGTCAAGGAAGGGGTCACCGCATGCTTTGCTGGCCACTGAAGAGTAACTCGCATGACTTTTGCAGCTCTTCAGCAATTTGCAGCTTTCAAACAGGAAGTGAGAATCCTCTCAATGAAAAAAACCCCAGCAGCATCATTGTCCACAATGAAGGGTCTGCACCGGCGATGTTGGGTCTTTGCTCTTTGAATACGGCGAAGATGGCCTTCCAAAAGACGTCCTTCTGGCCCGGGTGACGAGCTCTGCGTCCTTCAAATACAGGGCGGGGGTTAATAGGCAGGCAGATTTTCATCGCTGCGCTGAAAAGAATTAGTGCAATTCAGAGCACGCGCCCATTCGGCCCGAGGCGACTTGGCGGTAATCATTTGAGGTGAAGGAAGGGGTCACCGCATGCTTTGCTGGCCACTGAAGAGTAACTCGCATGACTTTTGCAGCTCTTCAGCAATTTGCAGCTTTCAAACAGGAAGTGAGAATCCTCTCAATGAAAAAAACCCCAGCAGCATCATTGTCCACAATGAAGGGTCTGCACCGGCGATGTTGGGTCTTTGCTCTTTGAATACGGCGAAGATGGCCTTCCAAAAGACGTCCTTCTGGCCCGGGTGCCGAGCGCTGCGTCCTTCAAATACAGGGCGGGGGTTAATAGGCAGGCAGATTTTCATCGCTGCGCTGAAAAGAATTAGTGCAATTCAGAGCACGCGCCCATTCGGCCCGAGGCGACTTGGCGGTAATCATTTGAGGTGAAGGAAGGGGTCACCGCATGCTTTGCTGGCCACTGAAGAGTAACTCGCATGACTTTTGCAGCTCTTCAGCAATTTGCAGCTTTCAAACAGGAAGTGAGAATCCTCTCAATGAAAAAAACCCCAGCAGCATCATTGTCCACAATGAAGGGTCTGCACCGGCGATGTTGGGTCTTTGCTCTTTGCATACGGCGAAGATGGCCTTCCAAAAGACGTCCTTCTGGCCCGGGTGCCAAGCGCTGCGTCCTTCAAATACAGGGCGGGGGTTAATAGGCAGGCAGATTTTCATCGCTGCGCTGAAAAGAATTAGTGCAATTCAGAGCACGTGCCCATTCGGCCCGAGGCGACTTGGCGGTAATCATTTGAGGTCAAGGAAGGGGTCACCGCATGCTTTGCTGGCCACTGAAGAGTAACTCGCATGACTTTTGCAGCTCTTCAGCAATTTGCAGCTTTCAAACAGGAAGTGAGAATCCTCTCAATGAAAAAAACCCCAGCAGCATCATTGTCCACAATGAAGGGTCTGCACCGGCGATGTTGGGTCTTTGCTCTTTGAATACGGCGAAGATGGCCTTCCAAAAGACGTCCTTCTGGCCCGGGTGACGAGCTCTGCGTCCTTCAAATACAGGGCGGGGGTTAATAGGCAGGCAGATTTTCATCGCTGCGCTGAAAAGAATTAGTGCAATTCAGAGCACGCGCCCATTCGGCCCGAGGCGACTTGGCGGTAATCATTTGAGGTGAAGGAAGGGGTCACCGCATGCTTTGCTGGCCACTGAAGAGTAACTCGCATGACTTTTGCAGCTCTTCAGCAATTTGCAGCTTTCAAACAGGAAGTGAGAATCCTCTCAATGAAAAAAACCCCAGCAGCATCATTGTCCACAATGAAGGGTCTGCACCGGCGATGTTGGGTCTTTGCTCTTTGAATACGGCGAAGATGGCCTTCCAAAAGACGTCCTTCTGGCCCGGGTGCCGAGCGCTGCGTCCTTCAAATACAGGGCGGGGGTTAATAGGCAGGCAGATTTTCATCGCTGCGCTGAAAAGAATTAGTGCAATTCAGAGCACGCGCCCATTCGGCCCGAGGCGACTTGGCGGTAATCATTTGAGGTGAAGGAAGGGGTCACCGCATGCTTTGCTGGCCACTGAAGAGTAACTCGCATGACTTTTGCAGCTCTTCAGCAATTTGCAGCTTTCAAACAGGAAGTGAGAATCCTCTCAATGAAAAAAACCCCAGCAGCATCATTGTCCACAATGAAGGGTCTGCACCGGCGATGTTGGGTCTTTGCTCTTTGCATACTGCGAAGATGGCCTTCCAAAAGACGTCCTTCTGGCCCGGGTGACGAGCTCTGCGTCCTTCAAATACAGGGCGGGGGTTAATAGGCAGGCAGATTTTCATCGCTGCGCTGAAAAGAATTAGTGCAATTCAGAGCACGCGCCCATTCGGCCCGAGGCGACTTGGCGGTAATCATTTGAGGTGAAGGAAGGGGTCACCGCATGCTTTGCTGGCCACTGAAGAGTAACTCGCATGACTTTTGCAGCTCTTCAGCAATTTGCAGCTTTCAAACAGGAAGTGAGAATCCTCTCAATGAAAAAAACCCCAGCAGCATCATTGTCCACAATGAAGGGTCTGCACCGACGATGTTGGGTCTTTGCTCTTTGAATACGGCGAAGATGGCCTTCCAAAAGACGTCCTTCTGGCCCGGGTGCCGAGCGCTGCGTCCTTCAAATACAGGGCGGGGGTTAATAGGCAGGCAGATTTTCATCGCTGCGCTGAAAAGAATTAGTGCAATTCAGAGCACGTGCCCATTCGGCCCGAGGCGACTTGGCGGTAATCATTTGAGGTCAAGGAAGGGGTCACCGCATGCTTTGCTGGCCACTGAAGAGTAACTCGCATGACTTTTGCAGCTCTTCAGCAATTTGCAGCTTTCAAACAGGAAGTGAGAATCCTCTCAATGAAAAAAACCCCAGCAGCATCATTGTCCACAATGAAGGGTCTGCACCGGCGATGTTGGGTCTTTGCTCTTTGAATACGGCGAAGATGGCCTTCCAAAAGACGTCCTTCTGGCCCGGGTGACGAGCTCTGCGTCCTTCAAATACAGGGCGGGGGTTAATAGGCAGGCAGATTTTCATCGCTGCGCTGAAAAGAATTAGTGCAATTCAGAGCACGCGCCCATTCGGCCCGAGGCGACTTGGCGGTAATCATTTGAGGTGAAGGAAGGGGTCACCGCATGCTTTGCTGGCCACTGAAGAGTAACTCGCATGACTTTTGCAGCTCTTCAGCAATTTGCAGCTTTCAAACAGGAAGTGAGAATCCTCTCAATGAAAAAAACCCCAGCAGCATCATTGTCCACAATGAAGGGTCTGCACCGGCGATGTTGGGTCTTTGCTCTTTGAATACGGCGAAGATGGCCTTCCAAAAGACGTCCTTCTGGCCCGGGTGCCGAGCGCTGCGTCCTTCAAATACAGGGCGGGGGTTAATAGGCAGGCAGATTTTCATCGCTGCGCTGAAAAGAATTAGTGCAATTCAGAGCACGCGCCCATTCGGCCCGAGGCGACTTGGCGGTAATCATTTGAGGTGAAGGAAGGGGTCACCGCATGCTTTGCTGGCCACTGAAGAGTAACTCGCATGACTTTTGCAGCTCTTCAGCAATTTGCAGCTTTCAAACAGGAAGTGAGAATCCTCTCAATGAAAAAAACCCCAGCAGCATCATTGTCCACAATGAAGGGTCTGCACCGGCGATGTTGGGTCTTTGCTCTTTGAATACGGCGAAGATGGCCTTCCAAAAGACGTCCTTCTGGCCCGGGTGCCGAGCGCTGCGTCCTTCAAATACAGGGCGGGGGTTAATAGGCAGGCAGATTTTCATCGCTGCGCTGAAAAGAATTAGTGCAATTCAGAGCACGCGCCCATTCGGCCCGAGGCGACTTGGCGGTAATCATTTGAGGTGAAGGAAGGGGTCACCGCATGCTTTGCTGGCCACTGAAGAGTAACTCGCATGACTTTTGCAGCTCTTCAGCAATTTGCAGCTTTCAAACAGGAAGTGAGAATCCTCTCAATGAAAAAAACCCCAGCAGCATCATTGTCCACAATGAAGGCTCTGCACCGGCGATGTTGGGTCTTTGCTCTTTGCATACTGCGAAGATGGCCTTCCAAAAGACGTCCTTCTGGCCCGGGTGACGAGCTCTGCGTCCTTCAAATACAGGGCGGGGGTTAATAGGCAGGCAGATTTTCATCGCTGCGCTGAAAAGAATTAGTGCAATTCAGAGCACGCGCCCATTCGGCCCGAGGCGACTTGGCGGTAATCATTTGAGGTGAAGGAAGGGGTCACCGCATGCTTTGCTGGCCACTGAAGAGTAACTCGCATGACTTTTGCAGCTCTTCAGCAATTTGCAGCTTTCAAACAGGAAGTGAGAATCCTCTCAATGAAAAAAACCCCAGCAGCATCATTGTCCACAATGAAGGGTCTGCACCGACGATGTTGGGTCTTTGCTCTTTGAATACGGCGAAGATGGCCTTCCAAAAGACGTCCTTCTGGCCCGGGTGCCGAGCGCTGCGTCCTTCAAATACAGGGCGGGGGTTAATAGGCAGGCAGATTTTCATCGCTGCGCTGAAAAGAATTAGTGCAATTCAGAGCACGTGCCCATTCGGCCCGAGGCGACTTGGCGGTAATCATTTGAGGTCAAGGAAGGGGTCACCGCATGCTTTGCTGGCCACTGAAGAGTAACTCGCATGACTTTTGCAGCTCTTCAGCAATTTGCAGCTTTCAAACAGGAAGTGAGAATCCTCTCAATGAAAAAAACCCCAGCAGCATCATTGTCCACAATGAAGGGTCTGCACCGGCGATGTTGGGTCTTTGCTCTTTGAATACGGCGAAGATGGCCTTCCAAAAGACGTCCTTCTGGCCCGGGTGACGAGCTCTGCGTCCTTCAAATACAGGGCGGGGGTTAATAGGCAGGCAGATTTTCATCGCTGCGCTGAAAAGAATTAGTGCAATTCAGAGCACGCGCCCATTCGGCCCGAGGCGACTTGGCGGTAATCATTTGAGGTGAAGGAAGGGGTCACCGCATGCTTTGCTGGCCACTGAAGAGTAACTCGCATGACTTTTGCAGCTCTTCAGCAATTTGCAGCTTTCAAACAGGAAGTGAGAATCCTCTCAATGAAAAAAACCCCAGCAGCATCATTGTCCACAATGAAGGGTCTGCACCGGCGATGTTGGGTCTTTGCTCTTTGAATACGGCGAAGATGGCCTTCCAAAAGACGTCCTTCTGGCCCGGGTGCCGAGCGCTGCGTCCTTCAAATACAGGGCGGGGGTTAATAGGCAGGCAGATTTTCATCGCTGCGCTGAAAAGAATTAGTGCAATTCAGAGCACGCGCCCATTCGGCCCGAGGCGACTTGGCGGTAATCATTTGAGGTGAAGGAAGGGGTCACCGCATGCTTTGCTGGCCACTGAAGAGTAACTCGCATGACTTTTGCAGCTCTTCAGCAATTTGCAGCTTTCAAACAGGAAGTGAGAATCCTCTCAATGAAAAAAACCCCAGCAGCATCATTGTCCACAATGAAGGGTCTGCACCGGCGATGTTGGGTCTTTGCTCTTTGAATACGGCGAAGATGGCCTTCCAAAAGACGTCCTTCTGGCCCGGGTGACGAGCTCTGCGTCCTTCAAATACAGGGCGGGGGTTAATAGGCAGGCAGATTTTCATCGCTGCGCTGAAAAGAATTAGTGCAATTCAGAGCACGCGCCCATTCGGCCCGAGGCGACTTGGCGGTAATCATTTGAGGTGAAGGAAGGGGTCACCGCATGCTTTGCTGGCCACTGAAGAGTAACTCGCATGACTTTTGCAGCTCTTCAGCAATTTGCAGCTTTCAAACAGGAAGTGAGAATCCTCTCAATGAAAAAAACCCCAGCAGCATCATTGTCCACAATGAAGGGTCTGCACCGGCGATGTTGGGTCTTTGCTCTTTGAATACGGCGAAGATGGCCTTCCAAAAGACGTCCTTCTGGCCCGGGTGCCGAGCGCTGCGTCCTTCAAATACAGGGCGGGGGTTAATAGGCAGGCAGATTTTCATCGCTGCGCTGAAAAGAATTAGTGCAATTCAGAGCACGCGCCCATTCGGCCCGAGGCGACTTGGCGGTAATCATTTGAGGTGAAGGAAGGGGTCACCGCATGCTTTGCTGGCCACTGAAGAGTAACTCGCATGACTTTTGCAGCTCTTCAGCAATTTGCAGCTTTCAAACAGGAAGTGAGAATCCTCTCAATGAAAAAAACCCCAGCAGCATCATTGTCCACAATGAAGGGTCTGCACCGGCGATGTTGGGTCTTTGCTCTTTGCATACTGCGAAGATGGCCTTCCAAAAGACGTCCTTCTGGCCCGGGTGACGAGCTCTGCGTCCTTCAAATACAGGGCGGGGGTTAATAGGCAGGCAGATTTTCATCGCTGCGCTGAAAAGAATTAGTGCAATTCAGAGCACGCGCCCATTCGGCCCGAGGCGACTTGGCGGTAATCATTTGAGGTGAAGGAAGGGGTCACCGCATGCTTTGCTGGCCACTGAAGAGTAACTCGCATGACTTTTGCAGCTCTTCAGCAATTTGCAGCTTTCAAACAGGAAGTGAGAATCCTCTCAATGAAAAAAACCCCAGCAGCATCATTGTCCACAATGAAGGGTCTGCACCGACGATGTTGGGTCTTTGCTCTTTGAATACGGCGAAGATGGCCTTCCAAAAGACGTCCTTCTGGCCCGGGTGCCGAGCGCTGCGTCCTTCAAATACAGGGCGGGGGTTAATAGGCAGGCAGATTTTCATCGCTGCGCTGAAAAGAATTAGTGCAATTCAGAGCACGTGCCCATTCGGCCCGAGGCGACTTGGCGGTAATCATTTGAGGTCAAGGAAGGGGTCACCGCATGCTTTGCTGGCCACTGAAGAGTAACTCGCATGACTTTTGCAGCTCTTCAGCAATTTGCAGCTTTCAAACAGGAAGTGAGAATCCTCTCAATGAAAAAAACCCCAGCAGCATCATTGTCCACAATGAAGGGTCTGCACCGGCGATGTTGGGTCTTTGCTCTTTGAATACGGCGAAGATGGCCTTCCAAAAGACGTCCTTCTGGCCCGGGTGCCGAGCGCTGCGTCCTTCAAATACAGGGCGGGGGTTAATAGGCAGGCAGATTTTCATCGCTGCGCTGAAAAGAATTAGTGCAATTCAGAGCACGCGCCCATTCGGCCCGAGGCGACTTGGCGGTAATCATTTGAGGTGAAGGAAGGGGTCACCGCATGCTTTGCTGGCCACTGAAGAGTAACTCGCATGACTTTTGCAGCTCTTCAGCAATTTGCAGCTTTCAAACAGGAAGTGAGAATCCTCTCAATGAAAAAAACCCCAGCAGCATCATTGTCCACAATGAAGGGTCTGCACCGGCGATGTTGGGTCTTTGCTCTTTGAATACGGCGAAGATGGCCTTCCAAAAGACGTCCTTCTGGCCCGGGTGCCGAGCGCTGCGTCCTTCAAATACAGGGCGGGGGTTAATAGGCAGGCAGATTTTCATCGCTGCGCTGAAAAGAATTAGTGCAATTCAGAGCACGCGCCCATTCGGCCCGAGGCGACTTGGCGGTAATCATTTGAGGTGAAGGAAGGGGTCACCGCATGCTTTGCTGGCCACTGAAGAGTAACTCGCATGACTTTTGCAGCTCTTCAGCAATTTGCAGCTTTCAAACAGGAAGTGAGAATCCTCTCAATGAAAAAAACCCCAGCAGCATCATTGTCCACAATGAAGGGTCTGCACCGGCGATGTTGGGTCTTTGCTCTTTGCATACTGCGAAGATGGCCTTCCAAAAGACGTCCTTCTGGCCCGGGTGACGAGCTCTGCGTCCTTCAAATACAGGGCGGGGGTTAATAGGCAGGCAGATTTTCATCGCTGCGCTGAAAAGAATTAGTGCAATTCAGAGCACGCGCCCATTCGGCCCGAGGCGACTTGGCGGTAATCATTTGAGGTGAAGGAAGGGGTCACCGCATGCTTTGCTGGCCACTGAAGAGTAACTCGCATGACTTTTGCAGCTCTTCAGCAATTTGCAGCTTTCAAACAGGAAGTGAGAATCCTCTCAATGAAAAAAACCCCAGCAGCATCATTGTCCACAATGAAGGGTCTGCACCGACGATGTTGGGTCTTTGCTCTTTGAATACGGCGAAGATGGCCTTCCAAAAGACGTCCTTCTGGCCCGGGTGCCGAGCGCTGCGTCCTTCAAATACAGGGCGGGGGTTAATAGGCAGGCAGATTTTCATCGCTGCGCTGAAAAGAATTAGTGCAATTCAGAGCACGTGCCCATTCGGCCCGAGGCGACTTGGCGGTAATCATTTGGGGTCAAGGAAGGGGTCACCGCATGCTTTGCTGGCCACTGAAGAGTAACTCGCATGACTTTTGCAGCTCTTCAGCAATTTGCAGCTTTCAAACAGGAAGTGAGAATCCTCTCAATGAAAAAAACCCCAGCAGCATCATTGTCCACAATGAAGGGTCTGCACCGGCGATGTTGGGTCTTTGCTCTTTGAATACGGCGAAGATGGCCTTCCAAAAGACGTCCTTCTGGCCCGGGTGACGAGCTCTGCGTCCTTCAAATACAGGGCGGGGGTTAATAGGCAGGCAGATTTTCATCGCTGCGCTGAAAAGAATTAGTGCAATTCAGAGCACGCGCCCATTCGGCCCGAGGCGACTTGGCGGTAATCATTTGAGGTGAAGGAAGGGGTCACCGCATGCTTTGCTGGCCACTGAAGAGTAACTCGCATGACTTTTGCAGCTCTTCAGCAATTTGCAGCTTTCAAACAGGAAGTGAGAATCCTCTCAATGAAAAAAACCCCAGCAGCATCATTGTCCACAATGAAGGGTCTGCACCGGCGATGTTGGGTCTTTGCTCTTTGCATACTGCGAAGATGGCCTTCCAAAAGACGTCCTTCTGGCCCGGGTGACGAGCTCTGCGTCCTTCAAATACAGGGCGGGGGTTAATAGGCAGGCAGATTTTCATCGCTGCGCTGAAAAGAATTAGTGCAATTCAGAGCACGCGCCCATTCGGCCCGAGGCGACTTGGCGGTAATCATTTGAGGTGAAGGAAGGGGTCACCGCATGCTTTGCTGGCCACTGAAGAGTAACTCGCATGACTTTTGCAGCTCTTCAGCAATTTGCAGCTTTCAAACAGGAAGTGAGAATCCTCTCAATGAAAAAAACCCCAGCAGCATCATTGTCCACAATGAAGGGTCTGCACCGACGATGTTGGGTCTTTGCTCTTTGAATACGGCGAAGATGGCCTTCCAAAAGACGTCCTTCTGGCCCGGGTGCCGAGCGCTGCGTCCTTCAAATACAGGGCGGGGGTTAATAGGCAGGCAGATTTTCATCGCTGCGCTGAAAAGAATTAGTGCAATTCAGAGCACGTGCCCATTCGGCCCGAGGCGACTTGGCGGTAATCATTTGAGGTCAAGGAAGGGGTCACCGCATGCTTTGCTGGCCACTGAAGAGTAACTCGCATGACTTTTGCAGCTCTTCAGCAATTTGCAGCTTTCAAACAGGAAGTGAGAATCCTCTCAATGAAAAAAACCCCAGCAGCATCATTGTCCACAATGAAGGGTCTGCACCGGCGATGTTGGGTCTTTGCTCTTTGAATACGGCGAAGATGGCCTTCCAAAAGACGTCCTTCTGGCCCGGGTGACGAGCTCTGCGTCCTTCAAATACAGGGCGGGGGTTAATAGGCAGGCAGATTTTCATCGCTGCGCTGAAAAGAATTAGTGCAATTCAGAGCACGCGCCCATTCGGCCCGAGGCGACTTGGCGGTAATCATTTGAGGTGAAGGAAGGGGTCACCGCATGCTTTGCTGGCCACTGAAGAGTAACTCGCATGACTTTTGCAGCTCTTCAGCAATTTGCAGCTTTCAAACAGGAAGTGAGAATCCTCTCAATGAAAAAAACCCCAGCAGCATCATTGTCCACAATGAAGGGTCTGCACCGGCGATGTTGGGTCTTTGCTCTTTGAATACGGCGAAGATGGCCTTCCAAAAGACGTCCTTCTGGCCCGGGTGCCGAGCGCTGCGTCCTTCAAATACAGGGCGGGGGTTAATAGGCAGGCAGATTTTCATCGCTGCGCTGAAAAGAATTAGTGCAATTCAGAGCACGCGCCCATTCGGCCCGAGGCGACTTGGCGGTAATCATTTGAGGTGAAGGAAGGGGTCACCGCATGCTTTGCTGGCCACTGAAGAGTAACTCGCATGACTTTTGCAGCTCTTCAGCAATTTGCAGCTTTCAAACAGGAAGTGAGAATCCTCTCAATGAAAAAAACCCCAGCAGCATCATTGTCCACAATGAAGGGTCTGCACCGGCGATGTTGGGTCTTTGCTCTTTGAATACGGCGAAGATGGCCTTCCAAAAGACGTCCTTCTGGCCCGGGTGCCGAGCGCTGCGTCCTTCAAATACAGGGCGGGGGTTAATAGGCAGGCAGATTTTCATCGCTGCGCTGAAAAGAATTAGTGCAATTCAGAGCACGCGCCCATTCGGCCCGAGGCGACTTGGCGGTAATCATTTGAGGTGAAGGAAGGGGTCACCGCATGCTTTGCTGGCCACTGAAGAGTAACTCGCATGACTTTTGCAGCTCTTCAGCAATTTGCAGCTTTCAAACAGGAAGTGAGAATCCTCTCAATGAAAAAAACCCCAGCAGCATCATTGTCCACAATGAAGGGTCTGCACCGGCGATGTTGGGTCTTTGCTCTTTGCATACTGCGAAGATGGCCTTCCAAAAGACGTCCTTCTGGCCCGGGTGACGAGCTCTGCGTCCTTCAAATACAGGGCGGGGGTTAATAGGCAGGCAGATTTTCATCGCTGCGCTGAAAAGAATTAGTGCAATTCAGAGCACGCGCCCATTCGGCCCGAGGCGACTTGGCGGTAATCATTTGAGGTGAAGGAAGGGGTCACCGCATGCTTTGCTGGCCACTGAAGAGTAACTCGCATGACTTTTGCAGCTCTTCAGCAATTTGCAGCTTTCAAACAGGAAGTGAGAATCCTCTCAATGAAAAAAACCCCAGCAGCATCATTGT
Source organism: Diplotaxodon limnothrissa (assembly GCF_057381915.1). Taxonomy (NCBI): domain Eukaryota; kingdom Metazoa; phylum Chordata; class Actinopteri; order Cichliformes; family Cichlidae; genus Diplotaxodon; species Diplotaxodon limnothrissa. Next base: position 1,029,224 of record NW_028188561.1, on the reverse strand, counting down.
CCACAATGAAGGGTCTGCACCGACGATGTTGGGTCTTTGCTCTTTGAATACGGCGAAGATGGCCTTCCAAAAGACGTCCTTCTGGCCCGGGTGCCGAGCGCTGCGTCCTTCAAATACAGGGCGGGGGTTAATAGGCAGGCAGATTTTCATCGCTGCGCTGAAAAGAATTAGTGCAATTCAGAGCACGTGCCCATTCGGCCCGAGGCGACTTGGCGGTAATCATTTGAGGTCAAGGAAGGGGTCACCGCATGCTTTGCTGGCCACTGAAGAGTAACTCGCATGACTTTTGCAGCTCTTCAGCAATTTGCAGCTTTCAAACAGGAAGTGAGAATCCTCTCAATGAAAAAAACCCCAGCAGCATCATTGTCCACAATGAAGGGTCTGCACCGGCGATGTTGGGTCTTTGCTCTTTGAATACGGCGAAGATGGCCTTCCAAAAGACGTCCTTCTGGCCCGGGTGACGAGCTCTGCGTCCTTCAAATACAGGGCGGGGGTTAATAGGCAGGCAGATTTTCATCGCTGCGCTGAAAAGAATTAGTGCAATTCAGAGCACGCGCCCATTCGGCCCGAGGCGACTTGGCGGTAATCATTTGAGGTGAAGGAAGGGGTCACCGCATGCTTTGCTGGCCACTGAAGAGTAACTCGCATGACTTTTGCAGCTCTTCAGCAATTTGCAGCTTTCAAACAGGAAGTGAGAATCCTCTCAATGAAAAAAACCCCAGCAGCATCATTGTCCACAATGAAGGGTCTGCACCGGCGATGTTGGGTCTTTGCTCTTTGAATACGGCGAAGATGGCCTTCCAAAAGACGTCCTTCTGGCCCGGGTGCCGAGCGCTGCGTCCTTCAAATACAGGGCGGGGGTTAATAGGCAGGCAGATTTTCATCGCTGCGCTGAAAAGAATTAGTGCAATTCAGAGCACGCGCCCATTCGGCCCGAGGCGACTTGGCGGTAATCATTTGAGGTGAAGGAAGGGGTCACCGCATGCTTTGCTGGCCACTGAAGAGTAACTCGCATGACTTTTGCAGCTCTTCAGCAATTTGCAGCTTTCAAACAGGAAGTGAGAATCCTCTCAATGAAAAAAACCCCAGCAGCATCATTGTCCACAATGAAGGGTCTGCACCGGCGATGTTGGGTCTTTGCTCTTTGAATACGGCGAAGATGGCCTTCCAAAAGACGTCCTTCTGGCCCGGGTGCCGAGCGCTGCGTCCTTCAAATACAGGGCGGGGGTTAATAGGCAGGCAGATTTTCATCGCTGCGCTGAAAAGAATTAGTGCAATTCAGAGCACGCGCCCATTCGGCCCGAGGCGACTTGGCGGTAATCATTTGAGGTCAAGGAAGGGGTCACCGCATGCTTTGCTGGCCACTGAAGAGTAACTCGCATGACTTTTGCAGCTCTTCAGCAATTTGCAGCTTTCAAACAGGAAGTGAGAATCCTCTCAATGAAAAAAACCCCAGCAGCATCATTGTCCACAATGAAGGGTCTGCACCGGCGATGTTGGGTCTTTGCTCTTTGCATACTGCGAAGATGGCCTTCCAAAAGACGTCCTTCTGGCCCGGGTGACGAGCTCTGCGTCCTTCAAATACAGGGCGGGGGTTAATAGGCAGGCAGATTTTCATCGCTGCGCTGAAAAGAATTAGTGCAATTCAGAGCACGCGCCCATTCGGCCCGAGGCGACTTGGCGGTAATCATTTGAGGTGAAGGAAGGGGTCACCGCATGCTTTGCTGGCCACTGAAGAGTAACTCGCATGACTTTTGCAGCTCTTCAGCAATTTGCAGCTTTCAAACAGGAAGTGAGAATCCTCTCAATGAAAAAAACCCCAGCAGCATCATTGTCCACAATGAAGGGTCTGCACCGACGATGTTGGGTCTTTGCTCTTTGAATACGGCGAAGATGGCCTTCCAAAAGACGTCCTTCTGGCCCGGGTGCCGAGCGCTGCGTCCTTCAAATACAGGGCGGGGGTTAATAGGCAGGCAGATTTTCATCGCTGCGCTGAAAAGAATTAGTGCAATTCAGAGCACGTGCCCATTCGGCCCGAGGCGACTTGGCGGTAATCATTTGAGGTCAAGGAAGGGGTCACCGCATGCTTTGCTGGCCACTGAAGAGTAACTCGCATGACTTTTGCAGCTCTTCAGCAATTTGCAGCTTTCAAACAGGAAGTGAGAATCCTCTCAATGAAAAAAACCCCAGCAGCATCATTGTCCACAATGAAGGGTCTGCACCGGCGATGTTGGGTCTTTGCTCTTTGAATACGGCGAAGATGGCCTTCCAAAAGACGTCCTTCTGGCCCGGGTGACGAGCTCTGCGTCCTTCAAATACAGGGCGGGGGTTAATAGGCAGGCAGATTTTCATCGCTGCGCTGAAAAGAATTAGTGCAATTCAGAGCACGCGCCCATTCGGCCCGAGGCGACTTGGCGGTAATCATTTGAGGTGAAGGAAGGGGTCACCGCATGCTTTGCTGGCCACTGAAGAGTAACTCGCATGACTTTTGCAGCTCTTCAGCAATTTGCAGCTTTCAAACAGGAAGTGAGAATCCTCTCAATGAAAAAAACCCCAGCAGCATCATTGTCCACAATGAAGGGTCTGCACCGGCGATGTTGGGTCTTTGCTCTTTGCATACTGCGAAGATGGCCTTCCAAAAGACGTCCTTCTGGCCCGGGTGCCGAGCGCTGCGTCCTTCAAATACAGGGCGGGGGTTAATAGGCAGGCAGATTTTCATCGCTGCGCTGAAAAGAATTAGTGCAATTCAGAGCACGCGCCCATTCGGCCCGAGGCGACTTGGCGGTAATCATTTGAGGTGAAGGAAGGGGTCACCGCATGCTTTGCTGGCCACTGAAGAGTAACTCGCATGACTTTTGCAGCTCTTCAGCAATTTGCAGCTTTCAAACAGGAAGTGAGAATCCTCTCAATGAAAAAAACCCCAGCAGCATCATTGTCCACAATGAAGGGTCTGCACCGGCGATGTTGGGTCTTTGCTCTTTGCATACTGCGAAGATGGCCTTCCAAAAGACGTCCTTCTGGCCCGGGTGACGAGCTCTGCGTCCTTCAAATACAGGGCGGGGGTTAATAGGCAGGCAGATTTTCATCGCTGCGCTGAAAAGAATTAGTGCAATTCAGAGCACGCGCCCATTCGGCCCGAGGCGACTTGGCGGTAATCATTTGAGGTGAAGGAAGGGGTCACCGCATGCTTTGCTGGCCACTGAAGAGTAACTCGCATGACTTTTGCAGCTCTTCAGCAATTTGCAGCTTTCAAACAGGAAGTGAGAATCCTCTCAATGAAAAAAACCCCAGCAGCATCATTGTCCACAATGAAGGGTCTGCACCGGCGATGTTGGGTCTTTGCTCTTTGCATACTGCGAAGATGGCCTTCCAAAAGACGTCCTTCTGGCCCGGGTGACGAGCTCTGCGTCCTTCAAATACAGGGCGGGGGTTAATAGGCAGGCAGATTTTCATCGCTGCGCTGAAAAGAATTAGTGCAATTCAGAGCACGCGCCCATTCGGCCCGAGGCGACTTGGCGGTAATCATTTGAGGTGAAGGAAGGGGTCACCGCATGCTTTGCTGGCCACTGAAGAGTAACTCGCATGACTTTTGCAGCTCTTCAGCAATTTGCAGCTTTCAAACAGGAAGTGAGAATCCTCTCAATGAAAAAAACCCCAGCAGCATCATTGTCCACAATGAAGGGTCTGCACCGGCGATGTTGGGTCTTTGCTCTTTGAATACGGCGAAGATGGCCTTCCAAAAGACGTCCTTCTGGCCCGGGTGCCGAGCGCTGCGTCCTTCAAATACAGGGCGGGGGTTAATAGGCAGGCAGATTTTCATCGCTGCGCTGAAAAGAATTAGTGCAATTCAGAGCACGCGCCCATTCGGCCCGAGGCGACTTGGCGGTAATCATTTGAGGTGAAGGAAGGGGTCACCGCATGCTTTGCTGGCCACTGAAGAGTAACTCGCATGACTTTTGCAGCTCTTCAGCAATTTGCAGCTTTCAAACAGGAAGTGAGAATCCTCTCAATGAAAAAAACCCCAGCAGCATCATTGTCCACAATGAAGGGTCTGCACCGACGATGTTGGGTCTTTGCTCTTTGAATACGGCGAAGATGGCCTTCCAAAAGACGTCCTTCTGGCCCGGGTGCCAAGCGCTGCGTCCTTCAAATACAGGGCGGGGGTTAATAGGCAGGCAGATTTTCATCGCTGCGCTGAAAAGAATTAGTGCAATTCAGAGCACGCGCCCATTCGGCCCGAGGCGACTTGGCGGTAATCATTTGAGGTGAAGGAAGGGGTCACCGCATGCTTTGCTGGCCACTGAAGAGTAACTCGCATGACTTTTGCAGCTCTTCAGCAATTTGCAGCTTTCAAACAGGAAGTGAGAATCCTCTCAATGAAAAAAACCCCAGCAGCATCATTGTCCACAATGAAGGGTCTGCACCGGCGATGTTGGGTCTTTGCTCTTTGCATACTGCGAAGATGGCCTTCCAAAAGACGTCCTTCTGGCCCGGGTGACGAGCTCTGCGTCCTTCAAATACAGGGCGGGGGTTAATAGGCAGGCAGATTTTCATCGCTGCGCTGAAAAGAATTAGTGCAATTCAGAGCACGCGCCCATTCGGCCCGAGGCGACTTGGCGGTAATCATTTGAGGTGAAGGAAGGGGTCACCGCATGCTTTGCTGGCCACTGAAGAGTAACTCGCATGACTTTTGCAGCTCTTCAGCAATTTGCAGCTTTCAAACAGGAAGTGAGAATCCTCTCAATGAAAAAAACCCCAGCAGCATCATTGTCCACAATGAAGGGTCTGCACCGACGATGTTGGGTCTTTGCTCTTTGAATACGGCGAAGATGGCCTTCCAAAAGACGTCCTTCTGGCCCGGGTGCCGAGCGCTGCGTCCTTCAAATACAGGGCGGGGGTTAATAGGCAGGCAGATTTTCATCGCTGCGCTGAAAAGAATTAGTGCAATTCAGAGCACGTGCCCATTCGGCCCGAGGCGACTTGGCGGTAATCATTTGAGGTCAAGGAAGGGGTCACCGCATGCTTTGCTGGCCACTGAAGAGTAACTCGCATGACTTTTGCAGCTCTTCAGCAATTTGCAGCTTTCAAACAGGAAGTGAGAATCCTCTCAATGAAAAAAACCCCAGCAGCATCATTGTCCACAATGAAGGGTCTGCACCGGCGATGTTGGGTCTTTGCTCTTTGAATACGGCGAAGATGGCCTTCCAAAAGACGTCCTTCTGGCCCGGGTGACGAGCTCTGCGTCCTTCAAATACAGGGCGGGGGTTAATAGGCAGGCAGATTTTCATCGCTGCGCTGAAAAGAATTAGTGCAATTCAGAGCACGCGCCCATTCGGCCCGAGGCGACTTGGCGGTAATCATTTGAGGTGAAGGAAGGGGTCACCGCATGCTTTGCTGGCCACTGAAGAGTAACTCGCATGACTTTTGCAGCTCTTCAGCAATTTGCAGCTTTCAAACAGGAAGTGAGAATCCTCTCAATGAAAAAAACCCCAGCAGCATCATTGTCCACAATGAAGGGTCTGCACCGGCGATGTTGGGTCTTTGCTCTTTGCATACTGCGAAGATGGCCTTCCAAAAGACGTCCTTCTGGCCCGGGTGCCGAGCGCTGCGTCCTTCAAATACAGGGCGGGGGTTAATAGGCAGGCAGATTTTCATCGCTGCGCTGAAAAGAATTAGTGCAATTCAGAGCACGCGCCCATTCGGCCCGAGGCGACTTGGCGGTAATCATTTGAGGTGAAGGAAGGGGTCACCGCATGCTTTGCTGGCCACTGAAGAGTAACTCGCATGACTTTTGCAGCTCTTCAGCAATTTGCAGCTTTCAAACAGGAAGTGAGAATCCTCTCAATGAAAAAAACCCCAGCAGCATCATTGTCCACAATGAAGGGTCTGCACCGGCGATGTTGGGTCTTTGCTCTTTGCATACTGCGAAGATGGCCTTCCAAAAGACGTCCTTCTGGCCCGGGTGACGAGCTCTGCGTCCTTCAAATACAGGGCGGGGGTTAATAGGCAGGCAGATTTTCATCGCTGCGCTGAAAAGAATTAGTGCAATTCAGAGCACGCGCCCATTCGGCCCGAGGCGACTTGGCGGTAATCATTTGAGGTGAAGGAAGGGGTCACCGCATGCTTTGCTGGCCACTGAAGAGTAACTCGCATGACTTTTGCAGCTCTTCAGCAATTTGCAGCTTTCAAACAGGAAGTGAGAATCCTCTCAATGAAAAAAACCCCAGCAGCATCATTGTCCACAATGAAGGGTCTGCACCGGCGATGTTGGGTCTTTGCTCTTTGCATACTGCGAAGATGGCCTTCCAAAAGACGTCCTTCTGGCCCGGGTGACGAGCTCTGCGTCCTTCAAATACAGGGCGGGGGTTAATAGGCAGGCAGATTTTCATCGCTGCGCTGAAAAGAATTAGTGCAATTCAGAGCACGCGCCCATTCGGCCCGAGGCGACTTGGCGGTAATCATTTGAGGTGAAGGAAGGGGTCACCGCATGCTTTGCTGGCCACTGAAGAGTAACTCGCATGACTTTTGCAGCTCTTCAGCAATTTGCAGCTTTCAAACAGGAAGTGAGAATCCTCTCAATGAAAAAAACCCCAGCAGCATCATTGTCCACAATGAAGGGTCTGCACCGGCGATGTTGGGTCTTTGCTCTTTGAATACGGCGAAGATGGCCTTCCAAAAGACGTCCTTCTGGCCCGGGTGCCGAGCGCTGCGTCCTTCAAATACAGGGCGGGGGTTAATAGGCAGGCAGATTTTCATCGCTGCGCTGAAAAGAATTAGTGCAATTCAGAGCACGCGCCCATTCGGCCCGAGGCGACTTGGCGGTAATCATTTGAGGTGAAGGAAGGGGTCACCGCATGCTTTGCTGGCCACTGAAGAGTAACTCGCATGACTTTTGCAGCTCTTCAGCAATTTGCAGCTTTCAAACAGGAAGTGAGAATCCTCTCAATGAAAAAAACCCCAGCAGCATCATTGTCCACAATGAAGGGTCTGCACCGGCGATGTTGGGTCTTTGCTCTTTGAATACGGCGAAGATGGCCTTCCAAAAGACGTCCTTCTGGCCCGGGTGCCGAGCGCTGCGTCCTTCAAATACAGGGCGGGGGTTAATAGGCAGGCAGATTTTCATCGCTGCGCTGAAAAGAATTAGTGCAATTCAGAGCACGCGCCCATTCGGCCCGAGGCGACTTGGCGGTAATCATTTGAGGTGAAGGAAGGGGTCACCGCATGCTTTGCTGGCCACTGAAGAGTAACTCGCATGACTTTTGCAGCTCTTCAGCAATTTGCAGCTTTCAAACAGGAAGTGAGAATCCTCTCAATGAAAAAAACCCCAGCAGCATCATTGTCCACAATGAAGGGTCTGCACCGACGATGTTGGGTCTTTGCTCTTTGAATACGGCGAAGATGGCCTTCCAAAAGACGTCCTTCTGGCCCGGGTGCCAAGCGCTGCGTCCTTCAAATACAGGGCGGGGGTTAATAGGCAGGCAGATTTTCATCGCTGCGCTGAAAAGAATTAGTGCAATTCAGAGCACGTGCCCATTCGGCCCGAGGCGACTTGGCGGTAATCATTTGAGGTGAAGGAAGGGGTCACCGCATGCTTTGCTGGCCACTGAAGAGTAACTCGCATGACTTTTGCAGCTCTTCAGCAATTTGCAGCTTTCAAACAGGAAGTGAGAATCCTCTCAATGAAAAAAACCCCAGCAGCATCATTGTCCACAATGAAGGGTCTGCACCGGCGATGTTGGGTCTTTGCTCTTTGAATACGGCGAAGATGGCCTTCCAAAAGACGTCCTTCTGGCCCGGGTGACGAGCTCTGCGTCCTTCAAATACAGGGCGGGGGTTAATAGGCAGGCAGATTTTCATCGCTGCGCTGAAAAGAATTAGTGCAATTCAGAGCACGCGCCCATTCGGCCCGAGGCGACTTGGCGGTAATCATTTGAGGTGAAGGAAGGGGTCACCGCATGCTTTGCTGGCCACTGAAGAGTAACTCGCATGACTTTTGCAGCTCTTCAGCAATTTGCAGCTTTCAAACAGGAAGTGAGAATCCTCTCAATGAAAAAAACCCCAGCAGCATCATTGTCCACAATGAAGGGTCTGCACCGGCGATGTTGGGTCTTTGCTCTTTGCATACTGCGAAGATGGCCTTCCAAAAGACGTCCTTCTGGCCCGGGTGCCGAGCGCTGCGTCCTTCAAATACAGGGCGGGGGTTAATAGGCAGGCAGATTTTCATCGCTGCGCTGAAAAGAATTAGTGCAATTCAGAGCACGCGCCCATTCGGCCCGAGGCGACTTGGCGGTAATCATTTGAGGTGAAGGAAGGGGTCACCGCATGCTTTGCTGGCCACTGAAGAGTAACTCGCATGACTTTTGCAGCTCTTCAGCAATTTGCAGCTTTCAAACAGGAAGTGAGAATCCTCTCAATGAAAAAAACCCCAGCAGCATCATTGTCCACAATGAAGGGTCTGCACCGGCGATGTTGGGTCTTTGCTCTTTGCATACTGCGAAGATGGCCTTCCAAAAGACGTCCTTCTGGCCCGGGTGACGAGCTCTGCGTCCTTCAAATACAGGGCGGGGGTTAATAGGCAGGCAGATTTTCATCGCTGCGCTGAAAAGAATTAGTGCAATTCAGAGCACGCGCCCATTCGGCCCGAGGCGACTTGGCGGTAATCATTTGAGGTGAAGGAAGGGGTCACCGCATGCTTTGCTGGCCACTGAAGAGTAACTCGCATGACTTTTGCAGCTCTTCAGCAATTTGCAGCTTTCAAACAGGAAGTGAGAATCCTCTCAATGAAAAAAACCCCAGCAGCATCATTGTCCACAATGAAGGGTCTGCACCGGCGATGTTGGGTCTTTGCTCTTTGAATACGGCGAAGATGGCCTTCCAAAAGACGTCCTTCTGGCCCGGGTGACGAGCTCTGCGTCCTTCAAATACAGGGCGGGGGTTAATAGGCAGGCAGATTTTCATCGCTGCGCTGAAAAGAATTAGTGCAATTCAGAGCACGCGCCCATTCGGCCCGAGGCGACTTGGCGGTAATCATTTGAGGTGAAGGAAGGGGTCACCGCATGCTTTGCTGGCCACTGAAGAGTAACTCGCATGACTTTTGCAGCTCTTCAGCAATTTGCAGCTTTCAAACAGGAAGTGAGAATCCTCTCAATGAAAAAAACCCCAGCAGCATCATTGTCCACAATGAAGGGTCTGCACCGGCGATGTTGGGTCTTTGCTCTTTGCATACTGCGAAGATGGCCTTCCAAAAGACGTCCTTCTGGCCCGGGTGCCGAGCGCTGCGTCCTTCAAATACAGGGCGGGGGTTAATAGGCAGGCAGATTTTCATCGCTGCGCTGAAAAGAATTAGTGCAATTCAGAGCACGCGCCCATTCGGCCCGAGGCGACTTGGCGGTAATCATTTGAGGTGAAGGAAGGGGTCACCGCATGCTTTGCTGGCCACTGAAGAGTAACTCGCATGACTTTTGCAGCTCTTCAGCAATTTGCAGCTTTCAAACAGGAAGTGAGAATCCTCTCAATGAAAAAAACCCCAGCAGCATCATTGTCCACAATGAAGGGTCTGCACCGGCGATGTTGGGTCTTTGCTCTTTGCATACTGCGAAGATGGCCTTCCAAAAGACGTCCTTCTGGCCCGGGTGACGAGCTCTGCGTCCTTCAAATACAGGGCGGGGGTTAATAGGCAGGCAGATTTTCATCGCTGCGCTGAAAAGAATTAGTGCAATTCAGAGCACGCGCCCATTCGGCCCGAGGCGACTTGGCGGTAATCATTTGAGGTGAAGGAAGGGGTCACCGCATGCTTTGCTGGCCACTGAAGAGTAACTCGCATGACTTTTGCAGCTCTTCAGCAATTTGCAGCTTTCAAACAGGAAGTGAGAATCCTCTCAATGAAAAAAACCCCAGCAGCATCATTGTCCACAATGAAGGGTCTGCACCGACGATGTTGGGTCTTTGCTCTTTGAATACGGCGAAGATGGCCTTCCAAAAGACGTCCTTCTGGCCCGGGTGCCAAGCGCTGCGTCCTTCAAATACAGGGCGGGGGTTAATAGGCAGGCAGATTTTCATCGCTGCGCTGAAAAGAATTAGTGCAATTCAGAGCACGTGCCCATTCGGCCCGAGGCGACTTGGCGGTAATCATTTGAGGTGAAGGAAGGGGTCACCGCATGCTTTGCTGGCCACTGAAGAGTAACTCGCATGACTTTTGCAGCTCTTCAGCAATTTGCAGCTTTCAAACAGGAAGTGAGAATCCTCTCAATGAAAAAAACCCCAGCAGCATCATTGTCCACAATGAAGGGTCTGCACCGGCGATGTTGGGTCTTTGCTCTTTGAATACGGCGAAGATGGCCTTCCAAAAGACGTCCTTCTGGCCCGGGTGACGAGCTCTGCGTCCTTCAAATACAGGGCGGGGGTTAATAGGCAGGCAGATTTTCATCGCTGCGCTGAAAAGAATTAGTGCAATTCAGAGCACGCGCCCATTCGGCCCGAGGCGACTTGGCGGTAATCATTTGAGGTGAAGGAAGGGGTCACCGCATGCTTTGCTGGCCACTGAAGAGTAACTCGCATGACTTTTGCAGCTCTTCAGCAATTTGCAGCTTTCAAACAGGAAGTGAGAATCCTCTCAATGAAAAAAACCCCAGCAGCATCATTGTCCACAATGAAGGGTCTGCACCGGCGATGTTGGGTCTTTGCTCTTTGCATACTGCGAAGATGGCCTTCCAAAAGACGTCCTTCTGGCCCGGGTGCCGAGCGCTGCGTCCTTCAAATACAGGGCGGGGGTTAATAGGCAGGCAGATTTTCATCGCTGCGCTGAAAAGAATTAGTGCAATTCAGAGCACGCGCCCATTCGGCCCGAGGCGACTTGGCGGTAATCATTTGAGGTGAAGGAAGGGGTCACCGCATGCTTTGCTGGCCACTGAAGAGTAACTCGCATGACTTTTGCAGCTCTTCAGCAATTTGCAGCTTTCAAACAGGAAGTGAGAATCCTCTCAATGAAAAAAACCCCAGCAGCATCATTGTCCACAATGAAGGGTCTGCACCGGCGATGTTGGGTCTTTGCTCTTTGCATACTGCGAAGATGGCCTTCCAAAAGACGTCCTTCTGGCCCGGGTGACGAGCTCTGCGTCCTTCAAATACAGGGCGGGGGTTAATAGGCAGGCAGATTTTCATCGCTGCGCTGAAAAGAATTAGTGCAATTCAGAGCACGCGCCCATTCGGCCCGAGGCGACTTGGCGGTAATCATTTGAGGTGAAGGAAGGGGTCACCGCATGCTTTGCTGGCCACTGAAGAGTAACTCGCATGACTTTTGCAGCTCTTCAGCAATTTGCAGCTTTCAAACAGGAAGTGAGAATCCTCTCAATGAAAAAAACCCCAGCAGCATCATTGTCCACAATGAAGGGTCTGCACCGGCGATGTTGGGTCTTTGCTCTTTGAATACGGCGAAGATGGCCTTCCAAAAGACGTCCTTCTGGCCCGGGTGACGAGCTCTGCGTCCTTCAAATACAGGGCGGGGGTTAATAGGCAGGCAGATTTTCATCGCTGCGCTGAAAAGAATTAGTGCAATTCAGAGCACGCGCCCATTCGGCCCGAGGCGACTTGGCGGTAATCATTTGAGGTGAAGGAAGGGGTCACCGCATGCTTTGCTGGCCACTGAAGAGTAACTCGCATGACTTTTGCAGCTCTTCAGCAATTTGCAGCTTTCAAACAGGAAGTGAGAATCCTCTCAATGAAAAAAACCCCAGCAGCATCATTGTCCACAATGAAGGGTCTGCACCGGCGATGTTGGGTCTTTGCTCTTTGCATACTGCGAAGATGGCCTTCCAAAAGACGTCCTTCTGGCCCGGGTGCCGAGCGCTGCGTCCTTCAAATACAGGGCGGGGGTTAATAGGCAGGCAGATTTTCATCGCTGCGCTGAAAAGAATTAGTGCAATTCAGAGCACGCGCCCATTCGGCCCGAGGCGACTTGGCGGTAATCATTTGAGGTGAAGGAAGGGGTCACCGCATGCTTTGCTGGCCACTGAAGAGTAACTCGCATGACTTTTGCAGCTCTTCAGCAATTTGCAGCTTTCAAACAGGAAGTGAGAATCCTCTCAATGAAAAAAACCCCAGCAGCATCATTGTCCACAATGAAGGGTCTGCACCGGCGATGTTGGTTCTTTGCTCTTTGCATACTGCGAAGATGGCCTTCCAAAAGACGTCCTTCTGGCCCGGGTGACGAGCTCTGCGTCCTTCAAATACAGGGCGGGGGTTAATAGGCAGGCAGATTTTCATCGCTGCGCTGAAAAGAATTAGTGCAATTCAGAGCACGCGCCCATTCGGCCCGAGGCGACTTGGCGGTAATCATTTGAGGTGAAGGAAGGGGTCACCGCATGCTTTGCTGGCCACTGAAGAGTAACTCGCATGACTTTTGCAGCTCTTCAGCAATTTGCAGCTTTCAAACAGGAAGTGAGAATCCTCTCAATGAAAAAAACCCCAGCAGCATCATTGTCCACAATGAAGGGTCTGCACCGGCGATGTTGGGTCTTTGCTCTTTGCATACTGCGAAGATGGCCTTCCAAAAGACGTCCTTCTGGCCCGGGTGACGAGCTCTGCGTCCTTCAAATACAGGGCGGGGGTTAATAGGCAGGCAGATTTTCATCGCTGCGCTGAAAAGAATTAGTGCAATTCAGAGCACGCGCCCATTCGGCCCGAGGCGACTTGGCGGTAATCATTTGAGGTGAAGGAAGGGGTCACCGCATGCTTTGCTGGCCACTGAAGAGTAACTCGCATGACTTTTGCAGCTCTTCAGCAATTTGCAGCTTTCAAACAGGAAGTGAGAATCCTCTCAATGAAAAAAACCCCAGCAGCATCATTGTCCACAATGAAGGGTCTGCACCGGCGATGTTGGGTCTTTGCTCTTTGAATACGGCGAAGATGGCCTTCCAAAAGACGTCCTTCTGGCCCGGGTGCCGAGCGCTGCGTCCTTCAAATACAGGGCGGGGGTTAATAGGCAGGCAGATTTTCATCGCTGCGCTGAAAAGAATTAGTGCAATTCAGAGCACGCGCCCATTCGGCCCGAGGCGACTTGGCGGTAATCATTTGAGGTGAAGGAAGGGGTCACCGCATGCTTTGCTGGCCACTGAAGAGTAACTCGCATGACTTTTGCAGCTCTTCAGCAATTTGCAGCTTTCAAACAGGAAGTGAGAATCCTCTCAATGAAAAAAACCCCAGCAGCATCATTGTCCACAATGAAGGGTCTGCACCGACGATGTTGGGTCTTTGCTCTTTGAATACGGCGAAGATGGCCTTCCAAAAGACGTCCTTCTGGCCCGGGTGCCAAGCGCTGCGTCCTTCAAATACAGGGCGGGGGTTAATAGGCAGGCAGATTTTCATCGCTGCGCTGAAAAGAATTAGTGCAATTCAGAGCACGCGCCCATTCGGCCCGAGGCGACTTGGCGGTAATCATTTGAGGTGAAGGAAGGGGTCACCGCATGCTTTGCTGGCCACTGAAGAGTAACTCGCATGACTTTTGCAGCTCTTCAGCAATTTGCAGCTTTCAAACAGGAAGTGAGAATCCTCTCAATGAAAAAAACCCCAGCAGCATCATTGTCCACAATGAAGGGTCTGCACCGACGATGTTGGGTCTTTGCTCTTTGAATACGGCGAAGATGGCCTTCCAAAAGACGTCCTTCTGGCCCGGGTGCCAAGCGCTGCGTCCTTCAAATACAGGGCGGGGGTTAATAGGCAGGCAGATTTTCATCGCTGCGCTGAAAAGAATTAGTGCAATTCAGAGCACGTGCCCATTCGGCCCGAGGCGACTTGGCGGTAATCATTTGAGGTGAAGGAAGGGGTCACCGCATGCTTTGCTGGCCACTGAAGAGTAACTCGCATGACTTTTGCAGCTCTTCAGCAATTTGCAGCTTTCAAACAGGAAGTGAGAATCCTCTCAATGAAAAAAACCCCAGCAGCATCATTGTCCACAATGAAGGGTCTGCACCGACGATGTTGGGTCTTTGCTCTTTGAATACGGCGAAGATGGCCTTCCAAAAGACGTCCTTCTGGCCCGGGTGCCAAGCGCTGCGTCCTTCAAATACAGGGCGGGGGTTAATAGGCAGGCAGATTTTCATCGCTGCGCTGAAAAGAATTAGTGCAATTCAGAGCACGCGCCCATTCGGCCCGAGGCGACTTGGCGGTAATCATTTGAGGTGAAGGAAGGGGTCACCGCATGCTTTGCTGGCCACTGAAGAGTAACTCGCATGACTTTTGCAGCTCTTCAGCAATTTGCAGCTTTCAAACAGGAAGTGAGAATCCTCTCAATGAAAAAAACCCCAGCAGCATCATTGTCCACAATGAAGGGTCTGCACCGACGATGTTGGGTCTTTGCTCTTTGAATACGGCGAAGATGGCCTTCCAAAAGACGTCCTTCTGGCCCGGGTGCCAAGCGCTGCGTCCTTCAAATACAGGGCGGGGGTTAATAGGCAGGCAGATTTTCATCGCTGCGCTGAAAAGAATTAGTGCAATTCAGAGCACGTGCCCATTCGGCCCGAGGCGACTTGGCGGTAATCATTTGAGGTCAAGGAAGGGGTCACCGCATGCTTTGCTGGCCACTGAAGAGTAACTCGCATGACTTTTGCAGCTCTTCAGCAATTTGCAGCTTTCAAACAGGAAGTGAGAATCCTCTCAATGAAAAAAACCCCAGCAGCATCATTGTCCACAATGAAGGGTCTGCACCGGCGATGTTGGGTCTTTGCTCTTTGCATACTGCGAAGATGGCCTTCCAAAAGACGTCCTTCTGGCCCGGGTGCCGAGCGCTGCGTCCTTCAAATACAGGGCGGGGGTTAATAGGCAGGCAGATTTTCATCGCTGCGCTGAAAAGAATTAGTGCAATTCAGAGCACGCGCCCATTCGGCCCGAGGCGACTTGGCGGTAATCATTTGAGGTGAAGGAAGGGGTCACCGCATGCTTTGCTGGCCACTGAAGAGTAACTCGCATGACTTTTGCAGCTCTTCAGCAATTTGCAGCTTTCAAACAGGAAGTGAGAATCCTCTCAATGAAAAAAACCCCAGCAGCATCATTGTCCACAATGAAGGGTCTGCACCGGCGATGTTGGGTCTTTGCTCTTTGCATACTGCGAAGATGGCCTTCCAAAAGACGTCCTTCTGGCCCGGGTGCCGAGCGCTGCGTCCTTCAAATACAGGGCGGGGGTTAATAGGCAGGCAGATTTTCATCGCTGCGCTGAAAAGAATTAGTGCAATTCAGAGCACGCGCCCATTCGGCCCGAGGCGACTTGGCGGTAATCATTTGAGGTCAAGGAAGGGGTCACCGCATGCTTTGCTGGCCACTGAAGAGTAACTCGCATGACTTTTGCAGCTCTTCAGCAATTTGCAGCTTTCAAACAGGAAGTGAGAATCCTCTCAATGAAAAAAACCCCAGCAGCATCATTGTCCACAATGAAGGGTCTGCACCGGCGATGTTGGGTCTTTGCTCTTTGCATACTGCGAAGATGGCCTTCCAAAAGACGTCCTTCTGGCCCGGGTGACGAGCTCTGCGTCCTTCAAATACAGGGCGGGGGTTAATAGGCAGGCAGATTTTCATCGCTGCGCTGAAAAGAATTAGTGCAATTCAGAGCACGCGCCCATTCGGCCCGAGGCGACTTGGCGGTAATCATTTGAGGTCAAGGAAGGGGTCACCGCATGCTTTGCTGGCCACTGAAGAGTAACTCGCATGACTTTTGCAGCTCTTCAGCAATTTGCAGCTTTCAAACAGGAAGTGAGAATCCTCTCAATGAAAAAAACCCCAGCAGCATCATTGTCCACAATGAAGGGTCTGCACCGGCGATGTTGGGTCTTTGCTCTTTGAATAGTGCGAAGATGGCCTTCCAAAAGACGTCCTTCTGGCCCGGGTGCCGAGCGCTGCGTCCTTCAAATACAGGGCGGGGGTTAATAGGCAGGCAGATTTTCATCGCTGCGCTGAAAAGAATTAGTGCAATTCAGAGCACGCGCCCATTCGGCCCGAGGCGACTTGGCGGTAATCATTTGAGGTGAAGGAAGGGGTCACCGCATGCTTTGCTGGCCACTGAAGAGTAACTCGCATGACTTTTGCAGCTCTTCAGCAATTTGCAGCTTTCAAACAGGAAGTGAGAATCCTCTCAATGAAAAAAACCCCAGCAGCATCATTGTCCACAATGAAGGGTCTGCACCGGCGATGTTGGGTCTTTGCTCTTTGAATACGGCGAAGATGGCCTTCCAAAAGACGTCCTTCTGGCCCGGGTGCCGAGCGCTGCGTCCTTCAAATACAGGGCGGGGGTTAATAGGCAGGCAGATTTTCATCGCTGCGCTGAAAAGAATTAGTGCAATTCAGAGCACGCGCCCATTCGGCCCGAGGCGACTTGGCGGTAATCATTTGAGGTGAAGGAAGGG
Source organism: Diplotaxodon limnothrissa (assembly GCF_057381915.1). Taxonomy (NCBI): domain Eukaryota; kingdom Metazoa; phylum Chordata; class Actinopteri; order Cichliformes; family Cichlidae; genus Diplotaxodon; species Diplotaxodon limnothrissa. The sequence goes on along the minus strand of NW_028188561.1, from coordinate 1,012,836 downwards.
GTCACCGCATGCTTTGCTGGCCACTGAAGAGTAACTCGCATGACTTTTGCAGCTCTTCAGCAATTTGCAGCTTTCAAACAGGAAGTGAGAATCCTCTCAATGAAAAAAACCCCAGCAGCATCATTGTCCACAATGAAGGGTCTGCACCGACGATGTTGGGTCTTTGCTCTTTGAATACGGCGAAGATGGCCTTCCAAAAGACGTCCTTCTGGCCCGGGTGCCGAGCGCTGCGTCCTTCAAATACAGGGCGGGGGTTAATAGGCAGGCAGATTTTCATCGCTGCGCTGAAAAGAATTAGTGCAATTCAGAGCACGCGCCCATTCGGCCCGAGGCGACTTGGCGGTAATCATTTGAGGTGAAGGAAGGGGTCACCGCATGCTTTGCTGGCCACTGAAGAGTAACTCGCATGACTTTTGCAGCTCTTCAGCAATTTGCAGCTTTCAAACAGGAAGTGAGAATCCTCTCAATGAAAAAAACCCCAGCAGCATCATTGTCCACAATGAAGGGTCTGCACCGGCGATGTTGGGTCTTTGCTCTTTGCATACTGCGAAGATGGCCTTCCAAAAGACGTCCTTCTGGCCCGGGTGCCGAGCGCTGCGTCCTTCAAATACAGGGCGGGGGTTAATAGGCAGGCAGATTTTCATCGCTGCGCTGAAAAGAATTAGTGCAATTCAGAGCACGCGCCCATTCGGCCCGAGGCGACTTGGCGGTAATCATTTGAGGTGAAGGAAGGGGTCACCGCATGCTTTGCTGGCCACTGAAGAGTAACTCGCATGACTTTTGCAGCTCTTCAGCAATTTGCAGCTTTCAAACAGGAAGTGAGAATCCTCTCAATGAAAAAAACCCCAGCAGCATCATTGTCCACAATGAAGGGTCTGCACCGGCGATGTTGGGTCTTTGCTCTTTGCATACTGCGAAGATGGCCTTCCAAAAGACGTCCTTCTGGCCCGGGTGACGAGCTCTGCGTCCTTCAAATACAGGGCGGGGGTTAATAGGCAGGCAGATTTTCATCGCTGCGCTGAAAAGAATTAGTGCAATTCAGAGCACGCGCCCATTCGGCCCGAGGCGACTTGGCGGTAATCATTTGAGGTCAAGGAAGGGGTCACCGCATGCTTTGCTGGCCACTGAAGAGTAACTCGCATGACTTTTGCAGCTCTTCAGCAATTTGCAGCTTTCAAACAGGAAGTGAGAATCCTCTCAATGAAAAAAACCCCAGCAGCATCATTGTCCACAATGAAGGGTCTGCACCGGCGATGTTGGGTCTTTGCTCTTTGAATAGTGCGAAGATGGCCTTCCAAAAGACGTCCTTCTGGCCCGGGTGCCGAGCGCTGCGTCCTTCAAATACAGGGCGGGGGTTAATAGGCAGGCAGATTTTCATCGCTGCGCTGAAAAGAATTAGTGCAATTCAGAGCACGCGCCCATTCGGCCCGAGGCGACTTGGCGGTAATCATTTGAGGTGAAGGAAGGGGTCACCGCATGCTTTGCTGGCCACTGAAGAGTAACTCGCATGACTTTTGCAGCTCTTCAGCAATTTGCAGCTTTCAAACAGGAAGTGAGAATCCTCTCAATGAAAAAAACCCCAGCAGCATCATTGTCCACAATGAAGGGTCTGCACCGGCGATGTTGGGTCTTTGCTCTTTGAATACGGCGAAGATGGCCTTCCAAAAGACGTCCTTCTGGCCCGGGTGCCGAGCGCTGCGTCCTTCAAATACAGGGCGGGGGTTAATAGGCAGGCAGATTTTCATCGCTGCGCTGAAAAGAATTAGTGCAATTCAGAGCACGCGCCCATTCGGCCCGAGGCGACTTGGCGGTAATCATTTGAGGTGAAGGAAGGGGTCACCGCATGCTTTGCTGGCCACTGAAGAGTAACTCGCATGACTTTTGCAGCTCTTCAGCAATTTGCAGCTTTCAAACAGGAAGTGAGAATCCTCTCAATGAAAAAAACCCCAGCAGCATCATTGTCCACAATGAAGGGTCTGCACCGACGATGTTGGGTCTTTGCTCTTTGAATACGGCGAAGATGGCCTTCCAAAAGACGTCCTTCTGGCCCGGGTGCCAAGCGCTGCGTCCTTCAAATACAGGGCGGGGGTTAATAGGCAGGCAGATTTTCATCGCTGCGCTGAAAAGAATTAGTGCAATTCAGAGCACGTGCCCATTCGGCCCGAGGCGACTTGGCGGTAATCATTTGAGGTGAAGGAAGGGGTCACCGCATGCTTTGCTGGCCACTGAAGAGTAACTCGCATGACTTTTGCAGCTCTTCAGCAATTTGCAGCTTTCAAACAGGAAGTGAGAATCCTCTCAATGAAAAAAACCCCAGCAGCATCATTGTCCACAATGAAGGGTCTGCACCGGCGATGTTGGGTCTTTGCTCTTTGAATACGGCGAAGATGGCCTTCCAAAAGACGTCCTTCTGGCCCGGGTGCCGAGCGCTGCGTCCTTCAAATACAGGGCGGGGGTTAATAGGCAGGCAGATTTTCATCGCTGCGCTGAAAAGAATTAGTGCAATTCAGAGCACGCGCCCATTCGGCCCGAGGCGACTTGGCGGTAATCATTTGAGGTGAAGGAAGGGGTCACCGCATGCTTTGCTGGCCACTGAAGAGTAACTCGCATGACTTTTGCAGCTCTTCAGCAATTTGCAGCTTTCAAACAGGAAGTGAGAATCCTCTCAATGAAAAAAACCCCAGCAGCATCATTGTCCACAATGAAGGGTCTGCACCGGCGATGTTGGGTCTTTGCTCTTTGAATACGGCGAAGATGGCCTTCCAAAAGACGTCCTTCTGGCCCGGGTGCCGAGCGCTGCGTCCTTCAAATACAGGGCGGGGGTTAATAGGCAGGCAGATTTTCATCGCTGCGCTGAAAAGAATTAGTGCAATTCAGAGCACGCGCCCATTCGGCCCGAGGCGACTTGGCGGTAATCATTTGAGGTGAAGGAAGGGGTCACCGCATGCTTTGCTGGCCACTGAAGAGTAACTCGCATGACTTTTGCAGCTCTTCAGCAATTTGCAGCTTTCAAACAGGAAGTGAGAATCCTCTCAATGAAAAAAACCCCAGCAGCATCATTGTCCACAATGAAGGGTCTGCACCGGCGATGTTGGGTCTTTGCTCTTTGAATAGTGCGAAGATGGCCTTCCAAAAGACGTCCTTCTGGCCCGGGTGCCGAGCGCTGCGTCCTTCAAATACAGGGCGGGGGTTAATAGGCAGGCAGATTTTCATCGCTGCGCTGAAAAGAATTAGTGCAATTCAGAGCACGCGCCCATTCGGCCCGAGGCGACTTGGCGGTAATCATTTGAGGTGAAGGAAGGGGTCACCGCATGCTTTGCTGGCCACTGAAGAGTAACTCGCATGACTTTTGCAGCTCTTCAGCAATTTGCAGCTTTCAAACAGGAAGTGAGAATCCTCTCAATGAAAAAAACCCCAGCAGCATCATTGTCCACAATGAAGGGTCTGCACCGGCGATGTTGGGTCTTTGCTCTTTGAATACGGCGAAGATGGCCTTCCAAAAGACGTCCTTCTGGCCCGGGTGCCGAGCGCTGCGTCCTTCAAATACAGGGCGGGGGTTAATAGGCAGGCAGATTTTCATCGCTGCGCTGAAAAGAATTAGTGCAATTCAGAGCACGCGCCCATTCGGCCCGAGGCGACTTGGCGGTAATCATTTGAGGTGAAGGAAGGGGTCACCGCATGCTTTGCTGGCCACTGAAGAGTAACTCGCATGACTTTTGCAGCTCTTCAGCAATTTGCAGCTTTCAAACAGGAAGTGAGAATCCTCTCAATGAAAAAAACCCCAGCAGCATCATTGTCCACAATGAAGGGTCTGCACCGACGATGTTGGGTCTTTGCTCTTTGAATACGGCGAAGATGGCCTTCCAAAAGACGTCCTTCTGGCCCGGGTGCCAAGCGCTGCGTCCTTCAAATACAGGGCGGGGGTTAATAGGCAGGCAGATTTTCATCGCTGCGCTGAAAAGAATTAGTGCAATTCAGAGCACGCGCCCATTCGGCCCGAGGCGACTTGGCGGTAATCATTTGAGGTCAAGGAAGGGGTCACCGCATGCTTTGCTGGCCACTGAAGAGTAACTCGCATGACTTTTGCAGCTCTTCAGCAATTTGCAGCTTTCAAACAGGAAGTGAGAATCCTCTCAATGAAAAAAACCCCAGCAGCATCATTGTCCACAATGAAGGGTCTGCACCGGCGATGTTGGGTCTTTGCTCTTTGAATACGGCGAAGATGGCCTTCCAAAAGACGTCCTTCTGGCCCGGGTGCCGAGCGCTGCGTCCTTCAAATACAGGGCGGGGGTTAATAGGCAGGCAGATTTTCATCGCTGCGCTGAAAAGAATTAGTGCAATTCAGAGCACGCGCCCATTCGGCCCGAGGCGACTTGGCGGTAATCATTTGAGGTGAAGGAAGGGGTCACCGCATGCTTTGCTGGCCACTGAAGAGTAACTCGCATGACTTTTGCAGCTCTTCAGCAATTTGCAGCTTTCAAACAGGAAGTGAGAATCCTCTCAATGAAAAAAACCCCAGCAGCATCATTGTCCACAATGAAGGGTCTGCACCGACGATGTTGGGTCTTTGCTCTTTGAATACGGCGAAGATGGCCTTCCAAAAGACGTCCTTCTGGCCCGGGTGCCAAGCGCTGCGTCCTTCAAATACAGGGCGGGGGTTAATAGGCAGGCAGATTTTCATCGCTGCGCTGAAAAGAATTAGTGCAATTCAGAGCACGTGCCCATTCGGCCCGAGGCGACTTGGCGGTAATCATTTGAGGTCAAGGAAGGGGTCACCGCATGCTTTGCTGGCCACTGAAGAGTAACTCGCATGACTTTTGCAGCTCTTCAGCAATTTGCAGCTTTCAAACAGGAAGTGAGAATCCTCTCAATGAAAAAAACCCCAGCAGCATCATTGTCCACAATGAAGGGTCTGCACCGGCGATGTTGGGTCTTTGCTCTTTGAATACGGCGAAGATGGCCTTCCAAAAGACGTCCTTCTGGCCCGGGTGACGAGCTCTGCGTCCTTCAAATACAGGGCGGGGGTTAATAGGCAGGCAGATTTTCATCGCTGCGCTGAAAAGAATTAGTGCAATTCAGAGCACGCGCCCATTCGGCCCGAGGCGACTTGGCGGTAATCATTTGAGGTGAAGGAAGGGGTCACCGCATGCTTTGCTGGCCACTGAAGAGTAACTCGCATGACTTTTGCAGCTCTTCAGCAATTTGCAGCTTTCAAACAGGAAGTGAGAATCCTCTCAATGAAAAAAACCCCAGCAGCATCATTGTCCACAATGAAGGGTCTGCACCGGCGATGTTGGGTCTTTGCTCTTTGAATACGGCGAAGATGGCCTTCCAAAAGACGTCCTTCTGGCCCGGGTGCCGAGCGCTGCGTCCTTCAAATACAGGGCGGGGGTTAATAGGCAGGCAGATTTTCATCGCTGCGCTGAAAAGAATTAGTGCAATTCAGAGCACGCGCCCATTCGGCCCGAGGCGACTTGGCGGTAATCATTTGAGGTGAAGGAAGGGGTCACCGCATGCTTTGCTGGCCACTGAAGAGTAACTCGCATGACTTTTGCAGCTCTTCAGCAATTTGCAGCTTTCAAACAGGAAGTGAGAATCCTCTCAATGAAAAAAACCCCAGCAGCATCATTGTCCACAATGAAGGGTCTGCACCGGCGATGTTGGGTCTTTGCTCTTTGCATACTGCGAAGATGGCCTTCCAAAAGACGTCCTTCTGGCCCGGGTGACGAGCTCTGCGTCCTTCAAATACAGGGCGGGGGTTAATAGGCAGGCAGATTTTCATCGCTGCGCTGAAAAGAATTAGTGCAATTCAGAGCACGCGCCCATTCGGCCCGAGGCGACTTGGCGGTAATCATTTGAGGTGAAGGAAGGGGTCACCGCATGCTTTGCTGGCCACTGAAGAGTAACTCGCATGACTTTTGCAGCTCTTCAGCAATTTGCAGCTTTCAAACAGGAAGTGAGAATCCTCTCAATGAAAAAAACCCCAGCAGCATCATTGTCCACAATGAAGGGTCTGCACCGACGATGTTGGGTCTTTGCTCTTTGAATACGGCGAAGATGGCCTTCCAAAAGACGTCCTTCTGGCCCGGGTGCCGAGCGCTGCGTCCTTCAAATACAGGGCGGGGGTTAATAGGCAGGCAGATTTTCATCGCTGCGCTGAAAAGAATTAGTGCAATTCAGAGCACGTGCCCATTCGGCCCGAGGCGACTTGGCGGTAATCATTTGAGGTCAAGGAAGGGGTCACCGCATGCTTTGCTGGCCACTGAAGAGTAACTCGCATGACTTTTGCAGCTCTTCAGCAATTTGCAGCTTTCAAACAGGAAGTGAGAATCCTCTCAATGAAAAAAACCCCAGCAGCATCATTGTCCACAATGAAGGGTCTGCACCGGCGATGTTGGGTCTTTGCTCTTTGAATACGGCGAAGATGGCCTTCCAAAAGACGTCCTTCTGGCCCGGGTGACGAGCTCTGCGTCCTTCAAATACAGGGCGGGGGTTAATAGGCAGGCAGATTTTCATCGCTGCGCTGAAAAGAATTAGTGCAATTCAGAGCACGCGCCCATTCGGCCCGAGGCGACTTGGCGGTAATCATTTGAGGTGAAGGAAGGGGTCACCGCATGCTTTGCTGGCCACTGAAGAGTAACTCGCATGACTTTTGCAGCTCTTCAGCAATTTGCAGCTTTCAAACAGGAAGTGAGAATCCTCTCAATGAAAAAAACCCCAGCAGCATCATTGTCCACAATGAAGGGTCTGCACCGGCGATGTTGGGTCTTTGCTCTTTGAATAGTGCGAAGATGGCCTTCCAAAAGACGTCCTTCTGGCCCGGGTGCCGAGCGCTGCGTCCTTCAAATACAGGGCGGGGGTTAATAGGCAGGCAGATTTTCATCGCTGCGCTGAAAAGAATTAGTGCAATTCAGAGCACGCGCCCATTCGGCCCGAGGCGACTTGGCGGTAATCATTTGAGGTGAAGGAAGGGGTCACCGCATGCTTTGCTGGCCACTGAAGAGTAACTCGCATGACTTTTGCAGCTCTTCAGCAATTTGCAGCTTTCAAACAGGAAGTGAGAATCCTCTCAATGAAAAAAACCCCAGCAGCATCATTGTCCACAATGAAGGGTCTGCACCGGCGATGTTGGGTCTTTGCTCTTTGAATACGGCGAAGATGGCCTTCCAAAAGACGTCCTTCTGGCCCGGGTGCCGAGCGCTGCGTCCTTCAAATACAGGGCGGGGGTTAATAGGCAGGCAGATTTTCATCGCTGCGCTGAAAAGAATTAGTGCAATTCAGAGCACGTGCCCATTCGGCCCGAGGCGACTTGGCGGTAATCATTTGAGGTCAAGGAAGGGGTCACCGCATGCTTTGCTGGCCACTGAAGAGTAACTCGCATGACTTTTGCAGCTCTTCAGCAATTTGCAGCTTTCAAACAGGAAGTGAGAATCCTCTCAATGAAAAAAACCCCAGCAGCATCATTGTCCACAATGAAGGGTCTGCACCGGCGATGTTGGGTCTTTGCTCTTTGAATACGGCGAAGATGGCCTTCCAAAAGACGTCCTTCTGGCCCGGGTGACGAGCTCTGCGTCCTTCAAATACAGGGCGGGGGTTAATAGGCAGGCAGATTTTCATCGCTGCGCTGAAAAGAATTAGTGCAATTCAGAGCACGCGCCCATTCGGCCCGAGGCGACTTGGCGGTAATCATTTGAGGTGAAGGAAGGGGTCACCGCATGCTTTGCTGGCCACTGAAGAGTAACTCGCATGACTTTTGCAGCTCTTCAGCAATTTGCAGCTTTCAAACAGGAAGTGAGAATCCTCTCAATGAAAAAAACCCCAGCAGCATCATTGTCCACAATGAAGGGTCTGCACCGGCGATGTTGGGTCTTTGCTCTTTGAATACGGCGAAGATGGCCTTCCAAAAGACGTCCTTCTGGCCCGGGTGACGAGCTCTGCGTCCTTCAAATACAGGGCGGGGGTTAATAGGCAGGCAGATTTTCATCGCTGCGCTGAAAAGAATTAGTGCAATTCAGAGCACGCGCCCATTCGGCCCGAGGCGACTTGGCGGTAATCATTTGAGGTGAAGGAAGGGGTCACCGCATGCTTTGCTGGCCACTGAAGAGTAACTCGCATGACTTTTGCAGCTCTTCAGCAATTTGCAGCTTTCAAACAGGAAGTGAGAATCCTCTCAATGAAAAAAACCCCAGCAGCATCATTGTCCACAATGAAGGGTCTGCACCGGCGATGTTGGGTCTTTGCTCTTTGAATACGGCGAAGATGGCCTTCCAAAAGACGTCCTTCTGGCCCGGGTGCCGAGCGCTGCGTCCTTCAAATACAGGGCGGGGGTTAATAGGCAGGCAGATTTTCATCGCTGCGCTGAAAAGAATTAGTGCAATTCAGAGCACGTGCCCATTCGGCCCGAGGCGACTTGGCGGTAATCATTTGAGGTCAAGGAAGGGGTCACCGCATGCTTTGCTGGCCACTGAAGAGTAACTCGCATGACTTTTGCAGCTCTTCAGCAATTTGCAGCTTTCAAACAGGAAGTGAGAATCCTCTCAATGAAAAAAACCCCAGCAGCATCATTGTCCACAATGAAGGGTCTGCACCGGCGATGTTGGGTCTTTGCTCTTTGAATACGGCGAAGATGGCCTTCCAAAAGACGTCCTTCTGGCCCGGGTGACGAGCTCTGCGTCCTTCAAATACAGGGCGGGGGTTAATAGGCAGGCAGATTTTCATCGCTGCGCTGAAAAGAATTAGTGCAATTCAGAGCACGCGCCCATTCGGCCCGAGGCGACTTGGCGGTAATCATTTGAGGTGAAGGAAGGGGTCACCGCATGCTTTGCTGGCCACTGAAGAGTAACTCGCATGACTTTTGCAGCTCTTCAGCAATTTGCAGCTTTCAAACAGGAAGTGAGAATCCTCTCAATGAAAAAAACCCCAGCAGCATCATTGTCCACAATGAAGGGTCTGCACCGGCGATGTTGGGTCTTTGCTCTTTGAATACGGCGAAGATGGCCTTCCAAAAGACGTCCTTCTGGCCCGGGTGACGAGCTCTGCGTCCTTCAAATACAGGGCGGGGGTTAATAGGCAGGCAGATTTTCATCGCTGCGCTGAAAAGAATTAGTGCAATTCAGAGCACGCGCCCATTCGGCCCGAGGCGACTTGGCGGTAATCATTTGAGGTGAAGGAAGGGGTCACCGCATGCTTTGCTGGCCACTGAAGAGTAACTCGCATGACTTTTGCAGCTCTTCAGCAATTTGCAGCTTTCAAACAGGAAGTGAGAATCCTCTCAATGAAAAAAACCCCAGCAGCATCATTGTCCACAATGAAGGGTCTGCACCGGCGATGTTGGGTCTTTGCTCTTTGAATAGTGCGAAGATGGCCTTCCAAAAGACGTCCTTCTGGCCCGGGTGCCGAGCGCTGCGTCCTTCAAATACAGGGCGGGGGTTAATAGGCAGGCAGATTTTCATCGCTGCGCTGAAAAGAATTAGTGCAATTCAGAGCACGCGCCCATTCGGCCCGAGGCGACTTGGCGGTAATCATTTGAGGTGAAGGAAGGGGTCACCGCATGCTTTGCTGGCCACTGAAGAGTAACTCGCATGACTTTTGCAGCTCTTCAGCAATTTGCAGCTTTCAAACAGGAAGTGAGAATCCTCTCAATGAAAAAAACCCCAGCAGCATCATTGTCCACAATGAAGGGTCTGCACCGGCGATGTTGGGTCTTTGCTCTTTGAATACGGCGAAGATGGCCTTCCAAAAGACGTCCTTCTGGCCCGGGTGCCGAGCGCTGCGTCCTTCAAATACAGGGCGGGGGTTAATAGGCAGGCAGATTTTCATCGCTGCGCTGAAAAGAATTAGTGCAATTCAGAGCACGCGCCCATTCGGCCCGAGGCGACTTGGCGGTAATCATTTGAGGTGAAGGAAGGGGTCACCGCATGCTTTGCTGGCCACTGAAGAGTAACTCGCATGACTTTTGCAGCTCTTCAGCAATTTGCAGCTTTCAAACAGGAAGTGAGAATCCTCTCAATGAAAAAAACCCCAGCAGCATCATTGTCCACAATGAAGGGTCTGCACCGACGATGTTGGGTCTTTGCTCTTTGAATACGGCGAAGATGGCCTTCCAAAAGACGTCCTTCTGGCCCGGGTGCCAAGCGCTGCGTCCTTCAAATACAGGGCGGGGGTTAATAGGCAGGCAGATTTTCATCGCTGCGCTGAAAAGAATTAGTGCAATTCAGAGCACGCGCCCATTCGGCCCGAGGCGACTTGGCGGTAATCATTTGAGGTGAAGGAAGGGGTCACCGCATGCTTTGCTGGCCACTGAAGAGTAACTCGCATGACTTTTGCAGCTCTTCAGCAATTTGCAGCTTTCAAACAGGAAGTGAGAATCCTCTCAATGAAAAAAACCCCAGCAGCATCATTGTCCACAATGAAGGGTCTGCACCGGCGATGTTGGGTCTTTGCTCTTTGAATACGGCGAAGATGGCCTTCCAAAAGACGTCCTTCTGGCCCGGGTGCCGAGCGCTGCGTCCTTCAAATACAGGGCGGGGGTTAATAGGCAGGCAGATTTTCATCGCTGCGCTGAAAAGAATTAGTGCAATTCAGAGCACGCGCCCATTCGGCCCGAGGCGACTTGGCGGTAATCATTTGAGGTCAAGGAAGGGGTCACCGCATGCTTTGCTGGCCACTGAAGAGTAACTCGCATGACTTTTGCAGCTCTTCAGCAATTTGCAGCTTTCAAACAGGAAGTGAGAATCCTCTCAATGAAAAAAACCCCAGCAGCATCATTGTCCACAATGAAGGGTCTGCACCGGCGATGTTGGGTCTTTGCTCTTTGAATACGGCGAAGATGGCCTTCCAAAAGACGTCCTTCTGGCCCGGGTGACGAGCTCTGCGTCCTTCAAATACAGGGCGGGGGTTAATAGGCAGGCAGATTTTCATCGCTGCGCTGAAAAGAATTAGTGCAATTCAGAGCACGCGCCCATTCGGCCCGAGGCGACTTGGCGGTAATCATTTGAGGTGAAGGAAGGGGTCACCGCATGCTTTGCTGGCCACTGAAGAGTAACTCGCATGACTTTTGCAGCTCTTCAGCAATTTGCAGCTTTCAAACAGGAAGTGAGAATCCTCTCAATGAAAAAAACCCCAGCAGCATCATTGTCCACAATGAAGGGTCTGCACCGGCGATGTTGGGTCTTTGCTCTTTGAATACGGCGAAGATGGCCTTCCAAAAGACGTCCTTCTGGCCCGGGTGCCGAGCGCTGCGTCCTTCAAATACAGGGCGGGGGTTAATAGGCAGGCAGATTTTCATCGCTGCGCTGAAAAGAATTAGTGCAATTCAGAGCACGCGCCCATTCGGCCCGAGGCGACTTGGCGGTAATCATTTGAGGTGAAGGAAGGGGTCACCGCATGCTTTGCTGGCCACTGAAGAGTAACTCGCATGACTTTTGCAGCTCTTCAGCAATTTGCAGCTTTCAAACAGGAAGTGAGAATCCTCTCAATGAAAAAAACCCCAGCAGCATCATTGTCCACAATGAAGGGTCTGCACCGGCGATGTTGGGTCTTTGCTCTTTGCATACTGCGAAGATGGCCTTCCAAAAGACGTCCTTCTGGCCCGGGTGACGAGCTCTGCGTCCTTCAAATACAGGGCGGGGGTTAATAGGCAGGCAGATTTTCATCGCTGCGCTGAAAAGAATTAGTGCAATTCAGAGCACGCGCCCATTCGGCCCGAGGCGACTTGGCGGTAATCATTTGAGGTGAAGGAAGGGGTCACCGCATGCTTTGCTGGCCACTGAAGAGTAACTCGCATGACTTTTGCAGCTCTTCAGCAATTTGCAGCTTTCAAACAGGAAGTGAGAATCCTCTCAATGAAAAAAACCCCAGCAGCATCATTGTCCACAATGAAGGGTCTGCACCGACGATGTTGGGTCTTTGCTCTTTGAATACGGCGAAGATGGCCTTCCAAAAGACGTCCTTCTGGCCCGGGTGCCGAGCGCTGCGTCCTTCAAATACAGGGCGGGGGTTAATAGGCAGGCAGATTTTCATCGCTGCGCTGAAAAGAATTAGTGCAATTCAGAGCACGTGCCCATTCGGCCCGAGGCGACTTGGCGGTAATCATTTGAGGTCAAGGAAGGGGTCACCGCATGCTTTGCTGGCCACTGAAGAGTAACTCGCATGACTTTTGCAGCTCTTCAGCAATTTGCAGCTTTCAAACAGGAAGTGAGAATCCTCTCAATGAAAAAAACCCCAGCAGCATCATTGTCCACAATGAAGGGTCTGCACCGGCGATGTTGGGTCTTTGCTCTTTGAATACGGCGAAGATGGCCTTCCAAAAGACGTCCTTCTGGCCCGGGTGACGAGCTCTGCGTCCTTCAAATACAGGGCGGGGGTTAATAGGCAGGCAGATTTTCATCGCTGCGCTGAAAAGAATTAGTGCAATTCAGAGCACGCGCCCATTCGGCCCGAGGCGACTTGGCGGTAATCATTTGAGGTGAAGGAAGGGGTCACCGCATGCTTTGCTGGCCACTGAAGAGTAACTCGCATGACTTTTGCAGCTCTTCAGCAATTTGCAGCTTTCAAACAGGAAGTGAGAATCCTCTCAATGAAAAAAACCCCAGCAGCATCATTGTCCACAATGAAGGGTCTGCACCGGCGATGTTGGGTCTTTGCTCTTTGAATAGTGCGAAGATGGCCTTCCAAAAGACGTCCTTCTGGCCCGGGTGCCGAGCGCTGCGTCCTTCAAATACAGGGCGGGGGTTAATAGGCAGGCAGATTTTCATCGCTGCGCTGAAAAGAATTAGTGCAATTCAGAGCACGCGCCCATTCGGCCCGAGGCGACTTGGCGGTAATCATTTGAGGTGAAGGAAGGGGTCACCGCATGCTTTGCTGGCCACTGAAGAGTAACTCGCATGACTTTTGCAGCTCTTCAGCAATTTGCAGCTTTCAAACAGGAAGTGAGAATCCTCTCAATGAAAAAAACCCCAGCAGCATCATTGTCCACAATGAAGGGTCTGCACCGGCGATGTTGGGTCTTTGCTCTTTGAATACGGCGAAGATGGCCTTCCAAAAGACGTCCTTCTGGCCCGGGTGCCGAGCGCTGCGTCCTTCAAATACAGGGCGGGGGTTAATAGGCAGGCAGATTTTCATCGCTGCGCTGAAAAGAATTAGTGCAATTCAGAGCACGTGCCCATTCGGCCCGAGGCGACTTGGCGGTAATCATTTGAGGTCAAGGAAGGGGTCACCGCATGCTTTGCTGGCCACTGAAGAGTAACTCGCATGACTTTTGCAGCTCTTCAGCAATTTGCAGCTTTCAAACAGGAAGTGAGAATCCTCTCAATGAAAAAAACCCCAGCAGCATCATTGTCCACAATGAAGGGTCTGCACCGGCGATGTTGGGTCTTTGCTCTTTGAATACGGCGAAGATGGCCTTCCAAAAGACGTCCTTCTGGCCCGGGTGACGAGCTCTGCGTCCTTCAAATACAGGGCGGGGGTTAATAGGCAGGCAGATTTTCATCGCTGCGCTGAAAAGAATTAGTGCAATTCAGAGCACGCGCCCATTCGGCCCGAGGCGACTTGGCGGTAATCATTTGAGGTGAAGGAAGGGGTCACCGCATGCTTTGCTGGCCACTGAAGAGTAACTCGCATGACTTTTGCAGCTCTTCAGCAATTTGCAGCTTTCAAACAGGAAGTGAGAATCCTCTCAATGAAAAAAACCCCAGCAGCATCATTGTCCACAATGAAGGGTCTGCACCGGCGATGTTGGGTCTTTGCTCTTTGAATACGGCGAAGATGGCCTTCCAAAAGACGTCCTTCTGGCCCGGGTGACGAGCTCTGCGTCCTTCAAATACAGGGCGGGGGTTAATAGGCAGGCAGATTTTCATCGCTGCGCTGAAAAGAATTAGTGCAATTCAGAGCACGCGCCCATTCGGCCCGAGGCGACTTGGCGGTAATCATTTGAGGTGAAGGAAGGGGTCACCGCATGCTTTGCTGGCCACTGAAGAGTAACTCGCATGACTTTTGCAGCTCTTCAGCAATTTGCAGCTTTCAAACAGGAAGTGAGAATCCTCTCAATGAAAAAAACCCCAGCAGCATCATTGTCCACAATGAAGGGTCTGCACCGGCGATGTTGGGTCTTTGCTCTTTGAATACGGCGAAGATGGCCTTCCAAAAGACGTCCTTCTGGCCCGGGTGCCGAGCGCTGCGTCCTTCAAATACAGGGCGGGGGTTAATAGGCAGGCAGATTTTCATCGCTGCGCTGAAAAGAATTAGTGCAATTCAGAGCACGTGCCCATTCGGCCCGAGGCGACTTGGCGGTAATCATTTGAGGTCAAGGAAGGGGTCACCGCATGCTTTGCTGGCCACTGAAGAGTAACTCGCATGACTTTTGCAGCTCTTCAGCAATTTGCAGCTTTCAAACAGGAAGTGAGAATCCTCTCAATGAAAAAAACCCCAGCAGCATCATTGTCCACAATGAAGGGTCTGCACCGGCGATGTTGGGTCTTTGCTCTTTGAATACGGCGAAGATGGCCTTCCAAAAGACGTCCTTCTGGCCCGGGTGACGAGCTCTGCGTCCTTCAAATACAGGGCGGGGGTTAATAGGCAGGCAGATTTTCATCGCTGCGCTGAAAAGAATTAGTGCAATTCAGAGCACGCGCCCATTCGGCCCGAGGCGACTTGGCGGTAATCATTTGAGGTGAAGGAAGGGGTCACCGCATGCTTTGCTGGCCACTGAAGAGTAACTCGCATGACTTTTGCAGCTCTTCAGCAATTTGCAGCTTTCAAACAGGAAGTGAGAATCCTCTCAATGAAAAAAACCCCAGCAGCATCATTGTCCACAATGAAGGGTCTGCACCGGCGATGTTGGGTCTTTGCTCTTTGAATACGGCGAAGATGGCCTTCCAAAAGACGTCCTTCTGGCCCGGGTGACGAGCTCTGCGTCCTTCAAATACAGGGCGGGGGTTAATAGGCAGGCAGATTTTCATCGCTGCGCTGAAAAGAATTAGTGCAATTCAGAGCACGCGCCCATTCGGCCCGAGGCGACTTGGCGGTAATCATTTGAGGTGAAGGAAGGGGTCACCGCATGCTTTGCTGGCCACTGAAGAGTAACTCGCATGACTTTTGCAGCTCTTCAGCAATTTGCAGCTTTCAAACAGGAAGTGAGAATCCTCTCAATGAAAAAAACCCCAGCAGCATCATTGTCCACAATGAAGGGTCTGCACCGGCGATGTTGGGTCTTTGCTCTTTGAATAGTGCGAAGATGGCCTTCCAAAAGACGTCCTTCTGGCCCGGGTGCCGAGCGCTGCGTCCTTCAAATACAGGGCGGGGGTTAATAGGCAGGCAGATTTTCATCGCTGCGCTGAAAAGAATTAGTGCAATTCAGAGCACGCGCCCATTCGGCCCGAGGCGACTTGGCGGTAATCATTTGAGGTGAAGGAAGGGGTCACCGCATGCTTTGCTGGCCACTGAAGAGTAACTCGCATGACTTTTGCAGCTCTTCAGCAATTTGCAGCTTTCAAACAGGAAGTGAGAATCCTCTCAATGAAAAAAACCCCAGCAGCATCATTGTCCACAATGAAGGGTCTGCACCGGCGATGTTGGGTCTTTGCTCTTTGCATACTGCGAAGATGGCCTTCCAAAAGACGTCCTTCTGGCCCGGGTGCCGAGCGCTGCGTCCTTCAAATACAGGGCGGGGGTTAATAGGCAGGCAGATTTTCATCGCTGCGCTGAAAAGAATTAGTGCAATTCAGAGCACGCGCCCATTCGGCCCGAGGCGACTTGGCGGTAATCATTTGAGGTGAAGGAAGGGGTCACCGCATGCTTTGCTGGCCACTGAAGAGTAACTCGCATGACTTTTGCAGCTCTTCAGCAATTTGCAGCTTTCAAACAGGAAGTGAGAATCCTCTCAATGAAAAAAACCCCAGCAGCATCATTGTCCACAATGAAGGGTCTGCACCGGCGATGTTGGGTCTTTGCTCTTTGAATACGGCG
Organism: Diplotaxodon limnothrissa; assembly: GCF_057381915.1. Classification (NCBI taxonomy): domain Eukaryota; kingdom Metazoa; phylum Chordata; class Actinopteri; order Cichliformes; family Cichlidae; genus Diplotaxodon; species Diplotaxodon limnothrissa. Next base: position 996,873 of record NW_028188561.1, on the reverse strand, counting down.
AAGATGGCCTTCCAAAAGACGTCCTTCTGGCCCGGGTGCCGAGCGCTGCGTCCTTCAAATACAGGGCGGGGGTTAATAGGCAGGCAGATTTTCATCGCTGCGCTGAAAAGAATTAGTGCAATTCAGAGCATGCGCCCATTCGGCCCGAGGCGACTTGGCGGTAATCATTTGAGGTGAAGGAAGGGGTCACCGCATGCTTTGCTGGCCACTGAAGAGTAACTCGCATGACTTTTGCAGCTCTTCAGCAATTTGCAGCTTTCAAACAGGAAGTGAGAATCCTCTCAATGAAAAAAACCCCAGCAGCATCATTGTCCACAATGAAGGGTCTGCACCGGCGATGTTGGGTCTTTGCTCTTTGCATACTGCGAAGATGGCCTTCCAAAAGACGTCCTTCTGGCCCGGGTGACGAGCTCTGCGTCCTTCAAATACAGGGCGGGGGTTAATAGGCAGGCAGATTTTCATCGCTGCGCTGAAAAGAATTAGTGCAATTCAGAGCACGCGCCCATACGGCCCGAGGCGACTTGGCGGTAATCATTTGAGGTGAAGGAAGGGGTCACCGCATGCTTTGCTGGCCACTGAAGAGTAACTCGCATGACTTTTGCAGCTCTTCAGCAATTTGCAGCTTTCAAACAGGAAGTGAGAATCCTCTCAATGAAAAAAACCCCAGCAGCATCATTGTCCACAATGAAGGGTCTGCACCGACGATGTTGGGTCTTTGCTCTTTGAATACGGCGAAGATGGCCTTCCAAAAGACGTCCTTCTGGCCCGGGTGCCGAGCGCTGCGTCCTTCAAATACAGGGCGGGGGTTAATAGGCAGGCAGATTTTCATCGCTGCGCTGAAAAGAATTAGTGCAATTCAGAGCACGTGCCCATTCGGCCCGAGGCGACTTGGCGGTAATCATTTGAGGTGAAGGAAGGGGTCACCGCATGCTTTGCTGGCCACTGAAGAGTAACTCGCATGACTTTTGCAGCTCTTCAGCAATTTGCAGCTTTCAAACAGGAAGTGAGAATCCTCTCAATGAAAAAAACCCCAGCAGCATCATTGTCCACAATGAAGGGTCTGCACCGGCGATGTTGGGTCTTTGCTCTTTGAATACGGCGAAGATGGCCTTCCAAAAGACGTCCTTCTGGCCCGGGTGCCGAGCGCTGCGTCCTTCAAATACAGGGCGGGGGTTAATAGGCAGGCAGATTTTCATCGCTGCGCTGAAAAGAATTAGTGCAATTCAGAGCACGTGCCCATTCGGCCCGAGGCGACTTGGCGGTAATCATTTGAGGTGAAGGAAGGGGTCACCGCATGCTTTGCTGGCCACTGAAGAGTAACTCGCATGACTTTTGCAGCTCTTCAGCAATTTGCAGCTTTCAAACAGGAAGTGAGAATCCTCTCAATGAAAAAAACCCCAGCAGCATCATTGTCCACAATGAAGGGTCTGCACCGGCGATGTTGGGTCTTTGCTCTTTGAATACGGCGAAGATGGCCTTCCAAAAGACGTCCTTCTGGCCCGGGTGACGAGCTCTGCGTCCTTCAAATACAGGGCGGGGGTTAATAGGCAGGCAGATTTTCATCGCTGCGCTGAAAAGAATTAGTGCAATTCAGAGCACGTGCCCATTCGGCCCGAGGCGACTTGGCGGTAATCATTTGAGGTGAAGGAAGGGGTCACCGCATGCTTTGCTGGCCACTGAAGAGTAACTCGCATGACTTTTGCAGCTCTTCAGCAATTTGCAGCTTTCAAACAGGAAGTGAGAATCCTCTCAATGAAAAAAACCCCAGCAGCATCATTGTCCACAATGAAGGGTCTGCACCGGCGATGTTGGGTCTTTGCTCTTTGAATACGGCGAAGATGGCCTTCCAAAAGACGTCCTTCTGGCCCGGGTGACGAGCTCTGCGTCCTTCAAATACAGGGCGGGGGTTAATAGGCAGGCAGATTTTCATCGCTGCGCTGAAAAGAATTAGTGCAATTCAGAGCACGCGCCCATTCGGCCCGAGGCGACTTGGCGGTAATCATTTGAGGTGAAGGAAGGGGTCACCGCATGCTTTGCTGGCCACTGAAGAGTAACTCGCATGACTTTTGCAGCTCTTCAGCAATTTGCAGCTTTCAAACAGGAAGTGAGAATCCTCTCAATGAAAAAAACCCCAGCAGCATCATTGTCCACAATGAAGGGTCTGCACCGACGATGTTGGGTCTTTGCTCTTTGAATACGGCGAAGATGGCCTTCCAAAAGACGTCCTTCTGGCCCGGGTGCCGAGCGCTGCGTCCTTCAAATACAGGGCGGGGGTTAATAGGCAGGCAGATTTTCATCGCTGCGCTGAAAAGAATTAGTGCAATTCAGAGCACGCGCCCATTCGGCCCGAGGCGACTTGGCGGTAATCATTTGAGGTGAAGGAAGGGGTCACCGCATGCTTTGCTGGCCACTGAAGAGTAACTCGCATGACTTTTGCAGCTCTTCAGCAATTTGCAGCTTTCAAACAGGAAGTGAGAATCCTCTCAATGAAAAAAACCCCAGCAGCATCATTGTCCACAATGAAGGGTCTGCACCGGCGATGTTGGGTCTTTGCTCTTTGCATACTGCGAAGATGGCCTTCCAAAAGACGTCCTTCTGGCCCGGGTGACGAGCTCTGCGTCCTTCAAATACAGGGCGGGGGTTAATAGGCAGGCAGATTTTCATCGCTGCGCTGAAAAGAATTAGTGCAATTCAGAGCACGCGCCCATTCGGCCCGAGGCGACTTGGCGGTAATCATTTGAGGTGAAGGAAGGGGTCACCGCATGCTTTGCTGGCCACTGAAGAGTAACTCGCATGACTTTTGCAGCTCTTCAGCAATTTGCAGCTTTCAAACAGGAAGTGAGAATCCTCTCAATGAAAAAAACCCCAGCAGCATCATTGTCCACAATGAAGGGTCTGCACCGACGATGTTGGGTCTTTGCTCTTTGAATACGGCGAAGATGGCCTTCCAAAAGACGTCCTTCTGGCCCGGGTGCCGAGCGCTGCGTCCTTCAAATACAGGGCGGGGGTTAATAGGCAGGCAGATTTTCATCGCTGCGCTGAAAAGAATTAGTGCAATTCAGAGCACGCGCCCATTCGGCCCGAGGCGACTTGGCGGTAATCATTTGAGGTGAAGGAAGGGGTCACCGCATGCTTTGCTGGCCACTGAAGAGTAACTCGCATGACTTTTGCAGCTCTTCAGCAATTTGCAGCTTTCAAACAGGAAGTGAGAATCCTCTCAATGAAAAAAACCCCAGCAGCATCATTGTCCACAATGAAGGGTCTGCACCGGCGATGTTGGGTCTTTGCTCTTTGCATACTGCGAAGATGGCCTTCCAAAAGACGTCCTTCTGGCCCGGGTGACGAGCTCTGCGTCCTTCAAATACAGGGCGGGGGTTAATAGGCAGGCAGATTTTCATCGCTGCGCTGAAAAGAATTAGTGCAATTCAGAGCACGCGCCCATTCGGCCCGAGGCGACTTGGCGGTAATCATTTGAGGTGAAGGAAGGGGTCACCGCATGCTTTGCTGGCCACTGAAGAGTAACTCGCATGACTTTTGCAGCTCTTCAGCAATTTGCAGCTTTCAAACAGGAAGTGAGAATCCTCTCAATGAAAAAAACCCCAGCAGCATCATTGTCCACAATGAAGGGTCTGCACCGACGATGTTGGGTCTTTGCTCTTTGAATACGGCGAAGATGGCCTTCCAAAAGACGTCCTTCTGGCCCGGGTGCCGAGCGCTGCGTCCTTCAAATACAGGGCGGGGGTTAATAGGCAGGCAGATTTTCATCGCTGCGCTGAAAAGAATTAGTGCAATTCAGAGCACGTGCCCATTCGGCCCGAGGCGACTTGGCGGTAATCATTTGAGGTCAAGGAAGGGGTCACCGCATGCTTTGCTGGCCACTGAAGAGTAACTCGCATGACTTTTGCAGCTCTTCAGCAATTTGCAGCTTTCAAACAGGAAGTGAGAATCCTCTCAATGAAAAAAACCCCAGCAGCATCATTGTCCACAATGAAGGGTCTGCACCGGCGATGTTGGGTCTTTGCTCTTTGAATACGGCGAAGATGGCCTTCCAAAAGACGTCCTTCTGGCCCGGGTGACGAGCTCTGCGTCCTTCAAATACAGGGCGGGGGTTAATAGGCAGGCAGATTTTCATCGCTGCGCTGAAAAGAATTAGTGCAATTCAGAGCACGCGCCCATTCGGCCCGAGGCGACTTGGCGGTAATCATTTGAGGTGAAGGAAGGGGTCACCGCATGCTTTGCTGGCCACTGAAGAGTAACTCGCATGACTTTTGCAGCTCTTCAGCAATTTGCAGCTTTCAAACAGGAAGTGAGAATCCTCTCAATGAAAAAAACCCCAGCAGCATCATTGTCCACAATGAAGGGTCTGCACCGGCGATGTTGGGTCTTTGCTCTTTGAATACGGCGAAGATGGCCTTCCAAAAGACGTCCTTCTGGCCCGGGTGCCGAGCGCTGCGTCCTTCAAATACAGGGCGGGGGTTAATAGGCAGGCAGATTTTCATCGCTGCGCTGAAAAGAATTAGTGCAATTCAGAGCACGCGCCCATTCGGCCCGAGGCGACTTGGCGGTAATCATTTGAGGTGAAGGAAGGGGTCACCGCATGCTTTGCTGGCCACTGAAGAGTAACTCGCATGACTTTTGCAGCTCTTCAGCAATTTGCAGCTTTCAAACAGGAAGTGAGAATCCTCTCAATGAAAAAAACCCCAGCAGCATCATTGTCCACAATGAAGGGTCTGCACCGACGATGTTGGGTCTTTGCTCTTTGAATACGGCGAAGATGGCCTTCCAAAAGACGTCCTTCTGGCCCGGGTGCCAAGCGCTGCGTCCTTCAAATACAGGGCGGGGGTTAATAGGCAGGCAGATTTTCATCGCTGCGCTGAAAAGAATTAGTGCAATTCAGAGCACGTGCCCATTCGGCCCGAGGCGACTTGGCGGTAATCATTTGAGGTCAAGGAAGGGGTCACCGCATGCTTTGCTGGCCACTGAAGAGTAACTCGCATGACTTTTGCAGCTCTTCAGCAATTTGCAGCTTTCAAACAGGAAGTGAGAATCCTCTCAATGAAAAAAACCCCAGCAGCATCATTGTCCACAATGAAGGGTCTGCACCGGCGATGTTGGGTCTTTGCTCTTTGAATACGGCGAAGATGGCCTTCCAAAAGACGTCCTTCTGGCCCGGGTGACGAGCTCTGCGTCCTTCAAATACAGGGCGGGGGTTAATAGGCAGGCAGATTTTCATCGCTGCGCTGAAAAGAATTAGTGCAATTCAGAGCACGCGCCCATTCGGCCCGAGGCGACTTGGCGGTAATCATTTGAGGTGAAGGAAGGGGTCACCGCATGCTTTGCTGGCCACTGAAGAGTAACTCGCATGACTTTTGCAGCTCTTCAGCAATTTGCAGCTTTCAAACAGGAAGTGAGAATCCTCTCAATGAAAAAAACCCCAGCAGCATCATTGTCCACAATGAAGGGTCTGCACCGGCGATGTTGGGTCTTTGCTCTTTGCATACTGCGAAGATGGCCTTCCAAAAGACGTCCTTCTGGCCCGGGTGCCGAGCGCTGCGTCCTTCAAATACAGGGCGGGGGTTAATAGGCAGGCAGATTTTCATCGCTGCGCTGAAAAGAATTAGTGCAATTCAGAGCACGCGCCCATTCGGCCCGAGGCGACTTGGCGGTAATCATTTGAGGTGAAGGAAGGGGTCACCGCATGCTTTGCTGGCCACTGAAGAGTAACTCGCATGACTTTTGCAGCTCTTCAGCAATTTGCAGCTTTCAAACAGGAAGTGAGAATCCTCTCAATGAAAAAAACCCCAGCAGCATCATTGTCCACAATGAAGGGTCTGCACCGGCGATGTTGGGTCTTTGCTCTTTGCATACTGCGAAGATGGCCTTCCAAAAGACGTCCTTCTGGCCCGGGTGACGAGCTCTGCGTCCTTCAAATACAGGGCGGGGGTTAATAGGCAGGCAGATTTTCATCGCTGCGCTGAAAAGAATTAGTGCAATTCAGAGCACGCGCCCATTCGGCCCGAGGCGACTTGGCGGTAATCATTTGAGGTGAAGGAAGGGGTCACCGCATGCTTTGCTGGCCACTGAAGAGTAACTCGCATGACTTTTGCAGCTCTTCAGCAATTTGCAGCTTTCAAACAGGAAGTGAGAATCCTCTCAATGAAAAAAACCCCAGCAGCATCATTGTCCACAATGAAGGGTCTGCACCGACGATGTTGGGTCTTTGCTCTTTGAATACGGCGAAGATGGCCTTCCAAAAGACGTCCTTCTGGCCCGGGTGCCGAGCGCTGCGTCCTTCAAATACAGGGCGGGGGTTAATAGGCAGGCAGATTTTCATCGCTGCGCTGAAAAGAATTAGTGCAATTCAGAGCACGCGCCCATTCGGCCCGAGGCGACTTGGCGGTAATCATTTGAGGTGAAGGAAGGGGTCACCGCATGCTTTGCTGGCCACTGAAGAGTAACTCGCATGACTTTTGCAGCTCTTCAGCAATTTGCAGCTTTCAAACAGGAAGTGAGAATCCTCTCAATGAAAAAAACCCCAGCAGCATCATTGTCCACAATGAAGGGTCTGCACCGGCGATGTTGGGTCTTTGCTCTTTGCATACTGCGAAGATGGCCTTCCAAAAGACGTCCTTCTGGCCCGGGTGACGAGCTCTGCGTCCTTCAAATACAGGGCGGGGGTTAATAGGCAGGCAGATTTTCATCGCTGCGCTGAAAAGAATTAGTGCAATTCAGAGCACGCGCCCATTCGGCCCGAGGCGACTTGGCGGTAATCATTTGAGGTGAAGGAAGGGGTCACCGCATGCTTTGCTGGCCACTGAAGAGTAACTCGCATGACTTTTGCAGCTCTTCAGCAATTTGCAGCTTTCAAACAGGAAGTGAGAATCCTCTCAATGAAAAAAACCCCAGCAGCATCATTGTCCACAATGAAGGGTCTGCACCGACGATGTTGGGTCTTTGCTCTTTGAATACGGCGAAGATGGCCTTCCAAAAGACGTCCTTCTGGCCCGGGTGCCGAGCGCTGCGTCCTTCAAATACAGGGCGGGGGTTAATAGGCAGGCAGATTTTCATCGCTGCGCTGAAAAGAATTAGTGCAATTCAGAGCACGTGCCCATTCGGCCCGAGGCGACTTGGCGGTAATCATTTGAGGTCAAGGAAGGGGTCACCGCATGCTTTGCTGGCCACTGAAGAGTAACTCGCATGACTTTTGCAGCTCTTCAGCAATTTGCAGCTTTCAAACAGGAAGTGAGAATCCTCTCAATGAAAAAAACCCCAGCAGCATCATTGTCCACAATGAAGGGTCTGCACCGGCGATGTTGGGTCTTTGCTCTTTGAATACGGCGAAGATGGCCTTCCAAAAGACGTCCTTCTGGCCCGGGTGACGAGCTCTGCGTCCTTCAAATACAGGGCGGGGGTTAATAGGCAGGCAGATTTTCATCGCTGCGCTGAAAAGAATTAGTGCAATTCAGAGCACGCGCCCATTCGGCCCGAGGCGACTTGGCGGTAATCATTTGAGGTGAAGGAAGGGGTCACCGCATGCTTTGCTGGCCACTGAAGAGTAACTCGCATGACTTTTGCAGCTCTTCAGCAATTTGCAGCTTTCAAACAGGAAGTGAGAATCCTCTCAATGAAAAAAACCCCAGCAGCATCATTGTCCACAATGAAGGGTCTGCACCGGCGATGTTGGGTCTTTGCTCTTTGAATACGGCGAAGATGGCCTTCCAAAAGACGTCCTTCTGGCCCGGGTGCCGAGCGCTGCGTCCTTCAAATACAGGGCGGGGGTTAATAGGCAGGCAGATTTTCATCGCTGCGCTGAAAAGAATTAGTGCAATTCAGAGCACGCGCCCATTCGGCCCGAGGCGACTTGGCGGTAATCATTTGAGGTGAAGGAAGGGGTCACCGCATGCTTTGCTGGCCACTGAAGAGTAACTCGCATGACTTTTGCAGCTCTTCAGCAATTTGCAGCTTTCAAACAGGAAGTGAGAATCCTCTCAATGAAAAAAACCCCAGCAGCATCATTGTCCACAATGAAGGGTCTGCACCGACGATGTTGGGTCTTTGCTCTTTGAATACGGCGAAGATGGCCTTCCAAAAGACGTCCTTCTGGCCCGGGTGCCAAGCGCTGCGTCCTTCAAATACAGGGCGGGGGTTAATAGGCAGGCAGATTTTCATCGCTGCGCTGAAAAGAATTAGTGCAATTCAGAGCACGTGCCCATTCGGCCCGAGGCGACTTGGCGGTAATCATTTGAGGTCAAGGAAGGGGTCACCGCATGCTTTGCTGGCCACTGAAGAGTAACTCGCATGACTTTTGCAGCTCTTCAGCAATTTGCAGCTTTCAAACAGGAAGTGAGAATCCTCTCAATGAAAAAAACCCCAGCAGCATCATTGTCCACAATGAAGGGTCTGCACCGGCGATGTTGGGTCTTTGCTCTTTGAATACGGCGAAGATGGCCTTCCAAAAGACGTCCTTCTGGCCCGGGTGACGAGCTCTGCGTCCTTCAAATACAGGGCGGGGGTTAATAGGCAGGCAGATTTTCATCGCTGCGCTGAAAAGAATTAGTGCAATTCAGAGCACGCGCCCATTCGGCCCGAGGCGACTTGGCGGTAATCATTTGAGGTGAAGGAAGGGGTCACCGCATGCTTTGCTGGCCACTGAAGAGTAACTCGCATGACTTTTGCAGCTCTTCAGCAATTTGCAGCTTTCAAACAGGAAGTGAGAATCCTCTCAATGAAAAAAACCCCAGCAGCATCATTGTCCACAATGAAGGGTCTGCACCGGCGATGTTGGGTCTTTGCTCTTTGCATACTGCGAAGATGGCCTTCCAAAAGACGTCCTTCTGGCCCGGGTGCCGAGCGCTGCGTCCTTCAAATACAGGGCGGGGGTTAATAGGCAGGCAGATTTTCATCGCTGCGCTGAAAAGAATTAGTGCAATTCAGAGCACGCGCCCATTCGGCCCGAGGCGACTTGGCGGTAATCATTTGAGGTGAAGGAAGGGGTCACCGCATGCTTTGCTGGCCACTGAAGAGTAACTCGCATGACTTTTGCAGCTCTTCAGCAATTTGCAGCTTTCAAACAGGAAGTGAGAATCCTCTCAATGAAAAAAACCCCAGCAGCATCATTGTCCACAATGAAGGGTCTGCACCGGCGATGTTGGGTCTTTGCTCTTTGCATACTGCGAAGATGGCCTTCCAAAAGACGTCCTTCTGGCCCGGGTGACGAGCTCTGCGTCCTTCAAATACAGGGCGGGGGTTAATAGGCAGGCAGATTTTCATCGCTGCGCTGAAAAGAATTAGTGCAATTCAGAGCACGCGCCCATTCGGCCCGAGGCGACTTGGCGGTAATCATTTGAGGTGAAGGAAGGGGTCACCGCATGCTTTGCTGGCCACTGAAGAGTAACTCGCATGACTTTTGCAGCTCTTCAGCAATTTGCAGCTTTCAAACAGGAAGTGAGAATCCTCTCAATGAAAAAAACCCCAGCAGCATCATTGTCCACAATGAAGGGTCTGCACCGGCGATGTTGGGTCTTTGCTCTTTGCATACTGCGAAGATGGCCTTCCAAAAGACGTCCTTCTGGCCCGGGTGACGAGCTCTGCGTCCTTCAAATACAGGGCGGGGGTTAATAGGCAGGCAGATTTTCATCGCTGCGCTGAAAAGAATTAGTGCAATTCAGAGCACGCGCCCATTCGGCCCGAGGCGACTTGGCGGTAATCATTTGAGGTGAAGGAAGGGGTCACCGCATGCTTTGCTGGCCACTGAAGAGTAACTCGCATGACTTTTGCAGCTCTTCAGCAATTTGCAGCTTTCAAACAGGAAGTGAGAATCCTCTCAATGAAAAAAACCCCAGCAGCATCATTGTCCACAATGAAGGGTCTGCACCGGCGATGTTGGGTCTTTGCTCTTTGAATACGGCGAAGATGGCCTTCCAAAAGACGTCCTTCTGGCCCGGGTGCCGAGCGCTGCGTCCTTCAAATACAGGGCGGGGGTTAATAGGCAGGCAGATTTTCATCGCTGCGCTGAAAAGAATTAGTGCAATTCAGAGCACGCGCCCATTCGGCCCGAGGCGACTTGGCGGTAATCATTTGAGGTGAAGGAAGGGGTCACCGCATGCTTTGCTGGCCACTGAAGAGTAACTCGCATGACTTTTGCAGCTCTTCAGCAATTTGCAGCTTTCAAACAGGAAGTGAGAATCCTCTCAATGAAAAAAACCCCAGCAGCATCATTGTCCACAATGAAGGGTCTGCACCGACGATGTTGGGTCTTTGCTCTTTGAATACGGCGAAGATGGCCTTCCAAAAGACGTCCTTCTGGCCCGGGTGCCAAGCGCTGCGTCCTTCAAATACAGGGCGGGGGTTAATAGGCAGGCAGATTTTCATCGCTGCGCTGAAAAGAATTAGTGCAATTCAGAGCACGCGCCCATTCGGCCCGAGGCGACTTGGCGGTAATCATTTGAGGTGAAGGAAGGGGTCACCGCATGCTTTGCTGGCCACTGAAGAGTAACTCGCATGACTTTTGCAGCTCTTCAGCAATTTGCAGCTTTCAAACAGGAAGTGAGAATCCTCTCAATGAAAAAAACCCCAGCAGCATCATTGTCCACAATGAAGGGTCTGCACCGGCGATGTTGGGTCTTTGCTCTTTGCATACTGCGAAGATGGCCTTCCAAAAGACGTCCTTCTGGCCCGGGTGACGAGCTCTGCGTCCTTCAAATACAGGGCGGGGGTTAATAGGCAGGCAGATTTTCATCGCTGCGCTGAAAAGAATTAGTGCAATTCAGAGCACGCGCCCATTCGGCCCGAGGCGACTTGGCGGTAATCATTTGAGGTGAAGGAAGGGGTCACCGCATGCTTTGCTGGCCACTGAAGAGTAACTCGCATGACTTTTGCAGCTCTTCAGCAATTTGCAGCTTTCAAACAGGAAGTGAGAATCCTCTCAATGAAAAAAACCCCAGCAGCATCATTGTCCACAATGAAGGGTCTGCACCGGCGATGTTGGGTCTTTGCTCTTTGAATACGGCGAAGATGGCCTTCCAAAAGACGTCCTTCTGGCCCGGGTGCCGAGCGCTGCGTCCTTCAAATACAGGGCGGGGGTTAATAGGCAGGCAGATTTTCATCGCTGCGCTGAAAAGAATTAGTGCAATTCAGAGCACGCGCCCATTCGGCCCGAGGCGACTTGGCGGTAATCATTTGAGGTGAAGGAAGGGGTCACCGCATGCTTTGCTGGCCACTGAAGAGTAACTCGCATGACTTTTGCAGCTCTTCAGCAATTTGCAGCTTTCAAACAGGAAGTGAGAATCCTCTCAATGAAAAAAACCCCAGCAGCATCATTGTCCACAATGAAGGGTCTGCACCGACGATGTTGGGTCTTTGCTCTTTGAATACGGCGAAGATGGCCTTCCAAAAGACGTCCTTCTGGCCCGGGTGCCAAGCGCTGCGTCCTTCAAATACAGGGCGGGGGTTAATAGGCAGGCAGATTTTCATCGCTGCGCTGAAAAGAATTAGTGCAATTCAGAGCACGTGCCCATTCGGCCCGAGGCGACTTGGCGGTAATCATTTGAGGTGAAGGAAGGGGTCACCGCATGCTTTGCTGGCCACTGAAGAGTAACTCGCATGACTTTTGCAGCTCTTCAGCAATTTGCAGCTTTCAAACAGGAAGTGAGAATCCTCTCAATGAAAAAAACCCCAGCAGCATCATTGTCCACAATGAAGGGTCTGCACCGGCGATGTTGGGTCTTTGCTCTTTGAATACGGCGAAGATGGCCTTCCAAAAGACGTCCTTCTGGCCCGGGTGACGAGCTCTGCGTCCTTCAAATACAGGGCGGGGGTTAATAGGCAGGCAGATTTTCATCGCTGCGCTGAAAAGAATTAGTGCAATTCAGAGCACGCGCCCATTCGGCCCGAGGCGACTTGGCGGTAATCATTTGAGGTGAAGGAAGGGGTCACCGCATGCTTTGCTGGCCACTGAAGAGTAACTCGCATGACTTTTGCAGCTCTTCAGCAATTTGCAGCTTTCAAACAGGAAGTGAGAATCCTCTCAATGAAAAAAACCCCAGCAGCATCATTGTCCACAATGAAGGGTCTGCACCGGCGATGTTGGGTCTTTGCTCTTTGCATACTGCGAAGATGGCCTTCCAAAAGACGTCCTTCTGGCCCGGGTGCCGAGCGCTGCGTCCTTCAAATACAGGGCGGGGGTTAATAGGCAGGCAGATTTTCATCGCTGCGCTGAAAAGAATTAGTGCAATTCAGAGCACGCGCCCATTCGGCCCGAGGCGACTTGGCGGTAATCATTTGAGGTGAAGGAAGGGGTCACCGCATGCTTTGCTGGCCACTGAAGAGTAACTCGCATGACTTTTGCAGCTCTTCAGCAATTTGCAGCTTTCAAACAGGAAGTGAGAATCCTCTCAATGAAAAAAACCCCAGCAGCATCATTGTCCACAATGAAGGGTCTGCACCGGCGATGTTGGGTCTTTGCTCTTTGCATACTGCGAAGATGGCCTTCCAAAAGACGTCCTTCTGGCCCGGGTGACGAGCTCTGCGTCCTTCAAATACAGGGCGGGGGTTAATAGGCAGGCAGATTTTCATCGCTGCGCTGAAAAGAATTAGTGCAATTCAGAGCACGCGCCCATTCGGCCCGAGGCGACTTGGCGGTAATCATTTGAGGTGAAGGAAGGGGTCACCGCATGCTTTGCTGGCCACTGAAGAGTAACTCGCATGACTTTTGCAGCTCTTCAGCAATTTGCAGCTTTCAAACAGGAAGTGAGAATCCTCTCAATGAAAAAAACCCCAGCAGCATCATTGTCCACAATGAAGGGTCTGCACCGGCGATGTTGGGTCTTTGCTCTTTGAATACGGCGAAGATGGCCTTCCAAAAGACGTCCTTCTGGCCCGGGTGACGAGCTCTGCGTCCTTCAAATACAGGGCGGGGGTTAATAGGCAGGCAGATTTTCATCGCTGCGCTGAAAAGAATTAGTGCAATTCAGAGCACGCGCCCATTCGGCCCGAGGCGACTTGGCGGTAATCATTTGAGGTGAAGGAAGGGGTCACCGCATGCTTTGCTGGCCACTGAAGAGTAACTCGCATGACTTTTGCAGCTCTTCAGCAATTTGCAGCTTTCAAACAGGAAGTGAGAATCCTCTCAATGAAAAAAACCCCAGCAGCATCATTGTCCACAATGAAGGGTCTGCACCGGCGATGTTGGGTCTTTGCTCTTTGCATACTGCGAAGATGGCCTTCCAAAAGACGTCCTTCTGGCCCGGGTGCCGAGCGCTGCGTCCTTCAAATACAGGGCGGGGGTTAATAGGCAGGCAGATTTTCATCGCTGCGCTGAAAAGAATTAGTGCAATTCAGAGCACGCGCCCATTCGGCCCGAGGCGACTTGGCGGTAATCATTTGAGGTGAAGGAAGGGGTCACCGCATGCTTTGCTGGCCACTGAAGAGTAACTCGCATGACTTTTGCAGCTCTTCAGCAATTTGCAGCTTTCAAACAGGAAGTGAGAATCCTCTCAATGAAAAAAACCCCAGCAGCATCATTGTCCACAATGAAGGGTCTGCACCGGCGATGTTGGTTCTTTGCTCTTTGCATACTGCGAAGATGGCCTTCCAAAAGACGTCCTTCTGGCCCGGGTGACGAGCTCTGCGTCCTTCAAATACAGGGCGGGGGTTAATAGGCAGGCAGATTTTCATCGCTGCGCTGAAAAGAATTAGTGCAATTCAGAGCACGCGCCCATTCGGCCCGAGGCGACTTGGCGGTAATCATTTGAGGTGAAGGAAGGGGTCACCGCATGCTTTGCTGGCCACTGAAGAGTAACTCGCATGACTTTTGCAGCTCTTCAGCAATTTGCAGCTTTCAAACAGGAAGTGAGAATCCTCTCAATGAAAAAAACCCCAGCAGCATCATTGTCCACAATGAAGGGTCTGCACCGGCGATGTTGGGTCTTTGCTCTTTGCATACTGCGAAGATGGCCTTCCAAAAGACGTCCTTCTGGCCCGGGTGACGAGCTCTGCGTCCTTCAAATACAGGGCGGGGGTTAATAGGCAGGCAGATTTTCATCGCTGCGCTGAAAAGAATTAGTGCAATTCAGAGCACGCGCCCATTCGGCCCGAGGCGACTTGGCGGTAATCATTTGAGGTGAAGGAAGGGGTCACCGCATGCTTTGCTGGCCACTGAAGAGTAACTCGCATGACTTTTGCAGCTCTTCAGCAATTTGCAGCTTTCAAACAGGAAGTGAGAATCCTCTCAATGAAAAAAACCCCAGCAGCATCATTGTCCACAATGAAGGGTCTGCACCGGCGATGTTGGGTCTTTGCTCTTTGAATACGGCGAAGATGGCCTTCCAAAAGACGTCCTTCTGGCCCGGGTGCCGAGCGCTGCGTCCTTCAAATACAGGGCGGGGGTTAATAGGCAGGCAGATTTTCATCGCTGCGCTGAAAAGAATTAGTGCAATTCAGAGCACGCGCCCATTCGGCCCGAGGCGACTTGGCGGTAATCATTTGAGGTGAAGGAAGGGGTCACCGCATGCTTTGCTGGCCACTGAAGAGTAACTCGCATGACTTTTGCAGCTCTTCAGCAATTTGCAGCTTTCAAACAGGAAGTGAGAATCCTCTCAATGAAAAAAACCCCAGCAGCATCATTGTCCACAATGAAGGGTCTGCACCGACGATGTTGGGTCTTTGCTCTTTGAATACGGCGAAGATGGCCTTCCAAAAGACGTCCTTCTGGCCCGGGTGCCAAGCGCTGCGTCCTTCAAATACAGGGCGGGGGTTAATAGGCAGGCAGATTTTCATCGCTGCGCTGAAAAGAATTAGTGCAATTCAGAGCACGCGCCCATTCGGCCCGAGGCGACTTGGCGGTAATCATTTGAGGTGAAGGAAGGGGTCACCGCATGCTTTGCTGGCCACTGAAGAGTAACTCGCATGACTTTTGCAGCTCTTCAGCAATTTGCAGCTTTCAAACAGGAAGTGAGAATCCTCTCAATGAAAAAAACCCCAGCAGCATCATTGTCCACAATGAAGGGTCTGCACCGACGATGTTGGGTCTTTGCTCTTTGAATACGGCGAAGATGGCCTTCCAAAAGACGTCCTTCTGGCCCGGGTGCCAAGCGCTGCGTCCTTCAAATACAGGGCGGGGGTTAATAGGCAGGCAGATTTTCATCGCTGCGCTGAAAAGAATTAGTGCAATTCAGAGCACGTGCCCATTCGGCCCGAGGCGACTTGGCGGTAATCATTTGAGGTGAAGGAAGGGGTCACCGCATGCTTTGCTGGCCACTGAAGAGTAACTCGCATGACTTTTGCAGCTCTTCAGCAATTTGCAGCTTTCAAACAGGAAGTGAGAATCCTCTCAATGAAAAAAACCCCAGCAGCATCATTGTCCACAATGAAGGGTCTGCACCGACGATGTTGGGTCTTTGCTCTTTGAATACGGCGAAGATGGCCTTCCAAAAGACGTCCTTCTGGCCCGGGTGCCAAGCGCTGCGTCCTTCAAATACAGGGCGGGGGTTAATAGGCAGGCAGATTTTCATCGCTGCGCTGAAAAGAATTAGTGCAATTCAGAGCACGCGCCCATTCGGCCCGAGGCGACTTGGCGGTAATCATTTGAGGTGAAGGAAGGGGTCACCGCATGCTTTGCTGGCCACTGAAGAGTAACTCGCATGACTTTTGCAGCTCTTCAGCAATTTGCAGCTTTCAAACAGGAAGTGAGAATCCTCTCAATGAAAAAAACCCCAGCAGCATCATTGTCCACAATGAAGGGTCTGCACCGACGATGTTGGGTCTTTGCTCTTTGAATACGGCGAAGATGGCCTTCCAAAAGACGTCCTTCTGGCCCGGGTGCCAAGCGCTGCGTCCTTCAAATACAGGGCGGGGGTTAATAGGCAGGCAGATTTTCATCGCTGCGCTGAAAAGAATTAGTGCAATTCAGAGCACGTGCCCATTCGGCCCGAGGCGACTTGGCGGTAATCATTTGAGGTCAAGGAAGGGGTCACCGCATGCTTTGCTGGCCACTGAAGAGTAACTCGCATGACTTTTGCAGCTCTTCAGCAATTTGCAGCTTTCAAACAGGAAGTGAGAATCCTCTCAATGAAAAAAACCCCAGCAGCATCATTGTCCACAATGAAGGGTCTGCACCGGCGATGTTGGGTCTTTGCTCTTTGAATACGGCGAAGATGGCCTTCCAAAAGACGTCCTTCTGGCCCGGGTGACGAGCTCTGCGTCCTTCAAATACAGGGCGGGGGTTAATAGGCAGGCAGATTTTCATCGCTGCGCTGAAAAGAATTAGTGCAATTCAGAGCACGCGCCCATTCGGCCCGAGGCGACTTGGCGGTAATCATTTGAGGTGAAGGAAGGGGTCACCGCATGCTTTGCTGGCCACTGAAGAGTAACTCGCATGACTTTTGCAGCTCTTCAGCAATTTGCAGCTTTCAAACAGGAAGTGAGAATCCTCTCAATGAAAAAAACCCCAGCAGCATCATTGTCCACAATGAAGGGTCTGCACCGGCGATGTTGGGTCTTTGCTCTTTGCATACTGCGAAGATGGCCTTCCAAAAGACGTCCTTCTGGCCCGGGTGCCGAGCGCTGCGTCCTTCAAATACAGGGCGGGGGTTAATAGGCAGGCAGATTTTCATCGCTGCGCTGAAAAGAATTAGTGCAATTCAGAGCACGCGCCCATTCGGCCCGAGGCGACTTGGCGGTAATCATTTGAGGTGAAGGAAGGGGTCACCGCATGCTTTGCTGGCCACTGAAGAGTAACTCGCATGACTTTTGCAGCTCTTCAGCAATTTGCAGCTTTCAAACAGGAAGTGAGAATCCTCTCAATGAAAAAAACCCCAGCAGCATCATTGTCCACAATGAAGGGTCTGCACCGACGATGTTGGGTCTTTGCTCTTTGAATACGGCGAAGATGGCCTTCCAAAAGACGTCCTTCTGGCCCGGGTGCCAAGCGCTGCGTCCTTCAAATACAGGGCGGGGGTTAATAGGCAGGCAGATTTTCATCGCTGCGCTGAAAAGAATTAGTGCAATTCAGAGCACGCGCCCATTCGGCCCGAGGCGACTTGGCGGTAATCATTTGAGGTGAAGGAAGGGGTCACCGCATGCTTTGCTGGCCACTGAAGAGTAACTCGCATGACTTTTGCAGCTCTTCAGCAATTTGCAGCTTTCAAACAGGAAGTGAGAATCCTCTCAATGAAAAAAACCCCAGCAGCATCATTGTCCACAATGAAGGGTCTGCACCGGCGATGTTGGGTCTTTGCTCTTTGAATACGGCGAAGATGGCCTTCCAAAAGACGTCCTTCTGGCCCGGGTGCCGAGCGCTGCGTCCTTCAAATACAGGGCGGGGGTTAATAGGCAGGCAGATTTTCATCGCTGCGCTGAAAAGAATTAGTGCAATTCAGAGCACGCGCCCATTCGGCCCGAGGCGACTTGGCGGTAATCATTTGAGGTGAAGGAAGGGGTCACCGCATGCTTTGCTGGCCACTGAAGAGTAACTCGCATGACTTTTGCAGCTCTTCAGCAATTTGCAGCTTTCAAACAGGAAGTGAGAATCCTCTCAATGAAAAAAACCCCAGCAGCATCATTGTCCACAATGAAGGGTCTGCACCGGCGATGTTGGGTCTTTGCTCTTTGCATACTGCGAAGATGGCCTTCCAAAAGACGTCCTTCTGGCCCGGGTGCCGAGCGCTGCGTCCTTCAAATACAGGGCGGGGGTTAATAGGCAGGCAGATTTTCATCGCTGCGCTGAAAAGAATTAGTGCAATTCAGAGCACGCGCCCATTCGGCCCGAGGCGACTTGGCGGTAATCATTTGAGGTGAAGGAAGGGGTCACCGCATGCTTTGCTGGCCACTGAAGAGTAACTCGCATGACTTTTGCAGCTCTTCAGCAATTTGCAGCTTTCAAACAGGAAGTGAGAATCCTCTCAATGAAAAAAACCCCAGCAGCATCATTGTCCACAATGAAGGGTCTGCACCGGCGATGTTGGGTCTTTGCTCTTTGCATACTGCGAAGATGGCCTTCCAAAAGACGTCCTTCTGGCCCGGGTGCCGAGCGCTGCGTCCTTCAAATACAGGGCGGGGGTTAATAGGCAGGCAGATTTTCATCGCTGCGCTGAAAAGAATTAGTGCAATTCAGAGCACGCGCCCATTCGGCCCGAGGCGACTTGGCGGTAATCATTTGAGGTCAAGGAAGGGGTCACCGCATGCTTTGCTGGCCACTGAAGAGTAACTCGCATGACTTTTGCAGCTCTTCAGCAATTTGCAGCTTTCAAACAGGAAGTGAGAATCCTCTCAATGAAAAAAACCCCAGCAGCATCATTGTCCACAATGAAGGGTCTGCACCGGCGATGTTGGGTCTTTGCTCTTTGCATACTGCGAAGATGGCCTTCCAAAAGACGTCCTTCTGGCCCGGGTGACGAGCTCTGCGTCCTTCAAATACAGGGCGGGGGTTAATAGGCAGGCAGATTTTCATCGCTGCGCTGAAAAGAATTAGTGCAATTCAGAGCACGCGCCCATTCGGCCCGAGGCGACTTGGCGGTAATCATTTGAGGTCAAGGAAGGGGTCACCGCATGCTTTGCTGGCCACTGAAGAGTAACTCGCATGACTTTTGCAGCTCTTCAGCAATTTGCAGCTTTCAAACAGGAAGTGAGAATCCTCTCAATGAAAAAAACCCCAGCAGCATCATTGTCCACAATGAAGGGTCTGCACCGGCGATGTTGGGTCTTTGCTCTTTGAATAGTGCGAAGATGGCCTTCCAAAAGACGTCCTTCTGGCCCGGGTGCCGAGCGCTGCGTCCTTCAAATACAGGGCGGGGGTTAATAGGCAGGCAGATTTTCATCGCTGCGCTGAAAAGAATTAGTGCAATTCAGAGCACGCGCCCATTCGGCCCGAGGCGACTTGGCGGTAATCATTTGAGGTGAAGGAAGGGGTCACCGCATGCTTTGCTGGCCACTGAAGAGTAACTCGCATGACTTTTGCAGCTCTTCAGCAATTTGCAGCTTTCAAACAGGAAGTGAGAATCCTCTCAATGAAAAAAACCCCAGCAGCATCATTGTCCACAATGAAGGGTCTGCACCGGCGATGTTGGGTCTTTGCTCTTTGAATACGGCGAAGATGGCCTTCCAAAAGACGTCCTTCTGGCCCGGGTGCCGAGCGCTGCGTCCTTCAAATACAGGGCGGGGGTTAATAGGCAGGCAGATTTTCATCGCTGCGCTGAAAAGAATTAGTGCAATTCAGAGCACGCGCCCATTCGGCCCGAGGCGACTTGGCGGTAATCATTTGAGGTGAAGGAAGGGGTCACCGCATGCTTTGCTGGCCACTGAAGAGTAACTCGCATGACTTTTGCAGCTCTTCAGCAATTTGCAGCTTTCAAACAGGAAGTGAGAATCCTCTCAATGAAAAAAACCCCAGCAGCATCATTGTCCACAATGAAGGGTCTGCACCGACGATGTTGGGTCTTTGCTCTTTGAATACGGCGAAGATGGCCTTCCAAAAGACGTCCTTCTGGCCCGGGTGCCGAGCGCTGCGTCCTTCAAATACAGGGCGGGGGTTAATAGGCAGGCAGATTTTCATCGCTGCGCTGAAAAGAATTAGTGCAATTCAGAGCACGCGCCCATTCGGCCCGAGGCGACTTGGCGGTAATCATTTGAGGTGAAGGAAGGGGTCACCGCATGCTTTGCTGGCCACTGAAGAGTAACTCGCATGACTTTTGCAGCTCTTCAGCAATTTGCAGCTTTCAAACAGGAAGTGAGAATCCTCTCAATGAAAAAAACCCCAGCAGCATCATTGTCCACAATGAAGGGTCTGCACCGGCGATGTTGGGTCTTTGCTCTTTGAATACGGCGAAGATGGCCTTCCAAAAGACGTCCTTCTGGCCCGGGTGCCGAGCGCTGCGTCCTTCAAATACAGGGCGGGGGTTAATAGGCAGGCAGATTTTCATCGCTGCGCTGAAAAGAATTAGTGCAATTCAGAGCACGCGCCCATTCGGCCCGAGGCGACTTGGCGGTAATCATTTGAGGTGAAGGAAGGGGTCACCGCATGCTTTGCTGGCCACTGAAGAGTAACTCGCATGACTTTTGCAGCTCTTCAGCAATTTGCAGCTTTCAAACAGGAAGTGAGAATCCTCTCAATGAAAAAAACCCCAGCAGCATCATTGTCCACAATGAAGGGTCTGCACCGACGATGTTGGGTCTTTGCTCTTTGAATACGGCGAAGATGGCCTTCCAAAAGACGTCCTTCTGGCCCGGGTGCCAAGCGCTGCGTCCTTCAAATACAGGGCGGGGGTTAATAGGCAGGCAGATTTTCATCGCTGCGCTGAAAAGAATTAGTGCAATTCAGAGCACGTGCCCATTCGGCCCGAGGCGACTTGGCGGTAATCATTTGAGGTGAAGGAAGGGGTCACCGCATGCTTTGCTGGCCACTGAAGAGTAACTCGCATGACTTTTGCAGCTCTTCAGCAATTTGCAGCTTTCAAACAGGAAGTGAGAATCCTCTCAATGAAAAAAACCCCAGCAGCATCATTGTCCACAATGAAGGGTCTGCACCGGCGATGTTGGGTCTTTGCTCTTTGAATACGGCGAAGATGGCCTTCCAAAAGACGTCCTTCTGGCCCGGGTGCCGAGCGCTGCGTCCTTCAAATACAGGGCGGGGGTTAATAGGCAGGCAGATTTTCATCGCTGCGCTGAAAAGAATTAGTGCAATTCAGAGCACGCGCCCATTCGGCCCGAGGCGACTTGGCGGTAATCATTTGAGGTGAAGGAAGGGGTCACCGCATGCTTTGCTGGCCACTGAAGAGTAACTCGCATGACTTTTGCAGCTCTTCAGCAATTTGCAGCTTTCAAACAGGAAGTGAGAATCCTCTCAATGAAAAAAACCCCAGCAGCATCATTGTCCACAATGAAGGGTCTGCACCGGCGATGTTGGGTCTTTGCTCTTTGAATACGGCGAAGATGGCCTTCCAAAAGACGTCCTTCTGGCCCGGGTGCCGAGCGCTGCGTCCTTCAAATACAGGGCGGGGGTTAATAGGCAGGCAGATTTTCATCGCTGCGCTGAAAAGAATTAGTGCAATTCAGAGCACGCGCCCATTCGGCCCGAGGCGACTTGGCGGTAATCATTTGAGGTGAAGGAAGGGGTCACCGCATGCTTTGCTGGCCACTGAAGAGTAACTCGCATGACTTTTGCAGCTCTTCAGCAATTTGCAGCTTTCAAACAGGAAGTGAGAATCCTCTCAATGAAAAAAACCCCAGCAGCATCATTGTCCACAATGAAGGGTCTGCACCGGCGATGTTGGGTCTTTGCTCTTTGAATAGTGCGAAGATGGCCTTCCAAAAGACGTCCTTCTGGCCCGGGTGCCGAGCGCTGCGTCCTTCAAATACAGGGCGGGGGTTAATAGGCAGGCAGATTTTCATCGCTGCGCTGAAAAGAATTAGTGCAATTCAGAGCACGCGCCCATTCGGCCCGAGGCGACTTGGCGGTAATCATTTGAGGTGAAGGAAGGGGTCACCGCATGCTTTGCTGGCCACTGAAGAGTAACTCGCATGACTTTTGCAGCTCTTCAGCAATTTGCAGCTTTCAAACAGGAAGTGAGAATCCTCTCAATGAAAAAAACCCCAGCAGCATCATTGTCCACAATGAAGGGTCTGCACCGGCGATGTTGGGTCTTTGCTCTTTGAATACGGCGAAGATGGCCTTCCAAAAGACGTCCTTCTGGCCCGGGTGCCGAGCGCTGCGTCCTTCAAATACAGGGCGGGGGTTAATAGGCAGGCAGATTTTCATCGCTGCGCTGAAAAGAATTAGTGCAATTCAGAGCACGCGCCCATTCGGCCCGAGGCGACTTGGCGGTAATCATTTGAGGTGAAGGAAGGGGTCACCGCATGCTTTGCTGGCCACTGAAGAGTAACTCGCATGACTTTTGCAGCTCTTCAGCAATTTGCAGCTTTCAAACAGGAAGTGAGAATCCTCTCAATGAAAAAAACCCCAGCAGCATCATTGTCCACAATGAAGGGTCTGCACCGACGATGTTGGGTCTTTGCTCTTTGAATACGGCGAAGATGGCCTTCCAAAAGACGTCCTTCTGGCCCGGGTGCCAAGCGCTGCGTCCTTCAAATACAGGGCGGGGGTTAATAGGCAGGCAGATTTTCATCGCTGCGCTGAAAAGAATTAGTGCAATTCAGAGCACGTGCCCATTCGGCCCGAGGCGACTTGGCGGTAATCATTTGAGGTGAAGGAAGGGGTCACCGCATGCTTTGCTGGCCACTGAAGAGTAACTCGCATGACTTTTGCAGCTCTTCAGCAATTTGCAGCTTTCAAACAGGAAGTGAGAATCCTCTCAATGAAAAAAACCCCAGCAGCATCATTGTCCACAATGAAGGGTCTGCACCGGCGATGTTGGGTCTTTGCTCTTTGAATACGGCGAAGATGGCCTTCCAAAAGACGTCCTTCTGGCCCGGGTGCCGAGCGCTGCGTCCTTCAAATACAGGGCGGGGGTTAATAGGCAGGCAGATTTTCATCGCTGCGCTGAAAAGAATTAGTGCAATTCAGAGCACGCGCCCATTCGGCCCGAGGCGACTTGGCGGTAATCATTTGAGGTGAAGGAAGGGGTCACCGCATGCTTTGCTGGCCACTGAAGAGTAACTCGCATGACTTTTGCAGCTCTTCAGCAATTTGCAGCTTTCAAACAGGAAGTGAGAATCCTCTCAATGAAAAAAACCCCAGCAGCATCATTGTCCACAATGAAGGGTCTGCACCGGCGATGTTGGGTCTTTGCTCTTTGAATACGGCGAAGATGGCCTTCCAAAAGACGTCCTTCTGGCCCGGGTGCCGAGCGCTGCGTCCTTCAAATACAGGGCGGGGGTTAATAGGCAGGCAGATTTTCATCGCTGCGCTGAAAAGAATTAGTGCAATTCAGAGCACGCGCCCATTCGGCCCGAGGCGACTTGGCGGTAATCATTTGAGGTGAAGGAAGGGGTCACCGCATGCTTTGCTGGCCACTGAAGAGTAACTCGCATGACTTTTGCAGCTCTTCAGCAATTTGCAGCTTTCAAACAGGAAGTGAGAATCCTCTCAATGAAAAAAACCCCAGCAGCATCATTGTCCACAATGAAGGGTCTGCACCGGCGATGTTGGGTCTTTGCTCTTTGAATAGTGCGAAGATGGCCTTCCAAAAGACGTCCTTCTGGCCCGGGTGCCGAGCGCTGCGTCCTTCAAATACAGGGCGGGGGTTAATAGGCAGGCAGATTTTCATCGCTGCGCTGAAAAGAATTAGTGCAATTCAGAGCACGCGCCCATTCGGCCCGAGGCGACTTGGCGGTAATCATTTGAGGTGAAGGAAGGGGTCACCGCATGCTTTGCTGGCCACTGAAGAGTAACTCGCATGACTTTTGCAGCTCTTCAGCAATTTGCAGCTTTCAAACAGGAAGTGAGAATCCTCTCAATGAAAAAAACCCCAGCAGCATCATTGTCCACAATGAAGGGTCTGCACCGGCGATGTTGGGTCTTTGCTCTTTGAATACGGCGAAGATGGCCTTCCAAAAGACGTCCTTCTGGCCCGGGTGCCGAGCGCTGCGTCCTTCAAATACAGGGCGGGGGTTAATAGGCAGGCAGATTTTCATCGCTGCGCTGAAAAGAATTAGTGCAATTCAGAGCACGCGCCCATTCGGCCCGAGGCGACTTGGCGGTAATCATTTGAGGTGAAGGAAGGGGTCACCGCATGCTTTGCTGGCCACTGAAGAGTAACTCGCATGACTTTTGCAGCTCTTCAGCAATTTGCAGCTTTCAAACAGGAAGTGAGAATCCTCTCAATGAAAAAAACCCCAGCAGCATCATTGTCCACAATGAAGGGTCTGCACCGACGATGTTGGGTCTTTGCTCTTTGAATACGGCGAAGATGGCCTTCCAAAAGACGTCCTTCTGGCCCGGGTGCCAAGCGCTGCGTCCTTCAAATACAGGGCGGGGGTTAATAGGCAGGCAGATTTTCATCGCTGCGCTGAAAAGAATTAGTGCAATTCAGAGCACGCGCCCATTCGGCCCGAGGCGACTTGGCGGTAATCATTTGAGGTCAAGGAAGGGGTCACCGCATGCTTTGCTGGCCACTGAAGAGTAACTCGCATGACTTTTGCAGCTCTTCAGCAATTTGCAGCTTTCAAACAGGAAGTGAGAATCCTCTCAATGAAAAAAACCCCAGCAGCATCATTGTCCACAATGAAGGGTCTGCACCGGCGATGTTGGGTCTTTGCTCTTTGAATACGGCGAAGATGGCCTTCCAAAAGACGTCCTTCTGGCCCGGGTGCCGAGCGCTGCGTCCTTCAAATACAGGGCGGGGGTTAATAGGCAGGCAGATTTTCATCGCTGCGCTGAAAAGAATTAGTGCAATTCAGAGCACGCGCCCATTCGGCCCGAGGCGACTTGGCGGTAATCAT
Organism: Diplotaxodon limnothrissa; assembly: GCF_057381915.1. NCBI lineage: Eukaryota > Metazoa > Chordata > Actinopteri > Cichliformes > Cichlidae > Diplotaxodon > Diplotaxodon limnothrissa. The sequence goes on along the minus strand of NW_028188561.1, from coordinate 972,483 downwards.
TTGAGGTGAAGGAAGGGGTCACCGCATGCTTTGCTGGCCACTGAAGAGTAACTCGCATGACTTTTGCAGCTCTTCAGCAATTTGCAGCTTTCAAACAGGAAGTGAGAATCCTCTCAATGAAAAAAACCCCAGCAGCATCATTGTCCACAATGAAGGGTCTGCACCGACGATGTTGGGTCTTTGCTCTTTGAATACGGCGAAGATGGCCTTCCAAAAGACGTCCTTCTGGCCCGGGTGCCAAGCGCTGCGTCCTTCAAATACAGGGCGGGGGTTAATAGGCAGGCAGATTTTCATCGCTGCGCTGAAAAGAATTAGTGCAATTCAGAGCACGTGCCCATTCGGCCCGAGGCGACTTGGCGGTAATCATTTGAGGTCAAGGAAGGGGTCACCGCATGCTTTGCTGGCCACTGAAGAGTAACTCGCATGACTTTTGCAGCTCTTCAGCAATTTGCAGCTTTCAAACAGGAAGTGAGAATCCTCTCAATGAAAAAAACCCCAGCAGCATCATTGTCCACAATGAAGGGTCTGCACCGGCGATGTTGGGTCTTTGCTCTTTGAATACGGCGAAGATGGCCTTCCAAAAGACGTCCTTCTGGCCCGGGTGACGAGCTCTGCGTCCTTCAAATACAGGGCGGGGGTTAATAGGCAGGCAGATTTTCATCGCTGCGCTGAAAAGAATTAGTGCAATTCAGAGCACGCGCCCATTCGGCCCGAGGCGACTTGGCGGTAATCATTTGAGGTGAAGGAAGGGGTCACCGCATGCTTTGCTGGCCACTGAAGAGTAACTCGCATGACTTTTGCAGCTCTTCAGCAATTTGCAGCTTTCAAACAGGAAGTGAGAATCCTCTCAATGAAAAAAACCCCAGCAGCATCATTGTCCACAATGAAGGGTCTGCACCGGCGATGTTGGGTCTTTGCTCTTTGAATACGGCGAAGATGGCCTTCCAAAAGACGTCCTTCTGGCCCGGGTGCCGAGCGCTGCGTCCTTCAAATACAGGGCGGGGGTTAATAGGCAGGCAGATTTTCATCGCTGCGCTGAAAAGAATTAGTGCAATTCAGAGCACGCGCCCATTCGGCCCGAGGCGACTTGGCGGTAATCATTTGAGGTGAAGGAAGGGGTCACCGCATGCTTTGCTGGCCACTGAAGAGTAACTCGCATGACTTTTGCAGCTCTTCAGCAATTTGCAGCTTTCAAACAGGAAGTGAGAATCCTCTCAATGAAAAAAACCCCAGCAGCATCATTGTCCACAATGAAGGGTCTGCACCGGCGATGTTGGGTCTTTGCTCTTTGCATACTGCGAAGATGGCCTTCCAAAAGACGTCCTTCTGGCCCGGGTGACGAGCTCTGCGTCCTTCAAATACAGGGCGGGGGTTAATAGGCAGGCAGATTTTCATCGCTGCGCTGAAAAGAATTAGTGCAATTCAGAGCACGCGCCCATTCGGCCCGAGGCGACTTGGCGGTAATCATTTGAGGTGAAGGAAGGGGTCACCGCATGCTTTGCTGGCCACTGAAGAGTAACTCGCATGACTTTTGCAGCTCTTCAGCAATTTGCAGCTTTCAAACAGGAAGTGAGAATCCTCTCAATGAAAAAAACCCCAGCAGCATCATTGTCCACAATGAAGGGTCTGCACCGACGATGTTGGGTCTTTGCTCTTTGAATACGGCGAAGATGGCCTTCCAAAAGACGTCCTTCTGGCCCGGGTGCCGAGCGCTGCGTCCTTCAAATACAGGGCGGGGGTTAATAGGCAGGCAGATTTTCATCGCTGCGCTGAAAAGAATTAGTGCAATTCAGAGCACGTGCCCATTCGGCCCGAGGCGACTTGGCGGTAATCATTTGAGGTCAAGGAAGGGGTCACCGCATGCTTTGCTGGCCACTGAAGAGTAACTCGCATGACTTTTGCAGCTCTTCAGCAATTTGCAGCTTTCAAACAGGAAGTGAGAATCCTCTCAATGAAAAAAACCCCAGCAGCATCATTGTCCACAATGAAGGGTCTGCACCGGCGATGTTGGGTCTTTGCTCTTTGAATACGGCGAAGATGGCCTTCCAAAAGACGTCCTTCTGGCCCGGGTGACGAGCTCTGCGTCCTTCAAATACAGGGCGGGGGTTAATAGGCAGGCAGATTTTCATCGCTGCGCTGAAAAGAATTAGTGCAATTCAGAGCACGCGCCCATTCGGCCCGAGGCGACTTGGCGGTAATCATTTGAGGTGAAGGAAGGGGTCACCGCATGCTTTGCTGGCCACTGAAGAGTAACTCGCATGACTTTTGCAGCTCTTCAGCAATTTGCAGCTTTCAAACAGGAAGTGAGAATCCTCTCAATGAAAAAAACCCCAGCAGCATCATTGTCCACAATGAAGGGTCTGCACCGGCGATGTTGGGTCTTTGCTCTTTGAATACGGCGAAGATGGCCTTCCAAAAGACGTCCTTCTGGCCCGGGTGCCGAGCGCTGCGTCCTTCAAATACAGGGCGGGGGTTAATAGGCAGGCAGATTTTCATCGCTGCGCTGAAAAGAATTAGTGCAATTCAGAGCACGTGCCCATTCGGCCCGAGGCGACTTGGCGGTAATCATTTGAGGTCAAGGAAGGGGTCACCGCATGCTTTGCTGGCCACTGAAGAGTAACTCGCATGACTTTTGCAGCTCTTCAGCAATTTGCAGCTTTCAAACAGGAAGTGAGAATCCTCTCAATGAAAAAAACCCCAGCAGCATCATTGTCCACAATGAAGGGTCTGCACCGGCGATGTTGGGTCTTTGCTCTTTGAATACGGCGAAGATGGCCTTCCAAAAGACGTCCTTCTGGCCCGGGTGACGAGCTCTGCGTCCTTCAAATACAGGGCGGGGGTTAATAGGCAGGCAGATTTTCATCGCTGCGCTGAAAAGAATTAGTGCAATTCAGAGCACGCGCCCATTCGGCCCGAGGCGACTTGGCGGTAATCATTTGAGGTGAAGGAAGGGGTCACCGCATGCTTTGCTGGCCACTGAAGAGTAACTCGCATGACTTTTGCAGCTCTTCAGCAATTTGCAGCTTTCAAACAGGAAGTGAGAATCCTCTCAATGAAAAAAACCCCAGCAGCATCATTGTCCACAATGAAGGGTCTGCACCGGCGATGTTGGGTCTTTGCTCTTTGAATACGGCGAAGATGGCCTTCCAAAAGACGTCCTTCTGGCCCGGGTGACGAGCTCTGCGTCCTTCAAATACAGGGCGGGGGTTAATAGGCAGGCAGATTTTCATCGCTGCGCTGAAAAGAATTAGTGCAATTCAGAGCACGCGCCCATTCGGCCCGAGGCGACTTGGCGGTAATCATTTGAGGTGAAGGAAGGGGTCACCGCATGCTTTGCTGGCCACTGAAGAGTAACTCGCATGACTTTTGCAGCTCTTCAGCAATTTGCAGCTTTCAAACAGGAAGTGAGAATCCTCTCAATGAAAAAAACCCCAGCAGCATCATTGTCCACAATGAAGGGTCTGCACCGGCGATGTTGGGTCTTTGCTCTTTGAATAGTGCGAAGATGGCCTTCCAAAAGACGTCCTTCTGGCCCGGGTGCCGAGCGCTGCGTCCTTCAAATACAGGGCGGGGGTTAATAGGCAGGCAGATTTTCATCGCTGCGCTGAAAAGAATTAGTGCAATTCAGAGCACGCGCCCATTCGGCCCGAGGCGACTTGGCGGTAATCATTTGAGGTGAAGGAAGGGGTCACCGCATGCTTTGCTGGCCACTGAAGAGTAACTCGCATGACTTTTGCAGCTCTTCAGCAATTTGCAGCTTTCAAACAGGAAGTGAGAATCCTCTCAATGAAAAAAACCCCAGCAGCATCATTGTCCACAATGAAGGGTCTGCACCGGCGATGTTGGGTCTTTGCTCTTTGAATACGGCGAAGATGGCCTTCCAAAAGACGTCCTTCTGGCCCGGGTGCCGAGCGCTGCGTCCTTCAAATACAGGGCGGGGGTTAATAGGCAGGCAGATTTTCATCGCTGCGCTGAAAAGAATTAGTGCAATTCAGAGCACGCGCCCATTCGGCCCGAGGCGACTTGGCGGTAATCATTTGAGGTGAAGGAAGGGGTCACCGCATGCTTTGCTGGCCACTGAAGAGTAACTCGCATGACTTTTGCAGCTCTTCAGCAATTTGCAGCTTTCAAACAGGAAGTGAGAATCCTCTCAATGAAAAAAACCCCAGCAGCATCATTGTCCACAATGAAGGGTCTGCACCGACGATGTTGGGTCTTTGCTCTTTGAATACGGCGAAGATGGCCTTCCAAAAGACGTCCTTCTGGCCCGGGTGACGAGCTCTGCGTCCTTCAAATACAGGGCGGGGGTTAATAGGCAGGCAGATTTTCATCGCTGCGCTGAAAAGAATTAGTGCAATTCAGAGCACGCGCCCATTCGGCCCGAGGCGACTTGGCGGTAATCATTTGAGGTGAAGGAAGGGGTCACCGCATGCTTTGCTGGCCACTGAAGAGTAACTCGCATGACTTTTGCAGCTCTTCAGCAATTTGCAGCTTTCAAACAGGAAGTGAGAATCCTCTCAATGAAAAAAACCCCAGCAGCATCATTGTCCACAATGAAGGGTCTGCACCGGCGATGTTGGGTCTTTGCTCTTTGAATAGTGCGAAGATGGCCTTCCAAAAGACGTCCTTCTGGCCCGGGTGCCGAGCGCTGCGTCCTTCAAATACAGGGCGGGGGTTAATAGGCAGGCAGATTTTCATCGCTGCGCTGAAAAGAATTAGTGCAATTCAGAGCACGCGCCCATTCGGCCCGAGGCGACTTGGCGGTAATCATTTGAGGTGAAGGAAGGGGTCACCGCATGCTTTGCTGGCCACTGAAGAGTAACTCGCATGACTTTTGCAGCTCTTCAGCAATTTGCAGCTTTCAAACAGGAAGTGAGAATCCTCTCAATGAAAAAAACCCCAGCAGCATCATTGTCCACAATGAAGGGTCTGCACCGGCGATGTTGGGTCTTTGCTCTTTGAATACGGCGAAGATGGCCTTCCAAAAGACGTCCTTCTGGCCCGGGTGCCGAGCGCTGCGTCCTTCAAATACAGGGCGGGGGTTAATAGGCAGGCAGATTTTCATCGCTGCGCTGAAAAGAATTAGTGCAATTCAGAGCACGCGCCCATTCGGCCCGAGGCGACTTGGCGGTAATCATTTGAGGTGAAGGAAGGGGTCACCGCATGCTTTGCTGGCCACTGAAGAGTAACTCGCATGACTTTTGCAGCTCTTCAGCAATTTGCAGCTTTCAAACAGGAAGTGAGAATCCTCTCAATGAAAAAAACCCCAGCAGCATCATTGTCCACAATGAAGGGTCTGCACCGACGATGTTGGGTCTTTGCTCTTTGAATACGGCGAAGATGGCCTTCCAAAAGACGTCCTTCTGGCCCGGGTGCCAAGCGCTGCGTCCTTCAAATACAGGGCGGGGGTTAATAGGCAGGCAGATTTTCATCGCTGCGCTGAAAAGAATTAGTGCAATTCAGAGCACGCGCCCATTCGGCCCGAGGCGACTTGGCGGTAATCATTTGAGGTGAAGGAAGGGGTCACCGCATGCTTTGCTGGCCACTGAAGAGTAACTCGCATGACTTTTGCAGCTCTTCAGCAATTTGCAGCTTTCAAACAGGAAGTGAGAATCCTCTCAATGAAAAAAACCCCAGCAGCATCATTGTCCACAATGAAGGGTCTGCACCGGCGATGTTGGGTCTTTGCTCTTTGAATAGTGCGAAGATGGCCTTCCAAAAGACGTCCTTCTGGCCCGGGTGCCGAGCGCTGCGTCCTTCAAATACAGGGCGGGGGTTAATAGGCAGGCAGATTTTCATCGCTGCGCTGAAAAGAATTAGTGCAATTCAGAGCACGCGCCCATTCGGCCCGAGGCGACTTGGCGGTAATCATTTGAGGTGAAGGAAGGGGTCACCGCATGCTTTGCTGGCCACTGAAGAGTAACTCGCATGACTTTTGCAGCTCTTCAGCAATTTGCAGCTTTCAAACAGGAAGTGAGAATCCTCTCAATGAAAAAAACCCCAGCAGCATCATTGTCCACAATGAAGGGTCTGCACCGGCGATGTTGGGTCTTTGCTCTTTGAATACGGCGAAGATGGCCTTCCAAAAGACGTCCTTCTGGCCCGGGTGCCGAGCGCTGCGTCCTTCAAATACAGGGCGGGGGTTAATAGGCAGGCAGATTTTCATCGCTGCGCTGAAAAGAATTAGTGCAATTCAGAGCACGCGCCCATTCGGCCCGAGGCGACTTGGCGGTAATCATTTGAGGTGAAGGAAGGGGTCACCGCATGCTTTGCTGGCCACTGAAGAGTAACTCGCATGACTTTTGCAGCTCTTCAGCAATTTGCAGCTTTCAAACAGGAAGTGAGAATCCTCTCAATGAAAAAAACCCCAGCAGCATCATTGTCCACAATGAAGGGTCTGCACCGACGATGTTGGGTCTTTGCTCTTTGAATACGGCGAAGATGGCCTTCCAAAAGACGTCCTTCTGGCCCGGGTGCCAAGCGCTGCGTCCTTCAAATACAGGGCGGGGGTTAATAGGCAGGCAGATTTTCATCGCTGCGCTGAAAAGAATTAGTGCAATTCAGAGCACGTGCCCATTCGGCCCGAGGCGACTTGGCGGTAATCATTTGAGGTGAAGGAAGGGGTCACCGCATGCTTTGCTGGCCACTGAAGAGTAACTCGCATGACTTTTGCAGCTCTTCAGCAATTTGCAGCTTTCAAACAGGAAGTGAGAATCCTCTCAATGAAAAAAACCCCAGCAGCATCATTGTCCACAATGAAGGGTCTGCACCGGCGATGTTGGGTCTTTGCTCTTTGAATACGGCGAAGATGGCCTTCCAAAAGACGTCCTTCTGGCCCGGGTGCCGAGCGCTGCGTCCTTCAAATACAGGGCGGGGGTTAATAGGCAGGCAGATTTTCATCGCTGCGCTGAAAAGAATTAGTGCAATTCAGAGCACGCGCCCATTCGGCCCGAGGCGACTTGGCGGTAATCATTTGAGGTGAAGGAAGGGGTCACCGCATGCTTTGCTGGCCACTGAAGAGTAACTCGCATGACTTTTGCAGCTCTTCAGCAATTTGCAGCTTTCAAACAGGAAGTGAGAATCCTCTCAATGAAAAAAACCCCAGCAGCATCATTGTCCACAATGAAGGGTCTGCACCGGCGATGTTGGGTCTTTGCTCTTTGAATACGGCGAAGATGGCCTTCCAAAAGACGTCCTTCTGGCCCGGGTGCCGAGCGCTGCGTCCTTCAAATACAGGGCGGGGGTTAATAGGCAGGCAGATTTTCATCGCTGCGCTGAAAAGAATTAGTGCAATTCAGAGCACGCGCCCATTCGGCCCGAGGCGACTTGGCGGTAATCATTTGAGGTGAAGGAAGGGGTCACCGCATGCTTTGCTGGCCACTGAAGAGTAACTCGCATGACTTTTGCAGCTCTTCAGCAATTTGCAGCTTTCAAACAGGAAGTGAGAATCCTCTCAATGAAAAAAACCCCAGCAGCATCATTGTCCACAATGAAGGGTCTGCACCGGCGATGTTGGGTCTTTGCTCTTTGAATAGTGCGAAGATGGCCTTCCAAAAGACGTCCTTCTGGCCCGGGTGCCGAGCGCTGCGTCCTTCAAATACAGGGCGGGGGTTAATAGGCAGGCAGATTTTCATCGCTGCGCTGAAAAGAATTAGTGCAATTCAGAGCACGCGCCCATTCGGCCCGAGGCGACTTGGCGGTAATCATTTGAGGTGAAGGAAGGGGTCACCGCATGCTTTGCTGGCCACTGAAGAGTAACTCGCATGACTTTTGCAGCTCTTCAGCAATTTGCAGCTTTCAAACAGGAAGTGAGAATCCTCTCAATGAAAAAAACCCCAGCAGCATCATTGTCCACAATGAAGGGTCTGCACCGGCGATGTTGGGTCTTTGCTCTTTGAATACGGCGAAGATGGCCTTCCAAAAGACGTCCTTCTGGCCCGGGTGCCGAGCGCTGCGTCCTTCAAATACAGGGCGGGGGTTAATAGGCAGGCAGATTTTCATCGCTGCGCTGAAAAGAATTAGTGCAATTCAGAGCACGCGCCCATTCGGCCCGAGGCGACTTGGCGGTAATCATTTGAGGTGAAGGAAGGGGTCACCGCATGCTTTGCTGGCCACTGAAGAGTAACTCGCATGACTTTTGCAGCTCTTCAGCAATTTGCAGCTTTCAAACAGGAAGTGAGAATCCTCTCAATGAAAAAAACCCCAGCAGCATCATTGTCCACAATGAAGGGTCTGCACCGACGATGTTGGGTCTTTGCTCTTTGAATACGGCGAAGATGGCCTTCCAAAAGACGTCCTTCTGGCCCGGGTGCCAAGCGCTGCGTCCTTCAAATACAGGGCGGGGGTTAATAGGCAGGCAGATTTTCATCGCTGCGCTGAAAAGAATTAGTGCAATTCAGAGCACGCGCCCATTCGGCCCGAGGCGACTTGGCGGTAATCATTTGAGGTCAAGGAAGGGGTCACCGCATGCTTTGCTGGCCACTGAAGAGTAACTCGCATGACTTTTGCAGCTCTTCAGCAATTTGCAGCTTTCAAACAGGAAGTGAGAATCCTCTCAATGAAAAAAACCCCAGCAGCATCATTGTCCACAATGAAGGGTCTGCACCGGCGATGTTGGGTCTTTGCTCTTTGAATACGGCGAAGATGGCCTTCCAAAAGACGTCCTTCTGGCCCGGGTGCCGAGCGCTGCGTCCTTCAAATACAGGGCGGGGGTTAATAGGCAGGCAGATTTTCATCGCTGCGCTGAAAAGAATTAGTGCAATTCAGAGCACGCGCCCATTCGGCCCGAGGCGACTTGGCGGTAATCATTTGAGGTGAAGGAAGGGGTCACCGCATGCTTTGCTGGCCACTGAAGAGTAACTCGCATGACTTTTGCAGCTCTTCAGCAATTTGCAGCTTTCAAACAGGAAGTGAGAATCCTCTCAATGAAAAAAACCCCAGCAGCATCATTGTCCACAATGAAGGGTCTGCACCGACGATGTTGGGTCTTTGCTCTTTGAATACGGCGAAGATGGCCTTCCAAAAGACGTCCTTCTGGCCCGGGTGCCAAGCGCTGCGTCCTTCAAATACAGGGCGGGGGTTAATAGGCAGGCAGATTTTCATCGCTGCGCTGAAAAGAATTAGTGCAATTCAGAGCACGTGCCCATTCGGCCCGAGGCGACTTGGCGGTAATCATTTGAGGTCAAGGAAGGGGTCACCGCATGCTTTGCTGGCCACTGAAGAGTAACTCGCATGACTTTTGCAGCTCTTCAGCAATTTGCAGCTTTCAAACAGGAAGTGAGAATCCTCTCAATGAAAAAAACCCCAGCAGCATCATTGTCCACAATGAAGGGTCTGCACCGGCGATGTTGGGTCTTTGCTCTTTGAATACGGCGAAGATGGCCTTCCAAAAGACGTCCTTCTGGCCCGGGTGACGAGCTCTGCGTCCTTCAAATACAGGGCGGGGGTTAATAGGCAGGCAGATTTTCATCGCTGCGCTGAAAAGAATTAGTGCAATTCAGAGCACGCGCCCATTCGGCCCGAGGCGACTTGGCGGTAATCATTTGAGGTGAAGGAAGGGGTCACCGCATGCTTTGCTGGCCACTGAAGAGTAACTCGCATGACTTTTGCAGCTCTTCAGCAATTTGCAGCTTTCAAACAGGAAGTGAGAATCCTCTCAATGAAAAAAACCCCAGCAGCATCATTGTCCACAATGAAGGGTCTGCACCGGCGATGTTGGGTCTTTGCTCTTTGAATACGGCGAAGATGGCCTTCCAAAAGACGTCCTTCTGGCCCGGGTGCCGAGCGCTGCGTCCTTCAAATACAGGGCGGGGGTTAATAGGCAGGCAGATTTTCATCGCTGCGCTGAAAAGAATTAGTGCAATTCAGAGCACGCGCCCATTCGGCCCGAGGCGACTTGGCGGTAATCATTTGAGGTGAAGGAAGGGGTCACCGCATGCTTTGCTGGCCACTGAAGAGTAACTCGCATGACTTTTGCAGCTCTTCAGCAATTTGCAGCTTTCAAACAGGAAGTGAGAATCCTCTCAATGAAAAAAACCCCAGCAGCATCATTGTCCACAATGAAGGGTCTGCACCGGCGATGTTGGGTCTTTGCTCTTTGCATACTGCGAAGATGGCCTTCCAAAAGACGTCCTTCTGGCCCGGGTGACGAGCTCTGCGTCCTTCAAATACAGGGCGGGGGTTAATAGGCAGGCAGATTTTCATCGCTGCGCTGAAAAGAATTAGTGCAATTCAGAGCACGCGCCCATTCGGCCCGAGGCGACTTGGCGGTAATCATTTGAGGTGAAGGAAGGGGTCACCGCATGCTTTGCTGGCCACTGAAGAGTAACTCGCATGACTTTTGCAGCTCTTCAGCAATTTGCAGCTTTCAAACAGGAAGTGAGAATCCTCTCAATGAAAAAAACCCCAGCAGCATCATTGTCCACAATGAAGGGTCTGCACCGACGATGTTGGGTCTTTGCTCTTTGAATACGGCGAAGATGGCCTTCCAAAAGACGTCCTTCTGGCCCGGGTGCCGAGCGCTGCGTCCTTCAAATACAGGGCGGGGGTTAATAGGCAGGCAGATTTTCATCGCTGCGCTGAAAAGAATTAGTGCAATTCAGAGCACGTGCCCATTCGGCCCGAGGCGACTTGGCGGTAATCATTTGAGGTCAAGGAAGGGGTCACCGCATGCTTTGCTGGCCACTGAAGAGTAACTCGCATGACTTTTGCAGCTCTTCAGCAATTTGCAGCTTTCAAACAGGAAGTGAGAATCCTCTCAATGAAAAAAACCCCAGCAGCATCATTGTCCACAATGAAGGGTCTGCACCGGCGATGTTGGGTCTTTGCTCTTTGAATACGGCGAAGATGGCCTTCCAAAAGACGTCCTTCTGGCCCGGGTGACGAGCTCTGCGTCCTTCAAATACAGGGCGGGGGTTAATAGGCAGGCAGATTTTCATCGCTGCGCTGAAAAGAATTAGTGCAATTCAGAGCACGCGCCCATTCGGCCCGAGGCGACTTGGCGGTAATCATTTGAGGTGAAGGAAGGGGTCACCGCATGCTTTGCTGGCCACTGAAGAGTAACTCGCATGACTTTTGCAGCTCTTCAGCAATTTGCAGCTTTCAAACAGGAAGTGAGAATCCTCTCAATGAAAAAAACCCCAGCAGCATCATTGTCCACAATGAAGGGTCTGCACCGGCGATGTTGGGTCTTTGCTCTTTGAATAGTGCGAAGATGGCCTTCCAAAAGACGTCCTTCTGGCCCGGGTGCCGAGCGCTGCGTCCTTCAAATACAGGGCGGGGGTTAATAGGCAGGCAGATTTTCATCGCTGCGCTGAAAAGAATTAGTGCAATTCAGAGCACGCGCCCATTCGGCCCGAGGCGACTTGGCGGTAATCATTTGAGGTGAAGGAAGGGGTCACCGCATGCTTTGCTGGCCACTGAAGAGTAACTCGCATGACTTTTGCAGCTCTTCAGCAATTTGCAGCTTTCAAACAGGAAGTGAGAATCCTCTCAATGAAAAAAACCCCAGCAGCATCATTGTCCACAATGAAGGGTCTGCACCGGCGATGTTGGGTCTTTGCTCTTTGAATACGGCGAAGATGGCCTTCCAAAAGACGTCCTTCTGGCCCGGGTGCCGAGCGCTGCGTCCTTCAAATACAGGGCGGGGGTTAATAGGCAGGCAGATTTTCATCGCTGCGCTGAAAAGAATTAGTGCAATTCAGAGCACGTGCCCATTCGGCCCGAGGCGACTTGGCGGTAATCATTTGAGGTCAAGGAAGGGGTCACCGCATGCTTTGCTGGCCACTGAAGAGTAACTCGCATGACTTTTGCAGCTCTTCAGCAATTTGCAGCTTTCAAACAGGAAGTGAGAATCCTCTCAATGAAAAAAACCCCAGCAGCATCATTGTCCACAATGAAGGGTCTGCACCGGCGATGTTGGGTCTTTGCTCTTTGAATACGGCGAAGATGGCCTTCCAAAAGACGTCCTTCTGGCCCGGGTGACGAGCTCTGCGTCCTTCAAATACAGGGCGGGGGTTAATAGGCAGGCAGATTTTCATCGCTGCGCTGAAAAGAATTAGTGCAATTCAGAGCACGCGCCCATTCGGCCCGAGGCGACTTGGCGGTAATCATTTGAGGTGAAGGAAGGGGTCACCGCATGCTTTGCTGGCCACTGAAGAGTAACTCGCATGACTTTTGCAGCTCTTCAGCAATTTGCAGCTTTCAAACAGGAAGTGAGAATCCTCTCAATGAAAAAAACCCCAGCAGCATCATTGTCCACAATGAAGGGTCTGCACCGGCGATGTTGGGTCTTTGCTCTTTGAATACGGCGAAGATGGCCTTCCAAAAGACGTCCTTCTGGCCCGGGTGACGAGCTCTGCGTCCTTCAAATACAGGGCGGGGGTTAATAGGCAGGCAGATTTTCATCGCTGCGCTGAAAAGAATTAGTGCAATTCAGAGCACGCGCCCATTCGGCCCGAGGCGACTTGGCGGTAATCATTTGAGGTGAAGGAAGGGGTCACCGCATGCTTTGCTGGCCACTGAAGAGTAACTCGCATGACTTTTGCAGCTCTTCAGCAATTTGCAGCTTTCAAACAGGAAGTGAGAATCCTCTCAATGAAAAAAACCCCAGCAGCATCATTGTCCACAATGAAGGGTCTGCACCGGCGATGTTGGGTCTTTGCTCTTTGAATACGGCGAAGATGGCCTTCCAAAAGACGTCCTTCTGGCCCGGGTGCCGAGCGCTGCGTCCTTCAAATACAGGGCGGGGGTTAATAGGCAGGCAGATTTTCATCGCTGCGCTGAAAAGAATTAGTGCAATTCAGAGCACGTGCCCATTCGGCCCGAGGCGACTTGGCGGTAATCATTTGAGGTCAAGGAAGGGGTCACCGCATGCTTTGCTGGCCACTGAAGAGTAACTCGCATGACTTTTGCAGCTCTTCAGCAATTTGCAGCTTTCAAACAGGAAGTGAGAATCCTCTCAATGAAAAAAACCCCAGCAGCATCATTGTCCACAATGAAGGGTCTGCACCGGCGATGTTGGGTCTTTGCTCTTTGAATACGGCGAAGATGGCCTTCCAAAAGACGTCCTTCTGGCCCGGGTGACGAGCTCTGCGTCCTTCAAATACAGGGCGGGGGTTAATAGGCAGGCAGATTTTCATCGCTGCGCTGAAAAGAATTAGTGCAATTCAGAGCACGCGCCCATTCGGCCCGAGGCGACTTGGCGGTAATCATTTGAGGTGAAGGAAGGGGTCACCGCATGCTTTGCTGGCCACTGAAGAGTAACTCGCATGACTTTTGCAGCTCTTCAGCAATTTGCAGCTTTCAAACAGGAAGTGAGAATCCTCTCAATGAAAAAAACCCCAGCAGCATCATTGTCCACAATGAAGGGTCTGCACCGGCGATGTTGGGTCTTTGCTCTTTGAATACGGCGAAGATGGCCTTCCAAAAGACGTCCTTCTGGCCCGGGTGACGAGCTCTGCGTCCTTCAAATACAGGGCGGGGGTTAATAGGCAGGCAGATTTTCATCGCTGCGCTGAAAAGAATTAGTGCAATTCAGAGCACGCGCCCATTCGGCCCGAGGCGACTTGGCGGTAATCATTTGAGGTGAAGGAAGGGGTCACCGCATGCTTTGCTGGCCACTGAAGAGTAACTCGCATGACTTTTGCAGCTCTTCAGCAATTTGCAGCTTTCAAACAGGAAGTGAGAATCCTCTCAATGAAAAAAACCCCAGCAGCATCATTGTCCACAATGAAGGGTCTGCACCGGCGATGTTGGGTCTTTGCTCTTTGAATAGTGCGAAGATGGCCTTCCAAAAGACGTCCTTCTGGCCCGGGTGCCGAGCGCTGCGTCCTTCAAATACAGGGCGGGGGTTAATAGGCAGGCAGATTTTCATCGCTGCGCTGAAAAGAATTAGTGCAATTCAGAGCACGCGCCCATTCGGCCCGAGGCGACTTGGCGGTAATCATTTGAGGTGAAGGAAGGGGTCACCGCATGCTTTGCTGGCCACTGAAGAGTAACTCGCATGACTTTTGCAGCTCTTCAGCAATTTGCAGCTTTCAAACAGGAAGTGAGAATCCTCTCAATGAAAAAAACCCCAGCAGCATCATTGTCCACAATGAAGGGTCTGCACCGGCGATGTTGGGTCTTTGCTCTTTGAATACGGCGAAGATGGCCTTCCAAAAGACGTCCTTCTGGCCCGGGTGCCGAGCGCTGCGTCCTTCAAATACAGGGCGGGGGTTAATAGGCAGGCAGATTTTCATCGCTGCGCTGAAAAGAATTAGTGCAATTCAGAGCACGCGCCCATTCGGCCCGAGGCGACTTGGCGGTAATCATTTGAGGTGAAGGAAGGGGTCACCGCATGCTTTGCTGGCCACTGAAGAGTAACTCGCATGACTTTTGCAGCTCTTCAGCAATTTGCAGCTTTCAAACAGGAAGTGAGAATCCTCTCAATGAAAAAAACCCCAGCAGCATCATTGTCCACAATGAAGGGTCTGCACCGACGATGTTGGGTCTTTGCTCTTTGAATACGGCGAAGATGGCCTTCCAAAAGACGTCCTTCTGGCCCGGGTGACGAGCTCTGCGTCCTTCAAATACAGGGCGGGGGTTAATAGGCAGGCAGATTTTCATCGCTGCGCTGAAAAGAATTAGTGCAATTCAGAGCACGCGCCCATTCGGCCCGAGGCGACTTGGCGGTAATCATTTGAGGTGAAGGAAGGGGTCACCGCATGCTTTGCTGGCCACTGAAGAGTAACTCGCATGACTTTTGCAGCTCTTCAGCAATTTGCAGCTTTCAAACAGGAAGTGAGAATCCTCTCAATGAAAAAAACCCCAGCAGCATCATTGTCCACAATGAAGGGTCTGCACCGGCGATGTTGGGTCTTTGCTCTTTGAATAGTGCGAAGATGGCCTTCCAAAAGACGTCCTTCTGGCCCGGGTGCCGAGCGCTGCGTCCTTCAAATACAGGGCGGGGGTTAATAGGCAGGCAGATTTTCATCGCTGCGCTGAAAAGAATTAGTGCAATTCAGAGCACGCGCCCATTCGGCCCGAGGCGACTTGGCGGTAATCATTTGAGGTGAAGGAAGGGGTCACCGCATGCTTTGCTGGCCACTGAAGAGTAACTCGCATGACTTTTGCAGCTCTTCAGCAATTTGCAGCTTTCAAACAGGAAGTGAGAATCCTCTCAATGAAAAAAACCCCAGCAGCATCATTGTCCACAATGAAGGGTCTGCACCGGCGATGTTGGGTCTTTGCTCTTTGAATACGGCGAAGATGGCCTTCCAAAAGACGTCCTTCTGGCCCGGGTGCCGAGCGCTGCGTCCTTCAAATACAGGGCGGGGGTTAATAGGCAGGCAGATTTTCATCGCTGCGCTGAAAAGAATTAGTGCAATTCAGAGCACGCGCCCATTCGGCCCGAGGCGACTTGGCGGTAATCATTTGAGGTGAAGGAAGGGGTCACCGCATGCTTTGCTGGCCACTGAAGAGTAACTCGCATGACTTTTGCAGCTCTTCAGCAATTTGCAGCTTTCAAACAGGAAGTGAGAATCCTCTCAATGAAAAAAACCCCAGCAGCATCATTGTCCACAATGAAGGGTCTGCACCGACGATGTTGGGTCTTTGCTCTTTGAATACGGCGAAGATGGCCTTCCAAAAGACGTCCTTCTGGCCCGGGTGCCAAGCGCTGCGTCCTTCAAATACAGGGCGGGGGTTAATAGGCAGGCAGATTTTCATCGCTGCGCTGAAAAGAATTAGTGCAATTCAGAGCACGCGCCCATTCGGCCCGAGGCGACTTGGCGGTAATCATTTGAGGTGAAGGAAGGGGTCACCGCATGCTTTGCTGGCCACTGAAGAGTAACTCGCATGACTTTTGCAGCTCTTCAGCAATTTGCAGCTTTCAAACAGGAAGTGAGAATCCTCTCAATGAAAAAAACCCCAGCAGCATCATTGTCCACAATGAAGGGTCTGCACCGGCGATGTTGGGTCTTTGCTCTTTGAATACGGCGAAGATGGCCTTCCAAAAGACGTCCTTCTGGCCCGGGTGCCGAGCGCTGCGTCCTTCAAATACAGGGCGGGGGTTAATAGGCAGGCAGATTTTCATCGCTGCGCTGAAAAGAATTAGTGCAATTCAGAGCACGCGCCCATTCGGCCCGAGGCGACTTGGCGGTAATCATTTGAGGTCAAGGAAGGGGTCACCGCATGCTTTGCTGGCCACTGAAGAGTAACTCGCATGACTTTTGCAGCTCTTCAGCAATTTGCAGCTTTCAAACAGGAAGTGAGAATCCTCTCAATGAAAAAAACCCCAGCAGCATCATTGTCCACAATGAAGGGTCTGCACCGGCGATGTTGGGTCTTTGCTCTTTGAATACGGCGAAGATGGCCTTCCAAAAGACGTCCTTCTGGCCCGGGTGACGAGCTCTGCGTCCTTCAAATACAGGGCGGGGGTTAATAGGCAGGCAGATTTTCATCGCTGCGCTGAAAAGAATTAGTGCAATTCAGAGCACGCGCCCATTCGGCCCGAGGCGACTTGGCGGTAATCATTTGAGGTGAAGGAAGGGGTCACCGCATGCTTTGCTGGCCACTGAAGAGTAACTCGCATGACTTTTGCAGCTCTTCAGCAATTTGCAGCTTTCAAACAGGAAGTGAGAATCCTCTCAATGAAAAAAACCCCAGCAGCATCATTGTCCACAATGAAGGGTCTGCACCGGCGATGTTGGGTCTTTGCTCTTTGAATACGGCGAAGATGGCCTTCCAAAAGACGTCCTTCTGGCCCGGGTGCCGAGCGCTGCGTCCTTCAAATACAGGGCGGGGGTTAATAGGCAGGCAGATTTTCATCGCTGCGCTGAAAAGAATTAGTGCAATTCAGAGCACGCGCCCATTCGGCCCGAGGCGACTTGGCGGTAATCATTTGAGGTGAAGGAAGGGGTCACCGCATGCTTTGCTGGCCACTGAAGAGTAACTCGCATGACTTTTGCAGCTCTTCAGCAATTTGCAGCTTTCAAACAGGAAGTGAGAATCCTCTCAATGAAAAAAACCCCAGCAGCATCATTGTCCACAATGAAGGGTCTGCACCGGCGATGTTGGGTCTTTGCTCTTTGCATACTGCGAAGATGGCCTTCCAAAAGACGTCCTTCTGGCCCGGGTGACGAGCTCTGCGTCCTTCAAATACAGGGCGGGGGTTAATAGGCAGGCAGATTTTCATCGCTGCGCTGAAAAGAATTAGTGCAATTCAGAGCACGCGCCCATTCGGCCCGAGGCGACTTGGCGGTAATCATTTGAGGTGAAGGAAGGGGTCACCGCATGCTTTGCTGGCCACTGAAGAGTAACTCGCATGACTTTTGCAGCTCTTCAGCAATTTGCAGCTTTCAAACAGGAAGTGAGAATCCTCTCAATGAAAAAAACCCCAGCAGCATCATTGTCCACAATGAAGGGTCTGCACCGACGATGTTGGGTCTTTGCTCTTTGAATACGGCGAAGATGGCCTTCCAAAAGACGTCCTTCTGGCCCGGGTGCCGAGCGCTGCGTCCTTCAAATACAGGGCGGGGGTTAATAGGCAGGCAGATTTTCATCGCTGCGCTGAAAAGAATTAGTGCAATTCAGAGCACGTGCCCATTCGGCCCGAGGCGACTTGGCGGTAATCATTTGAGGTCAAGGAAGGGGTCACCGCATGCTTTGCTGGCCACTGAAGAGTAACTCGCATGACTTTTGCAGCTCTTCAGCAATTTGCAGCTTTCAAACAGGAAGTGAGAATCCTCTCAATGAAAAAAACCCCAGCAGCATCATTGTCCACAATGAAGGGTCTGCACCGGCGATGTTGGGTCTTTGCTCTTTGAATACGGCGAAGATGGCCTTCCAAAAGACGTCCTTCTGGCCCGGGTGACGAGCTCTGCGTCCTTCAAATACAGGGCGGGGGTTAATAGGCAGGCAGATTTTCATCGCTGCGCTGAAAAGAATTAGTGCAATTCAGAGCACGCGCCCATTCGGCCCGAGGCGACTTGGCGGTAATCATTTGAGGTGAAGGAAGGGGTCACCGCATGCTTTGCTGGCCACTGAAGAGTAACTCGCATGACTTTTGCAGCTCTTCAGCAATTTGCAGCTTTCAAACAGGAAGTGAGAATCCTCTCAATGAAAAAAACCCCAGCAGCATCATTGTCCACAATGAAGGGTCTGCACCGGCGATGTTGGGTCTTTGCTCTTTGAATAGTGCGAAGATGGCCTTCCAAAAGACGTCCTTCTGGCCCGGGTGCCGAGCGCTGCGTCCTTCAAATACAGGGCGGGGGTTAATAGGCAGGCAGATTTTCATCGCTGCGCTGAAAAGAATTAGTGCAATTCAGAGCACGCGCCCATTCGGCCCGAGGCGACTTGGCGGTAATCATTTGAGGTGAAGGAAGGGGTCACCGCATGCTTTGCTGGCCACTGAAGAGTAACTCGCATGACTTTTGCAGCTCTTCAGCAATTTGCAGCTTTCAAACAGGAAGTGAGAATCCTCTCAATGAAAAAAACCCCAGCAGCATCATTGTCCACAATGAAGGGTCTGCACCGGCGATGTTGGGTCTTTGCTCTTTGAATACGGCGAAGATGGCCTTCCAAAAGACGTCCTTCTGGCCCGGGTGCCGAGCGCTGCGTCCTTCAAATACAGGGCGGGGGTTAATAGGCAGGCAGATTTTCATCGCTGCGCTGAAAAGAATTAGTGCAATTCAGAGCACGTGCCCATTCGGCCCGAGGCGACTTGGCGGTAATCATTTGAGGTCAAGGAAGGGGTCACCGCATGCTTTGCTGGCCACTGAAGAGTAACTCGCATGACTTTTGCAGCTCTTCAGCAATTTGCAGCTTTCAAACAGGAAGTGAGAATCCTCTCAATGAAAAAAACCCCAGCAGCATCATTGTCCACAATGAAGGGTCTGCACCGGCGATGTTGGGTCTTTGCTCTTTGAATACGGCGAAGATGGCCTTCCAAAAGACGTCCTTCTGGCCCGGGTGACGAGCTCTGCGTCCTTCAAATACAGGGCGGGGGTTAATAGGCAGGCAGATTTTCATCGCTGCGCTGAAAAGAATTAGTGCAATTCAGAGCACGCGCCCATTCGGCCCGAGGCGACTTGGCGGTAATCATTTGAGGTGAAGGAAGGGGTCACCGCATGCTTTGCTGGCCACTGAAGAGTAACTCGCATGACTTTTGCAGCTCTTCAGCAATTTGCAGCTTTCAAACAGGAAGTGAGAATCCTCTCAATGAAAAAAACCCCAGCAGCATCATTGTCCACAATGAAGGGTCTGCACCGGCGATGTTGGGTCTTTGCTCTTTGAATACGGCGAAGATGGCCTTCCAAAAGACGTCCTTCTGGCCCGGGTGACGAGCTCTGCGTCCTTCAAATACAGGGCGGGGGTTAATAGGCAGGCAGATTTTCATCGCTGCGCTGAAAAGAATTAGTGCAATTCAGAGCACGCGCCCATTCGGCCCGAGGCGACTTGGCGGTAATCATTTGAGGTGAAGGAAGGGGTCACCGCATGCTTTGCTGGCCACTGAAGAGTAACTCGCATGACTTTTGCAGCTCTTCAGCAATTTGCAGCTTTCAAACAGGAAGTGAGAATCCTCTCAATGAAAAAAACCCCAGCAGCATCATTGTCCACAATGAAGGGTCTGCACCGGCGATGTTGGGTCTTTGCTCTTTGAATACGGCGAAGATGGCCTTCCAAAAGACGTCCTTCTGGCCCGGGTGCCGAGCGCTGCGTCCTTCAAATACAGGGCGGGGGTTAATAGGCAGGCAGATTTTCATCGCTGCGCTGAAAAGAATTAGTGCAATTCAGAGCACGTGCCCATTCGGCCCGAGGCGACTTGGCGGTAATCATTTGAGGTCAAGGAAGGGGTCACCGCATGCTTTGCTGGCCACTGAAGAGTAACTCGCATGACTTTTGCAGCTCTTCAGCAATTTGCAGCTTTCAAACAGGAAGTGAGAATCCTCTCAATGAAAAAAACCCCAGCAGCATCATTGTCCACAATGAAGGGTCTGCACCGGCGATGTTGGGTCTTTGCTCTTTGAATACGGCGAAGATGGCCTTCCAAAAGACGTCCTTCTGGCCCGGGTGACGAGCTCTGCGTCCTTCAAATACAGGGCGGGGGTTAATAGGCAGGCAGATTTTCATCGCTGCGCTGAAAAGAATTAGTGCAATTCAGAGCACGCGCCCATTCGGCCCGAGGCGACTTGGCGGTAATCATTTGAGGTGAAGGAAGGGGTCACCGCATGCTTTGCTGGCCACTGAAGAGTAACTCGCATGACTTTTGCAGCTCTTCAGCAATTTGCAGCTTTCAAACAGGAAGTGAGAATCCTCTCAATGAAAAAAACCCCAGCAGCATCATTGTCCACAATGAAGGGTCTGCACCGGCGATGTTGGGTCTTTGCTCTTTGAATAGTGCGAAGATGGCCTTCCAAAAGACGTCCTTCTGGCCCGGGTGCCGAGCGCTGCGTCCTTCAAATACAGGGCGGGGGTTAATAGGCAGGCAGATTTTCATCGCTGCGCTGAAAAGAATTAGTGCAATTCAGAGCACGCGCCCATTCGGCCCGAGGCGACTTGGCGGTAATCATTTGAGGTGAAGGAAGGGGTCACCGCATGCTTTGCTGGCCACTGAAGAGTAACTCGCATGACTTTTGCAGCTCTTCAGCAATTTGCAGCTTTCAAACAGGAAGTGAGAATCCTCTCAATGAAAAAAACCCCAGCAGCATCATTGTCCACAATGAAGGGTCTGCACCGGCGATGTTGGGTCTTTGCTCTTTGAATACGGCGAAGATGGCCTTCCAAAAGACGTCCTTCTGGCCCGGGTGCCGAGCGCTGCGTCCTTCAAATACAGGGCGGGGGTTAATAGGCAGGCAGATTTTCATCGCTGCGCTGAAAAGAATTAGTGCAATTCAGAGCACGCGCCCATTCGGCCCGAGGCGACTTGGCGGTAATCATTTGAGGTGAAGGAAGGGGTCACCGCATGCTTTGCTGGCCACTGAAGAGTAACTCGCATGACTTTTGCAGCTCTTCAGCAATTTGCAGCTTTCAAACAGGAAGTGAGAATCCTCTCAATGAAAAAAACCCCAGCAGCATCATTGTCCACAATGAAGGGTCTGCACCGACGATGTTGGGTCTTTGCTCTTTGAATACGGCGAAGATGGCCTTCCAAAAGACGTCCTTCTGGCCCGGGTGCCAAGCGCTGCGTCCTTCAAATACAGGGCGGGGGTTAATAGGCAGGCAGATTTTCATCGCTGCGCTGAAAAGAATTAGTGCAATTCAGAGCACGCGCCCATTCGGCCCGAGGCGACTTGGCGGTAATCATTTGAGGTGAAGGAAGGGGTCACCGCATGCTTTGCTGGCCACTGAAGAGTAACTCGCATGACTTTTGCAGCTCTTCAGCAATTTGCAGCTTTCAAACAGGAAGTGAGAATCCTCTCAATGAAAAAAACCCCAGCAGCATCATTGTCCACAATGAAGGGTCTGCACCGGCGATGTTGGGTCTTTGCTCTTTGAATACGGCGAAGATGGCCTTCCAAAAGACGTCCTTCTGGCCCGGGTGCCGAGCGCTGCGTCCTTCAAATACAGGGCGGGGGTTAATAGGCAGGCAGATTTTCATCGCTGCGCTGAAAAGAATTAGTGCAATTCAGAGCACGTGCCCATTCGGCCCGAGGCGACTTGGCGGTAATCATTTGAGGTCAAGGAAGGGGTCACCGCATGCTTTGCTGGCCACTGAAGAGTAACTCGCATGACTTTTGCAGCTCTTCAGCAATTTGCAGCTTTCAAACAGGAAGTGAGAATCCTCTCAATGAAAAAAACCCCAGCAGCATCATTGTCCACAATGAAGGGTCTGCACCGGCGATGTTGGGTCTTTGCTCTTTGAATACGGCGAAGATGGCCTTCCAAAAGACGTCCTTCTGGCCCGGGTGACGAGCTCTGCGTCCTTCAAATACAGGGCGGGGGTTAATAGGCAGGCAGATTTTCATCGCTGCGCTGAAAAGAATTAGTGCAATTCAGAGCACGCGCCCATTCGGCCCGAGGCGACTTGGCGGTAATCATTTGAGGTGAAGGAAGGGGTCACCGCATGCTTTGCTGGCCACTGAAGAGTAACTCGCATGACTTTTGCAGCTCTTCAGCAATTTGCAGCTTTCAAACAGGAAGTGAGAATCCTCTCAATGAAAAAAACCCCAGCAGCATCATTGTCCACAATGAAGGGTCTGCACCGGCGATGTTGGGTCTTTGCTCTTTGAATACGGCGAAGATGGCCTTCCAAAAGACGTCCTTCTGGCCCGGGTGACGAGCGCTGCGTCCTTCAAATACAGGGCGGGGGTTAATAGGCAGGCAGATTTTCATCGCTGCGCTGAAAAGAATTAGTGCAATTCAGAGCACGCGCCCATTCGGCCCGAGGCGACTTGGCGGTAATCATTTGAGGTGAAGGAAGGGGTCACCGCATGCTTTGCTGGCCACTGAAGAGTAACTCGCATGACTTTTGCAGCTCTTCAGCAATTTGCAGCTTTCAAACAGGAAGTGAGAATCCTCTCAATGAAAAAAACCCCAGCAGCATCATTGTCCACAATGAAGGGTCTGCACCGGCGATGTTGGGTCTTTGCTCTTTGCATACTGCGAAGATGGCCTTCCAAAAGACGTCCTTCTGGCCCGGGTGCCGAGCGCTGCGTCCTTCAAATACAGGGCGGGGGTTAATAGGCAGGCAGATTTTCATCGCTGCGCTGAAAAGAATTAGTGCAATTCAGAGCACGCGCCCATTCGGCCCGAGGCGACTTGGCGGTAATCATTTGAGGTGAAGGAAGGGGTCACCGCATGCTTTGCTGGCCACTGAAGAGTAACTCGCATGACTTTTGCAGCTCTTCAGCAATTTGCAGCTTTCAAACAGGAAGTGAGAATCCTCTCAATGAAAAAAACCCCAGCAGCATCATTGTCCACAATGAAGGGTCTGCACCGGCGATGTTGGGTCTTTGCTCTTTGAATACGGCGAAGATGGCCTTCCAAAAGACGTCCTTCTGGCCCGGGTGCCGAGCGCTGCGTCCTTCAAATACAGGGCGGGGGTTAATAGGCAGGCAGATTTTCATCGCTGCGCTGAAAAGAATTAGTGCAATTCAGAGCATGCGCCCATTCGGCCCGAGGCGACTTGGCGGTAATCATTTGAGGTGAAGGAAGGGGTCACCGCATGCTTTGCTGGCCACTGAAGAGTAACTCGCATGACTTTTGCAGCTCTTCAGCAATTTGCAGCTTTCAAACAGGAAGTGAGAATCCTCTCAATGAAAAAAACCCCAGCAGCATCATTGTCCACAATGAAGGGTCTGCACCGGCGATGTTGGGTCTTTGCTCTTTGCATACTGCGAAGATGGCCTTCCAAAAGACGTCCTTCTGGCCCGGGTGACGAGCTCTGCGTCCTTCAAATACAGGGCGGGGGTTAATAGGCAGGCAGATTTTCATCGCTGCGCTGAAAAGAATTAGTGCAATTCAGAGCACGCGCCCATACGGCCCGAGGCGACTTGGCGGTAATCATTTGAGGTGAAGGAAGGGGTCACCGCATGCTTTGCTGGCCACTGAAGAGTAACTCGCATGACTTTTGCAGCTCTTCAGCAATTTGCAGCTTTCAAACAGGAAGTGAGAATCCTCTCAATGAAAAAAACCCCAGCAGCATCATTGTCCACAATGAAGGGTCTGCACCGACGATGTTGGGTCTTTGCTCTTTGAATACGGCGAAGATGGCCTTCCAAAAGACGTCCTTCTGGCCCGGGTGCCGAGCGCTGCGTCCTTCAAATACAGGGCGGGGGTTAATAGGCAGGCAGATTTTCATCGCTGCGCTGAAAAGAATTAGTGCAATTCAGAGCACGTGCCCATTCGGCCCGAGGCGACTTGGCGGTAATCATTTGAGGTGAAGGAAGGGGTCACCGCATGCTTTGCTGGCCACTGAAGAGTAACTCGCATGACTTTTGCAGCTCTTCAGCAATTTGCAGCTTTCAAACAGGAAGTGAGAATCCTCTCAATGAAAAAAACCCCAGCAGCATCATTGTCCACAATGAAGGGTCTGCACCGGCGATGTTGGGTCTTTGCTCTTTGAATACGGCGAAGATGGCCTTCCAAAAGACGTCCTTCTGGCCCGGGTGACGAGCTCTGCGTCCTTCAAATACAGGGCGGGGGTTAATAGGCAGGCAGATTTTCATCGCTGCGCTGAAAAGAATTAGTGCAATTCAGAGCACGCGCCCATTCGGCCCGAGGCGACTTGGCGGTAATCATTTGAGGTGAAGGAAGGGGTCACCGCATGCTTTGCTGGCCACTGAAGAGTAACTCGCATGACTTTTGCAGCTCTTCAGCAATTTGCAGCTTTCAAACAGGAAGTGAGAATCCTCTCAATGAAAAAAACCCCAGCAGCATCATTGTCCACAATGAAGGGTCTGCACCGGCGATGTTGGGTCTTTGCTCTTTGCATACTGCGAAGATGGCCTTCCAAAAGACGTCCTTCTGGCCCGGGTGACGAGCTCTGCATCCTTCAAATACAGGGCGGGGGTTAATAGGCAGGCAGATTTTCATCGCTGCGCTGAAAAGAATTAGTGCAATTCAGAGCACGCGCCCATTCGGCCCGAGGCGACTTGGCGGTAATCATTTGAGGTGAAGGAAGGGGTCACCGCATGCTTTGCTGGCCACTGAAGAGTAACTCGCATGACTTTTGCAGCTCTTCAGCAATTTGCAGCTTTCAAACAGGAAGTGAGCATCCTCTCAATGAAAAAAACCCCAGCAGCATCATTGTCCACAATGAAGGGTCTGCACCGGCGATGTTGGGTCTTTGCTCTTTGAATACGGCGAAGATGGCCTTCCAAAAGACGTCCTTCTGGCCCGGGTGACGAGCGCTGCGTCCTTCAAATACAGGGCGGGGGTTAATAGGCAGGCAGATTTTCATCGCTGCGCTGAAAAGAATTAGTGCAATTCAGAGCACGCGCCCATTCGGCCCGAGGCGACTTGGCGGTAATCATTTGAGGTGAAGGAAGGGGTCACCGCATGCTTTGCTGGCCACTGAAGAGTAACTCGCATGACTTTTGCAGCTCTTCAGCAATTTGCAGCTTTCAAACAGGAAGTGAGAATCCTCTCAATGAAAAAAACCCCAGCAGCATCATTGTCCACAATGAAGGGTCTGCACCGACGATGTTGGGTCTTTGCTCTTTGAATACGGCGAAGATGGCCTTCCAAAAGACGTCCTTCTGGCCCGGGTGCCGAGCGCTGCGTCCTTCAAATACAGGGCGGGGGTTAATAGGCAGGCAGATTTTCATCGCTGCGCTGAAAAGAATTAGTGCAATTCAGAGCACGTGCCCATTCGGCCCGAGGCGACTTGGCGGTAATCATTTGAGGTGAAGGAAGGGGTCACCGCATGCTTTGCTGGCCACTGAAGAGTAACTCGCATGACTTTTGCAGCTCTTCAGCAATTTGCAGCTTTCAAACAGGAAGTGAGAATCCTCTCAATGAAAAAAACCCCAGCAGCATCATTGTCCACAATGAAGGGTCTGCACCGACGATGTTGGGTCTTTGCTCTTTGAATACGGCGAAGATGGCCTTCCAAAAGACGTCCTTCTGGCCCGGGTGCCGAGCGCTGCGTCCTTCAAATACAGGGCGGGGGTTAATAGGCAGGCAGATTTTCATCACTGCGCTGAAAAGAATTAGTGCAATTCAGAGCACGTGCCCATTCGGCCCGAGGCGACTTGGCGGTAATCATTTGAGGTGAAGGAAGGGGTCACCGCATGCTTTGCTGGCCACTGAAGAGTAACTCGCATGACTTTTGCAGCTCTTCAGCAATTTGCAGCTTTCAAACAGGAAGTGAGAATCCTCTCAATGAAAAAAACCCCAGCAGCATCATTGTCCACAATGAAGGGTCTGCACCGACGATGTTGGGTCTTTGCTCTTTGAATACGGCGAAGATGGCCTTCCAAAAGACGTCCTTCTGGCCCGGGTGCCGAGCGCTACGTCCTTCAAATACAGGGCGGGGGTTAATAGGCAGGCAGATTTTCATCGCTGCGCTGAAAAGAATTAGTGCAATTCAGAGCACGTGCCCATTCGGCCCGAGGCGACTTGGCGGTAATCATTTGAGGTGAAGGAAGGGGTCACCGCATGCTTTGCTGGCCACTGAAGAGTAACTCGCATGACTTTTGCAGCTCTTCAGCAATTTGCAGCTTTCAAACAGGAAGTGAGAATCCTCTCAATGAAAAAAACCCCAGCAGCATCATTGTCCACAATGAAGGGTCTGCACCGGCGATGTTGGGTCTTTGCTCTTTGAATACGGCGAAGATGGCCTTCCAAAAGACGTCCTTCTGGCCCGGGTGACGAGCTCTGCGTCCTTCAAATACAGGGCGGGGGTTAATAGGCAGGCAGATTTTCATCGCTGCGCTGAAAAGAATTAGTGCAATTCAGAGCACGCGCCCATTCGGCCCGAGGCGACTTGGCGGTAATCATTTGAGGTGAAGGAAGGGGTCACCGCATGCTTTGCTGGCCACTGAAGAGTAACTCGCATGACTTTTGCAGCTCTTCAGCAATTTGCAGCTTTCAAACAGGAAGTGAGAATCCTCTCAATGAAAAAAACCCCAGCAGCATCATTGTCCACAATGAAGGGTCTGCACCGACGATGTTGGGTCTTTGCTCTTTGAATACGGCGAAGATGGCCTTCCAAAAGACGTCCTTCTGGCCCGGGTGCCGAGCGCTGCGTCCTTCAAATACAGGGCGGGGGTTAATAGGCAGGCAGATTTTCATCACTGCGCTGAAAAGAATTAGTGCAATTCAGAGCACGTGCCCATTCGGCCCGAGGCGACTTGGCGGTAATCATTTGAGGTGAAGGAAGGGGTCACCGCATGCTTTGCTGGCCACTGAAGAGTAACTCGCATGACTTTTGCAGCTCTTCAGCAATTTGCAGCTTTCAAACAGGAAGTGAGAATCCTCTCAATGAAAAAAACCCCAGCAGCATCATTGTCCACAATGAAGGGTCTGCACCGGCGATGTTGGGTCTTTGCTCTTTGAATACGGCGAAGATGGCCTTCCAAAAGACGTCCTTCTGGCCCGGGTGCCGAGCGCTGCGTCCTTCAAATACAGGGCGGGGGTTAATAGGCAGGCAGATTTTCATCGCTGCGCTGAAAAGAATTAGTGCAATTCAGAGCACGCGCCCATTCGGCCCGAGGCGACTTGGCGGTAATCATTTGAGGTGAAGGAAGGGGTCACCGCATGCTTTGCTGGCCACTGAAGAGTAACTCGCATGACTTTTGCAGCTCTTCAGCAATTTGCAGCTTTCAAACAGGAAGTGAGAATCCTCTCAATGAAAAAAACCCCAGCAGCATCATTGTCCACAATGAAGGGTCTGCACCGGCGATGTTGGGTCTTTGCTCTTTGCATACTGCGAAGATGGCCTTCCAAAAGACGTCCTTCTGGCCCGGGTGACGAGCTCTGCGTCCTTCAAATACAGGGCGGGGGTTAATAGGCAGGCAGATTTTCATCGCTGCGCTGAAAAGAATTAGTGCAATTCAGAGCACGCGCCCATTCGGCCCGAGGCGACTTGGCGGTAATCATTTGAGGTGAAGGAAGGGGTCACCGCATGCTTTGCTGGCCACTGAAGAGTAACTCGCATGACTTTTGCAGCTCTTCAGCAATTTGCAGCTTTCAAACAGGAAGTGAGAATCCTCTCAATGAAAAAAACCCCAGCAGCATCATTGTCCACAATGAAGGGTCTGCACCGACGATGTTGGGTCTTTGCTCTTTGCATACTGCGAAGATGGCCTTCCAAAAGACGTCCTTCTGGCCCGGGTGCCGAGCGCTGCGTCCTTCAAATACAGGGCGGGGGTTAATAGGCAGGCAGATTTTCATCGCTGCGCTGAAAAGAATTAGTGCAATTCAGAGCACGCGCCCATTCGGCCCGAGGCGACTTGGCGGTAATCATTTGAGGTGAAGGAAGGGGTCACCGCATGCTTTGCTGGCCACTGAAGAGTAACTCGCATGACTTTTGCAGCTCTTCAGCAATTTGCAGCTTTCAAACAGGAAGTGAGAATCCTCTCAATGAAAAAAACCCCAGCAGCATCATTGTCCACAATGAAGGGTCTGCACCGGCGATGTTGGGTCTTTGCTCTTTGAATACGGCGAAGATGGCCTTCCAAAAGACGTCCTTCTGGCCCGGGTGCCGAGCGCTGCGTCCTTCAAATACAGGGCGGGGGTTAATAGGCAGGCAGATTTTCATCGCTGCGCTGAAAAGAATTAGTGCAATTCAGAGCACGCGCCCATTCGGCCCGAGGCGACTTGGCGGTAATCATTTGAGGTGAAGGAAGGGGTCACCGCATGCTTTGCTGGCCACTGAAGAGTAACTCGCATGACTTTTGCAGCTCTTCAGCAATTTGCAGCTTTCAAACAGGAAGTGAGAATCCTCTCAATGAAAAAAACCCCAGCAGCATCATTGTCCACAATGAAGGGTCTGCACCGACGATGTTGGGTCTTTGCTCTTTGAATACGGCGAAGATGGCCTTCCAAAAGACGTCCTTCTGGCCCGGGTGCCGAGCGCTGCGTCCTTCAAATACAGGGCGGGGGTTAATAGGCAGGCAGATTTTCATCACTGCGCTGAAAAGAATTAGTGCAATTCAGAGCACGTGCCCATTCGGCCCGAGGCGACTTGGCGGTAATCATTTGAGGTGAAGGAAGGGGTCACCGCATGCTTTGCTGGCCACTGAAGAGTAACTCGCATGACTTTTGCAGCTCTTCAGCAATTTGCAGCTTTCAAACAGGAAGTGAGAATCCTCTCAATGAAAAAAACCCCAGCAGCATCATTGTCCACAATGAAGGGTCTGCACCGGCGATGTTGGGTCTTTGCTCTTTGAATACGGCGAAGATGGCCTTCCAAAAGACGTCCTTCTGGCCCGGGTGCCGAGCGCTGCGTCCTTCAAATACAGGGCGGGGGTTAATAGGCAGGCAGATTTTCATCGCTGCGCTGAAAAGAATTAGTGCAATTCAGAGCACGCGCCCATTCGGCCCGAGGCGACTTGGCGGTAATCATTTGAGGTGAAGGAAGGGGTCACCGCATGCTTTGCTGGCCACTGAAGAGTAACTCGCATGACTTTTGCAGCTCTTCAGCAATTTGCAGCTTTCAAACAGGAAGTGAGAATCCTCTCAATGAAAAAAACCCCAGCAGCATCATTGTCCACAATGAAGGGTCTGCACCGGCGATGTTGGGTCTTTGCTCTTTGCATACTGCGAAGATGGCCTTCCAAAAGACGTCCTTCTGGCCCGGGTGACGAGCTCTGCGTCCTTCAAATACAGGGCGGGGGTTAATAGGCAGGCAGATTTTCATCGCTGCGCTGAAAAGAATTAGTGCAATTCAGAGCACGCGCCCATTCGGCCCGAGGCGACTTGGCGGTAATCATTTGAGGTGAAGGAAGGGGTCACCGCATGCTTTGCTGGCCACTGAAGAGTAACTCGCATGACTTTTGCAGCTCTTCAGCAATTTGCAGCTTTCAAACAGGAAGTGAGAATCCTCTCAATGAAAAAAACCCCAGCAGCATCATTGTCCACAATGAAGGGTCTGCACCGGCGATGTTGGGTCTTTGCTCTTTGAATACGGCGAAGATGGCCTTCCAAAAGACGTCCTTCTGGCCCGGGTGCCGAGCGCTGCGTCCTTCAAATACAGGGCGGGGGTTAATAGGCAGGCAGATTTTCATCGCTGCGCTGAAAAGAATTAGTGCAATTCAGAGCACGCGCCCATTCGGCCCGAGGCGACTTGGCGGTAATCATTTGAGGTGAAGGAAGGGGTCACCGCATGCTTTGCTGGCCACTGAAGAGTAACTCGCATGACTTTTGCAGCTCTTCAGCAATTTGCAGCTTTCAAACAGGAAGTGAGAATCCTCTCAATGAAAAAAACCCCAGCAGCATCATTGTCCACAATGAAGGGTCTGCACCGACGATGTTGGGTCTTTGCTCTTTGAATACGGCGAAGATGGCCTTCCAAAAGACGTCCTTCTGGCCCGGGTGCCGAGCGCTGCGTCCTTCAAATACAGGGCGGGGGTTAATAGGCAGGCAGATTTTCATCACTGCGCTGAAAAGAATTAGTGCAATTCAGAGCACGTGCCCATTCGGCCCGAGGCGACTTGGCGGTAATCATTTGAGGTGAAGGAAGGGGTCACCGCATGCTTTGCTGGCCACTGAAGAGTAACTCGCATGACTTTTGCAGCTCTTCAGCAATTTGCAGCTTTCAAACAGGAAGTGAGAATCCTCTCAATGAAAAAAACCCCAGCAGCATCATTGTCCACAATGAAGGGTCTGCACCGGCGATGTTGGGTCTTTGCTCTTTGAATACGGCGAAGATGGCCTTCCAAAAGACGTCCTTCTGGCCCGGGTGCCGAGCGCTGCGTCCTTCAAATACAGGGCGGGGGTTAATAGGCAGGCAGATTTTCATCGCTGCGCTGAAAAGAATTAGTGCAATTCAGAGCACGCGCCCATTCGGCCCGAGGCGACTTGGCGGTAATCATTTGAGGTGAAGGAAGGGGTCACCGCATGCTTTGCTGGCCACTGAAGAGTAACTCGCATGACTTTTGCAGCTCTTCAGCAATTTGCAGCTTTCAAACAGGAAGTGAGAATCCTCTCAATGAAAAAAACCCCAGCAGCATCATTGTCCACAATGAAGGGTCTGCACCGGCGATGTTGGGTCTTTGCTCTTTGCATACTGCGAAGATGGCCTTCCAAAAGACGTCCTTCTGGCCCGGGTGACGAGCTCTGCGTCCTTCAAATACAGGGCGGGGGTTAATAGGCAGGCAGATTTTCATCGCTGCGCTGAAAAGAATTAGTGCAATTCAGAGCACGTGCCCATTCGGCCCGAGGCGACTTGGCGGTAATCATTTGAGGTGAAGGAAGGGGTCACCGCATGCTTTGCTGGCCACTGAAGAGTAACTCGCATGACTTTTGCAGCTCTTCAGCAATTTGCAGCTTTCAAACAGGAAGTGAGAATCCTCTCAATGAAAAAAACCCCAGCAGCATCATTGTCCACAATGAAGGGTCTGCACCGGCGATGTTGGGTCTTTGCTCTTTGAATACGGCGAAGATGGCCTTCCAAAAGACGTCCTTCTGGCCCGGGTGACGAGCTCTGCGTCCTTCAAATACAGGGCGGGGGTTAATAGGCAGGCAGATTTTCATCGCTGCGCTGAAAAGAATTAGTGCAATTCAGAGCACGCGCCCATTCGGCCCGAGGCGACTTGGCGGTAATCATTTGAGGTGAAGGAAGGGGTCACCGCATGCTTTGCTGGCCACTGAAGAGTAACTCGCATGACTTTTGCAGCTCTTCAGCAATTTGCAGCTTTCAAACAGGAAGTGAGAATCCTCTCAATGAAAAAAACCCCAGCAGCATCATTGTCCACAATGAAGGGTCTGCACCGGCGATGTTGGGTCTTTGCTCTTTGCATACTGCGAAGATGGCCTTCCAAAAGACGTCCTTCTGGCCCGGGTGACGAGCTCTGCGTCCTTCAAATACAGGGCGGGGGTTAATAGGCAGGCAGATTTTCATCGCTGCGCTGAAAAGAATTAGTGCAATTCAGAGCACGCGCCCATTCGGCCCGAGGCGACTTGGCGGTAATCATTTGAGGTGAAGGAAGGGGTCACCGCATGCTTTGCTGGCCACTGAAGAGTAACTCGCATGACTTTTGCAGCTCTTCAGCAATTTGCAGCTTTCAAACAGGAAGTGAGCATCCTCTCAATGAAAAAAACCCCAGCAGCATCATTGTCCACAATGAAGGGTCTGCACCGGCGATGTTGGGTCTTTGCTCTTTGAATACGGCGAAGATGGCCTTCCAAAAGACGTCCTTCTGGCCCGGGTGACGAGCGCTGCGTCCTTCAAATACAGGGCGGGGGTTAATAGGCAGGCAGATTTTCATCGCTGCGCTGAAAAGAATTAGTGCAATTCAGAGCACGCGCCCATTCGGCCCGAGGCGACTTGGCGGTAATCATTTGAGGTGAAGGAAGGGGTCACCGCATGCTTTGCTGGCCACTGAAGAGTAACTCGCATGACTTTTGCAGCTCTTCAGCAATTTGCAGCTTTCAAACAGGAAGTGAGAATCCTCTCAATGAAAAAAACCCCAGCAGCATCATTGTCCACAATGAAGGGTCTGCACCGACGATGTTGGGTCTTTGCTCTTTGAATACGGCGAAGATGGCCTTCCAAAAGACGTCCTTCTGGCCCGGGTGCCGAGCGCTGCGTCCTTCAAATACAGGGCGGGGGTTAATAGGCAGGCAGATTTTCATCGCTGCGCTGAAAAGAATTAGTGCAATTCAGAGCACGTGCCCATTCGGCCCGAGGCGACTTGGCGGTAATCATTTGAGGTGAAGGAAGGGGTCACCGCATGCTTTGCTGGCCACTGAAGAGTAACTCGCATGACTTTTGCAGCTCTTCAGCAATTTGCAGCTTTCAAACAGGAAGTGAGAATCCTCTCAATGAAAAAAACCCCAGCAGCATCATTGTCCACAATGAAGGGTCTGCACCGACGATGTTGGGTCTTTGCTCTTTGAATACGGCGAAGATGGCCTTCCAAAAGACGTCCTTCTGGCCCGGGTGCCGAGCGCTGCGTCCTTCAAATACAGGGCGGGGGTTAATAGGCAGGCAGATTTTCATCGCTGCGCTGAAAAGAATTAGTGCAATTCAGAGCACGCGCCCATTCGGCCCGAGGCGACTTGGCGGTAATCATTTGAGGTGAAGGAAGGGGTCACCGCATGCTTTGCTGGCCACTGAAGAGTAACTCGCATGACTTTTGCAGCTCTTCAGCAATTTGCAGCTTTCAAACAGGAAGTGAGCATCCTCTCAATGAAAAAACCCCCAGCAGCATCATTGTCCACAATGAAGGGTCTGCACCGGCGATGTTGGGTCTTTGCTCTTTGAATACGGCGAAGATGGCCTTCCAAAAGACGTCCTTCTGGCCCGGGTGCCGAGCGCTGCGTCCTTCAAATACAGGGCGGGGGTTAATAGGCAGGCAGATTTTCATCACTGCGCTGAAAAGAATTAGTGCAATTCAGAGCACGTGCCCATTCGGCCCGAGGCGACTTGGCGGTAATCATTTGAGGTGAAGGAAGGGGTCACCGCATGCTTTGCTGGCCACTGAAGAGTAACTCGCATGACTTTTGCAGCTCTTCAGCAATTTGCAGCTTTCAAACAGGAAGTGAGAATCCTCTCAATGAAAAAAACCCCAGCAGCATCATTGTCCACAATGAAGGGTCTGCACCGGCGATGTTGGGTCTTTGCTCTTTGCATACTGCGAAGATGGCCTTCCAAAAGACGTCCTTCTGGCCCGGGTGACGAGCTCTGCGTCCTTCAAATACAGGGCGGGGGTTAATAGGCAGGCAGATTTTCATCGCTGCGCTGAAAAGAATTAGTGCAATTCAGAGCACGTGCCCATTCGGCCCGAGGCGACTTGGCGGTAATCATTTGAGGTGAAGGAAGGGGTCACCGCATGCTTTGCTGGCCACTGAAGAGTAACTCGCATGACTTTTGCAGCTCTTCAGCAATTTGCAGCTTTCAAACAGGAAGTGAGAATCCTCTCAATGAAAAAAACCCCAGCAGCATCATTGTCCACAATGAAGGGTCTGCACCGACGATGTTGGGTCTTTGCTCTTTGAATACGGCGAAGATGGCCTTCCAAAAGACGTCCTTCTGGCCCGGGTGCCGAGCGCTGCGTCCTTCAAATACAGGGCGGGGGTTAATAGGCAGGCAGATTTTCATCGCTGTGCTGAAAAGAATTAGTGCAATTCAGAGCACGTGCCCATTCGGCCCGAGGCGACTTGGCGGTAATCATTTGAGGTGAAGGAAGGGGTCACCGCATGCTTTGCTGGCCACTGAAGAGTAACTCGCATGACTTTTGCAGCTCTTCAGCAATTTGCAGCTTTCAAACAGGAAGTGAGAATCCTCTCAATGAAAAAAACCCCAGCAGCATCATTGTCCACAATGAAGGGTCTGCACCGGCGATGTTGGGTCTTTGCTCTTTGAATACGGCGAAGATGGCCTTCCAAAAGACGTCCTTCTGGCCCGGGTGACGAGCTCTGCGTCCTTCAAATACAGGGCGGGGGTTAATAGGCAGGCAGATTTTCATCGCTGCGCTGAAAAGAATTAGTGCAATTCAGAGCACGCGCCCATTCGGCCCGAGGCGACTTGGCGGTAATCATTTGAGGTGAAGGAAGGGGTCACCGCATGCTTTGCTGGCCACTGAAGAGTAACTCGCATGACTTTTGCAGCTCTTCAGCAATTTGCAGCTTTCAAACAGGAAGTGAGAATCCTCTCAATGAAAAAAACCCCAGCAGCATCATTGTCCACAATGAAGGGTCTGCACCGACGATGTTGGGTCTTTGCTCTTTGAATACGGCGAAGATGGCCTTCCAAAAGACGTCCTTCTGGCCCGGGTGCCGAGCGCTGCGTCCTTCAAATACAGGGCGGGGGTTAATAGGCAGGCAGATTTTCATCGCTGCGCTGAAAAGAATTAGTGCAATTCAGAGCACGTGCCCATTCGGCCCGAGGCGACTTGGCGGTAATCATTTGAGGTGAAGGAAGGGGTCACCGCATGCTTTGCTGGCCACTGAAGAGTAACTCGCATGACTTTTGCAGCTCTTCAGCAATTTGCAGCTTTCAAACAGGAAGTGAGAATCCTCTCAATGAAAAAAACCCCAGCAGCATCATTGTCCACAATGAAGGGTCTGCACCGACGATGTTGGGTCTTTGCTCTTTGAATACGGCGAAGATGGCCTTCCAAAAGACGTCCTTCTGGCCCGGGTGCCGAGCGCTGCGTCCTTCAAATACAGGGCGGGGGTTAATAGGCAGGCAGATTTTCATCGCTGCGCTGAAAAGAATTAGTGCAATTCAGAGCACGTGCCCATTCGGCCCGAGGCGACTTGGCGGTAATCATTTGAGGTGAAGGAAGGGGTCACCGCATGCTTTGCTGGCCACTGAAGAGTAACTCGCATGACTTTTGCAGCTCTTCAGCAATTTGCAGCTTTCAAACAGGAAGTGAGAATCCTCTCAATGAAAAAAACCCCAGCAGCATCATTGTCCACAATGAAGGGTCTGCACCGGCGATGTTGGGTCTTTGCTCTTTGAATACGGCGAAGATGGCCTTCCAAAAGACGTCCTTCTGGCCCGGGTGACGAGCTCTGCGTCCTTCAAATACAGGGCGGGGGTTAATAGGCAGGCAGATTTTCATCGCTGCGCTGAAAAGAATTAGTGCAATTCAGAGCACGCGCCCATTCGGCCCGAGGCGACTTGGCGGTAATCATTTGAGGTGAAGGAAGGGGTCACCGCATGCTTTGCTGGCCACTGAAGAGTAACTCGCATGACTTTTGCAGCTCTTCAGCAATTTGCAGCTTTCAAACAGGAAGTGAGAATCCTCTCAATGAAAAAAACCCCAGCAGCATCATTGTCCACAATGAAGGGTCTGCACCGACGATGTTGGGTCTTTGCTCTTTGAATACGGCGAAGATGGCCTTCCAAAAGACGTCCTTCTGGCCCGGGTGCCGAGCGCTGCGTCCTTCAAATACAGGGCGGGGGTTAATAGGCAGGCAGATTTTCATCGCTGCGCTGAAAAGAATTAGTGCAATTCAGAGCACGTGCCCATTCGGCCCGAGGCGACTTGGCGGTAATCATTTGAGGTGAAGGAAGGGGTCACCGCATGCTTTGCTGGCCACTGAAGAGTAACTCGCATGACTTTTGCAGCTCTTCAGCAATTTGCAGCTTTCAAACAGGAAGTGAGAATCCTCTCAATGAAAAAAACCCCAGCAGCATCATTGTCCACAATGAAGGGTCTGCACCGACGATGTTGGGTCTTTGCTCTTTGAATACGGCGAAGATGGCCTTCCAAAAGACGTCCTTCTGGCCCGGGTGCCGAGCGCTGCGTCCTTCAAATACAGGGCGGGGGTTAATAGGCAGGCAGATTTTCATCGCTGCGCTGAAAAGAATTAGTGCAATTCAGAGCACGTGCCCATTCGGCCCGAGGCGACTTGGCGGTAATCATTTGAGGTGAAGGAAGGGGTCACCGCATGCTTTGCTGGCCACTGAAGAGTAACTCGCATGACTTTTGCAGCTCTTCAGCAATTTGCAGCTTTCAAACAGGAAGTGAGAATCCTCTCAATGAAAAAAACCCCAGCAGCATCATTGTCCACAATGAAGGGTCTGCACCGGCGATGTTGGGTCTTTGCTCTTTGCATACTGCGAAGATGGCCTTCCAAAAGACGTCCTTCTGGCCCGGGTGACGAGCTCTGCGTCCTTCAAATACAGGGCGGGGGTTAATAGGCAGGCAGATTTTCATCGCTGCGCTGAAAAGAATTAGTGCAATTCAGAGCACGTGCCCATTCGGCCCGAGGCGACTTGGCGGTAATCATTTGAGGTGAAGGAAGGGGTCACCGCATGCTTTGCTGGCCACTGAAGAGTAACTCGCATGACTTTTGCAGCTCTTCAGCAATTTGCAGCTTTCAAACAGGAAGTGAGAATCCTCTCAATGAAAAAAACCCCAGCAGCATCATTGTCCACAATGAAGGGTCTGCACCGACGATGTTGGGTCTTTGCTCTTTGAATACGGCGAAGATGGCCTTCCAAAAGACGTCCTTCTGGCCCGGGTGCCGAGCGCTGCGTCCTTCAAATACAGGGCGGGGGTTAATAGGCAGGCAGATTTTCATCGCTGCGCTGAAAAGAATTAGTGCAATTCAGAGCACGTGCCCATTCGGCCCGAGGCGACTTGGCGGTAATCATTTGAGGTGAAGGAAGGGGTCACCGCATGCTTTGCTGGCCACTGAAGAGTAACTCGCATGACTTTTGCAGCTCTTCAGCAATTTGCAGCTTTCAAACAGGAAGTGAGAATCCTCTCAATGAAAAAAACCCCAGCAGCATCATTGTCCACAATGAAGGGTCTGCACCGGCGATGTTGGGTCTTTGCTCTTTGAATACGGCGAAGATGGCCTTCCAAAAGACGTCCTTCTGGCCCGGGTGACGAGCTCTGCGTCCTTCAAATACAGGGCGGGGGTTAATAGGCAGGCAGATTTTCATCGCTGCGCTGAAAAGAATTAGTGCAATTCAGAGCACGTGCCCATTCGGCCCGAGGCGACTTGGCGGTAATCATTTGAGGTGAAGGAAGGGGTCACCGCATGCTTTGCTGGCCACTGAAGAGTAACTCGCATGACTTTTGCAGCTCTTCAGCAATTTGCAGCTTTCAAACAGGAAGTGAGAATCCTCTCAATGAAAAAAACCCCAGCAGCATCATTGTCCACAATGAAGGGTCTGCACCGGCGATGTTGGGTCTTTGCTCTTTGAATACGGCGAAGATGGCCTTCCAAAAGACGTCCTTCTGGCCCGGGTGACGAGCTCTGCGTCCTTCAAATACAGGGCGGGGGTTAATAGGCAGGCAGATTTTCATCGCTGCGCTGAAAAGAATTAGTGCAATTCAGAGCACGCGCCCATTCGGCCCGAGGCGACTTGGCGGTAATCATTTGAGGTGAAGGAAGGGGTCACCGCATGCTTTGCTGGCCACTGAAGAGTAACTCGCATGACTTTTGCAGCTCTTCAGCAATTTGCAGCTTTCAAACAGGAAGTGAGAATCCTCTCAATGAAAAAAACCCCAGCAGCATCATTGTCCACAATGAAGGGTCTGCACCGACGATGTTGGGTCTTTGCTCTTTGAATACGGCGAAGATGGCCTTCCAAAAGACGTCCTTCTGGCCCGGGTGCCGAGCGCTGCGTCCTTCAAATACAGGGCGGGGGTTAATAGGCAGGCAGATTTTCATCGCTGCGCTGAAAAGAATTAGTGCAATTCAGAGCACGCGCCCATTCGGCCCGAGGCGACTTGGCGGTAATCATTTGAGGTGAAGGAAGGGGTCACCGCATGCTTTGCTGGCCACTGAAGAGTAACTCGCATGACTTTTGCAGCTCTTCAGCAATTTGCAGCTTTCAAACAGGAAGTGAGAATCCTCTCAATGAAAAAAACCCCAGCAGCATCATTGTCCACAATGAAGGGTCTGCACCGGCGATGTTGGGTCTTTGCTCTTTGCATACTGCGAAGATGGCCTTCCAAAAGACGTCCTTCTGGCCCGGGTGACGAGCTCTGCGTCCTTCAAATACAGGGCGGGGGTTAATAGGCAGGCAGATTTTCATCGCTGCGCTGAAAAGAATTAGTGCAATTCAGAGCACGCGCCCATTCGGCCCGAGGCGACTTGGCGGTAATCATTTGAGGTGAAGGAAGGGGTCACCGCATGCTTTGCTGGCCACTGAAGAGTAACTCGCATGACTTTTGCAGCTCTTCAGCAATTTGCAGCTTTCAAACAGGAAGTGAGAATCCTCTCAATGAAAAAAACCCCAGCAGCATCATTGTCCACAATGAAGGGTCTGCACCGACGATGTTGGGTCTTTGCTCTTTGAATACGGCGAAGATGGCCTTCCAAAAGACGTCCTTCTGGCCCGGGTGCCGAGCGCTGCGTCCTTCAAATACAGGGCGGGGGTTAATAGGCAGGCAGATTTTCATCGCTGCGCTGAAAAGAATTAGTGCAATTCAGAGCACGCGCCCATTCGGCCCGAGGCGACT
The DNA here is from genome assembly GCF_057381915.1 of Diplotaxodon limnothrissa. Classification (NCBI taxonomy): domain Eukaryota; kingdom Metazoa; phylum Chordata; class Actinopteri; order Cichliformes; family Cichlidae; genus Diplotaxodon; species Diplotaxodon limnothrissa. The sequence continues at coordinate 933,961 of NW_028188561.1, read as the reverse complement.
TGGCGGTAATCATTTGAGGTGAAGGAAGGGGTCACCGCATGCTTTGCTGGCCACTGAAGAGTAACTCGCATGACTTTTGCAGCTCTTCAGCAATTTGCAGCTTTCAAACAGGAAGTGAGAATCCTCTCAATGAAAAAAACCCCAGCAGCATCATTGTCCACAATGAAGGGTCTGCACCGACGATGTTGGGTCTTTGCTCTTTGAATACGGCGAAGATGGCCTTCCAAAAGACGTCCTTCTGGCCCGGGTGCCGAGCGCTGCGTCCTTCAAATACAGGGCGGGGGTTAATAGGCAGGCAGATTTTCATCGCTGCGCTGAAAAGAATTAGTGCAATTCAGAGCACGCGCCCATTCGGCCCGAGGCGACTTGGCGGTAATTATTTGAGGTGAAGGAAGGGGTCACCGCATGATTTGCTGGCCACTGAAGAGTAACTCGCATGACTTTTGCAGCTCTTCAGCAATTTGCAGCTTTCAAACAGGAAGTGAGCATCCTCTCAATGAAAAAACCCCCAGCAGCATCATTGTCCACAATGAAGGGTCTGCACCGGCGATGTTGGGTCTTTGCTCTTTGAATACGGCGAAGATGGCCTTCCAAAAGACGTCCTTCTGGCCCGGGTGCCGAGCGCTGCGTCCTTCAAATACAGGGCGGGGGTTAATAGGCAGGCAGATTTTCATCGCTGCGCTGAAAAGAATTAGTGCAATTCAGAGCACGCGCCCATTCAGCCCGAGGCGACTTGGCGGTAATCATTTGAGGTGAAGGAAGGGGTCACCGCATGCTTTGCTGGCCACTGAAGAGTAACTCGCATGACTTTTGCAGCTCTTCAGCAATTTGCAGCTTTCAAACAGGAAGTGAGAATCCTCTCAATGAAAAAAACCCCAGCAGCATCATTGTCCACAATGAAGGGTCTGCACCGGCGATGTTGGGTCTTTGCTCTTTGCATACTGCGAAGATGGCCTTCCAAAAGACGTCCTTCTGGCCCGGGTGACGAGCTCTGCGTCCTTCAAATACAGGGCGGGGGTTAATAGGCAGGCAGATTTTCATCGCTGCGCTGAAAAGAATTAGTGCAATTCAGAGCACGCGCCCATACGGCCCGAGGCGACTTGGCGGTAATCATTTGAGGTGAAGGAAGGGGTCACCGCATGCTTTGCTGGCCACTGAAGAGTAACTCGCATGACTTTTGCAGCTCTTCAGCAATTTGCAGCTTTCAAACAGGAAGTGAGAATCCTCTCAATGAAAAAAACCCCAGCAGCATCATTGTCCACAATGAAGGGTCTGCACCGACGATGTTGGGTCTTTGCTCTTTGAATACGGCGAAGATGGCCTTCCAAAAGACGTCCTTCTGGCCCGGGTGCCGAGCGCTGCGTCCTTCAAATACAGGGCGGGGGTTAATAGGCAGGCAGATTTTCATCACTGCGCTGAAAAGAATTAGTGCAATTCAGAGCACGTGCCCATTCGGCCCGAGGCGACTTGGCGGTAATCATTTGAGGTGAAGGAAGGGGTCACCGCATGCTTTGCTGGCCACTGAAGAGTAACTCGCATGACTTTTGCAGCTCTTCAGCAATTTGCAGCTTTCAAACAGGAAGTGAGAATCCTCTCAATGAAAAAAACCCCAGCAGCATCATTGTCCACAATGAAGGGTCTGCACCGGCGATGTTGGGTCTTTGCTCTTTGCATACTGCGAAGATGGCCTTCCAAAAGACGTCCTTCTGGCCCGGGTGACGAGCTCTGCGTCCTTCAAATACAGGGCGGGGGTTAATAGGCAGGCAGATTTTCATCGCTGCGCTGAAAAGAATTAGTGCAATTCAGAGCACGCGCCCATTCGGCCCGAGGCGACTTGGCGGTAATCATTTGAGGTGAAGGAAGGGGTCACCGCATGCTTTGCTGGCCACTGAAGAGTAACTCGCATGACTTTTGCAGCTCTTCAGCAATTTGCAGCTTTCAAACAGGAAGTGAGAATCCTCTCAATGAAAAAAACCCCAGCAGCATCATTGTCCACAATGAAGGGTCTGCACCGACGATGTTGGGTCTTTGCTCTTTGAATACGGCGAAGATGGCCTTCCAAAAGACGTCCTTCTGGCCCGGGTGCCGAGCGCTGCGTCCTTCAAATACAGGGCGGGGGTTAATAGGCAGGCAGATTTTCATCGCTGCGCTGAAAAGAATTAGTGCAATTCAGAGCACGTGCCCATTCGGCCCGAGGCGACTTGGCGGTAATCATTTGAGGTGAAGGAAGGGGTCACCGCATGCTTTGCTGGCCACTGAAGAGTAACTCGCATGACTTTTGCAGCTCTTCAGCAATTTGCAGCTTTCAAACAGGAAGTGAGAATCCTCTCAATGAAAAAAACCCCAGCAGCATCATTGTCCACAATGAAGGGTCTGCACCGACGATGTTGGGTCTTTGCTCTTTGAATACGGCGAAGATGGCCTTCCAAAAGACGTCCTTCTGGCCCGGGTGCCGAGCGCTGCGTCCTTCAAATACAGGGCGGGGGTTAATAGGCAGGCAGATTTTCATCGCTGCGCTGAAAAGAATTAGTGCAATTCAGAGCACGTGCCCATTCGGCCCGAGGCGACTTGGCGGTAATCATTTGAGGTGAAGGAAGGGGTCACCGCATGCTTTGCTGGCCACTGAAGAGTAACTCGCATGACTTTTGCAGCTCTTCAGCAATTTGCAGCTTTCAAACAGGAAGTGAGAATCCTCTCAATGAAAAAAACCCCAGCAGCATCATTGTCCACAATGAAGGGTCTGCACCGGCGATGTTGGGTCTTTGCTCTTTGAATACGGCGAAGATGGCCTTCCAAAAGACGTCCTTCTGGCCCGGGTGACGAGCTCTGCGTCCTTCAAATACAGGGCGGGGGTTAATAGGCAGGCAGATTTTCATCGCTGCGCTGAAAAGAATTAGTGCAATTCAGAGCACGCGCCCATTCGGCCCGAGGCGACTTGGCGGTAATCATTTGAGGTGAAGGAAGGGGTCACCGCATGCTTTGCTGGCCACTGAAGAGTAACTCGCATGACTTTTGCAGCTCTTCAGCAATTTGCAGCTTTCAAACAGGAAGTGAGAATCCTCTCAATGAAAAAAACCCCAGCAGCATCATTGTCCACAATGAAGGGTCTGCACCGGCGATGTTGGGTCTTTGCTCTTTGCATACTGCGAAGATGGCCTTCCAAAAGACGTCCTTCTGGCCCGGGTGACGAGCTCTGCGTCCTTCAAATACAGGGCGGGGGTTAATAGGCAGGCAGATTTTCATCGCTGCGCTGAAAAGAATTAGTGCAATTCAGAGCACGCGCCCATTCGGCCCGAGGCGACTTGGCGGTAATCATTTGAGGTGAAGGAAGGGGTCACCGCATGCTTTGCTGGCCACTGAAGAGTAACTCGCATGACTTTTGCAGCTCTTCAGCAATTTGCAGCTTTCAAACAGGAAGTGAGAATCCTCTCAATGAAAAAAACCCCAGCAGCATCATTGTCCACAATGAAGGGTCTGCACCGGCGATGTTGGGTCTTTGCTCTTTGAATACGGCGAAGATGGCCTTCCAAAAGACGTCCTTCTGGCCCGGGTGACGAGCTCTGCGTCCTTCAAATACAGGGCGGGGGTTAATAGGCAGGCAGATTTTCATCGCTGCGCTGAAAAGAATTAGTGCAATTCAGAGCACGCGCCCATTCGGCCCGAGGCGACTTGGCGGTAATCATTTGAGGTGAAGGAAGGGGTCACCGCATGCTTTGCTGGCCACTGAAGAGTAACTCGCATGACTTTTGCAGCTCTTCAGCAATTTGCAGCTTTCAAACAGGAAGTGAGAATCCTCTCAATGAAAAAAACCCCAGCAGCATCATTGTCCACAATGAAGGGTCTGCACCGACGATGTTGGGTCTTTGCTCTTTGAATACGGCGAAGATGGCCTTCCAAAAGACGTCCTTCTGGCCCGGGTGCCGAGCGCTGCGTCCTTCAAATACAGGGCGGGGGTTAATAGGCAGGCAGATTTTCATCACTGCGCTGAAAAGAATTAGTGCAATTCAGAGCACGTGCCCATTCGGCCCGAGGCGACTTGGCGGTAATCATTTGAGGTGAAGGAAGGGGTCACCGCATGCTTTGCTGGCCACTGAAGAGTAACTCGCATGACTTTTGCAGCTCTTCAGCAATTTGCAGCTTTCAAACAGGAAGTGAGAATCCTCTCAATGAAAAAAACCCCAGCAGCATCATTGTCCACAATGAAGGGTCTGCACCGACGATGTTGGGTCTTTGCTCTTTGAATACGGCGAAGATGGCCTTCCAAAAGACGTCCTTCTGGCCCGGGTGCCGAGCGCTGCGTCCTTCAAATACAGGGCGGGGGTTAATAGGCAGGCAGATTTTCATCGCTGCGCTGAAAAGAATTAGTGCAATTCAGAGCACGCGCCCATTCGGCCCGAGGCGACTTGGCGGTAATCATTTGAGGTGAAGGAAGGGGTCACCGCATGCTTTGCTGGCCACTGAAGAGTAACTCGCATGACTTTTGCAGCTCTTCAGCAATTTGCAGCTTTCAAACAGGAAGTGAGCATCCTCTCAATGAAAAAACCCCCAGCAGCATCATTGTCCACAATGAAGGGTCTGCACCGGCGATGTTGGGTCTTTGCTCTTTGAATACGGCGAAGATGGCCTTCCAAAAGACGTCCTTCTGGCCCGGGTGCCGAGCGCTGCGTCCTTCAAATACAGGGCGGGGGTTAATAGGCAGGCAGATTTTCATCACTGCGCTGAAAAGAATTAGTGCAATTCAGAGCACGTGCCCATTCGGCCCGAGGCGACTTGGCGGTAATCATTTGAGGTGAAGGAAGGGGTCACCGCATGCTTTGCTGGCCACTGAAGAGTAACTCGCATGACTTTTGCAGCTCTTCAGCAATTTGCAGCTTTCAAACAGGAAGTGAGAATCCTCTCAATGAAAAAAACCCCAGCAGCATCATTGTCCACAATGAAGGGTCTGCACCGGCGATGTTGGGTCTTTGCTCTTTGCATACTGCGAAGATGGCCTTCCAAAAGACGTCCTTCTGGCCCGGGTGACGAGCTCTGCGTCCTTCAAATACAGGGCGGGGGTTAATAGGCAGGCAGATTTTCATCGCTGCGCTGAAAAGAATTAGTGCAATTCAGAGCACGCGCCCATTCGGCCCGAGGCGACTTGGCGGTAATCATTTGAGGTGAAGGAAGGGGTCACCGCATGCTTTGCTGGCCACTGAAGAGTAACTCGCATGACTTTTGCAGCTCTTCAGCAATTTGCAGCTTTCAAACAGGAAGTGAGAATCCTCTCAATGAAAAAAACCCCAGCAGCATCATTGTCCACAATGAAGGGTCTGCACCGACGATGTTGGGTCTTTGCTCTTTGAATACGGCGAAGATGGCCTTCCAAAAGACGTCCTTCTGGCCCGGGTGCCGAGCGCTGCGTCCTTCAAATACAGGGCGGGGGTTAATAGGCAGGCAGATTTTCATCGCTGCGCTGAAAAGAATTAGTGCAATTCAGAGCACGTGCCCATTCGGCCCGAGGCGACTTGGCGGTAATCATTTGAGGTGAAGGAAGGGGTCACCGCATGCTTTGCTGGCCACTGAAGAGTAACTCGCATGACTTTTGCAGCTCTTCAGCAATTTGCAGCTTTCAAACAGGAAGTGAGAATCCTCTCAATGAAAAAAACCCCAGCAGCATCATTGTCCACAATGAAGGGTCTGCACCGACGATGTTGGGTCTTTGCTCTTTGAATACGGCGAAGATGGCCTTCCAAAAGACGTCCTTCTGGCCCGGGTGCCGAGCGCTGCGTCCTTCAAATACAGGGCGGGGGTTAATAGGCAGGCAGATTTTCATCGCTGCGCTGAAAAGAATTAGTGCAATTCAGAGCACGTGCCCATTCGGCCCGAGGCGACTTGGCGGTAATCATTTGAGGTGAAGGAAGGGGTCACCGCATGCTTTGCTGGCCACTGAAGAGTAACTCGCATGACTTTTGCAGCTCTTCAGCAATTTGCAGCTTTCAAACAGGAAGTGAGCATCCTCTCAATGAAAAAACCCCCAGCAGCATCATTGTCCACAATGAAGGGTCTGCACCGGCGATGTTGGGTCTTTGCTCTTTGAATACGGCGAAGATGGCCTTCCAAAAGACGTCCTTCTGGCCCGGGTGCCGAGCGCTGCGTCCTTCAAATACAGGGCGGGGGTTAATAGGCAGGCAGATTTTCATCGCTGCGCTGAAAAGAATTAGTGCAATTCAGAGCACGCGCCCATTCAGCCCGAGGCGACTTGGCGGTAATCATTTGAGGTGAAGGAAGGGGTCACCGCATGCTTTGCTGGCCACTGAAGAGTAACTCGCATGACTTTTGCAGCTCTTCAGCAATTTGCAGCTTTCAAACAGGAAGTGAGAATCCTCTCAATGAAAAAAACCCCAGCAGCATCATTGTCCACAATGAAGGGTCTGCACCGGCGATGTTGGGTCTTTGCTCTTTGCATACTGCGAAGATGGCCTTCCAAAAGACGTCCTTCTGGCCCGGGTGACGAGCTCTGCGTCCTTCAAATACAGGGCGGGGGTTAATAGGCAGGCAGATTTTCATCGCTGCGCTGAAAAGAATTAGTGCAATTCAGAGCACGCGCCCATACGGCCCGAGGCGACTTGGCGGTAATCATTTGAGGTGAAGGAAGGGGTCACCGCATGCTTTGCTGGCCACTGAAGAGTAACTCGCATGACTTTTGCAGCTCTTCAGCAATTTGCAGCTTTCAAACAGGAAGTGAGAATCCTCTCAATGAAAAAAACCCCAGCAGCATCATTGTCCACAATGAAGGGTCTGCACCGACGATGTTGGGTCTTTGCTCTTTGAATACGGCGAAGATGGCCTTCCAAAAGACGTCCTTCTGGCCCGGGTGCCGAGCGCTGCGTCCTTCAAATACAGGGCGGGGGTTAATAGGCAGGCAGATTTTCATCACTGCGCTGAAAAGAATTAGTGCAATTCAGAGCACGTGCCCATTCGGCCCGAGGCGACTTGGCGGTAATCATTTGAGGTGAAGGAAGGGGTCACCGCATGCTTTGCTGGCCACTGAAGAGTAACTCGCATGACTTTTGCAGCTCTTCAGCAATTTGCAGCTTTCAAACAGGAAGTGAGAATCCTCTCAATGAAAAAAACCCCAGCAGCATCATTGTCCACAATGAAGGGTCTGCACCGGCGATGTTGGGTCTTTGCTCTTTGCATACTGCGAAGATGGCCTTCCAAAAGACGTCCTTCTGGCCCGGGTGACGAGCTCTGCGTCCTTCAAATACAGGGCGGGGGTTAATAGGCAGGCAGATTTTCATCGCTGCGCTGAAAAGAATTAGTGCAATTCAGAGCACGCGCCCATTCGGCCCGAGGCGACTTGGCGGTAATCATTTGAGGTGAAGGAAGGGGTCACCGCATGCTTTGCTGGCCACTGAAGAGTAACTCGCATGACTTTTGCAGCTCTTCAGCAATTTGCAGCTTTCAAACAGGAAGTGAGAATCCTCTCAATGAAAAAAACCCCAGCAGCATCATTGTCCACAATGAAGGGTCTGCACCGACGATGTTGGGTCTTTGCTCTTTGAATACGGCGAAGATGGCCTTCCAAAAGACGTCCTTCTGGCCCGGGTGCCGAGCGCTGCGTCCTTCAAATACAGGGCGGGGGTTAATAGGCAGGCAGATTTTCATCGCTGCGCTGAAAAGAATTAGTGCAATTCAGAGCACGTGCCCATTCGGCCCGAGGCGACTTGGCGGTAATCATTTGAGGTGAAGGAAGGGGTCACCGCATGCTTTGCTGGCCACTGAAGAGTAACTCGCATGACTTTTGCAGCTCTTCAGCAATTTGCAGCTTTCAAACAGGAAGTGAGAATCCTCTCAATGAAAAAAACCCCAGCAGCATCATTGTCCACAATGAAGGGTCTGCACCGACGATGTTGGGTCTTTGCTCTTTGAATACGGCGAAGATGGCCTTCCAAAAGACGTCCTTCTGGCCCGGGTGCCGAGCGCTGCGTCCTTCAAATACAGGGCGGGGGTTAATAGGCAGGCAGATTTTCATCGCTGCGCTGAAAAGAATTAGTGCAATTCAGAGCACGTGCCCATTCGGCCCGAGGCGACTTGGCGGTAATCATTTGAGGTGAAGGAAGGGGTCACCGCATGCTTTGCTGGCCACTGAAGAGTAACTCGCATGACTTTTGCAGCTCTTCAGCAATTTGCAGCTTTCAAACAGGAAGTGAGAATCCTCTCAATGAAAAAAACCCCAGCAGCATCATTGTCCACAATGAAGGGTCTGCACCGGCGATGTTGGGTCTTTGCTCTTTGCATACTGCGAAGATGGCCTTCCAAAAGACGTCCTTCTGGCCCGGGTGACGAGCTCTGCGTCCTTCAAATACAGGGCGGGGGTTAATAGGCAGGCAGATTTTCATCGCTGCGCTGAAAAGAATTAGTGCAATTCAGAGCACGCGCCCATTCGGCCCGAGGCGACTTGGCGGTAATCATTTGAGGTGAAGGAAGGGGTCACCGCATGCTTTGCTGGCCACTGAAGAGTAACTCGCATGACTTTTGCAGCTCTTCAGCAATTTGCAGCTTTCAAACAGGAAGTGAGAATCCTCTCAATGAAAAAAACCCCAGCAGCATCATTGTCCACAATGAAGGGTCTGCACCGACGATGTTGGGTCTTTGCTCTTTGAATACGGCGAAGATGGCCTTCCAAAAGACGTCCTTCTGGCCCGGGTGCCGAGCGCTGCGTCCTTCAAATACAGGGCGGGGGTTAATAGGCAGGCAGATTTTCATCGCTGCGCTGAAAAGAATTAGTGCAATTCAGAGCACGCGCCCATTCGGCCCGAGGCGACTTGGCGGTAATTATTTGAGGTGAAGGAAGGGGTCACCGCATGATTTGCTGGCCACTGAAGAGTAACTCGCATGACTTTTGCAGCTCTTCAGCAATTTGCAGCTTTCAAACAGGAAGTGAGCATCCTCTCAATGAAAAAACCCCCAGCAGCATCATTGTCCACAATGAAGGGTCTGCACCGGCGATGTTGGGTCTTTGCTCTTTGAATACGGCGAAGATGGCCTTCCAAAAGACGTCCTTCTGGCCCGGGTGCCGAGCGCTGCGTCCTTCAAATACAGGGCGGGGGTTAATAGGCAGGCAGATTTTCATCGCTGCGCTGAAAAGAATTAGTGCAATTCAGAGCACGCGCCCATTCAGCCCGAGGCGACTTGGCGGTAATCATTTGAGGTGAAGGAAGGGGTCACCGCATGCTTTGCTGGCCACTGAAGAGTAACTCGCATGACTTTTGCAGCTCTTCAGCAATTTGCAGCTTTCAAACAGGAAGTGAGAATCCTCTCAATGAAAAAAACCCCAGCAGCATCATTGTCCACAATGAAGGGTCTGCACCGGCGATGTTGGGTCTTTGCTCTTTGCATACTGCGAAGATGGCCTTCCAAAAGACGTCCTTCTGGCCCGGGTGACGAGCTCTGCGTCCTTCAAATACAGGGCGGGGGTTAATAGGCAGGCAGATTTTCATCGCTGCGCTGAAAAGAATTAGTGCAATTCAGAGCACGCGCCCATACGGCCCGAGGCGACTTGGCGGTAATCATTTGAGGTGAAGGAAGGGGTCACCGCATGCTTTGCTGGCCACTGAAGAGTAACTCGCATGACTTTTGCAGCTCTTCAGCAATTTGCAGCTTTCAAACAGGAAGTGAGAATCCTCTCAATGAAAAAAACCCCAGCAGCATCATTGTCCACAATGAAGGGTCTGCACCGACGATGTTGGGTCTTTGCTCTTTGAATACGGCGAAGATGGCCTTCCAAAAGACGTCCTTCTGGCCCGGGTGCCGAGCGCTGCGTCCTTCAAATACAGGGCGGGGGTTAATAGGCAGGCAGATTTTCATCACTGCGCTGAAAAGAATTAGTGCAATTCAGAGCACGTGCCCATTCGGCCCGAGGCGACTTGGCGGTAATCATTTGAGGTGAAGGAAGGGGTCACCGCATGCTTTGCTGGCCACTGAAGAGTAACTCGCATGACTTTTGCAGCTCTTCAGCAATTTGCAGCTTTCAAACAGGAAGTGAGAATCCTCTCAATGAAAAAAACCCCAGCAGCATCATTGTCCACAATGAAGGGTCTGCACCGGCGATGTTGGGTCTTTGCTCTTTGCATACTGCGAAGATGGCCTTCCAAAAGACGTCCTTCTGGCCCGGGTGACGAGCTCTGCGTCCTTCAAATACAGGGCGGGGGTTAATAGGCAGGCAGATTTTCATCGCTGCGCTGAAAAGAATTAGTGCAATTCAGAGCACGCGCCCATTCGGCCCGAGGCGACTTGGCGGTAATCATTTGAGGTGAAGGAAGGGGTCACCGCATGCTTTGCTGGCCACTGAAGAGTAACTCGCATGACTTTTGCAGCTCTTCAGCAATTTGCAGCTTTCAAACAGGAAGTGAGAATCCTCTCAATGAAAAAAACCCCAGCAGCATCATTGTCCACAATGAAGGGTCTGCACCGACGATGTTGGGTCTTTGCTCTTTGAATACGGCGAAGATGGCCTTCCAAAAGACGTCCTTCTGGCCCGGGTGCCGAGCGCTGCGTCCTTCAAATACAGGGCGGGGGTTAATAGGCAGGCAGATTTTCATCGCTGCGCTGAAAAGAATTAGTGCAATTCAGAGCACGTGCCCATTCGGCCCGAGGCGACTTGGCGGTAATCATTTGAGGTGAAGGAAGGGGTCACCGCATGCTTTGCTGGCCACTGAAGAGTAACTCGCATGACTTTTGCAGCTCTTCAGCAATTTGCAGCTTTCAAACAGGAAGTGAGAATCCTCTCAATGAAAAAAACCCCAGCAGCATCATTGTCCACAATGAAGGGTCTGCACCGACGATGTTGGGTCTTTGCTCTTTGAATACGGCGAAGATGGCCTTCCAAAAGACGTCCTTCTGGCCCGGGTGCCGAGCGCTGCGTCCTTCAAATACAGGGCGGGGGTTAATAGGCAGGCAGATTTTCATCGCTGCGCTGAAAAGAATTAGTGCAATTCAGAGCACGTGCCCATTCGGCCCGAGGCGACTTGGCGGTAATCATTTGAGGTGAAGGAAGGGGTCACCGCATGCTTTGCTGGCCACTGAAGAGTAACTCGCATGACTTTTGCAGCTCTTCAGCAATTTGCAGCTTTCAAACAGGAAGTGAGAATCCTCTCAATGAAAAAAACCCCAGCAGCATCATTGTCCACAATGAAGGGTCTGCACCGGCGATGTTGGGTCTTTGCTCTTTGAATACGGCGAAGATGGCCTTCCAAAAGACGTCCTTCTGGCCCGGGTGACGAGCTCTGCGTCCTTCAAATACAGGGCGGGGGTTAATAGGCAGGCAGATTTTCATCGCTGCGCTGAAAAGAATTAGTGCAATTCAGAGCACGCGCCCATTCGGCCCGAGGCGACTTGGCGGTAATCATTTGAGGTGAAGGAAGGGGTCACCGCATGCTTTGCTGGCCACTGAAGAGTAACTCGCATGACTTTTGCAGCTCTTCAGCAATTTGCAGCTTTCAAACAGGAAGTGAGAATCCTCTCAATGAAAAAAACCCCAGCAGCATCATTGTCCACAATGAAGGGTCTGCACCGACGATGTTGGGTCTTTGCTCTTTGAATACGGCGAAGATGGCCTTCCAAAAGACGTCCTTCTGGCCCGGGTGCCGAGCGCTGCGTCCTTCAAATACAGGGCGGGGGTTAATAGGCAGGCAGATTTTCATCGCTGCGCTGAAAAGAATTAGTGCAATTCAGAGCACGTGCCCATTCGGCCCGAGGCGACTTGGCGGTAATCATTTGAGGTGAAGGAAGGGGTCACCGCATGCTTTGCTGGCCACTGAAGAGTAACTCGCATGACTTTTGCAGCTCTTCAGCAATTTGCAGCTTTCAAACAGGAAGTGAGAATCCTCTCAATGAAAAAAACCCCAGCAGCATCATTGTCCACAATGAAGGGTCTGCACCGACGATGTTGGGTCTTTGCTCTTTGAATACGGCGAAGATGGCCTTCCAAAAGACGTCCTTCTGGCCCGGGTGCCGAGCTCTGCGTCCTTCAAATACAGGGCGGGGGTTAATAGGCAGGCAGATTTTCATCGCTGCGCTGAAAAGAATTAGTGCAATTCAGAGCACGCGCCCATTCGGCCCGAGGCGACTTGGCGGTAATCATTTGAGGTGAAGGAAGGGGTCACCGCATGCTTTGCTGGCCACTGAAGAGTAACTCGCATGACTTTTGCAGCTCTTCAGCAATTTGCAGCTTTCAAACAGGAAGTGAGAATCCTCTCAATGAAAAAAACCCCAGCAGCATCATTGTCCACAATGAAGGGTCTGCACCGACGATGTTGGGTCTTTGCTCTTTGAATACGGCGAAGATGGCCTTCCAAAAGACGTCCTTCTGGCCCGGGTGCCGAGCGCTGCGTCCTTCAAATACAGGGCGGGGGTTAATAGGCAGGCAGATTTTCATCGCTGCGCTGAAAAGAATTAGTGCAATTCAGAGCACGTGCCCATTCGGCCCGAGGCGACTTGGCGGTAATCATTTGAGGTGAAGGAAGGGGTCACCGCATGCTTTGCTGGCCACTGAAGAGTAACTCGCATGACTTTTGCAGCTCTTCAGCAATTTGCAGCTTTCAAACAGGAAGTGAGAATCCTCTCAATGAAAAAAACCCCAGCAGCATCATTGTCCACAATGAAGGGTCTGCACCGACGATGTTGGGTCTTTGCTCTTTGAATACGGCGAAGATGGCCTTCCAAAAGACGTCCTTCTGGCCCGGGTGCCGAGCGCTGCGTCCTTCAAATACAGGGCGGGGGTTAATAGGCAGGCAGATTTTCATCGCTGCGCTGAAAAGAATTAGTGCAATTCAGAGCACGTGCCCATTCGGCCCGAGGCGACTTGGCGGTAATCATTTGAGGTGAAGGAAGGGGTCACCGCATGCTTTGCTGGCCACTGAAGAGTAACTCGCATGACTTTTGCAGCTCTTCAGCAATTTGCAGCTTTCAAACAGGAAGTGAGAATCCTCTCAATGAAAAAAACCCCAGCAGCATCATTGTCCACAATGAAGGGTCTGCACCGGCGATGTTGGGTCTTTGCTCTTTGCATACTGCGAAGATGGCCTTCCAAAAGACGTCCTTCTGGCCCGGGTGACGAGCTCTGCGTCCTTCAAATACAGGGCGGGGGTTAATAGGCAGGCAGATTTTCATCGCTGCGCTGAAAAGAATTAGTGCAATTCAGAGCACGTGCCCATTCGGCCCGAGGCGACTTGGCGGTAATCATTTGAGGTGAAGGAAGGGGTCACCGCATGCTTTGCTGGCCACTGAAGAGTAACTCGCATGACTTTTGCAGCTCTTCAGCAATTTGCAGCTTTCAAACAGGAAGTGAGAATCCTCTCAATGAAAAAAACCCCAGCAGCATCATTGTCCACAATGAAGGGTCTGCACCGACGATGTTGGGTCTTTGCTCTTTGAATACGGCGAAGATGGCCTTCCAAAAGACGTCCTTCTGGCCCGGGTGCCGAGCGCTGCGTCCTTCAAATACAGGGCGGGGGTTAATAGGCAGGCAGATTTTCATCGCTGCGCTGAAAAGAATTAGTGCAATTCAGAGCACGTGCCCATTCGGCCCGAGGCGACTTGGCGGTAATCATTTGAGGTGAAGGAAGGGGTCACCGCATGCTTTGCTGGCCACTGAAGAGTAACTCGCATGACTTTTGCAGCTCTTCAGCAATTTGCAGCTTTCAAACAGGAAGTGAGAATCCTCTCAATGAAAAAAACCCCAGCAGCATCATTGTCCACAATGAAGGGTCTGCACCGACGTTTGGCTTTCGGGCACATCACTCCACAGATACTGCCCTGTGTATGTTAGTGGAGAACTTGAAGAACTTGCTGGACAAGAGTCCCTGTGTTGGAGCTGTATTTTTAGATCTGAAGAAGGCTTTCGACTCTGTAAACCATCAGATATTGTTGTCCAGATTGACTCAGTTTAATATCTCCAGTCAGGCTCTTCAGTGGTTTGCCTCATATCTCTCACACAGGAAACAGTGTGTGGTGTTGGATGGGGTTAAATCTCCATATTTAGACTGTGGTACAGGGGTTCCTCAAGGATCTGTTCTTGGGCCCTTATTGTTCTTTCTTTTTATCAATAACTTACCTGAAATCTGTCCAAATATATTTGCTCAAATGTATGCAGCTGATGCAGTTATATATATGCAAGCAAATATTGTCCAGCAGGTGGCAAAAGATCTTACAGCTGCTTTAGCATTAATGCATAGCTGGCTGGAGGACTCATGCCTAATGTTGAACACCTCCAAAACTGTCTGTATGTATTTTTCAAAACGCCCCTTAAACTTGAAGCAGTCAAACATATTCCTGGATTGAGTAGAGCTTGAATTAGCTCCAGAATTTCAATGTCTTGGGGTCATTCTAGACCCAACATTATCCTTCAAGAGTCACATAAATAAAGTGTCCCAGGTACTTAAATTTAATTATCGAAATTTTAATCATATACGTAATAATTTAAATATGAATGTTGCAAAAACTTATTTTTACTCAATGATCATCTCTCATATGGACTATTGTTTGACGTCCTGTTCACTTGCTTGTCCAACAACACTTAAAACTATTGAAAACATTTATAAAAGAAGTAACTACTTGACAAAAAACCGACTTCCCACCACCACTGTCATGTGTTAAAAAACATAAATTACTGAACTTCAATAACTTAGTGAAACAGTTCATTGGGCATAAAGAAAGCTCAGACAGGACCACTCGAGCTACAATCCGAGGAGACTTGTTTATACCCCACAGACGGACAGCATTTGGGCAGAACGTCCTCTCTGTTAAGGGTGGCCATCTGTGGAACAGTCTTCCTCAACCCATTAGAGAATGCTCTACACTCAATTTGTTTAAGGGAAAGGTTAAAAACTAGTTATGGACAAATCAAGTGTGTGATCATGTATGAGTTGTATAGTTTTAATGTTTTATTTGGGAACAGAATGGTGTGTATGTGTAAGTTTGGTGATGGAGTTTTTATTATGAATGAATGATGAATTTTTATGAATTATTATGTCTATTTTTTATGTTTAAGGACAACAGATGGAAATTAGCCTTTGGCTATAATCTGGCATGTTTACATTCATGTAATTTTTTTTTTTACATTTATGTTCATTAACATGCACTGTCCTAAATAAATAAATAAAAATAACAGCAAATGAACTGTACAACCGAAAATGTAAACGCTATTTATGGTCTCCTCAGAACAATGATAAGAAAAATAAACTGGGCCAATATGGCATGTTTGTTAAATGGTAAAAATGGTAAATGGCCTGTATTTGTATAGCGCTTTACTAGTCCGTCGGCAACCTTCCGATTACAAGGCAAACTCCCAACTCTTGAGCCACGATCACCCAACAATACAGAGATACACATGTCAATGTGATCTCTGGTCTCCCACTCAGAGACACAGGTCTCCGATTGTCCAGCATTCAGACGGCTGCCTGAGGACACTATTTGTGTGAGAGAAAATCTGCTCACACAGATATGTAGAGCAAAATACTGTCAATAAGGCCTTGGATTAACTGGCTGGACACAGAGGACATCGAAATGCAGCTGATTGAACTGAAAAGATTGACTATGTGGGGACAAAGGTTGCAGATCTCCGAACGCAGTCTCTGCAATGTTCTGAAGACAATTAAACTTGTCAGGTAGTGATGTCCAGCTGGTGAAAATGCAAGCACAGCTATGGATTCCAGCTGCGTTCGGAGATCTGCAACCTTTGACCCCACATAGTCAAGCTTTTCAGTTCAATCAGCTGAATTTCGATGTCCTCTGTGTCCAGCCAGTTAATCCAAGACAAATCCAGCAGCTCATTAAAGTTTTCTAGTTTGATCAGAAAAGATAACATTGGTCTATACATGCTGGACTGGGACAAATAATCAGTCCGGGCATTTTGACTAGAGACCGGCCCACCAGGTATTAGGAAGAGGAAAAGCCATAAAGTCTTTGAATGAAAACAAATGCTTTTGTGACAGTGATGTACACTGTCTTGTTGGTATATGTATGATTTGTATACATTTTACGTCAGATAAAAACTTTGGTTGTAAGATTAAGATAATAATTTATTAAAAGCTAGCTGACAGCTGGTAACTGTGCAGGGGCGGGTCTAGCAAACCTTTGCCAGGGGGTCAGGTAGGGCATTAACAGGGAAAGGAGGGCACAAAGAAATTTAGATTCAGATTCAGAAGACTCTTTATCCCCGAGGGGCAATTTAGAGACTGACTTTGCCAACCGTACATACAATACACAAACATCACATTGGGGAGACAGGTCAGGCTAGGTAGTTGGCCGGTCAGCCGCATGAGCAGCGACCTGGAATTGAACAATGGGAAATACACAACATCAGGAAAAACAACGAGAAAAACGAACTCCCCCAAGACTGAGCTCCAACAGGGAGATCAGTTTGACAACAGAAAAAACAACTCTGCGCATAGCACATGAAAAAACTCTTAATACACCACAGAAACACATGACAATCGGCATGGATGGGTAAAAGGTGAGAGACAGCCAGTTTAGACAGCACATCTAGGCCTGCAGCATATGCGCTGGTCCCCTTTGATCTACCGTTTGCATCGGGAGGGAATAAGCGTCGAAGGCATTTGGAAGGAGAGGGGGGATGAGTGTATATCTGCATGTGTATATGTGTGTTATCATGGTTCCGAAAAGGTGTCTTCAATGTCTTACAGTCAGACTGACCCAAGCCCAGGCTTGTCGTTGAGAAGAGGGTGTCAATTACATTCAGGGGCCAGTTGATCAAATCCATAATTCGTCTTTTATGTTTTAGAGAACAGATTGTGAGAGAGTGTTCCAGGGAAAAAGTAATAGACGAGACTAGAAAAGGACACAAGACGCTAAGCAGGAAAGATAAGGGAAGGGAGAGGTGAAAAGTGTGACTGCCTTCACCAAGAGCCATTCTTGTCCTCATAGAAAAGGATCCTGGTTTTATTTGTCTCAGAAACAGTTCATAACTTCCCTTCAACTCATTCATGTCACCTAAAAGGTAAACCTGTTTCTCCATCACTTGTTCAGCTCTGATGATTCAGTAAGGACATCTCCTGGTTTCATGTTTCCGTCTCACCAGATAACCACACAATATCATGACCAGCAGCTTTTACAGCTGGGGCTCCAGCAACAACAACAGCTGATCAAGCTTAAACGTGCTGCTGTTGTTTAGCGTGAAATCCGCTGGTTTCCTCTTTCTGGCGCATAGTGAGCGATAAACAAGCAAGAGAGAAAAGCCGATCAGCTGATCAGTTTTATGATTGAAGTAGCAACAGGAGAGGGAGGAGGAGAGAATGAGAGAAGAAGATGCAGCTGACAGCGTAAAGATGCAGAATAACTCCAGCTTTGTGTCTTTTTTTCATTCTAGCTGAAGTACGGGAAAAACGGTGTTCTTTTTCAGCTCAATACGAAACAAGTAATATTTTCTCTGAATACGAGACGATTCACCGAAACTCAGTCATGCTAGCTAGTACGCAGTACAAGTTATTGTAACTGACTGTAAAAAGTCAGTACAACGAAAATAAACTACACCTAAACTTGATTTATATCTGACCCAGATGGACTGCAGGTCATAACTTCTTACCTGAAGTTCAGTTCACCTGACACTCGCACCGGTGGCTGCCTCAGGTCTCTCTTCCTCCCCATACCCTCATCCAACCGCTGGACGCTGTGGAAGCTCTGCCATAGCCATGACCAAACAACTGAGTTATTTTTACACATCAGACAGCATCTGGCCAATCCACCACTTTTCATTGTTTATATGGTTACAAAAAACAAACAAAAAAAGCCTCCACATCGGCCCATAAAAATGAAAAATCACCACCGGCCCATCGGGCAAGTGCCCGGTATGCCCGGTGGCCAGTCCAGCTATGGTCATGCCATCAGTAAACCCTTCACGTGCCAGCGATGGCACGTGTGCCCAGGGATGCCCTGGTCTTTGTTATTACAGATTGCTTTCTTGGAACTCACATACAGTTCTTGGTATTTGGGATTGGGTGCTTGGAATTAAGATAATGTTTGTAATATTAGAGATTGCTTTCTTGGAACTGAGATACAGTTATAATAATACTAATACTAATACTAATAATTATTATTATTATAATTATTATTAGGGATGGGTATCGAAAACCGGTTCTTGTTGAGAACCGGTTCCCACTGTTTCAATTCCTTGGAATTGTTTGCCATTTTTGCAAACGATTCCCTTATCGATTCCAGTCGCCACGAATGACGTCACCACGTTGCGGAGCGTCATTTACCTGGCAGGAAACATGGCGGCTCAACGCTAAAAAGTTTGGTTATACTTTACAAGAATGGATGACAACAGGGCAACTTGCAATACTTGCAAAGTAGATACTTCATTTAAGGGAGGAAACACTACGAATATGCAAAAGCATTTGCTCACAAAACACGCGACAACCTTAAATGAATGTCGTGTTTTTAATTCCGCTCCAGACTCGTGAATTTCAACCCAGCAGCAGCGGTAACGTTTGCACGTCCTCTCCCGTTAATGCGGCAGGTAAATAATCAACTAACAGTGCATATTATGTTAGCGCAATCTGCCTTATCTGCCATTGCTGTGCGTTTAGGTGACCATGATGAGAGAGACAGAGTCTGGCTGGCGCTCGCTGGCAGTTCTTGCTGCAGTCTACCGGTAGCGTCTCCTTTCAAGCCAGGATGGACCAATGTTACCGAGCAATGACTAAGTTTGTGGTCAAAGGCTTGCACCCATTTGCCACAGCAGATGCCCCCGATTTTCGGTAAGTGAATGTGTTTAATTGTAGGCAGGGACATTACTGGATATTCTTGTGTAATTGCTACAGAATAATTTATGTTATACTTTGTTATTGCTACAGAAGAATATTTATTTTATTATTTTACATTTACAATTTTTTTCCCCCGGGGTCCCTGTGACACCACATTGAAGAGCCATAGGCTGGATCTCTTAAAATCTCACTGCTGGGTTTGTAAGGCCATGTTACTCCTAAATTTCTATCTTGTTCAAAGAGAAGATATAAAACAAAGTTCTAAGCTAATCGACCTTAGTGTTCTCCTTTTTTAAAAAGAATCGATAAGAGAATCGATAAAGAATCGAATCGTTAAACAGAATCGAAAATGGAATCGGAATCGTGAAAATCTTATCAATACCCATCCCTACTGGTACCTGGTACTTTTTCAGATCCAAACGATCCGAGCAGGTATTAAAATGTGATGTCGTCACACTGCATGACACTGATTTGCTGGTCAGTAGTGTCACTCAATGAATCATGAGAGCTTCTCATTCACGAAAGTCAAAACCGTCATCTTTGAAACCCAGCAACGAGGGAAATAGCTCCCAAAAAAAAGAAATGCGGTGATCCTTGAGTCTGACGAAAAGCCACAGACCAAGCAGTAGGTATATTCTTGCCTAAATGTCCACCTTTAGTCTTCGTATCGCACATTATTGACGTCGTGGGACGTGCAGATGCATTGCTATGTTGACAAGCATGCACACAAGGTAGTACTAGGTTGTAATGGGAAACCAGTCAATCCAAGCCAAGTTGTGGTGATAAGGGGGTGAGTCGATCTGAGTAGCTGCTAATTGATAAGGGCCTTGAGATTGTTTATTCCAAGGCTTTGTTACCCAGTTCCGGATAATAACAGTTTTTCTGGAACTGTTGTGCAGCTAAACTGGGCCAATTACAAATTGAAACTTTACCCAGGCGGAATTCAGCAGTGTAGGGACTAACGCGTTATTAAGTAATGCGTTACAGTAACTATGTTATTATTGTGATAATGAGCACGGTAACTAGTTATTATGCCAAAATCAGGAACACGTTAATCGTTACTGGGATTTAGATAGGCTCGTTATTCATTACTTCTTGTGGTGGCTATCGTGGCGCATCCACAGATTCATTAGCAAGTGGTGGAGGCCAGCAGGTGGATGAGGGAAAGGTGAGGCAGGAGGAGCAGAGACCCGAGGAGTCCGAGTGTCAGGTGAACTGAACTTCAGGTAAGAAGGTATGACCTGCAGTCTGTCTGGGTCAGATATAAACTAAGTTTAGGTGGAGTTTATTTTCGTTATGCTGACTTTTTCGTACTGGGTACATGCTTCACAAACAAATGGGGTTTTTTTTGGTCTTGCAGGGCTTCTTGGCACAGCTCCTGTGGTACCACCGTGGGTAAATCTTGCAGCCAGTGTGAATTAGACAAAACAAGGTAACATGAGTATTTTGTTAAAAGTGTTATACAAATAAGTATGTAAATAACAATCTTGCAAAATACTCAGTCCACCATTCATTACAACTTCTGAATGACATCCACCAAGTCTGAAGCAGAAATAGTATTTCAGTGACAAGATATAGTCCACAATCACTTTTTGGCAGGTTGAAAATGACATATTATCGGTATTAATGTTCTTTTAAAAGTTATTCAGCAGTTCTTGGAGAATGTTTGGGATATAATATATCACATGTAACCCTTCTGGAGGATATCCAACAATTTTGAAGCAGAAATATTGTTTCAGTGACAAGATATAGGCGGCAATCACTTTTTGGCAGGTTGGAAATTGCATATTATCAGTTTTATCGTTCCCTTAATGGTTATTCAGCAGTTCTAAGGGACTGTTTGAGATATAATATGTCACATAGGACCCTTCAGAATGACATCCACCAAGTTTGAAGCAGAAATAGTTTTTCATTAACAAGATATAGGCCACAATCGCTTTTTGGCAGCTTGAAAATGACATATTATCGGTATTAATGTTCTTTTAAAAGTTTTTCAGCAGTTCTTGGAGAGTGTTTGAGATATAATATGTCACATAGGACCCTTCTGAATGACATCCACCAAGTTTGAAGCAGAAACATTGTTTCAGTGACAAGATATAGGCCACAATCACTTTTTGGCAGCTTGAAAATGGCATATTGTCAGTTTTATTGTTCCTGTACAAGTTATTCAGCAGTTCTTGGAGAGTGAATGAAATTTGACATTTTATGCACTTTTTGGCAGGTTGAAAATGGCACATTATAGGTATTAATGATCCTTTAAAAGTTATCCAGCATTTCTTAGAGACTGTTTGGGATATGATGTGCCACATATCATCCTTTTGGATGATACCCAACAAGTTTGAAGCAGAAATATTGTTTCAGTGACAATTTATAGGCCACAATCACTTTTTGGCAGCTTGAAAATGGCATATTGTCAGTTTTATTGTTCCTGTACAAGTTATTCAGCAGTTCTTGGAGAGTTTTTGGGATATAATATATCACATGTAACCCTTCTGGAATATATCCAACAAGTTTGAAGCCGAAATATTGTTTCAGTGACAAGTTATAGGCCACAATCGCTTTTTGGTAGCGCTAAAATGCCATGTTCTCAGTCGTTATTCTGAACAAACAAGAAAGAGTCATGGTGATACTGGCACAATAGGTCTTTATTGTTTTAACTACTATTCGACAGTCTTATAAAAAATATGAACAACGAGAGTAGACATACTAAACCTGTAGGCATTAATTATTCCGTGTAGTCATTCGTGACTGCGCTACACACTGAAAGCAACCTTCTGATAAGCGCCATAATTCGGTTACAGGAAACGTTAAAGCTCCATAAATGCATACCTTTGCCTAATAACGAAGGCATAAATGTGTTTGGTTTTTTCCCCCCACGTTATATCAGTTGCTCGGAAGTAGCTGGCAACACAAGTAATCCGGGCGCTGCAGCTTTAAGCAGCTGCGCGCGCTCCCGCGGACGGCAATCAGTTTCTGGCAGACAATCACTTTTTGGCACAACACCGGCACTCTGTGTAAGCCCCGCCCATCCCCTTCGAAATGTCTTGACGTCAACGCGCAACACCCCCTCCGCACTCCGTCCACCCAAGCAGAAGAGTCTCTATCGGCGGCTTTAACTGGCGCCATCCACGGGAAGCACCTGTGAAAATAAACACTAAACGGGACCTTATCGTCGCCATCGTCGGATATGGAAGCGGCAAACCCCTCCAGCAGTCAGTGCAGGTAGGAATGACAAGGCTGGATGTTAGTGAAAAGAGCCTAATGATTGTCAAGGCCACTACGCTAATTGGAATGTGGACGGTGTTGAAGGGGGTCTAAAGAATAAATCCTAAGATTTACATAAAGCATCTTGTGCGTTTTGAGAAACGTATAATGAAGGCAAAAGTGACAGGACGCTTATTTCTGAAGATTAGACCAGCCAATGAGGGTTTTCCTCTTATGAAGTGAGCTTGTCGTAATATGACAGGTGGAAGCCTTTACCTACAGCGTGAGGGAAGAATAACCTGCATTGTTAATATATAAAAATGCAAATGTCATTGCTATCTATCATAATGATCTAGTCAGACTGGTTGCACGTTCGCCTACTTTACAGGCCTGTCTTGTGTGTCTAATTCAAAGCCTGGGGCTTAGCAACTACCGCGACTAGTCAAGCTGCCTTTTGTGTTTTCGGGACTTTGTGTTCGGAATGCCAGAAATATGTGGCAGTCAGGCTTCAGAGCCTGAATACAAATTTCCCGCAGCACCACGGACAGCTCCACACGATACCAGCCCACCAGTTCAAGGGAAGGAGAGCCCTTACAAACTCACTTCCTGCTTGCTGTTATATAATTGAAAATAATCACAAAGTGAGCTCAAAGACAAACGTAACCTAGATAAACATTGAGCTCAATTGAAAGGCAGGTAGGAGAAAAATCGAAATAAAATGTACTGGCTTACTCATATATTACTCTATATGTTGCTAGGTGTAGGTGTAAGTCTAGGTGTAGCTGTGAAAAACTACTGCCACAGGACTAAAAAAAAGTAAGTAACATCCAGGTGTTATTAGCTCTACAAAAGCAGAAGGCTTTATAGAGGTTCTGCTTTTAAGATTCTGCTCTGTAAAATTAGAAGCTAGTGTAGAGGATGACACAGAAAACAGCTACTTTAACTTATTGCAACTAAATTTGGTTTAGTTAATGAAACATGGATTGTACTGAGTTTTTCACAGTTTTTTTTACAAGCTGTCATTTTGACATGACTTTAAAATGCTAACTCATAGTAGACACTGTAAGGTTATTATGTAATTTAAAAAACAGGATAATCTAACAGATTAACACCATCATACAAAGATGGCTAAACATCAAGTTCTTATAATTGTTATTTGGTAAGTCTAGTTGGCCACTCAAAAGTAAATTCATCTTGTTTATGGGGAAAGTTTACTTCCCCTTAAATAAAAAGTTACAGCAGAATTACAGAAATGAGAGCTGTCATCATGTTCTTGCTGAATAAGAGATGGTTTTATTGCTATGCTACATATTATACACCCCTGCTGATGTCTCCATGTTTCCATTGCTTGGGTTTATAAATCACTGATAAAAAAAAACATGCAATGGTTAAATAACCTGACATGCTGTCATTTATTCTCCACCTTCTAATCCAGCAGACCTTTGTACAGTCATGTGTTAATCTTCCTGACTGGTGTTCTTGTACAAAGCTGAAAATTACCACCTGAAGAATTAGTTATAGAGCCACGATTGCAACTGACAGACTGGATAATGATTCAGTTACTTTCAGTTTCTTTCTTCTGGATAAAATTTTTGATGCATAGACCCTTGATATATTTGGCAGCTGGCCCACTTTCTTACTTCATGGAAATTTTATGACTTTGACTGAACTCTCCATCACAGTTGCCAAAACTTCTACTGTTGCTAAAATAATTCCATGCTAGATTTTTAGCAAAGAAAAAGGTGGAATATGGAAAAGATAAGCCAGAACATCTAATTCTAATCAAATATAGCATATATCTTAGATAGGATTTCTAGAGTCTTTGGGCTTTCCCCTGCTTCAGCTTGATCTGGTAAAGGCCACAGCCTGAAGTGTCCCTGTATTTTAACAACAAGGCTTGACTTGAGGCATTGAGGGAACATTAACAAGGTTATAGCTTTACTACCACATTTATAACCAGAATTACAGACTGGTTCAGGCTTTATATAATGTAGTACCTTGGGGCATTCCCAATCAAATCAGCACCCCTGAATTATAATTTGCCTGGTGCACTCAAAATAGCAAAGTAAAAGCCCTTCAGTGTGTTGCACCCTGCATCATTGAATCATATTTTTACAGTGTTCATTTCTGTGGGTTTTTACTCCCACATTTCTCCTCCAGATGATCTTTTCACTTATTTTTAACATCGCTGTTGCTGAATAGTGGGTAACTCTACCAGTGCAACCAGTGAGACAATGAGCATTAGCTTTACATGAGTTGTGGAAACTTTGTCATCACAAAGGGACACACTTTAGCTGGATAGACAGGTCAGGCTAGTTGATCCACACAGGAAAGCCTTAACTGAACAAAACTCATTAATCTTTCTATTTTTTAGAGTTCTGACTTTTAATGATTGCCTATAGAAGTTAAAAGAACTTTCAGTTGAAGCTGTTCTGCTGGTTCTTCTGTTTTCAACAATGTCTTACTTTTGTATTCTCAGTTAAAACTGCACATGTTGACTTGATATTGTTTATGTTCCTTAACACTTTCATATACAGTTATGAAGACTATAAGGAGACAGCGGACTGGCTGCTTAACCGTACAAAGCAGCGTCCCAAAGTGGCCATCATCTGTGGTTCAGGCCTGGGCGGTCTAGCTGATCTGCTGGAGGAGAAGATAGTGTTCAAATATGAGGATATTCCATGTTTTCCCACCAGCACTGGTAAGCGGTTTCCTAAAACTCATTATTACTGTCTGGACAGTGTGCATATTCATGCCAGCAATGGCTAATGCTACGCGTGTGCTGTGCAGTGCAGGGTCATGCAGGGCAGCTGGTGTTTGGCAAGCTGAATGGCTGCGAGTGTGTCTGTATGCAGGGGAGATTCCATTTCTACGAGGGTTACAACATACAAACGGTAAGCAGCAGTATGTAGAGATAATCTACTGCTTGTGGTACCTTTTATTACCCAGATTAGACCACCTTTTTCTTTTCTGATGTCACATTGGCTACAGCCATCTTATATAGAATGTATAGTTATTTCACTCTTTATTTCACTCTGGGGGCGATCGTGGCTCAAGAGTTGGGAGTTCGCCTTGTAATCGGAAGGTTGCCGGTTCGAGCCCCGGCTTGGACAGTCTCGGTCGTTGTGTCCTTGGGCAAGACACTTCACCCGTTGCCTACTGGTGGTTTCAGAGGGCCCGGTGGCGCCAGTGTCCGGCAGCCTCGCCTCTGTCAGTGCGCCCCAGGGTGGCTGTGGCTACAATGTAGCTTGCCATCACCATTGTGTGAATGTGTGTGTGAATGGGTGGATGACTGGATATGTAAAGCGCTTTGGGGTCCTTAGGGACTAGTAAAGCGCTATATAAATACAGGCCATTTACCATTTCACAATAAAAATAAGTAATAAATTACCAATATTTAAACTGGTGTTGTGGGATTACAATTATAAATAGCTGCAGTTCTAAGAAAATGTTGGTTCCACACAAAGCAAAAGTTCAACTATTTCAGTCTGCAGTAAATACAGAGACATGACTGTTCTTAATCATCTAAATAGCAGTGAGGCTAGTATGGCTAAAAACAGTCATGTCTCTGATATGAGTTTTATATTTGTTACAGCCCTAGCAAGTCTGTGTGTTGTGTGGGTGTGTTTTTCTCATCCAGTAGTTTAGCTTCCACCCAGCTCGCCCGAGGAGCCAGTGGACAGCTGGCTTTATTCAGCAATCAGCCACCTAGTGAAGAGCTGGTTAGTCAGTGTGTGGACCAGTCTCGTGTGGGGAGCTTTAGTAGCGTATTCTGCTTATGTTAAGAAAGCTTGGTGTTTTCTTTGAGCTACTGTGAGTAGCAGATACCTGGTGTTTACTCTTTGGGATGTAACCTGATAGGTTTGTAGCTTGAACCTATTCGCTGGAACGTTAAAGACAATATAATTACACAGCAAGCAAAACATGAAGTAGGCACCAAAGTTCTCTGGTTTACTCATGCATGAGGGAGACCTGCCTAGAGCCAAGTGTCGTCCTACCACTTGACCTCCATCAGACTCTCAGCCAGGCTCCCCACAGCACTCCTTTTATTGTGGTTACATGAATATGCATAGGGTCATTAACATATAGCATCTTACATAGGTATACATGTGAACAAAGAATACTGTGTGTGTGTGTGTTTGTGTGTGTGTGTGTGTGTGTGTGTGTATGTGTGGTACTGCTGATCAAAGGGTCATATAACATCCTTGGTCAGGAAGAGGGTAGACCCCCCCCTCACCCTAGATGGTTCACCCTAGATAACACGGTGAGGAAGTCCAGCAGTTCATCTAAACAAAAAGCACTTAGACTAGAACAGACGTAGCTACGTTAATCCTACCATAAAACAATAAGACAAGGTACGACCTCTTCCCATGCTCCCAGGATGTAGGTGTGGAATACACACCAAGCCTTTGTGTCCTGCTAAAGATCACAGTCCTATCACTACACAATTGATTATACACCTCTAAGAATATATGGTTAAATATTTCTAAGCATAAATGACAATCAACAATACAAAACCTAACATAACCCATTATTTGTCCACTTCCATACTCTGCTCTGCTGGGATTATATTTGATCTAACTGCATTTTGAATGGCTTCCATGTGAAAATGTGCAAAGATAGACATTTATTTGTTATTGCTTTGCCTCATGAGCAGCTTTCTGTCACAATTTCTATCCCAAATTACAGAAGAAATCCAGTAACGAAAGAACAAGACAAATAAAAAGCAGTCATCATTCAGAGTTTTCATTAAAAAGGTTATTATATGCATATGGGACTGAGACTCTGGCCCGGCACACAGTCGAAGTGGTGTACTCATTTCACATTCATATGGTGTAGTCGTTCCCTCAGCAGAACATTCAGGGGCTTCAAGACTGTATCAATCATGTTTCATAGAATAGTTTCATAACTCATGAATCAGCATTATTGTGCTGTGAAAAAACAAGCAACTCTGGAACAAATACAACATTTCCATTACACAACCCAACTCGCTTCTGTGTCTTGAGACCTTGCTGATGCAAACGATGCACTGTACTGTAGAATTCAGCCAGCAGTTTAAATTCTGACATAGTCAGTCACACTGAGAAAAACATGCAGTTCAAACTGCCTTCAAAATAGATTGTTGCTCTTTAAATTGATGAGTCAAAATCAGACTTTCTTCCATAAAGCTTATATTCTATGAGAGAACGCTGTTCTCTAAGACAATTAACCCTCTCAGGCTCAAATTAAACTTTTTGTTGCTAATGCACAGCCTGCAGTGGTACTTCTGAGTAAAAAAAAACCTCATAAAATATGTATGTGGGTTAATCAGGTTGTTAGTTTTTAACTGTTGCAAATCGGCAACGCCTGCCTTGAGAGGGTTAAGACTTTCTCCCAAATAGCCTAGTGATTTTTAAACGCTTACATAGAATAGAATAGAATAGAATAGAATAGAATAGAATAATAATAGAATAATCCTTTAATTGTCCCAGAAGGGAAATTTGGGTTTATGACATCAAGGATCAAGGATAGGTACAACTTGAGGTAACAATTTACCAAGTTTGTAGAATGATCAGCTGAAGTGCTGAGATGACAACCAGTGTGTCACATTGGATTGCCCTTTGGCCTGTGGAGACTGTATGCTGGTTTGACTTTTATTACCCGCTTTCACATGCCATATCCACATAAAATTCTCCATATGACCCCCCTGAATCAAAAAGACACATTTTTTTATAGTAACAGAAGGTCAGATGCTTTATAGTCCTCTTATATCCAGTTAGAAGTATAGACAAACAACATTTTAAATGTCTCTAGATGAGTCGTCTGCATATGCCACCCCCCACCTATGCCATCTTAAGTAAAATTTTCTACTACAAATTTGCTTTTCTGGCAGAATGTACTGGACTTTGTCCTGTGTTATGGTCCTTAAGCCCTACTTGGCAACCTGAAAAAAATAAAGCCAAGATAACATTAGATGGGATGTTTTTATTAACCATGTACAGTAACTGCATGGCTCAGTGAATGGCAGTGACACTCTGTTGGTTGTCCACACATTTTAATTGTTCCAGTGCTTGCTTTATGACAGAATATCTGCCAAATTAAAGACACGCTTATCACAACTGTCTTGTGGTTAGGCAGATCAGCTATTGTTACCATGGCAATACACTCATCTGAAACATTTAGTATAGTAAACATTACACCAGCAATAATAAGTGCCTGTAATTGATTACTTTGTCTTATACAATGAATATGTTTTTTTAGAAGAAGTATTCCACCAAACCTTATATCATTCGTTTGCTTTTAGAGGTTCTGCAGTCCTGTTATTACACACGGCTCTGCTTAAATTTTGTCCATGGAACAAAGTTTGTTGTGGGCTTATAATATGCAAATCCTATATCAAGCATACCAATATTCCAAAGTGACAGCACTGACCTTATCAAGGTAGCAAGCTACTCGATAACATTTCTGCACTAACTAGCAGAGCACTTTCATAGGCAATTCAATCTCTAGGGGAATGTGAAATAGAAAAAAACAATTTCTAAATGTGACTGCAGTGAAAAGTAGCAACAGTCATTTATGGGCCATCAGTTGCCATATAAAGGTTAGCACAGAACCACGACTAGGGATGGGTATTGATAAGATTTTAACGATTCCGATTCCATTTTCGATTCTGTTTAACGATTCGATTCTTTATCGATTCTCTTATCGATTCTTTTTTTTTTTTTTTAAAAAAGGAGAACACTAAGGTCGATTAGCTTAGAACTTTGTTTTATATCTTCTCTTTGAACAAGATAGAAATTTAGGAGTAACATGGCCTTACAAACCCAACAGTGAGATCTTAAGAGATCCAGCCTACGGCTCTTCAATGGGGTGTCACAGGGTCCCCAGGAAAAAAAATTGTAAATGTAAAATAATAAAATAAATATTCTTCTGTAGCAATAACAAAGTATAACATAAATTGTTCTGTGGCAATTACACAAGAATATCCAGTAATGTCCCTGCCTACAATTAAACACATTCACTTACCGAAAATCGGGGGCATCTGCTGTGGCAAATGGGTTCAAGCCTTTGACCACAAACTTAGACACTGCTCGGTGACATTCGTCTATCCTGGCCTGAAAGGAGACGCTACCGGTAGACTGCAGCGAGAACTGCCAGCGAGCGCCAGCCAGACTCTGTCTGTCTCTCTCATCATGGTCACCTACATGTACAGTAATGGCAGGTCTTGTAATAAGGCAGATTGCGCTAACATAATATGCACTGTTAGTTGATTATTTACCTGCCGCATTAACGGGAGAGGACGTGCAAACGTTACTGCTGCTGCTGGGTTGAGATTCGCGAGTCCGGAGCGGAATTAAAAACGCGTGTCATCGCGTGTTTTGTGAGCAAATGCTTGTGCATAATCGTAGTGTTTCCTCCCTTAAATGAAATATCTACTTTGCAAGTTGCCCTGTTGTCATCGGTTCTCATAAAGTATAATCAAACTTTTGAGCGTTTGAGCCGCTTAGGCGCCGTGTTTCCTGCCAGGTAAATGACGCTCTGCAACGTGGTGACGTCATTCGGGGCGACTGGAATCGATAAGGGAATCGTTTGCAAAAATGGCAAACGATTCCAAGGAATTGAAACAGTGGGAACCGGTTCTCAACAAGAACCGGTTTTCGATACCCATCCCTAACCACGACTGTACCACACATGCGCAAAAACCTACAGTAATAAAAATCTTACTGACATCAGTGCATAAAGAAGCTGGCACTTTTATAATGTTTGCTTCATATGATGAATTGTTTGCTTTGCTATTATTCCCAGGTTACCTGTAACTCCCTTCTGTAATTTTCTGACAAACACTGAGACCATAAAAGAGTGACAGCTGCTCTCTCTGAAGCATACAATTTTTATCTTTCCAGGTGACTTACCCAGTGCGAGTCTTCTATCTGCTGGGTGTGAGCACTCTGATTGTGACAAATGCAGCAGGAGGACTCAATGACACCTACAGTGTGGGAGACATCATGCTCATTAAAGATCACATCAACATGCCCGGATTTGCAGGACAGAACCCTCTGTGTGGGCACAATGATGAGAGGTACAGAAACACTCAGGCAGGGCAGTGAAAGGAAAATCTGTATCTTATACATTACTCCTGTGTCTCATTCATGCATTAATTATCCCTGCAGGTTCGGAGTGCGGTTCGCATGCATGTCAGATGCATATGACCGTGACCTGAGAGCCCTGACCAGAAAAACAGCAAAGGAACTGGGCTATGACAGCTTCCTGCAGGAAGGGGTATACTGCATGTTGGCTGGCCCAACATATGAAACCATTGCTGAGTGCAAACTCTTTCAGATGCTGGGGGCTGATGCTGTGGGTTAGTACAGCTCCTTCATCCTCAGTTCAGATAGTGCCCTTTAAAAAGGTACCATAAAGGGTTAAAACTTCATAACAGTACATCTACAAGAGCCACCATACATACATTAAAAAAATATACGGAGAGACGAATTACTTTGAAGATGTACTGACAGCAGTTAAATTTCTGCAGTAATATTACCCCAACAGTTGGAACTAGTGGAAGCTAACCCATATGGAAAAGATATATATAAATCTTATAAAGTTTGTATCTGTCAGGAGTGAAAACAGATATAAGATCCCTTGAAAAATTATATAAATGAGACTTGTATGTTTTGGATACTTACTAAAATAATATATAAAAGTAATGAGAAAGTGTCCACTTTCATAAGTAAATCATATAAGCCTTATATGATTCACTATATGAAGTAGGCCACATCTTATGCAAGTCTTTTACAAGTTTTCACTATTTCTTTTCCATATGGGAAAAAAGCATCAGTTTTCACCTGATTCATTGGACAGTGCAAAAACAAGCTTATGTTTGACAGAGTTTTCCTGTCTGGTTCACTTGTCCGATATTGAACCCCAGACTTAAAAGTACACAAGATATGATGGCTTAACTAAATTAAAGACCTAAAAATGACTTCAAAATCTATGCATGCAAAATGTTGTTTTGTATAAAGGATAGTATTTTTCATTTGGTCCTCCTAGTGATCTATTATGTATTATGTATGAGTCTGTATTTGTTACTTATTTGTTCAGATCATTGACAGACCAACTTGGCACCTGGCTCTCCTGTTATTATTACATAACCTCCACTTTTTACAAAGTCATACAGTATGAATGACTTTGCAATTCTTCACTCTTGAAAACGCTTCTTCTAATTCCCCTGTTTTTTTCTCCCACACTTTTTTTTGCACATTATGTGGTAGTATACAGTTACACACAATTATACTGCACAATACTTTTGTGTTTTTGAAGGTGAAGTTGGTTTAAATACAAGCTCTGTTTTCTTATTTAAATAATTCAGCTCCGTGGTTAAAATAACAATTTATACATGCAGAGTCTACAAGTCAACAGTAAATGGTTTGGATTCAGGCTATGAGTGGGACAAATCAGAAAAACTATCTGAGTAGTGTTATTTGTGATTTGTTGTTATGAGGTTTATGTTACGTGATTGGACTTGCTTATTGTTTGCCTTCATTACAGTTTTATTCACTTGTGCTCTTTAGATCCATCCATGAATAAATTCTAATTCTAAATAATTTGGTGGAGATCAAACTGGGAGCCATAACACTGCCTCCCAGTTTACTGTGCTACTTCCTCTCAGTTTGTTCCCTCACTACAAGAGATATTACTGAACCAAGAACACATCATAGAGCTCATATGATTCATTTCCACCTGTGCACATGGATCAAGTACCCTGACTTTCTTTAATTTACACAGATAATAATGCCATTAAATTTTACTTTCAAATTCAAACCAATAACTCCTTTCCAACACTTACTGCTCCACTTAAGGGGCATAACACAAGACACCTCATCACTAAATCAGTTTTACGTGCACCTTTTTCAGTACCAACTTGAAAAATCAGCTATCATCAGAGATCATTGTTTCATCCTTGTAACCACCGGTTCACATCATATACATCACAGCATACACCCTCTTACTCTTTTTTCACTGTATAGCAATTGATGTTTTGTTTGTGTTATTATGTATCATAATGTGATTTAGACTTTCATGTCCTACAAAGCAAGAACTTGATATAAACCAGTTTTAACTACATCAGATCAGTTACAGTAAATGTAGCATGTTTAATGGTAAATATTTTCTGTGTAGTAAAATTGGCAGAAAAAGATGATACATTTTGAAAGTTGTTACCTGGGTTCATTATCTTTTTGAGTTTTACTATAGTTTACTTTTACATATGTCAGTTCACAGCCAGAGTAGTTTCTAAATTATAGGAAAATATGCCATTTATGACAGAATAGTTATTATAAGATAGCTAATAAAAATGAATATCTAAGTTCATGAACTTTCACTGCCATAATCCTTTTAAAAAAAATTCAACAGGACTTCAAATGACTATATTTAAAACTGAAGGATGACTATCACTTGACTCTGCAGTTAACTGTAGTTCACCAATGCTTTATTGGTTTGTCTGTCCCATAACTTTACTATTTTGCCTCACAGTAAAACAGGCAGCTAAAAAGCCACTTTATGCTACAGACGCAGCAACAAATGGCAGACAAGTTAATTAGGATCTTAAATACATCATACAACGATAAGAAAATGACTCCAAATGAATTCTTAATAAGCAACTGTTTGCTAAAACATTGGATATACCTATGTTTATTTATGACTTTAATAATAGTCATATTGGCTTGTTTTGCTGCTCACAGGAGGGCCACTATCACAATTTTTTAAAACTATCTTAGTACTACTTTTACACTTAAGTTTAAGCCTATTTGTTATGGCATGTTCGTCGTGTTCTGTGAGGTGTTAGCCGTATTTGGGTTGGTAACTACACATTTATAAGAGAAAGCCAAGCCATGGAGATTAATTAAGCGGGGATTATCTAATAGAAATTGCTGTAAAGTTGCATTTTGTGAAATGAAGGATCCTGTGTGTTTGGAGACTGACCTATACCACAGTGCTGAAGTCAAACCACCTTTTCTTTTTAACGTGTCTCTTTCAAGGTTCAGTACTAACTGAGATGTAAAGGAATGTTTTTATGTACTCAATTAAATGTCAACCTCTACCCTCTGTCTAGGTATGAGCACAGTCCCGGAGGTGGTGGTGGCTCGTCACTGTGGCACACGTGTCCAGGAGGACGTGGCTCCTGACCGTCGCTTACGTGTCTTGGGCCTGTCCCTCATCACCAACAAGGTTGTGACAGATTATGAGAGCAATGAAAAAGCAAATCACACAGAAGTGCTGAAGACTACTGAGCGCAGGACTCAGGACCTCCAGAATCTTGTGAGCCGCCTCATAGCCAAGCTCTAGTAATGAATGAATGCCGTGATGTCAGATATAAATCACTCACTTTCAACCTACCACAGATGTAGACAATTTTGTTGTCTACATCTGTGGTAGGTTCTCTCAGCTATCTTTACTTCCTTCTTACTTTGGAATAAGTAGCTTTGGTGTGCCACTGTTTCCTTGTGGTGACAAACTGTTTTGCTGCCTGCCTGTTTGTGTTACTCTGCATTTCCTAGTTTCTATTTTGTACAATGTATACCTTTCCAGTGTACAAAATATATACTTAAATACAATTTATACCTTACATTATAACATTTTGAGTCCTCCTTCCTCACTACCTCACAGTAATGACATCATGACTTTTATAAATAATGTATTTATTACACATGCTAAGTAACGACAGTGATGAATAATATATTATTATTCTTGTTCTTCTATCTATAGAAGAACAAGAAGCGGCTACAGCTGTTCAAAATCCCACAAGGCTGGCCGACAAGATAGACGATGGGCAGGGCTGTGAGTACTCAGACTGTGTTTTTTTAAATGCAATATGGATAAGATCTTGGAGAAGCTCATGGCTCTGCAATATGGATAACATCCTGAAGAAGAACAATGGGAATTTAGAGACCTGATGACCAGTGACGGCCATTAGACCTACTGTAAAATTGGAAGCAGTTTGTATATTAGTACTAATCTTAATGCTCACAGGGGTCAATTGGTTAACTTTCCTGATTATTAATTTTAAATTCTGACAATAGGTTGTGTGAATAAGCAGAGCAATTTGCAATTTTTTGGGATTAACAATGTATCTGATTCTGATCATTAATATAAAATACTACAACAACTAATAATAGCAACTCGGATAAAAAGCCATTGTTTATGTGAACATTCATACAGCACTTTAATCAATACTACAGAGTCAAAGTTTATTGATTTCTTTTACGAGGTATAATTTCAAATAAAAATATTTCTAATGGTAGCTGCGCAAATCCTGTTAATTAAGTTAAGTTGTATTAGTTACACATAAAATTTCTAATGGGTATTTCTACTTTCCAAGGTCCAGTACCCAATAAAACACAGCAGAATTCAGTTCTCTGATTGGCTAAAGATTGTTTTGAGTATAACAGCAAACTTTGGGGGAGTGGCAGTGCTCGGCCCCTTGCTAGCCCGCTTGTGGGTCTGCAGTGCCCACTATCCTGGGTTTTGGCACCACTGTAACAAACCACTGCAGGCCTAGTGACATTTTCAAGCTTTTCAGCATGGTTTATTCCACATCTTTGCAACATCCCTTGATACAGGACCCGGTACAGCTTTTAAGGTGGTGAGGCTAGCTCGTAGATGCAGATCATAGAGGTGCGTCCATCTCACCTGCAGTGGTACTGCAAGCCATGACCACATCAGATTTTAACCATACATTTGGACAGCACTTTATTATTTTTTTCATTTAAACCATTTTCTATCCATGGCTGGTTCGGAATCACCAATAAGTCTAACACGAAACTTTTCTGTACTGTTGGAGGAAACCCAAGTATCCACAGAGACAACATTCACTCAAAAGCAAGTGAGCAAGTCAAAAAGACACTTAGATCCACTGGATAATGATAACGGGAAACGTGTGGGATCAATTTATTGATTTCACATTTCTTTTTTTTTCGATCACTGTTAATGTGGTTCATTCCACATAGCTTGTCCTAATCTCCACATCACACTGATCAGATAGAGATGTCTATCCCTTTGATTTATATCTGACATCACAGCATTCATTCTTTTCCTGTCATGCTTTCCTACATTGCAAAATAATTTTATATGTCCAAAAGTCAGATAAGAAATTAGTCAGACTATAGGTTGTAATCTACAAATTATATTAAACTGTGTTACATTCCTAAAATTCTTATTTTCTTTCTTAGATGTAATTGTGTACTGCTGCCAATGAGTTCATCAACACGTCTGTTTGAAGCTATTTTATTGGAGTATCTACAAGCAAGAATTTTGAGATTCAAAGATCATTTTAACTAGGTGTGATTTCAAAAGAGTTAATTGTTGCACTAACCAAATTCCTAAAAGCTGTTAATATATTAATTTAATTTAATTTAAATTTCCGTAAAGATTCCAAACAACTCATCTTCCATTCCAAGTATTGGTATCCTCAACTAGGTTGGTAAATTAGATCATGTGATTGGATGAAGGATCTGACTCGTCCTGAACTTTAGGGGGAGGAGCAATAACGTCAGACTGTGGTGAGAGTACAGCAGACTGGCAAAGATTTGTTTCAAGGTAAGTGCAATCCTAACCACTAATTCTTTCCTTTTGTTATGATCCTAATCTCTTGTCCTTCCAATGATACAATACAAATAGCTAAACTTCCATAATTTTCATCCCTGTCCCTGGACATTCCAGCTATGTAATATACAGTTGCTTGGAGAGGAGTTTCTCTTCATTACACGGAATGAACATGCAGGTTGCCTCTGTAACACTTGATGCAGAGACTGGCCCCTGAACAGACCATCCGAAGGTGCTCTCCAGTGCCACGAATGTTTTTGTAAGTCTCTCCACCCTTCCTGTCACGGTCTGCCAATAGTAGTCAGCTCCTATGAGGACAGCAAGCTCTGGTTCCTCATTGGATCCTGGGAAGTCAGCCAGTTGTAGTCCTCTTTTCTTAAGCTCATGCTGGATCTGTTCACCAGGAACCTTCATTATTGCCGAGCACACTTGTGGGGTCTCCACAGCTTCTATTACAATACTCTGTTTAGGATCCCAGATATTTTGAAGCATAACCTTCACTATGCTGTGCTGTGATCTTGTGGGAAAGGAGGACCCAAATGTGTGTAGTGTCAATGTCTCTTGCCTTATTACTGGTAAATTTAGGCTCTTCACCAATGTTTCATGTATGACGCTTCTTTGGCTGCCTCCACCTAATAAGCAACGAGCTACCCTTCTGCCTGATGGGCCTTCAATCCACACCTTTGCAGTCTGTAGCAACACAGTGTTCTGTTCACCTGGTTTCACTCTTACTGAATGAGGGAGCACAGAGGAGACCACTGCTTCTTCTGGTTGGGATGGGGCCTGTACATCCACCCTTTCACCACAGCACACAGCAACGTGATGTCTCCGTCCACATTTCTCACAGGACACATTCTTGGTCTTACAGAATCTTGCAATGTGTTTCTGTCCCAAACACACAAAACATCTCCCCATTGTCTTTAACTTGTCCTTTCTTTGAAGCGTGTCATTATTTGGGCAGTTTTCCGATTTGTGATCGGCACACTCACAGAATATACAGGTGTTTTGTTTCTGGCTGGCTGTGTACAGCGCAGCAGTAGATTGTATGCTAGGCCTTTTAAACCTCACATCACTGAACGGTGGCTTGTACAGTTTATTTTCAGTTTTCTGTGGGTTGTACGACTTTGTCATTTCCAGCGTTCTTTCCCTGCTCTGAACCTCATTCTGTAGGAATGTGACCATTTCTGACACTTTCCACTCTTCATCTCCATTTCTCTGACGGCTGTATTCAAGAGCTATAACATCTGGAATCATCTTTAGCACTATTGGGCATAACAAACTTCCGTAGCTTTCTGACACTACACCCAATGACTCTAAACTTCTGATCTGAATTTCACATTCATCATACAGCTGCCTCAAAGCATGCACATCAGAGGATTTTTTAACAGGGGTGTGGTTCAGCAGTTTTCACATGTGCGCACATCCTTTCTTCCATATCGGTTTTGCCATAACTCAATTGCGTTGTCATAATTTCCATCTGTCAACATTAGTCTTGCAACTGCTTTTGCTGCTTGGCCAGTGAGATAGGTTTTCAAAAAGGTAAACTTTTGCATAGTGCATCATTGTGGTGAATAACAGCTTCATATTGACTCCAAAACTCCTGCTACAAACTGGCATCTCCATCATATTTGTGAATAATCAGCTTAGGAAGCTTTACCGATGCTCTCTGTGCCAATGAATGAGCAGAGCTATCGTCACTCACCCTTTGATGCGCAGCTCGTTCGCGGCAATCCTCATTTCGCTTAATTATGCGCCGTGCACGGCTCTTGGACGGGATGATGCGCTCCTTATATTCCTCTGCGCTTTCGATCTCCATTTCCAGGTCATCCAGAGCTGTTTTACGTTCTATTTCACTATCTAAGGCATACAAGCTGAGCTCCTTTGCCGACAGCATTTCCAGTAATGTGCTCAGATGGTCAGTGTCCGGATCTGGTTTAGCCATTTCGGAGTCAATTTGATGTACAAGTCGTGTGGTAGCACCTCTTAACGTCCCACGTTTCCGTGTTGTTCTTTCCATTTCTCTCTGATGCTCGTCATCCGCCACTCCCGCAGCTTCGGCGGCGGCGGCTCCACGTAAGTCCTGTTCGCTCATTTCTCCTGGGTTTCGGCACGAAAAAATGATGTGGCGAATCCACTTAGCCAAAAAAATGGATCAGACATCAGTTGTAGAAACGATAGTCTTTATATAAGGCTTCAAAAAGGGGAATGTACAACAAATAAACTTCTCGACATCAGAGCAACATATAATGGCTTCTCGAAACTTTCTTTGCTAGCTAAAACCCAGAGTAACTTTCGTCTACCACAAAGGATCCTGGGAAACACAGTTTTCTAATGAAAATACCTGTTAAATGCTCCCCTTTAGCAGAAAATTAAATTTATAACTAGAAAAATTTGCATTTCCTGCGAAAATGCAGTGTGGATGCTTAAAGCTGAAGCTGCATGCAAAAAGTAGCTGAAAAAGCTGAAAAGTTGCAGAAATTGCAAAAACTTTGTAGAAGCAAATAGAACTTTGCGAAAATGTAATAACTTAGCAAAACTGCAATATCTTAGAAGAAACATAATACTTGGCAGAAATACAATAGCATAGCAGAACTTAGCAGAAATATTGTAACTTACCAGAAACTTGATAACTTCTCAAAAATACAAGAATTTAGGAGAAATAGTATAAGATAGCAGAAAGAATATATTTAGCCAAAAATACTTAAACATTACAGAAACACTATGATTTAGAAAAATAGTACAACATAGCAGAAATGCTGTATTTAGAAAGAAAAATATAATATAGTAGAAATAGTATGATTTGGCTGAAATACTATATTTAGCACATATACTGTAACATGACAGAAATTCCTCCAATTAGTAGTAATACTTTAACATAACACAAATGTTATGATTTGGCACAAAAATCACGATTTGTCAAAAATACTATGATTTAGCAGAAATACTATGATTGAGCAGAAGTACTAAGATGTAGTAAAAGTACTTTGATTTAACAGAAATACAATTATGGAGGAGTAATAGTTTAAAATGGGAGAAATATTGATACACACACACACATACACAGAGCCTAAAGGGAAGAGTATTTGTGCATTGGAGTGTTAACAAGAATGTGAGGTCCATATTAGAAAAGCTGGTAAAATCATAAAAGTTTGCAGAATTGTAATAAATGATGAATATGAATTACTGGTCTGTGACAGTGTATTAATTTGTAGGGAAAAAACATGTTGACCAAGGTGGAATCGAACCCACGATCTTTGGCTTGCAGACCCGTGTCATTACCAACGTGCAGTTGGTAATGACACGTTTTTCAAAGCGGCTCCTCTTTTTTCCAGTGGTGCACACTGGAAAAAAGAGGAGCCGCTTTGAAAAACAGGCTGATGAGGAGTCAGAATTAGATCGCGGTGAGAGGCGAAAAACGCTTTTTTTTGGAGTTACAAAACGTTGTGTAACTCAAAGACTAGGTGGACTAGAAGCATACTTCTTGTACTGGGTGAATCAGCGGACTTTGGTGTACTTTGACTGCGATTTTCATTGCTCTATGTACATCCGTCACTGAGATATGACGAGAGAGGAAACGGAAGACCTCAGATTTGATTGGCTGGCTGGGAGGCCGTGCAGGCCGTGATCTGTATATTTTAATGTCTCAATCCTCACAGAGGATTGGCTGCCTGGGGACCTGGCAGAAATATATAGAAATAGTATGATTAAGCATACTACATTTAGCAGAAAAACTATATTAAGCACAAAATCTATAAAAAGCAGAAATACTATATTAAGCACAAATCCTATAAAAAGCAGAAATACTATATTAAGCACAAATCCTATAAAAAGCAGAAATACTATATTAAGCACAAATCGTATAAAAAGCAGAAATAGTATATTAAGCACAAATTGTATAAAAAGCAGAAATAGTATATTAAGCACAAATCTTATGAAATAGCAGAAATAGTATGATTTAGCACAATAGTAATAACTTAAACAGAAAAAATGGAAAAGCAAAATGGACAGCTGAAAAAATGCTGAACATGCTGAGGGTACCTCAAATATACTTGTTAAATGAAAAAAATTGGCAAAAAAAATAAAATATAACAGCCACACAATCACAAATATGTACACATAAGGAAACACACATGCACATAGAGACATACACACAAGATCCAATTCAGTCAACCAGTCTAAATATATTGAATTTTAATCTTACAATGAGATCATCCCATTAAAAGGCTTTCTCTCTCTCTCTCTCTCTGTCACACACACACACACACACACACACACACACACAATGGGATCATCCCATAAAGAGGTTAGGGTTAGGTCGCAGTCTTTTATAGCTTCTGACGACCCCCACCTAGTCATAAAAGCTACATCTTCACATGTTTTTCTCTAATTCCCAGAGTCCTCAGCCACGCCTTTTGCCCAGACAGGAAACAGCCACCGCCCAAACCCAGGTAACTCAAAGAAAGAGAAACATAATTAATATAACAAAACATTTAAGAAAAACCACACAATGTTACTATGTGCGCGCCTCATAATACCAATGTTAGGTTTAACCAAATGATTAATGAATTATATTAATGAAGAAAACTGCAAAACAAACTAATAAAGTGAACAAATGGACTGATTTACCCATGTGTGGCTGATGCCATCACACTCTATCCATTTTCCTCTTCTTGTGAGGAGCCCACTTGACTAAGTACTTGCAATACTGTGTTGAAAGAGAAATTATTTTTAAAAAATACATAAAATATAAACAAAAACATTAAATGCAGTTCAGATGTTTGGTGCACATAGCGTGGCTTGTTTCCAAAGACACTGCAGAGGACATCAGCACAATGTTGGAAGCATAAGTGATGTATATTACATAGCTGGAATGTCCAGGGACAGGGATGAAAATTATGGAAGTTTAGCTATTTGCATTGTATCATTGGAAGGACTAAGGATTAGGATCATAACAAAAGGAAAGAATTAGTGGTTAGGATTGCACTTACCTTGAAACAAATCTTTGCCAGTCTGCTGTACTCTCACGACAGTCTGACGTTATTGCTCCTCCCCCCAAAGTTCATGACGAATCAGATCCTTCAGCCAATCACATGATCTAATTTACCAACATAGTTGATGGTACCAGTACTTGGAATGGAAGACGACTCGTTTGGAATCTTTTATGCAATTAAAAATAAACTAAATATAATTAAATTAATATATTAACAGCTTTTAGGAATTGTGTTAGTGCAATGTTTAACTCTTTTGAAATCACAGCTTGTTAAAATGATCTTTGATTTTCCAAATTCTTGCTGGTAGATACTCCAATAAAATAACTTCAAACAGACGTGGTTATGAACTTATTGACAGCAGTACACTAACTACATGTAAATCAAAATTAACAACCGCAGGAACGTAACAGCTTAATATAATTTGTAGATAAGAAATTAATCCAACTATAAATTGTTGGATTAATTTCTTATCTGGGTATTGGACATACAAAGTTATGTTGCAATGTAGGAAAAAATTATAAGAACAACAGAATAGTTGGTGCTGATGTCAGAGATAAACCAGGGTGAAAGGCATCGCCATCTGATCAGTGTGATGTGGAGTTTAGGATCAGGATCAGGCTTGTTTCCCAGTAAATGAATCTTTGTACTTTCGGACTTGCAGAAACAGAAGATTGTTATGGGCGGCTGGGCATCTTCCACTAATCGGAAGGTCAGTTGTTCAATCTCTTACAACATTTCTGGAAAACTGAGCTGAATTTGCACCTCTAGCTTGTCCAACAGTGCATAAAGCGTTTTATGAATACTAGGATAGATTCATCAGGCTTCTGTTTACACATAGTTACTGCATTTAAGTCAATTTTGTCTCTGGACATTGTTAGCAGGAATTTCTTTAGATTCTTAAAGAAATTGGTGATTTTGTCATTATTTACCCACAAAAACTCTGCAGTTGTGGATGCTTTATCATGCTTTGGGTCTGTTTGTTTACTACCGCGAGTGTTGGCGTGAGGACCTTTGTCATTCCGGCTTTGTTTTTCCTTTTTTTCCTTTTAGATAAGTCTTTATTAAAGTTCGGGTAACAGGTATTTCTTTAGCTACCTCTAAACCTCTAGCTACGATATCGTGGCGTTTCATGTGGGTGTCTATTGTGGACACTGCCTGCAGTTTCTTCATAGTCGTCTAAATTGTTTTTCATAAGTTCCTCACATTCTTCTTTCAAAAGTTTTTCTCTTTTTTTATGTTCTGCTAATTCTTCCTTGCGGCGTATATATTGTTTTTCCTGATCTTGTTTAAAGAGATGGCTAAGATCCGTTGCATGTGATTCAGATTTTTTTTTTTTTTTCGTCGCTTTCTTTTGAGCTGGTTGGATCAGAATGCTGACATTGTTTGCGTGCAGCTGCGGCAGCAACTATTAATTCGGTCTCATCTTCGTAAGGCGGCGGGGCTGTAGGCTGAATGGCTGAGCATGCAAGACTAGCTTTTCCCGCAGTAGATTTATTTTCTATGCCAGAGCCTGCACTAGTTTTATTTGATGTAAAAGTATCTACACCTGGTTCCGGTCCCTTTTTCCATAGTGGTAACATTTGATGCATCACGTCGCGGCATTCTATCATATATTTTCTACAGGACTTTTTAAGCAGACTACTTTTCTTATCACAAATGATATTCAACATTTCTACTGACCTGTTTTCTGGCGATAATCGTTCGGGATAAGGCTCCGGAAAGAAATTAGAATGCATTGAACTTCTTAAGTTGTAAACAAAGTCAGTCACATAAGCACTCCCGCATGTTCTGGATACGTGATCATGGACGTCTTCACCGAGTCGCGGACGTAGGTTACACGTAACCGGAAATGGGAGTTGTACTGAGCCGTTATTTGAGACTTTATTTTGTATTTTATTAATTTTTGGTTTTACAGGTACTTTAGATTTTTTATCGGACCTGTCTGTGGTCTTTGAATAATTCTGACTCATGTTCAGTGATTTCCAGAGGGGTTTACACGCTAGGAGGATTTAGGTTAGTATTTTCGCTGCGGCACAGCTGAGGTCACTTTAAATTTATTGCTAGCAATTTTTTGTTTGTGTGAGCAACTCTCACTTAGCGAGCAACTTCTCGCTTAACGAGCAACTTCTCGTAAAACAACAGGCAACTTCCTGTGTCTTTCTGCTTTTAATTTACTGCTTTTAACCCTTGTATGGTAATCGGGTCTGTGAGACCCGTTTTCAGTTTTCTTTCGTTTTTTTTTTTTTTTTTTTTTTTAACAAAATTAAATTTAATTATTTACTAGCTTTCTGTGAGTGAGCAACTTCTCACTTTTTAACGTACGTTTCAAGATAACAGGCAACTTCCTGTGTCACTCTTTGGTGAGCAACTTCTCACTTAACGAGAAGTATTTAAGACAACAGGCAACTTCCTATGTCACTTTTTCGTACGTTTCAAGACAACAGGCAACTTCCTGTGTCCACCAACACCACACAAGGGTTAATTTACTTTATTCGGGGACTGAGGAAGTCGTCAGTGTATCTCTCTGGATCACTAAGTGAAACTTCGTCAGCATATCCCGTTTCTTTATGGATCGATCACTGAGAGAGGTATAATAGGTCTTTATATAAATATGAAAGACGCATATTTACCTTCTGTCAGTTATCCCACTTCTGACACCAAATTGAAGGAAATTGCCGTCCCGGGTTTCCTCCGTGGCGTGAGCGATAAGCAGAGTTCTGTCCTTTCCTTCTAAGATTCCTAATTATTTAAAGTAACACTCAGGTATGCCGTTCAGCTGGGTTAGTTACAGCGCCGGGAGCAGCTTGGGAGAACAAGGAAACACAGACTGCTTCAGGTTGCCTTCCCAAATCAACTCAAAGGTTTATTTGATACACAGCAGTTTATATAGAGAAAAAAAAAGGTTCGTGTGTCAGCTTTCCCAGTTCAAACTGGTACAGACTAAATAAGGAAACGTCTTCCTGCCTTCTGAGCAAAGTATCCCTTGTGTAGTTTATCAGTTCAGCTATAATTTATGATCATCCCAGCAAAATACACTCCTAGACATAAAATACAGAGTTCTTTCATTAGTGAATTCTGAAACGAACCACCTAGCCTTTAACGAGCCTTTTCCAGGAGATAAAGAAAAAGGGAGGATGGGAGTAAGGAAGTGGTCTCATCTCTGTGGTGTTTTCGACCTTCTGGTACCAGCTTGTGAGTCTTACACATTAATTCTTGGGTCAGAGAGAAAGAGAAAAACAACTAGTAGATTGGCCTTATTGAGTAACAGTTTTCCTGTATAAAACAATATCCTGTAAATGCTTACCGTGGTATCAAAATATCATAACAGTAGCCATACGTTGTATGGCTACTGTGATCAGGAAATGTTCAATATCATCAGCTTCAGTTAATCTTTCCAATCTGCCCTCTATTTGTAGGGGAAACTGAAATGCTGGTGAAATGGCTGGATTGGAATTAGTCATAACTGGTTCAGCCTGGGCCTGCTGAGCAGAGGAAGAAGGATGAATATCAAACTCTAATGATTCAGAGCGAGCTTCTGCAGAATCTGATGGTGATGTTCTGACTTGGATTTCTGACTGCAGAAGTCTAAACTGATGTTGAAAGGCTTT
Source organism: Diplotaxodon limnothrissa (assembly GCF_057381915.1). Classification (NCBI taxonomy): domain Eukaryota; kingdom Metazoa; phylum Chordata; class Actinopteri; order Cichliformes; family Cichlidae; genus Diplotaxodon; species Diplotaxodon limnothrissa. Next base: position 889,813 of record NW_028188561.1, on the reverse strand, counting down.
AAATCGGTGTTCTTGTCGTGCATTTAACTCACTCTGTTTTGCATCCCGGACATCCTGTTGTTCCATGTGAGCATGTAGCATATTGACTAGATCAGACAAAGTAGGCTCCTTTTCCACTCTCTCCACAACTTCAGTGACTCCTGAGGCTCCATTTTCCTCCTCTTCGCAGGTTTGCTGAGCAGATCCCTTTTTCTTTTCATTCTTGCCACCACGATGCATTCTTCTTCCTCATGGGGAAAAAAGAAAGAAAAAAAAAAAAAAAAAAGACCTGTGTCCAATACTGGATGATCCCACTGCTGCCACCAATTGTCAGGGACCAAGCAGTAAAGCATAAAGGACACAGGTGGTTTTAATTCAAAAAATGGGTTTTATTGACCCAAAAATATGAAAATATATATTTAACAAAGCCAAAACTTAAACAGGCAGACCAATAAAAGAGGTCAACTCAATAGACTAAACTCAAGATAATAATTAACAGAACCTCAAACAAACATATGACAAACTGACCTGCTGAAATGACACACAGGGGGACTTAAATACTGGTTTAGCTAAACCAAATGACACACATGGGGGAAAATAAGATGGCTGCCATATAACCAACTAATACAAAACATTTAAACAAACATGAAACACCCCCCAGGCAATGAAGCATGTGGTGCAATCCAATTAGGCTGTCAGTAGTACTTGAGGTCTCCCAGCCCTTTGCCACACCTTTTGCCAGACAGGAGGAGACACCAACCCCCAGGTAACTCAAACAAAGAAAGATGTATTAATATAACATAAAACAGAACTTTGACCTTGCAAGGTTAATATTAGTGATGGGCAGATGAAGCCCCATGAAGCACTGGAGCTTTTCATCCAATTGGTTCACCCCAACGCGAAGCTTCATGAAGCTTCATTTGCTCTAGCAGGACACCTACTGGACGTAAAAATAATAGCTGGCATGAATTTGAAGAGTGTGGCATTTTGCACACAGCCTGTAAATGTCAACAACAAAAGGAGTGTGTAAAACATGTATATTGTAGTGATGGCAGTATACTGTGTATATTTATGCTGGCAGTATGGAAAATGATTATTTGCGGCAAAGTTCGAACCGCTTCATGAACCAGTCACGTGGTACAGCCGGGCAGCGAGGCTTCGGACGTCATCATTTTCAGCTCCTCCCATAAATGAAGCAAGCCTCGATACGCGCTTCGCGGAAACGCCCCCTCCATTACTCGACACACGCTCCGAAGCCTCGATACAGAACGTCCCATCACTAGTTAATATGTGTGCACGCCATATAAACATTGGAAGGTGTGATGGAAAAATGAATACATTTAATAAAGAAACGATATTGAACAATAAGTAGAATATTTTAAAGTAGTGACTGTAAATTAAACTAAAGTGAACAGCGGGTGGTGAGGTGTGGAGCTTACCATGTGTGGCATGCCATCACAAAGTGACACTGTACAATAAATTGTACAGAGGTGCTTACCTGTTTGTTGACTAGTTTAAAATTAATCAACAATAAATTATTTGTCCTGATGTGAGTCTTTAGAACATTTCAGTACTCTGTCTTGGAAAACAAAGTCTTTCCTTATTGGAGCCGCACCAACTTTAGGTCACTTCCTTCTGCTCCACACTGCCAGCTGCTCAGTGATTCAGAATGGTGTAATGCTCAACTTCCCAACTCAAAACCTATCCAGTTGATCAAAATTTGAAGTCCAGAAAAAAAAAGCACTAATTTCATGTTTGACTAATGAGTTTGGCAGGCACGTCTGTTGGATCACTGATGGCTGTGTCTTTTAATTTCTCTTATAGCTGCATTCATTACTGTAGTGCTGATGTCTTTCTTTAAAGAAACTGTTTGAGATTTTAGGGAATTTTGCTTATTTGCTTCCTTGCTGCAAGTAGGATGAAGAGATTGATCCCATTCTCGAGTTTGTTTGGGAAATATATTAAGTTACAGCTATTGGCCAGTTAGCTTAGCATAAAGCTGGCTGATAGTTGTATTTGACAGAAAACTCAGTTAATTACTGAGGAGATAGTTAGATTATTACAGAAAGGAGGCAACATCAATTAATTACTGAGGTAATGCTAAATCAGAAATTAAATCACATATCATGCTTCATCTGTTGGAGCCATTTTTTGGCTGGGTGCAGAGAAGTCCATGCTATCTGCTTATCAGGAAGTGGCTGTGTTTGAAATATAATAGGCTAATAAGCAACTGTTCCAGATGCCCATAGTCTGACATTTGAATTCATCTGTATTTTGGCAAGAAATCAAATAAGCACTTTGGCCAAAATGTTAAACCTGTCCTCACACTTAGCGATGGTGCTCTGAGTACTGACATTTCCCTCTGGCCAAAGCTCGAAGCCTGGAGTTTTGCCAGGTGAAAGAGCCTCTTATGAACTGTCAATATTATGTCATGCTATTACGTCTCACCAGCAGCCGCCTCCTGTTTTCAAAGTAATCCAGAAAGGAGGCAAGGGCACCCTTTGGTGGTGGCGTTGGCTTTTTAGTGGGCTTTGGATAGTCCACTTTGACGCCTTCTTTCCATTTTTCTTTCCCCCAATCTTTCCCTCCTTTCCTGGCTTTCCTCTTCTGTCGGCTTTCTTGGCACCCTTGTCATTCGGTTTCTTCTTCTTGTCATGCTTATCGTGCTTTCCCTTCCTGGTAGGAGTGATAACAGTGATGACTTCTGACTCCTCTGGATTGCTTGCTGTTGGCTTGCTAGGCTCATACTCATACTCATACATGTCTTCATACTCGTTAGTCAACACCAGCGCACAAAAGCAGATATTATTTTTCATTTTCTTCACTGATTCAAACATTGTGAGAATGATTTGGTCTTGAGCTGGTGTCGTGGTAAACTTTTCTTTGTACACACAAAAAATGATGGTGAAATGAGTTATGTTGGCTGCTAAACAGCTATTTCATTTGAAAAGCTCCAATGAAAAGTGCGGTTATCTCCGGGTTTTCGGTGGGTACCGTTCCCTCTCTGCGGTTGTAGTAGTATGGATCAGCGGCCTTTTTGTGGTGGGTTTTCTGGTTGTCGTTGTAGTTGCTCTGGTTGTTGTAGTAGTCGCAGTGGTGGTCGTGGGCTGGGTTGAAACCCAAGTTAGTAAAAATAAAACAAGCCATTAGTAGGATCAAGAAATTGAAAGCCAAAATTGTGTTTCTACAAGAAACTCATATGCTAGGCAGTGAGACAAATAGAATCAAACACAGATGGCCAGGTCAAATTTTATCACCTCCTTACTCCTCCAATTCTAGGGGCGTTATGATAATGATACACAAATCCATACCTTTTCATGTTGAGCATGTGCGTCAAGATTCTAATGGACGTTTTGTTTTTAATACTACAAGGTAACCTACTATCTACTAGACTCAATTTAATTAATACTTATGGCCCAAATGAAGATAATCCACATTTTTATAGCAATTTATTTCTTAAAATTTCAGATTTACAAGGTAAATGTATAATTGCTGGGGATTGCAATTTGCTTTGAACCCACAGAAGGATAAATCGTCAGGCATGGATAACACTTACAATAGAACACTAAAGGTGATCAAACAATTTATGAAGGAGTTCAATATAACCGACATATGGCGCGATCAAAATCCAACCAAATTACAATATTCTTGCTGGTCAGGTACACACAAAGTGTATTCCAGAATAGACTACTTTTTGGTATCAACTGAGCTGGCTCCTTATACAAAAGATATAGTATACAGTATAAGGAAATAATAATATCTGACCATGCAGCCGTTACTTTGACTTTCATAGAGTCAAAACTGATTAAAACTCGAATTGAATGGAGGTTTCAATTGAAGTGGATGCAAGACAAACAGTTTCTTGAGTTTTAGGCAAGCAAATTAATGAATACTTTGAGCACAATTCAAATCAAACATCGGCAAGTGTGAGATGGGACGCCTTCAAGGCATACTTAAGAGGGCAAATTATAAGCTATACTAGTAAGAAAACAAGAGAACGAAACCAAAAGATAAAATATCTGGAATAAAAAAATAAAAATGTTAGAAGAGACCAGCTTTCAATCAGGCCAGAATAAGGAGGACAATGTCAAAGAATTATTACTATTGAGAACGCAATATAACGAAATGACAAGTGAAAAAGCAGCTGTACATTTATTGAGATTAAAGTAACAATCCTATGACCAAGGTGAAAAACCCAGCAAACTCCTGGCTTAGCGTATAAAACAGCAGCAATCTGAAAGGGCAATTACCAAACTTGAAACTTCAAATGGAAATATCATAATAGACCCAATCAAGATAAACAATGCATTTAAAGTTTTTTATGAAACGCTATATAATTCAGAATGCAACAATGAGGGTGCCCGCAGGATTCACCATTATCTCCACTTTTATTCCTTTTAGCTATTGAACCTCTGGCAATAGCGGTTAGAACCAGTGGATAAATACAAGGTGTTAAGATTGGTAGAAAGGAGCATAGAATTGCGTTATTTGCTGATGATGTCATATTATTTTTAAAGCAACTAAAAACTTCTGTGTCTGCTGTAAAGGATTTAATAGACCAGTTTGGGGCCTTCTCAGGGTATAAAGTAAATGTAACAAAATCATCATTAATGTTACTTAAACAAGAGCTTTACTGTTAATTCTGAATTCACTCATCTAGGCATTAAAATAAAAGATGTGGTGGTACTTAAATATAATACAATTCTACAGAAAATTTCCAAAGATCTGGAGCGTTGGATAAGTTTACCACTATCTATAAGTGTTCTTAACTTGGTTGGTCGTCAGAATTTACACCCTTTCGCGGTCGTCGGGACCCAAAATGGTCCCCATCCAAAAGGTGATATAGCAATGGATTTTATGAATTTTTTTTTCATTTTTTTTCACATCAGATCTTTTAAACAACTTCAGACCTATCCACTGATATAAAGTTTTTCATAATTTTTTTCATATTTTTTAGGTTTTTATGGCTTTATTGTCATAAAAACCCCTGTTTTTTGGGGGGTAAAAAATCATAATATGCAATATTTTTAAAAAATGAGTTGCAAATGGAACTACTTGGCATGAAGTTATTAGAGCCTTGGATAGGTAAAAAATTCATAACAGAATTGATTTGGATACTTTATTATTTTTGGAGCAATAAGAGTTTTTCAAATTTACACCCTTTTATGGTCCTCGGGACCCAAAATGGTCCCCATCCAAAAGGTGATATAGCAATGGATTTTATGAATTTTTTTTTCATTTTTTTTCACACCAGATCTTTTAAACAACTTCAGACCTATCCACTGATATAAAGTTTTTCATAATTTTTTTCATATTTTTTAGGTTTTTATGGCTTTATTGTCATAAAAACCCCTGTTTTTTGGGGGGTAAAAAATCATAATATGCAATATTTTTAAAAAATGAGTTGCAAATGGAACTACTTGGCATGAAGTTATTAGAGCCTTGGATAGGTAAAAAATTCATAACAGAATTGATTTGGATACTTTATTATTTTTGGAGCAATAAGAGTTTTTCAAATTTACACCCTTTTATGGTCCTCGGGACCCAAAATGGTCCCCATCCAAAAGGTGATATAGCAATGGATTTTATGAATTTTTTTTTCATTTTTTTTCACATCAGATCTTTTAAACAACTTCAGACCTATCCACTGATATAAAGTTTTTCATAATTTTTTTCATATTTTGTAGGTTTTTATGGCTTTATTGTCATAAAAACCCCTGTTTTTTGGGGGGTAAAAAATCATAATATGCAATATTTTTAAAAAATGAGTTGCAAATGGAACTACTTGGCATGAGGTTATTAGAGCCTTGGATAGGTAAAAAATTCATAACAGAATTGATTTGGATACTTTATTATTTTTGGAGCAATAAGAGTTTTTCAAATTTACACCCTTTTATGGTCCTCGGGACCCAAAATGGTCCCCATCCAAAAGGTGATATAGCAATGGATTTTATGAATTTTTTTTTCATTTTTTTTCACATCAGATCTTTTAAACAACTTCAGACCTATCCACTGATATAAAGTTTTTCATAATTTTTTTCATATTTTTTAGGTTTTTATGGCTTTATTGTCATAAAAACCCCTGTTTTTTGGGGGGTAAAAAACCATAATATGCAATATTTTTAAAAAATGAGTTGCAAATGGAACTACTTGGCATGAGGTTATTAGAGCCTTGGATAGGTAAAGAATTCAGAACAGAATTGATTTGGATGCATTATTATTTTTGGAGCAATAAGAGTTTTTACAATATACATCTATTGGTATCCCTTGGGACCCAAAGGGGTCCCCATCCAAAAGGTGATATAGCAATATCATATATGAATTTTTTTTTCATTTTTTTTCACATCAGATCTTTTAAACAACTTCAGACCTATCCACTGATATAAAGTTTTTCTTAATTTTTTTTTAAATTTTTTTAGGTTTTTATGGCTTTATTGTCATAAAGACCCCTGTTTATATTTTGGGGGGTAAAAAACCATAATATGCAATATTTTCAAAAAATGAGTTGCAAATGGAACTACTTGGCATGAGGTTATTAGAGCCTTGGATAGGTAAAGAATTCAGAATAGAATTGATTTGGATGCATTATTATTTTTGGAGCAATAAGAGTTTTTCAAATTTACACCCTTTTATGGTCCTCGGGACCCAAAATGGTCCCCATCCAAAAGGTGATATAGCAATGGATTTTATGAATTTTTTTTCCAGTTTTTTTCACACCAGATCTTTTAAACAACTTCAGACCTATCCACTGATATAAAGTTTTTCATAATTTTCTCAATATTTTTTATGTTTTTATGGCTTTATTGTCATAAAGACCCCTGTTTATTTTCTTTGGGGGGTAAAAAACCATAATATGCAATATTTTCAAAAAATGAGTTGCAAATGGAACTACTTGGCATGAGGTTATTAGAGCCTTGGATAGGTAAAGAATTCAGAATAGAATTGATTTGGATGCATTATTATTTTTGGAGCAATAAGAGTTTTTGCAATATACTTCCATTGGTATCCCTCGGGACCCAAAATGGTCCCCATCCAAAAGGTGATATAGCAATGAATTTTATGAATTGATTTTTCATTTTTTTTCACATCAGATCTTTTAAACAACTTCAGACCTAACCACAGATATAAAGTTTTTCATAAATTTGTAAATATTTTTTATGTTTTTATAGCTTTATTGTCATAAAGACCCCTGTTTATTTTTTATTTATTTATTTTGGGGGGGGGGGGGGGGGAACCCGTAATATATATTATAAATATATTCTCAATCACATTCACACCACTCTCTTATATCAGTTCCACTACATCGAGACTATTTTATGGTGGTCAGCTGTTTTATTGTCATGTATTTTGCATAATAAGATAACCATGTCCTGCATTCAAAACCACTGAAAATGTCTATGGTGGTGCTGTACCTAATATTGTGCTCATTGGATCCAAAACATATTTTTCCTTTATTTTGAAGCCTGAGGCTTAGATCCATTAGGTATTCACGAGAAAAAAATTATCACATGTCAGGATTACAGTATATCGAAAATATGTGATTATAAAGGGAGTCAATGGGACCCAAAATGGTACGAGGACCACAGATGGTAACACTTATGTGAATCTCCTTTACTATACACAACACCATAGAGGGGATCAATGAATTTTAAAAATAATGCTAAAATGCAACTCCTAGCCAAGTTTCATGCAACTAGTCTTTAAAATGACTGATATATTGAGAATCAAAAATCCAAGGGGACCCAAAAGGGTCCCTATTTTGACGATGACCATCAGAGGGTTAAAATAAATGTATTACCTAAACTCTTGTATATGTTTCAGAATGTCCCACTGGCTCCTCCTGCTGGATTGTTTACCAAACTAGCGTCATTAATCAGAGAGTTTATTTGGAACAAGAAGCATCCCCGCATTTGTTTGTCTTTGTTGTATCTTGCCTTTGATACAGGGGGGTTGAAATGCCCCAACTTTTACTGGTACTATCTGGCTATTCATCTAAGGACAATAATGTTTTATTTTTCATCCCCAAAACACCCCGTCTTGGGTGGGGATGGAAGCAAATTCTCTTAAAATGCCATTAAACTTGTACTTATACTCTGCACAGCCAAAACAATTAAAGAAAGAAACAAATAATCCTATAGTCCGAAATATGATTGAAGTTTGGTTTACAATAAAAGAAATTTTGAATATTAAGAATAATCTCTCTCATTTTAGTCCTATTTGGGGAAAATGCCTTATTTGCACCAGGAAATATGGACGCAGGGTTCCAGGGTTGGGCAGAAAAAGGTGTTAGGAAAGTGGGTGATCTTTTTTGTGATGGAATAATGGTTCCATTTGAGGATTTAGCCTCAAAATTTCAAATCCTCCAAAAACACTTCTTTAAGCATTTACAGATTTGAAGCTTCATTTCTTCCATGCAAAATCAGTCTCTCAACCTTCCCCAGTTAACTAATTTAGAGGAGTTAATGGTGGAGGGAAAAAAAGTGGTAACAAAGGCTTAATTTCAACATTCTATAACTGGATTGTCTCTGCCTCCCCAGAAACATCAGTTTCTAAGTTATAATCTTGGAGAAATGACCTAAATATTAATATTTCTGAGGAGACATGGAAGTCAATTTGCTTAAAATGACCCCAGGTATTTAAACTCATTTACCTTTAATACCTTTACTCCTTGCATATTTCAGATGAGCTGACCATCTGATGTAAAAGAATACATATTTTGGTCAAGGCATTGAAATCGAGGACAATTTTGACCTTTTCCGTGGCCAGTGGTCAGTGAAAACACTAAAAACAAGTACAAGAACATACATTACATACTTTTCTCTTGCGCAACTGGTATGTCACTTTTTGTAGATGCTCCACCTCCTTTTTCAAATCCTGTTTAGTTTCTCTTATTGTGGCTCCGGCACTACCGGCACCCTCACCCTGACCTGGGCTCACCATCTGTTTATGGTACAAATTAAATATGTTTTGTTCATGATGGAGTAAATGATTATATATGAAAGAAGTCCAAACAATCAAAACTCTTACCAAGGGAATCAGGGCACACATTGTTACTGCTACACTGGAAGAGCATTCTGTCTAAAAGCTCCTCTGTTCCTGATGACTGCTGCTCTTGCTGGGAAGCATGTATAATGTAAACAGAATTGGTCCTAGCACTGAACCCTGTGGAACTCCATAAGTAACCTCAGTGTGTGAAGAGGACTCTCCATTTACATGCACAAATTAATTAATTATCGGAAATAATTAATTACATAAATATTTACAACAAATGTAATTAATTAATTATTGACACATTTAATTATTTATTTATTTATTTATTTCACATTTTAATTAATTATTGCCACATTTAAATAATTATTTGATTGTGTATTTAATTAATTCATTTTGGCACAGTTGACTCCTTCAGGTCTCACCATGAAATAATTTTATCTGTCAACCTCACCCATCAAACTCAGGAGGCGGGGTTAACACTGATCGAGTCAAAACCATTGCTTTGGCCTGGTGGCCATTGTTTCTAGCACACAACAACCGGCATGTGGAAACTCACAGAACTGAACTTTGAAAAACCCTGTTTGTGTGTCACCAAATACCGTTTTAATATTTTTTTTAGCGAGAATGTTGTGATTTAATCTTCATATGTCTGGTCGGTTTGTCAAGATACAGCCTCTTTGCAAAAGTGCTTCGATGATTTTGGAGATGTCTGCCCAGGATAGACCCGTTCGCCTCGCAAGCAATCAAGTTGTTATTACCACTGACAAAGCGCAGGCCCCGGTACACAGCTGTAATAACCCCCGCTGACACTGACTTCTTTTACTGAGGTTATATTTATCGGGGTTTTATTTCCTGATGTTCTTATGTGTCCTACGTGTTTCAGTCGCCAATTCTGAATTATAACTAACATTAAAAACATGTTTAAGGAGGAGAGAGAGCAAATAAATTTGATTAACAGCTGATCTTTGGGCTTTTGTTCAGTAATCAGCGTGACCTGCGTATAAACGTATAAAAGAGATAACGTTGGTGTTTCCGTCATGTAGTAACTGCTGGCTTTAACTGTACAAAGGTTGTTCGACACTATGAAACACATACAGACTTCATGATGTTCGGCTAATATTTTTATTGTGAATAGTAATCATGAGGGTAAACGGACCTGTACACCACGGAGCGAGGTCAGCATATCCACGATATCTTCAGCTCTATGAGTTAACAGTTTCCCAGCTGACTAGTCTAACTGACATCTACGAATATGTCACGGGTCATATCAATATGATTTTACAGAAGATCATCCTTATTACTGCCAACTATTCCAGAGACGTGAAAATCTACAGCATAAAGAACAAAAAAATATAGCAGTCTAACGCAACACTGTAACAGAGATGAACCGTCAGTTTGTCGCAGATCAAAGTGGAATGAAAGTGATTGGTTGAACAGGTGTTCGTGATCTGTGTTTTCTGCATTTTCATCAGCGTAAGAGACTCAGCAGCAGATTAGAATAACAGTTACACATTTAATAAATCACCAAATGAATACACGCAAGAAACGAGCAAACCTGTTCCGACAATTTGAGTTTGTGTTCCCTCAGCTGCAGACTCGCTGCTGTTTAAATGTTTGAGAGGAAGATTAGATATAAAGCAAACGTCAAACATAGACTCAGTCTGCGTTCACATTTGATATGAGGCCAGGACGGATAATGGCTGTGTCCTGTTTGAAGATCATATATGTAAAATTGTTGTCTGACCTCCGTCGATCCAGCCGCTCAGAGTCCGTGGTTACCATGGTTACTGTATAAGCACCTATAATGTAAACAGCTGACACAGGGGAAACCTACCGGGAGCATGGGTGTTTATGGTTTTCATTGCAAAAGAACCGTCTGTCTATGTTTCAGTGCCCTGGTCTGCCACAGTTTCCACCAGCCCCACTCCAGTCTCAGCAGTTTAGTGACCTGACTGTTCCATTTTTAACTTTTGGTGTTTCTGCCTATCACAAGATTGATAACTTCAGTCAGCACTGTAGTGCATCATTCTCACATCAGAGGGACATTTGAATACTGTTTTATACAGCATATGACTGGAAGATGAATATCAAGCAGGCATAAGTGTGATGTTGATTGAACTGAGATCTCCTACTGTCATTTCTGTTGCTGGAGATGTCCACTCTAATTTAATTTAATTTAATTAGTTTGCTGCTTTGAATTATATGCAAACATGTCCATGTGGATTATATAAGTTGCTTGAGGAAGAGAAAATATGTTCATCAAAAGAAGACAGTTGAGGTATCTAACCAGGATTCCTCCTGGACTCCTTGGTAGGTGAGATGTTTTTGGCCATGTCCTACTGGGAGGAGGTCTCAGCGGGCTTGGGGAATACTGTGTCCTCCAGGATGAGCTGGAAGGCATGGCTGGGTTGAAGGAAGTCTGTCAAATTGATAAGCAGAGGAAGTGGTGCAGCACCTGGTTCTGTTTGTAGAAGCTCAGATGTAGGGGCAGCCAATCAGATGAAAGCTGGCGTAAATAGAGGAGGGGTTGGGGTGGGGGCTCCAAAAGACTGTAGCATGCAAAACCACTACTTTGTACAATTTCTGTCGTCTACAGACAAAATCATCTTAACTTGTGATCTTGTAAGCTGCTGGTACTTGAGTTGTTTAATGCCTTTGAACAGAGCCTGGTGGGTATTTGGTCCTGCTTCTGGCATCAGTGCTAAGTTACACTAATCCAGCTGCTGGGTGTAATTTGTTATTAACTGGACTAGTTCATTTATCTATCTCTAGTATGCATTTGAAGAACTCATAATCTTCTGTGTTCTCCCTAGCTGCCCTGGGCTTATCCGTGGCCTTCATCTTAAAATTCAGAGACAACATGTTATGCCTAGTGCGATTTTTTTTGAAAAGTAAAATTGGTCCCCTGGAAGTGACTTTTCCTGACAACGTGTGTAAATGTGTGTGTCGACTTGATGCCCTACTGGTGAAATGTGGTATTGCAAGTGTGTAAAATTGGACCGGTGGGGCCATTTTCCTGACAAAGTGTAAACTTTTAAACTAACTATAACTTTATATTTTATGAATGCATTTACATCAAATGCATTTCTTAATGATCTGGGTGGAGTTTTGAAAGGCTGAGCATTCTGATATGTCACTCCTACGCGAATAGGCCCCCCAAAATGTACTTTCAAACTCCCCTATACAATTGCATTGCCTTTTCTCCTAACTTTGCAGTCATGCTGTGAGTCACAGGAGGGGCGTAGAGGGTCAGAAATCGGGTCACTTCTTCGCCAAATCACCCTCTTCAAGGCATAAGTGTTTGCATTCTGATACGTCACTCCTACGCGATTAGGCCCCCCAAAATGTACTTTCAAATTCCCCTATACATTTGTATTGCCTTTTCCACTAACTTTGCCGTCATGCTGTGAGTCACAGGAGGGGCGTAGAGGGTCAGAAATCGGGTCACTTCTTCGCCAAATCACCCTCTTCAAGGCATAAGTGTTTGCATTCTGATACGTCACTCCTACGCGATTAGGCCCCCAAAATGTTCTTTACAGTGGTGACCTTTGACCCCCTGGTTCTCCAGACTTCCAGAGGGCCTTCTAAAGGCCCTGAATCCCAGCCAACAGGCACCTTTCTTGGCATCCCAAGATGCAATGACCCACTGCTGATTTTCAGGACCACGGGTAAGGCCTGCAAGGACTTTTGAAAAAAACTGACAGCTTTCATCCTTTTTGAGTCAGAGGGGTCGCAAGGGGGAAAGGTGAAATGCATGTATAAAAGTGGAAGATAAGTGCGTATGCTGGTGATGGCAGGAAAGACAGAACAATGTGAAATTCAACATGCTTTTACTCTTTGATAACCCCTTCTAGAATCTTGAGTTTGAAACACATGCAGCCATGGGTTTGATGTTTTCCTGACTATTTAGCAAGTTTTGGAGGGAAAACGTGAAAAAGAACTTTCTAGTAGGGCTGGGCCATATTATACCGTTCACGGTAATACCGGTATAATGTTCTGCAACGATAAGAAAATAAAATATCGTGATAGAATATGAGTAAAATGGGCATGCGCAGTGCCTTTGTTTTCATATGCACAGGGCCAAAAAAGCATGGCGGTAACAGAGAATGAGAAGGGGGAAAGCTGATCGTTGAGTGAAACGGATGAACCAGAATTGGTTTGTAAAAATGGTAACTGGTTTGGTGTTTGTCCGTCAGATACACACCAAAGCACATTTCTTTTATAGAACATCCAAGCGGGACATCATTATTACCGTAATTGTCGGCAATTTTCTCAAAACTCAACAATGCACCTTATAATCAATCCTGTGTGCCTTATGTATGAATTCTGCATTCCGTACCATTGATTCATTAATGTTGAATTGTCTCGCAGCTGCTCTATTCCCATGTTGTTGCAGTATATTAATAACTATTGTGGATGGATTATCTCAGTTGTTCTCCCAACTGAAGTTTGGTCCGTTTATATCATCCTGCCATGCAATTGAATTTGTCCCTAACCACCAGAAACCCTCACGTTAACTTTTATCGAATGGAAAAAAGTTAGCGTTCATCGTCCAGCTTCACTGTGTTAATGTTATGCTAACATAACTGTGTCGCTAGCGATCATGTAGCACATCATTAAATACCAGCTAGTCCAACTTCAGTAACCCTACAAAAGTCACTGCTGTTTAGTTAATTTATGTTGGAAGTGATGGCAGAGCTGTATGTTTTAATTTGTTTCAGAAATCTCTCAGTCAGAACATGCTATATCATGTTTAGGTGGAAACTAGCTAGCTAACTTCCTGTTAACTTCTAACTCTGTTAAATTTAATAAATTCTGTTTTTATGGATGCCTGGATGTTAAACTTAGTTGTTACACCTGGTAAATCAGCCAGACTGATCATTTCATTAAAGATGAAAGAATTTAGACAGTTTTAACTCTCAGTGATGCTGCAGCGTTCGTTTGCCTTTGGGACCTGAAGACAGACAGAGTTTAGGACCCAGTTACTCCGCAAAGCTCTTGACTATGGCAGCCGTAATGCTCCGACAATCCATCAAGCGGTGCAGCTTCATAGCTTACCCAAGTCGTACCAAATCATTTTGTGACAGATTTTTGAGGGCCGTGTAACACATAAAATCTGTTCGAGGTCAGTAAGCACAACCAGAATTCATACATAAGACGCACTGTCGATTTTTGAGAAAATTAAAGGATTTTAAGTGAGCCTCATAGTGTGGAAAATACATTATACAGAAGAAAAGAATATATCGCCATATATATTGTTACCGCACATGCTTCAAATTATACCGCAATATGGATTTTAGGCCATATAGCCCAGCCCTACATAGAAGTAATTTTCCTTTATATGTCTACTGTCTTTAGCTTATTAATACAATAAAGATAAAGTTAAAGAGGTAATACCTTTAAAAGTAAGGGGGGAAAAACTCAAGGTTGCATTCAAAGGTGGACTGTGGGGTATTTCATTTAAAAAAATTATATGAATCAATCAATCAATCAATCAATCAATCAATACTTTACAATTTATATTGCACATTTAAAGACCAGAGGTACACCAAAGTGCTTCTCAAGAGTAAAATATGAAATAAAATTTATTACATATGGGTACGATAGCTGAGTATAAATACACTTCTCAGAAAAAAGTGCTAATTAACCCGGCAGTACTATGTTAAAAGAAATATTTCACTCCTGTTGTAAAAAACCCTGTAACACAGTAGGTTAAAACTACATACAGATGCAATAAAAGTACAGTGTATCAATTATATTTTAAAAGATTGAATAGATTCCGATGTGCAAATATCAGCTGGAAGACTGTTCCAGAGGTTAGGTGCAGCAATGTCAAAGGCATGATCACCTCTGGTTTTCAGCCAGGACCTAAGTTGCACCAAGAGCATTTGACTCGATGATAGAATTGCTCTCCTAGGTGTATACAGGCGGAGAAGTTCAGTTAAATAGCAAGGCGCAATATTATTTATCATTTTGAAGCAATAAAATCTTAAAATCAATCCAATATTTAGTGGGCACCGAATGTAGGTCAGCAAGGTTTGGGGTAATAGAATCAAACCTAGTACCAGTTAAAAGGCGTGCCACTGCATTTTGGAAAAGTTGTAGTTTTTGAAGAAGGTCAGATTGGAGGCCCAGGTAAAGGGAGTTGCAATAGTCTAATCTTGAAGTAACAAAGGCATGGATAAGTTTTGCAAGATTTGTCGTAGTTGGTAAAAGCTAGACTGTACTAAAGAGGACACTTGTTTATCAAGTTTAAAGGAACTGTCCATAAGAACACCTAAGTTACGTACTGTATCAGAGAGAGGTAGCAAAGGGCCCAAATATATCGGCTAGTTCTCCCCGAGGGATGTGGCTATCAAAGACAATTATTTCTGTTATCTTTTTATTTAGAAAAAGGGAGTTACTCTATAACCAGCCTTTGACCTCCCTCATACAATCAAGAAAGCAGCGTAGTGAAGATGGAATATCGTCAGTCAGATAAAAATAGATTTGAATATCATCAGCATAAAAATGAAAAGAAATGTTATATTTGTCAAATATAGAGCCCACAGTTGGAATGTACAATGAGACCAACATAGGGCCCAGAACAGACGCCTGGGGCACACCACAATGAAAAGGGGTAACAGAAGAAGAGTAGCTCCTCATCGCAACAAAAAAGGAACTATCCAAAAGATACAATTGAAACCATTCAAGGGCGCTTCCTTTAATGCCTACTAAACATTCTAGTCTTGTTAGCAGAATGCTGTGGTCCACCACATCAAAGGCTGAAGACAAGTTCAGTAAAACCAAGAACACAGGGCTCCCTAAATCCGCAATTAAAAGGTCATTTAAGCTCTGCGCAAAGCCGTTTCAGTACTATGACGTGGTTTAAACTAGAGATGGCACGATACCACATTTTTATGTCCGATACCGATGCCGATATCATAAATTTGGATATCTGCTGATACCGATATGAATCCTATAGTGTTTTTTAATCAATAAAACTGTTTTCTTAATATATTGCTGCATTTTGTATAAGTTCAAACACAAGTTTAAATAAACAACAACACTAAAGCTATTCTGTTACACCTGTATCTAAAGAATACACTGCACCCAAAATATTTCATAGTTCAGCAACACTGATCAATCTAATAAACTTAAACCTACTCCATCCTCCCTATTCTGGTATTTTTAAAGAGTACTTAGCAGAAATATTAAGCAACCTAACTAATAGGGTTGCAAACTCCCAGCAAAAAAAAAATAGGGAAACACCCCCCACCCTCCACCTCATGATGCTTAATCGACATAATCAACTTTAATTTGATGCAGTGTGGAAAAAAAATGCACAGAAATGAATTATTTTTCAAGAATAATTATATAGATTAAACATCTTTCTTCAACAGAATTGCAGACTGCACAGATGGTACCTTGCCAAAGGAAAAAGTAGTATAGCTTACTAAGGGTATATTAGACTTAACAGTTACCCCCGCGACCCGGCCTCGAATAAAGCGGATGAAGATGGATGGATGATATTAAAATATTAAAACTTTGTGCGTAATATTCAGATAATTATTTATTAAAAGCTAGACATTTTAAATGAGAATAAGAAAGAAAAGTATGTCTTTGTGCCTCCTTTTCCCTGTTCATGCCCGATCGGCCCCCCTGGCTACACTTTGCTAGATTTGCCCCTGCACAGTTACCAGCCGTCAGCTGCGTAGAAAAAGATCCTGGTGTAGAAAGTTATATTAAATAAATTTTAACAAAATATTATCGAGCTTAAACGTGCTGCTGTTGTTCAGCCGCTGGTTTCCTTTTTCTGGCGCAAAGTGGGCCAAAAACAAACAAGAGAGACGAACTTGCGACAGAAAAGCCGATCAGCTGATCATTAAGCAGTTTCACGATTGAAGTAGGAGCGGGAGAGATAGAGGCAGTCTCCATAAATCGGTTGGAGACTGCCAACGTGGGAATGCTTTACAAACATTCAGAGATGAACTTACACACTTGCTTTACTTCTCTCTGGGATCACTTCCTCAGAGATGAAATGCAGGTTTGGTAGTGAGGCTACAAATACACACAGCCGCTCTATCATGTGAGCACACTGCTCCAACGTGCTACGGTTATGAGCCGAGTTACGCCGTGTCGCAAGTTTTGTGAGGTGCTTTTTTGATATTTAATGGATCGGATTACATTTTTTTATTTCTCTCCGATATCCGATCCAGTAATTTACGTCAGTATCGGACCGATACCGATACGTAATATTGGATCAGTCCATCTCCAGTTTAAACCCAGACTAAAATCTGTGCTATTTCGATTAGCATCTAAAAAGCCTGGTAATTGCTGACGAACTACATGTAATAATAATGGATTGCATTTATATAGCGCTTTTTGAGACCCTCAAAGCGCTTTACAATACCACTATTCATTCACTCTCACATTCATACACTGGTGGAGGCAAGCTACAGTTGTAGCCACAGCTGCCCTGGGGCAGACTGACAGAAGCGAGGCTGCCATATCGCAAGACACTTCACCATGGTAGGTGAAGTGTCTTGCCCAAGGACACAACGACCAGGACTGTCCGAACTGGGGCTCGAACCGGCAACCTTCCAATCACAAGACAAACTGCCAACTCTTGAGCCACGATCGCTCCAATATTCCTGTGCTTAAACTGCTGTTTTAAAAATAAGTGATCCATTTTCCTTTTTTGGATTTGTTTTTTAATAATTTGTTTTGATTGACAAATAAAATTTAAAATACACAAAGACAATCAACAGTGAAACAAAAGCAAGCCTACATGAAACAAATGTGTGCAGATGAGAGTAAGCTGACATTTCCAGACTTTTCTGGTCCCCATGATGACCATGCCCATCCCCCAATAAAGTGTGTGCCTCAGCAGGTGGAGAGAATCTTGTTTGCAAAGGTTACACCTTTCCTGAATTTTGCGGTCCCCACGTTACCCATCAGTTTAGCTCCACCCCTGCAGACACTCATTTCAGCACGTGTAGCGATGTTAGACGGAAAAATCGATTTGTGCAAGGACAGCGATTACTCGATGGAAAGCAGGTAAGTCCACTCAAAACTTTATTATTCTCAATAGATGCAGGGACGTTCCAGAAATATTTTTAGCTTTTTATGAGTTAAATTTCTTAACTATACGATTTTTTTCGTAGGTGGTGTGAGGTTAGCTAGCTAGGCTAGTTAATTAGCTAGCTGCGGCCTAAGGCTTACTGAGGGACGACGATGGCTCATTGACACTCGTTTGGTTGTTTATTTACTGGGTGCTTAATTTGACCTATTTTACATTGGAACTAATTTTAAAAGCCTAAAATCTTATTGAGATGCTCAGGTATTCGGTGATGGAGTTGGCGAAATATGGCGTTATTTTTGTGCCACTATTTTGAGCGCACGTCAAAAGATTTTCCAAGTACAAGTGTTGCATTTTGAAGAGAAATTTATTTTGAGCGAAGAAAAGCTAAATTCCAGCAAACAAAATTCATTGCTGCGTGCAAAAAATGTATTTCAGTGTTTGCTATTATCCATATACACACACAATAACAGCCCCTCTCGCTCAGTTTTTGCATTTGCTCTTGCTAAGATCTCTGTGGACCCGCTCGCAGTGTGTCGCTCGCGCTCTCAACATCTCTGGCCATGTGCGTTCAACTCTTTCTGTACAGTGTTATATTTGTGCCACAGAATGCGTTTAGTCCAAAACTCAAACGAGGGAGTGGAAGAGGAGTGCAGAGTGGCGGAGTTAGATATATCACTCTCTTTCGATCACAAAATAAACTTTTAAGATATTTTAAGGCTAGAATGTTGCTGTGTAAACTTCAAATATGTGCTCGATTTAGAGAGACACCACATATTTGCATTGTGTTCTAACGTTTTCGGACATGCCTGTTAGCCACCAGCTGACCGCACAGCTGAAGTGGCCATCGGCTGATAGTGATTTTTCGTTTTTATGTTTGTTTGTTTTTGTAACGGTATTGTCACGGCTGGCGGGGTGAGCCGTGTGGTGTAGGAGAAAAAGGACCCAAAATGCAGGCAGTGGACTGGTGATGAGAGTGATGATTTATTTACAGAAGAGGAGCGACCGAACAGGCAGTGAGAAAAGACAAATGACTGAAAAAACCTAGACTGGAAAAACTAAATGACAAACCTAAGCATGAAACGTGGGCTGAGAATGCAGAGAGACGTAGTTACACCGAGAAACACAGACGATCCGACGATGAACAGAAGCCAACACAATGAAACAAAACCACTAACACATAGCAAACCTAAACAAAAGACTCCCTCGTTTGAGTTTTGGACTAAACGCATTCTGTGGCACAAATATAACACTGTACAGAAAGAGTTGAACGCACATGGCCAGAGATGTTGAGAGCGCGAGCGACACACTGCGAGCGGGTCCACAGAGATCTTAGCAAGAGCAAATGCAAAAACTGAGCGAGAG
The DNA here is from genome assembly GCF_057381915.1 of Diplotaxodon limnothrissa. NCBI lineage: Eukaryota > Metazoa > Chordata > Actinopteri > Cichliformes > Cichlidae > Diplotaxodon > Diplotaxodon limnothrissa. The sequence continues at coordinate 870,417 of NW_028188561.1, read as the reverse complement.
GGGCTGTTATTGTGTGTGTATATGGATAATAGCAAACACTGAAATACATTTTTTGCACGCAGCAATGAATTTTGTTTGCTCGAAATGATTTTCTCCTCAAAATGCAGTACTTGCAAATTGTTTTTACTTGCGCTCAAAATAGTGGCACAAAAATAATGCCATAGAAAAAGTGGATGGAAGCTGTGAATACAAATATTTATTTATTTATTTTTTAACATGGTCAGCATGTTTAACATTCACGTTCAGTTGCAGTGATTCTGTATAGCTTGTCTTCTGAGTAATTCTGATTAGTTCCTGTTTGTTTTAAATCCATATAGTTATCTATTTGTTTAACATCACACTGTGCCTGGAGACCAAGGTCAGGTGCATGAGGCCTAGTAAAACTACATTTGTGTAGAAACATGGAGTCTGCTCAACCCACTGCCATCTCAGCAGTTTTATTGAAACAAAACAGCTGCTTCTGTTCCCTAGTTTGGTAAATGGCCGGCACTGTGGACTAGGGCTGCCACGATTAGTCGACTAGTCACGATTACGTCGACTATCAAAATCGTCGACGACAAATTTAATAGTCGACACGTCGTTTGAAGGTTTGTAAGATCGCAAAACACGCAGGAATAAGTAGGATTTAAGAGTGTAATAACGGACTGAAACAGAAGATGGCAGCACTGCATGTACAAGGATGCCAGCTGCCGTTAAACCCCGAAGAAGAAGAAGCTGTGTCCCAGAATTCATAGCGCAGCCCAGCTCAGTCTCCAACAATGGTGGCAGCTAGTTAGTTTTAATATTACTCTTATTATTCTTTCTGGGTCACAAAATAAACGTTTAACATATTTCTAGGCGAGAATGTAGCTGTGTAACCCTCAAATATCTGCTCAGTTTATCAAGACGCATATTTTCAAAAGCGCTCCGACGTTTTCGGAGATGTCTGTTGCCCACTAGCTCGATAGCTAGCTGGGTTGCAAGGCTCGGTAGAGCCGTGAGAACACCGGACTCCCGGCAAATCGTTTTCAAACCCACCGCCGTCTTTCGCTACTCAGGTTAAACATATATATAAGTCACTTAGATAACTTAAACATGTTATTGTTTGGCTTTCAGTATTTTATTTGTTCCTGAGTAAATCGGTTTGGCTGAGATTAAAGTTATAGTTTTTACACAGCTGAATAAACGTCAAGCAGACAGCTGATTATCAGAAGTGTGAGATGCTGGAGAATTTACTCCGGTGTCCTGTTATATTTTAGATAGCAAGGAGTTTATTAAACTTCACCGAAACAATCTGCAAATTTCATTAAAATTTAATAAACTATCATCTTGTCTTTATTTTTAGTTAGCACAGACCTTAAACACTTAAAGCTGTAAGCTAATGATAGTTATATAAGAGCAGATGCTGCTGGTGCAATAAGCTGTACGTTTTACGTCCAATGGATGATGACATGATTAGTTGACTAATCGCAAAAATAATCGGTGACTAGTCGACTATCAAAATAATCGTTTGTGGCAGCCCTACTGTGGACCTTTTTAGATGATCTGGACCACAGCAGTCTTTAATGGCTGCGTCTTCAGAATTAGTATGCACATATGTAAAATTAGTTAAGTCATCTGTCTGGGCTCAGTTAGAGAGGTAAACAAAACGCACATGCCTGGTGTGTAACATGGACAGAACCATGGGTTTTCCATGCGTGGAACGTGCACGCAGCTACAGATCCTGTTTGGATCCGTGCAAGTCGGCAGAGCAAAGAGCTGCGGCTCTGTAGAAACTGTTTTCTTCTAAGCTGACATGCTTGACGATTTGTGTGGTGCATGCACCTGTGTGGGGAGCCTGCCATGAATATTTAAATATGAGTTAAGGAGAGGGTCACTTGCTGTGGGGGGATAGAACTGTGCACCTACAGGATAACTGCTTACAACAACACAGCTGTGGATTTAGGGAGAGAACATACATGTAAATAGAAACTGTTAAAAAAAACCCAGTTTAATCAACTCAGTAAAGTTTATTATTGCTGAGAACTTGTGCTTTTTCAGAAATACAGTATGTATGGCTTTTACTGTGATACCTCTGCATGCATGTATATTTAATGTAATTTTCTCATGTCTAACTGGTACACTATCCAGATTCAAAAAACGTTTGGATCACCTGAGGGATCATCATGAAAAGTGCTCAGAGAAGTACACTAAGTACATCAATGCCCAACAGGTAATGTAAATCTGCTCATGCAACTGTTTTTTGGATGCATTATATTGTGAGCCAAAGACCACATGACCGGTTAGTGTTCTGAATCAACAGAAAATTCGCTTGATCAGTATGTCGTTATTTTTGTGCCACTATTCTGATCGCATGTAAAAACAATTTGAGTGCACGTAAACATTTTTTGCAAGTACAAGTGTTGCATTTTGAGGAGAAATTTTTTGTGAGCAAAGAAAAGCTAAACCAGAGAGAGTAATATTTCAAACTCTGCCACTTTGCGTTCCTCCGCCACTGCCTCATTTGGGTTTTGTTTGCTCGAATTTAGCTTTTCTTCACTCAAAATAAATTTCTCCTCAAAATGCAACACTTGGACTTGCAAGGGTATTTTTATTTTTTATTTTTTTAAATTTCGTGCGCTCAAAATAGTGGCACAAAAATAACGCCATAGATCAGTTGTAGGTTTAGCTTCATGTTTCCTGAGAAAGTGATACAAGCTTATTTTGCACCAGTCTAGTGTAAGTGTAGCTGCAGTTTACATTATTTTATCTTTTGTTCTGTTTGGAGCGGTGCTTGCTGGATTTAAAGCTGATCTCAATCCAGAGGCCTGCATTCTGTTAAGTGAGGCTTTAACATGTGTTCATGTGTGAAGAAAATGCTTTTTTTTTTTTTAATTTTTATTTAAAGCTGCGTACAGTTTTGCATGGCCCTCGCCTCTTTCCCATATTTCCATACACAACTGCTAATTTGCTGCCCAGTGCAGGTCATCAGAGCAGTAGCATGTTTTTGCTCAGGTAGAAGGACATGTAGGTTGTGAGTCAAAGTGTGGGTTTTTAACAAAGTGTTGGTCTCCTGGGCCCTGTTTCAGGAAGCTGGTTTGGAAAACTCAGAGTGAAAAACGATACGCAGGGTTGAGTAACCCCGAACTGTCCAACCCGGAATATTCGGTTTCAGAAAGGCTGATAACAAGTAGTTCAATCAACGCGGAGTTGCTTTAACCCCAAGTCAAGCGCGCGGACGAGGATACATAAAGCCCTGATAAGCGGAGCACAGATTAAGCGAGTCACCATGGAGATGGAGGGAAAGAAGGCGCGGTCAATGTATTTCACAGCGCGTGAGGCCGAAATTCTGATGGCAGCATATGCCGATAACATGCAAATTACGCGGAAAAAAGTAACACAGCCACAGCTGCAAAAGACAGGGAGCATGCATGGCAAAACATAGCCGACAGAGTCAATGCGTGAGTGTTAATTTAAACATTGATCTAGTGATTTCCACCCATTTAACACGTTATTTTATCATATGTTATTTTATTTGTTATTTCATACATTCTATTTTGTGAAGTGATGTGAGCGCAGGTGCAACCCAACAGGCCCCAAACGTGCCTGGCAGCAAGTAAAAATGAAATATAAAAATATAGTCCAAACAGGTAAGGTGTAATTGTATTATGAGCCATAGTGCTTGGTCTGTTTGTCCCATGTAAATCAATTGCAGTTAGAGGCTACATTAATTTCCTTTCTGTAAGCACTTATTGAAATTATCTGAGCACATTACAAGTACATATTTGCTTACTCTGTATGCTCAAATGTGGCCCGTTATAGCCAACAGAAAAAAAGCGGAGGCCCGAAAAACAGGTGGGGGTCCTCCACCACCACCACTCACAGAGGCTGAGCAGTTGGCCCTCAGCCAAAACAGTGGGCGCCCTGTGGCCGAAGGCATCTCTGCGGGGACATCCTCTGAGTCAATAACCCCGCAAGACACAAGTGCCTACATAGGGGGTAAATTCTAAATAATACATGATGTGCATACATCCTTTCTTCACAGTCACCTTCGCAGTGCTACTCATTCATTTGATAAACTCTTTACCATAATGGATTATTTTGTAGTGAAGTTATTTTCCTACTGATTTTGCCTTCCCTCAGTCTTGGTTGTCTTTGAGAGCATAATGACAATGAAGTGTAAGGTGATTGGTATGTTTGTTAATTGCCATTTGGTCCCTTGTAAGTTATAAGTGACCTGTATGAACCTCATATTCTATCAGTTGATGGTGGTGGTGTACTGCATCTGGTGCAGCCTCCTGTTGAGCCAGACCAACATGCAGTTGTGAGTAATACTCCACAGATTATATGAGTTTACAGTAGAACAGCAATGTTGTTTATTTCTTTACTACAGGAAAATAATGAAGAAACATTGACAGCTGTTACAGAGGAGGAAGCAACAGAGACACTTTATGAGGTTTACATCTTTTAATACTTTGTGTACAGGAAATACAGGCGACCAATAAAGCCAGTTGAACAAAAAATCTGTTTATTCTTCTTTCAACATGTTGAGGTGATGGGTCAAAAGAAATGATTGTGACATATGGTGTCTCTGACTGCGCTTCCATCTTGTATGTCCGTGGGAGGGTCAGGATGTTCATGGTTTGGATCACTGCTGATGTTTGGTACAGAAGGACAGTGTTCTCCTCTAATTGTGGCAATGTTGTGAAGAATCACACATGCCACAATAATGTCACATGCCCTTTCTGGGGTGACCCTGAGTCTTTGCAGGCACTGGAACCGGGCCTTAAGCATTCCGATAGTCATTTCAATTCTGGCTCTTGTCCTGCAATGAGCCAGATTATATCGCTGCTGTGGGCCCGGTTCAGGGTCAGGGTAAGGGGTAAGCAAGTAGCCAGTGAACTCTCCTAAGACAGAAGGATACACACTTCAGTTCAAATGTCCCTGAAGCAATTGGTCTTTATATATTTTAAAGTATTCTCAACTCACCATGTCCAAATTTTGTGCTCAGTGTACATTCACGGAATATTTGTGAGTCATGGACAGAGCCTGGCCACTTGGCTTCCACATTTGTGTTAATATATGATCTTCACAGTGCAGAGAACACAAATTAGCATCCATTACTATGATGACATAATTTGTTAGTTTGAAATGCTACAGGGAACTATGTACCTGTACATTAATGCTGTGGAAAGACTTCCTGTTCACATAGTCTCCTTCATTTACTAAAGAAGCAATGATTGGAATGTGTACAGCCAATCACGCCTGGGAACCCTGAATATAAATGTAAAATTTAAGTAGTAGTTCAAGTATCACCACATCATAAATTAAGTTTTGGTCATCCTGCTACCTGCAATTTTGTGGCATCCCTCTTTGATGAATCTTGTGGGTCTGTGACCGGGGAACACCACAAACGTGTACAGGAGACGTTTCAGTGCAACTGTAACATTCCTGACTGCCCGACAGACGGTAGCCTTGGAAACGTGCTCAGCGTCACCAATATTATACAGAAAGCTCCCGTTTGCAAAAAACCGAAGTGCAATACAAATAATATGTAATGAACTGAGAGCATGTCCGCGATGTGTCACATGCGTAATATATGGCCTGAGGATGTTATCCAAATAACTTATAGATTGTGCTGAAAAACGGTAACGTTCGCACAGAAGATCATCAGGAAATGATAAAATGTCCAAACGCGCTCTGATCACTCTCTCCCGGCGGAGAGCTCTGCGGAGAATTTGGGCTTCACGATCTACTGGCTCTTCAAGGAAGAGGCACCCCATGTCCGACACTTCCTACTGTCAGGTTTCCGACAAAGGGGCGGAGACAGTCAGGGTTAGTTGTAGTAAACCTGCTAGGGGGCAGGTTAGCTTCACGGCGTGTGTCGTCATAGTGACTCACTCAGGCTTCAGCTGAACTCGCTTTGTGAAACCGAAAAACCAGAGTTTTCGTTAACTCAGGGTATACTTACTCAGTTTTTCCACTAAACCGGCTTCCTGAAACAGGGCCCTGGCCCTGAGTTAACGAAAACTCTGGGTTTTCGGTTTCACAAAGCGAGTTCAGATGAAGCCTCAGTGAGTCACTATGACGACACACGCCGTGAAGCTAACCTGCCCCTAGCAGGTTTACTACAACCAACCCTGACTGTCTCCGCCCCTTTGTCGGAAACCTGACAGTAGGAAGTGTCGGACATGGCGTGCCTCTTCCTTGAAGAACCAGTAGATCGTGAAGCCCAAATTCTCCGCAGAGCTCTCCGCCGGGAGAGAGTGATCAGAGCGCGTTTGGACATTTTATCATTTCCTGATGATTTTCTGTGTGAACGTTACCGTTTCTCAGCACAATCTATAAGTTATTTGGATAACATCCTCAGGCCATATATTACGCATGTGACACATCGCGGACATGCTCTCAGTTCATTACATATTATTTGTATTGCACTTCGGTTTTTTTCAAATGGGAGCTTTCTGTATAATATTGGTGACGCTGAGCACGTTTCCAAGGCTACCGTCTGTCGGGCAGTCAGGAATGTTACAGTTGCACTGAAACGTTTCCTGTACTCGTCTGTGGTGTTCCCCGGTCACAGACCCACAAGATTTATCAAAGAGGGATTCCACAAAATTGCAGGTATCAGGATGAACAAAACTTAATTCATGATGTGGTGATACTTGAACCACTACTTAAATTTTACATTTATTTTCAGGGTTCCCAGGCGTGATTGGCTGTATAGATGGCACTCACATTCCAATCATTGCTCCTTCAGTAAATGAAGGAGACTATGTGAACAGGAAGTCTTTCCACAGCATTAATGTACAGGTACATAGTTCCCTGTAGCATTTCAAACTAACAAATTATTTCATCATAGTAATGGATGCTAATTTGTGTTCTCTGCACTGTGAAGATCATATATGATGCTGCCAACATTATCACAAATGTGGAAGCCAAGTGGCCAGGCTCTGTCCATGACTCACAAATATTCCGTGAATGTACACTGAACACAAAATTTGGACATGGTGAGTTGAAAATACTTTAAAATATATAAAGACCAATTGCTTCAGGGACATTTGAACTGAAGTGTATCCTTCTGTCTTAGGAGAGTTCACTGGCTACTTGCTTGGTGATAGGGGGTATCAATGTTTACCCTATTTGCTTACCCCTTACCCTGACCCTGAACCGGGCCCACAGCAGCGATATAATCTGGCTAATTGCAGGACAAGAGCCAGAATTGAAATGACTATCGGAATGCTTAAGGCCCGGTTCCAGTGCCTGCAAAGACTCAGGGTCACCCCAGAAAGGGCATGTGACATTATTGTGTGATTCTTCACAACATTGCCACAATTAGAGGAGAACACTGTCCTTCTGAACCAAACATCAGCAGTGATCCAAACCATGAACATCCTGACCCTCCCACGGACATACAAGATGGAAGCGCAGTCAGAGACACCATATGTCACAATCATTTCTTTTGACCCATCACCTCAACATGTTGAAAGAAGAATAAACAGATTTTTTGTTCAACTGGCTTTATTGGTCGCCTGTGTTTCCTGTACACAAAGTATTAAAAGATGTAAACCTCATAAAGTGTCTCTGTTGCTTCCTCCTCTGTAACAGCTGTCAATGTTTCTTCATTATTTTCCTGTAGTAAAGAAATAAACAACATTGCTGTTCTACTGTACACTCATATAATCTGTGGAGTATTACTCACAACTGCATGTTGGTCTGGCTCAACAGGAGGCTGCACCAGATGCAGTACACCACCACCATCAACTGATAGAATATGAGGTTCATACAGGTCACTTATAACTTACAAGGGACCAAATGGCAATTAACAAACATACCAATCACCTTACACTTCATTGTCATTATGCTCTCAAAGACAACCAAGACTGAGGGAAGGCAAAATCAGTAGGAAAATAACTTCACTACAAAATAATCCATTATGGTAAAGAGTTTATGAGTAGCACTGCGAAGGTGACTGTGAAGAAAGGATGTATGCACATCATGTATTATTTAGAATTTACCCCCTATGTAGGCACTTGTGTCTTGCGGGGTTATTGACTCAGAGGATGTCCCCGCAGAGATGCCTTCGGCCACAGGGCGCCCACTGTTTTGGCTGAGGGCCAACTGCTCAGCCTCTGTGAGTGGTGGTGGTGGAGGACCCCCACCTGTTTTTCGGGCCTCTGCTTTTTTTCTGTTGGCTATAACGGGGTCACATTTGAGCATACAGAGTGAGCAAATATGTACTTGTAATGTGCTCAGATAATTTCAATAAGTGCTTACAGAAAGAAAATTAATGTAGCCTCTAACTGCAATTGATTTACATGGGACAAACAGACCAAGCACTATGGCTCATAATACAATTACACCTTACCTGTTTGGACTATATTTTTATATTTCATTTTTACTTGCTGCCAGGCACGTTTGGGGCCTGTTGGGTTGCACCTGCGCTCACATCACATCACAAAATAAAATGTATAAAATAACAAATAAAATAACATATGATAAAATAACGTGTTAAATGGGTGGAAATCCCTCGATCAATGTTTATATTAACACTCACGCATTGACTCTGTCGGCTATGTTTTGCCATGCATGCTCCCTGTCTTTTGCAGCTGAGGCTGTGTTACTTTTTTCCGCGGAATTTGCATGTTATCGGCATATGCTGCCATCAGAATTTTGGCCTCAAGCGCTGTAAAATACATTGACCGCGCCTTCTTTCCCTCTGTCTCCATGGTGACTCGCTTAATCTGTGCTCCGCTTATCAGGGCTTTATGTATCCTCGTCCGCGCGCTTGACTTGGGGTTAAAGCAACTCCGCGTTGATTGAACTACTTGTTATCAGCCTTTCTGAAACCGAATATTCCGAGTTGGACAGTTCGGGGTTACTCAACCCTGCGTATCGTTTTTCACTCTGAGTTTTCTAAACCGGCTTCCTGAAATAGGGCCCAGGTCTTTCTTTTTTATTATTATTATTAAAGCTCACAAGCATCCATTTCTGTGAATGTTTTAATTAAAAATGGTATGCATTTCCAAATTATGCTTGGTTATGGGATTGCAAAGTTAAAGAGTTAAATCCTCTGCAAATGTGGAGATCTGGGGTCATGTTCACAATTATCCATGGGAGAACCATTACAGTAATTCACATCTGATAGTCTGTAAGCTGTGTTTGACTGTAGATGTCAAACTTGAGTCTAGAAATGGTAGAAGCAACAAATATGATGTTGCACTTAAACTCAACTTGTTAAGTAATGCTAGATTAGGGTCTACTCCCCACTTGGATGGTTGTAATTTATGCCTCCTTGCCTTCATGCTGCTGTACCCTTTTTTTTATTTTTTAAGCAGTTTTTCACATTTCACAAGAAGGCATTAAGTGGCATGGGGTTTCATTCATTTTTAGAAGAAGAAAAGTTTTTCTTCTTCAGCTTTCTTGAAACTTAACTCCAGAGAGGAAGCCCTTGATAGATTATAAGGAACCGTTTGCCATAGTTTGAGTTTCAGACAAGACACACTGCGTATTAGTTTTGTGATCAAAGACTTCAAGATATTTGACATGGGTCCACCTTTAGTGCCATTTACCATCACTGTTTTTAACTAATGGTTCGCTGGAAAATAACAATGCAGTAGCTTTCAAGAACAAGGGTTGGACAACACTGTGTAAAGTAAATGTCTTAGAAATAAAACATTTTTTTTACTTGAGTCATTTTTAAACACATTTGATTCAAAAACTTAATTTGTATGGCAGATAAATGAAGTAAGGTTTTGATTATAAATGTAATTGTTAACAAAAAAGAATTGGTCTTTGGTTTTTGTTGTCTCTAAATGAGAAATAACAAAAGAATCAAACACTGGATCTAATCAAAACTGTTACAGAGCCTTAATATTGCAAATCAAACAGTAAGACTGTAGCAGACTTTAAGTAGAAAGTACATTTTTTTTTTCCAACAATATCTTTATTGCGTTTCAAAATTACATACAGAAATTGGAGTACTTCCACAGCAGAGGAGACATCCAGGGCAGCTAAATTATTGTACAACAGTCACTCGCCCTCCCTTGCAAATCAGACACTTATAAGATGTTAGAGAGCAACAGTTAAGTGGAAGTACAAACTATATGACCTGTAAATAATAACTTAGTCAAACAAAGGAAAAAGAAAACACAACCCCCCCCCACCCAAAAAAAAAACAAACACAAAAAAAACCAAAAAAAAAAACCATATAATAATGACAATAATAATAATAATAAGCTTCTCTATTTCCAAGGGTTGCTCAACACCAACTCGGTTACACTATTGTGCATGGTTCAAAGTTACAAACTCAAATGTATAAGTCACACAGCATTAAAGATCAAGTATAAAAGAGATTAATTTAGGAAACTGCAGAGGACCACCAACATTTACACCCCATCTTCCCCATCCACCATACTGCCAAGATCCATATTTCCCATATATTGCATAAAGGGACCCCAGATGTTTTGAAAAAGTGGTAGTTTCCCCTTGATAATGTAAGTAATTTTTTCCATAGGTAAAGTTGTGGACAATTCCTTAATCCAGTTAATGTATTTTGGCTTACTGGTCTTCCTCCATGAGAGTGCTATGACTCTTTTTGCCAGCAGTAGACATAGGTCCAGGGCGGTAATTACCTTTCTAGACATAAGATGTCCATCAGGATACAACCCTAAAATAAAAAGTTTAGGGTCAAGAGCTAGTTGTGTACCCAATATAATATCCAGAGCTTGTTTAATCTCTTTCCAAAACCGTTGTACTTTATTGCATTCCCAGACACAGTGGAAAAACGTCCCTTTCTCCTCACCGCACCTGAAACACAAGTCTGGGATATCACCATTATACTTATTAAGCTTTTCTGGAGTCACATACGTCCTCATTAGCCAATTATATTGCAATACTTTGAGACGAGTACTGGTAGTTTGTGTTTGTGCTTCAGCACATGCCTCCTCCCAGTCTTCGGAGGATAAGTCCTCCCGTAAATCTTCCCTCCAGGCATTAAGTTTTCCTAAAGAAGATTCAGGGGAACCTTCTACTAACATATTATATAATTTGGAGATTATTCCCTTTCCAAAGCAATCTCTTTTCATTTCTGTTTCCAAAGTGGAAAACGGAGGGATTGACAAACACTGATTTTGAGACGATCTAATAAAGTTTCTCACTTGTAGATATTTAAATCTATGTTTGCATGGGATATCATACTTGGAAATCAACTCCTCAAATGACATCAAAGTCTCACCCTCTGATCCCGCGAGATCCCCTATTGTCTTTAAGCCTTTGTCAGCCCACTTCCTAAAACCAGGGTCTGCTCTGCCTGGAGGGAAAAATTGATTACCCCATATTGGGCTAAAGCGTGCGAAGGATGTGGGTTCACCCAGGTATTTTTTAACCTGATACCACATCATAATCATATTTCTGACTATAGGATTTTTTCTTTTTTTTCAACATTTTGACTTTCGCTGAGTATAGGTACTGGGGAAGGGGAAGAGGTACTGAACTGTTTTCCATATTTGTCCAAGGCGGGGGGGATTTATCTGTAAAATAATACATCATAGTCCTCAATTAGGCTGCCCAATAGTACCAAAGTGGATTGGGACATTTGAGGCCTCCTCTGTCATACGGTAAGTACAAGAGTGATAAACGGAGCCTTGGTCGTCTATCATTCCACAAAAAACGAACGAAAATTGTCTTCAGGTGTGAAAATAAGTTAGCAGGGGGTGACAATGGGATGTTCTGGAACAGGTACAAAAGTCTGGGCATTATGTTTAATTTGAGAACATTAATTCTCGCTATAAGTGACAAGGGCAAGGGCTTCCATCTATCTAGGGATGAGGTGATTGAGTCTACCATAGGGGTGTAGTTAACTCCAGCAATATCTCTCAAACATGGCACTATCTTAATCCCCAGATAAGTAAAACAGTCCACCATTTTGAATTGGAAAGGATTTCCAGCACCCTCTCTCTCTCCTGAGTTAAGTATCATTAGTGAAGATTTTTCTTTGTTCACTTTATATCCTGATATCTGTCCAAATATGTGTAGTAGATCCAACAAGGCTGGGATAGACTCCTTCAGCTTTTCCAAGAAGAGAATAACATCATCTGCAAACAAAGCAATTCTGTGTTCCTGTTGGTTTACCGATAGACCAGTTATGCTCTTATGGGACCGCACCGCAATGGCAAACGGTTCAATTGCTAAAATAAACAATAAAGGGGACAAAGGGCACCCTTGCCTACAGCCCCGTTTAATTTCAAACGGTTTAGATATAATTCCATTTGTCAGTATTTCAGCATTTGGCTCATTATATAAAAGTCTAATCCACCGACAGAAATTATCCCCACAGCCAAATCTTTTTAATATTTCAAATAAATAGGGCCACTCAACTCTATCAAAGGCCTTTTCGGCATCTAATGATAGTAGAGCAGTGTCCGGTTTTCCTTCCTGACTATGAAGAATATCCAACACTCTCCTCACATTATGAAATCCCTGTCTGCCTGCAATAAACCCATTCTGATCACAGGTAATTAGGTCAGGTAAAGATTTCTCCAGTCTTCGAGCCAAAATTTTGCAAAGTATCTTTAGATCCACATTAAGTGTGCGTGTGTGTGTGTGGGGGGAGGGGGGGATATGTGTGTATTCACATCATTTATGTTAATGAGAGTGCGGGGAGTGAGTTGGAGGGTGGGGTGGGCTGCTTTTAACTATGTAAAGCACTTTGTGCTACATTTTTTTTGTATGAAAAGTGCTTTATAAATAAAGACTGATTGATTGATTGATTGATTGATATAACGAGCGGTCACGGTCATGTGGCTTTCCGTTGCCCTGGAGGTCCACCCATTTGTAGTTAGAGCAACAGAAGATGCCTGGGACAGTTCAGCCATAACTTTAAACTTTTCCTGCTCATACATGCTTGGAACGATCTTGTCACTGAAGTGGATGCGCAACGAGATATCATAGCGTGGATCAAGCACGTTCATCACAGTTTAAACCCCTTGTTTTGCACAACTGAATACGGCCTCCCGTCTGCAGCTAAACACCCCAGTAGCTTTTGTAATAGCTTTAGCCCGGTCGGACTGGGCAGCAAAAGGCTGCTTAAATGCCGCAAACTCCTCTGCTCCGCTACTTGGACCGCTAGCACTGACCATAACTACCGCTTGACACCACTGTTTGTTTGTGGATATACAACTGAATGACTGAATTATCCATGACTGAATTATCCATGAAATCATCACATTCTCTGTAAGATTATGGTCAACTATATATATATTTAGAAGTAGAGGCTCTAAAGCAGGGGTGTCAAACGTACGGCCCACGGGCTGGATCAGGCCCGCAAACGGGTTTAATCCGGCCCGTGAGATGATTTTGTAAAGTATAAAAATGAGCAGCAATTCTTCAATAAAGAAACTGCTGTTCCAATTGTGTCCCTTGGATGGCGCAATAGCAATTGTGAGCTACTTTGTTTTGCCCACGAAATTTAAACCTGATGTGCTTTGGCACCCTCATTGCCCCAATATGTCTCTGTCAAAAAAGAGAAAAGTGGATGCAGAGTGTTCCAAGAAAAATGGTCATCCTCCTATTTGTTCACGGAAGTGAATGGGAAAGCTGTATGTTTGGTGTGTTCCCAGCATGTTGCAGTGCTAGAATATAGAATATATTATATATATATTATAAGAATATAACCTCCGTTGCCACTATGTGAATCTTCATGCCGACAAATATGACAACTTTCAAGGACAGCGGAGAAGAGAGAAGGTGAATGAACTGTTGGCGGGTCTGAAGAAACCGCAGTCTGTTTACTCACAGCCGAGACATCAGTGACGCTGCAGTGAAAGCTAGCTACCTCGTTGCTAACGACATTGCACTAGCTTCAAAACCATTTAGTGAGGGTGAATTTGTAAAAACATGTATGATGAAGGCATCGGAGATTGTGTGCCCTGAAAAGCGCCAGGCCTTTGCAAATATCAGCCTGACAAGAAACACAGTTGCAGACAGGGTTTCTGATCTTTCAGCGGAATTTGGACAGCCAGTTGAAGCAAAAAGTAAAGTTATTTATTATGTTTTCAGTTGCAATTGATGAAGGCACGGACATTACAGATGTTGCACAACTGGCAATTTTTATTGATGACACATTGACCGTCACCGAGGAGTTCGTGGAGTTGGTACCGATGATAGATACAACGACCGCAGCTGTCGGCGCGCTGGACAGGGTCGGAGTGGACTGGTCCCGTGCTGTCAGCCTGGCTACAGATGGTACACCCTCAATGATCGGGAAGAAAGCAGGCGTTGTAAAAAAGTTCAGAGAAAAGGTGCAATCTGCAAATGGAGGACGTGATTTTTGGACTTTTCACTGTATTTTGCACCAGGAGGCTTTGTGTTGCAAGTCACTGAAAATGGATAACGTCATGAAGGTGGTCATCCAAAATGTTAATTTCATCCAATCCAGAAGCCTCAATCACCGTCAGTTTGACAGTCTTCTCAGAGAGAAAGACCACATCTATGGCCTGCCATACCACACTGAGGTAAGATGGTTGAGCCGAGGTGCTGTGCTGAGGCGTTTCTTTGATTTACGAGGAAGAAATTGAACAGTTTATGGAAGAAAAGGGCAAACCAGTGTTAGAATTTCATTCTGCAGAATGGATGCAGGACCTTGCATTTATGGTGGATGTTACAGAGCACCTGAATAACTTGAACAAACAGCTGCAAGGACGCAACAAAGTTGTCACGCAGTATTATGACAGCATACGTTCTTTCAAGTTGAAGCTGTTATTTGTCGTGTCCAAATTCATGAGCTGCATCCTCCTGAGGCCGCATTTGTAGACCGATTACGTCACAGCGACGCGCCGAAGGCTGTCCAAATTCATATACTGCTCCGAATGCAGCCGACAAACGAGTCCTCCTTTTCCCCGAATTTGAAGGATGGGTCGGGTGTATCCTTCGTGGCCTACCATATCCCAGAATTCATAGCGCGGCCCAGCCAAACTCCAGTTTCCAACAATGGCGGCCGCTACTAAGTTTTAAAATTACTCCTACTAATCTTTCTGGGTCAGAAAATAAACTTTTAACATATTTTCAGGCGAGAAAGTAGTTGTGTAAACATCAAATATCAGCTCGGTTTATCAAGATATCGCATATTTGCAAAAGTGCTTCGACGTTTTCGGAGACGTCTGCTACCCACCAGCTCGACAGCCAGCCGGGAGCTCGAGGTTACTGATGCGGCCGAGAACGGCACAACTCCCGGCACATCATTTTCAGATCACCGCGGACTTTCACTACTCGGGTTAAACGTAAGATATAAGTCACTTAGACAACCTAAAAATGTTATTGTTTGGCTTTTTTCAGTGTTTTGTTTGTTCGTGAGTAAATCGGTTTGGCTGAGATTAAAGTTATTAGATTAGATTAGATAAAATAAAACTTTATTAATCCCCCGGGTGGGTTCCTCCTTGGTTTTTACACAGCTGACTAAACGTCAAACAGAAAACTGATTAAACAGAAGTGTGAGACAGTCGAGAATTTATGCCAGTGTCCTGTTATATTTTAGATAGCAAGGAGCAGACGGCTGAGTTTAATAAACTCCACCGAGACAGCGGTGACGCTAATCAGAAGGCTAGACTGTCCAATTTCACGGCCGTTTACTTCCGGCCTACTCGAACTTCTGAGGACCCGGCCCACGTAGACCGCGAAGGCCAGGTCCTCAGGAGGATGCAGCCCATGAATTTGGACACGACCACTGTGGGAGACGCAGCTCGCTGGTGGTGATCAGTGTTGGGTAAGTTACTTTAAAATAGTAACTTAGTTACATTACTAGTTACTTCTCTCAAAAGTAACTCAGTTACTTCAAGTTACTCGTTACTTTCAAAGTAACTAGTTACTAGGGAAAGTAACTTTGGTTTTACTCAGAATTCTCTTGTTAATGTGTTGCTTCCATAACTTTGC
The DNA here is from genome assembly GCF_057381915.1 of Diplotaxodon limnothrissa. Lineage (NCBI taxonomy): Eukaryota > Metazoa > Chordata > Actinopteri > Cichliformes > Cichlidae > Diplotaxodon > Diplotaxodon limnothrissa. The sequence goes on along the minus strand of NW_028188561.1, from coordinate 854,532 downwards.
CAGTCTTCTAGCTTGCTTACTTGCCACAAGTGCACTGTGCCACCTACCAATAGAAAGGAAAAGATAATGTGCATATTTCCACGAGAGAAATCCCACGCCAGGACCGTCATTGACTGCTGCCATGATTCTAGCCTACGTCACAGCGTCATGTGCGCCTTTTACATCCAACACAAAAACTGCAGTCGTGGTGCTTTCGATTGTACTCAGAACTCGGAAATTCTGCCTCCTGAATAGGAAGATGTTGGTAACACCAGACTGCAGATGAGCTGCATACAGGGCTGGACTGGGACAGAAAATTGGCCCGGACATTTTGACTAGGAAAAATTATAAAGCCTTTGAATGAAAACAAACGCTGTTGTGACAGTGATGTACACTGTTTTGATGGTATATATGCATCAATCTATCAATCGTTTGTTGTAAGATTCAGATAATTATTTTTTAAAAGCTAGACATTTTAAATGAGAATAAGAAAGAAAAGTATTTCTTTGTGCCCACCTCTCCCTGTTAATGCCCTACCTGGCCCCCCTGGCAAAACTTTGCTAGATCCGCACCTGCACAGTTACCAGCTGTCAGCTACCTAAAAAAGGATCCTGGGGTTATTTGTCTCTCAGAAACAGTTCATAACTTCCCTTCAACTCATTCATGTCACCTAAAGGGTAAACCTGTTTCTCCATCACCTGTTCAGCTCTGATGATCCAGTAAGGACATCTCCTGGTTTCATCTTCATGTTTCCCTCTCACCAGATAACCAAACCGACCAGCAGCTTTTTTGCAGCTGTGGCTCCAGCAAACATCAGCTGATACTAGAAATTAATATTAAATTCTAACAACAGCTGATCAAGCTTAAACGTGCTGCTGTTGTTTAGCGCGACATCTGCTGGTTTCCTCTTTCGGCGCAAAGTGGGCGATAAACAAACAAGAGAGCCGATCAGCTGATCATTGATCAGTTTTCATGATTGAAGTAGAAACGGGAGAGGGAGGGGGGAGAATGAGAGAAGAAGAGGCAGCTGTGCAGCAAAGACACAGAATAACTCCAGCTTTGTGTCTTTTTCATTGTAGCTGAATTACGGGACAAACTGTTCCCTTTCACCTCAATAAGAAACGCGTAATATTTTCTCTGAATACCAGACGGGACGGTTGACAACTCTAATAACTTATGAACAAAATAAAGTTCAACATCATTAACTTCATAGCACCCACCCAGCTGTATAGAAACTCCGTCATGCTAGCTAGACTATTTTTCTAAATCATAGTGTTTCTGTAATGTTCAAGTATTTTTGGCTAAATATATTCTTTTTGTTATCTTATACTATTTCTCCTAAATATCATGATCAGCAAAATTATCCACACCCACCGCCGCGCTATGAATTGTGGGATATATGGGAACACGAAGCGTGCACCGGACCACGCTTGATATTTGGGGAAATCGACGGCGCATTTGAAGTACACTTCGAGTTGGGACAGTTGTCACGTGGCGGTGACGTAATCGCACTCAAAATGCGTACTTCAAGCGTGCGGTCTCTGAATTGGGACACAGCCCCAGTCTCCATTTCAACTTGTGTTGAAAGTGCGGACTTCAAATGATATTCTCTTAATTGTGTTAATAGGCCACGTAAAACCAGAGTTATGATTCGAAACAGTACAAACGGTGTTTTCTGAGGACAGCGCTACCAAACACTCTCCGTTGGCGACCAAAATTTTAAAAACAAAATTAAAAAAAAAAAAAAAAAAAGGATGCATGTCTGCCATTACCTGCCAAAACCGGAAGTAACATAATATTTTGTGGGAAACGTAGTTTTTCCCCTCAGGGCCTTGATGAACCTATACTGGTGGTTTTAAGTTATGTCTGACATATGTCTGTGCAGTTTCTGGGATGCTTAGATCTCAAAATGCACTGTTGGAAATTATTTTATTTTCTATGTTTTGTTTTGTTACTTTTCTAAAAACAGATGGTGATCTTTTCTAAAAGCGATAGGACAGGTGTGGAGGAGAGTGAAGCAAGAGAATGGGTTCCTAAGGTGGGCAAGAAAAATCCAGCTAAGTTTCTGTAAATATGTTGTTTTCACACATCCATGGAAAATGAGCAAAATATATATTTTTCTGCTCTAATAACAGTCTGTGAGCTCATCTGAAGATGATGGGACAGATGACTGGAAACCCACACAGGATGAATCTGAAGGCTATTCAGAAGAGGAGGAAGAACAAGAACGTAAAAGGATTCCTAAGGTAGCCATGAAAAACAAAACTGGGTGTCCTATGCCACAAAGAGATGTGAAATTCATCCTCAGTTTCAGTGCTTCCACAATCTATCTATCAAAAATTAGCCAAACATATTGTTGTCTTCTCTGAAAACAGATGGCGGCAGCATCTGAAGAGGATGGGACACATGATAGCAGACCCACACAGGATGAATCTAAAGATGATTCAAAGGATGAAGCAGAACATTTGGGACAAATGATTCACAAGGTGGCCATGGAAAAGGTAAAATTTGTTCTCAGTTTCAATGCATTCAACAAAATATGTCTTTGTATTCTTCTGCGTCAGATGGTCAGCTCATATGAAATATGCAAGGAGTAAAGGTATTGAAGGTACATGAGTTTAAATAGCTGGAGTCAAGCATCCAAAGCAACAAGCAGTGCAAAAGGCCAGGCAGGGGATGGCAGGGCTCAAGATGCTAAGATTTTGTTTGGGAGTGACCAGAATGGAGAAGATTAGAAATGAGTGCATTAGAGAGACAGCTCATGTTGAGCGGTTTGGACACAAAGTTAGAGAGGCAAAGCTGACATGATTTGGACATATGTAGAAGAGGCATAGTGAATATATTGTTCCATATGGAGCTGCCAGGCAGGAGAGAAAGAGCAAGCCCTTAGAAGAAGTTCGTGGATGTAGTGATGGAGGATATAGATAGGGTTGGTTTGATGGAGGAGGCGGCTATGGATAGAATAAGATGGAGGCAGATGATCCACTGTAGTGACCCCTAAAGGGAGGAGCCAGAAGAAGAAGAAGAACTCAGCTCATTTGAAGAGGATGGAATAGATGATGGGAAACCTCCACCAGATAAATTCAAAGACAATTCAGAAAAGATGAGTTTAAGGAAGAAGTGAGTTAGCTCCAGTCCATTTTTTCAGAATCAGAATACTTTATTGATGCCTGGTGGAAATTATTTTTTTGTTCCAGTACATGAGTCACTTATTAATAAATAGCTGAAAAAGAAACATGTGTAGTTGTAGCAGTAACCAGTGTGTTAAGTGGATGCGTTGTACAGGGAGATGGCCACAGGCAGGAAAGATTTCCTGTGTCGTTCAGTGGTGCTTTTCGGTACTCTCAGTCTCTCACTGAATGTGCTCCTGTGACTGAGCAGCATGTCATGGAGTGGGTGGGAGGTGTTATCCAACATTGTCTTTATTTTGGACAACATCCGCCTCTCCGACACCACCTTGAGAGAGTCCAGCTCCATCCCCACAACATTACTGGCCTTACGGATCAGTTTATCAAGTCTGTTGGCCTCTGCTACCCTCAGCCTGCTCCCCCAGCATGCAACAGCATAGAGGATCGCACTGGCCACAACAGACTCGTATAAAATCCAGAGCATTTTCTGGCAGATGTTGAAGATGTTGTTTAGTGAGGTCATGAGGAGGAGTAGTAGTGGGAAACGTACTCATGATGAATTCAAAGACAGTATATATATTCAAAGAAATATAAAGGTCAAATCAAAAGTAGTCAGAATTACTAACAGTACTGCAGATAATTTATTTTCATTGGCATTTGTAAATATTAAGTAAGAGTAAGACAAAAAATAAAACTTTTTTAGTAGTTGTATGCGTCTTCTTTTTGTGTACAGGGGGCGTTCGTGAGCAGTGAGTTGCCACAGAGGACAGAGGAACGGCAACAGGTTGCTGTCGCCTCAAAGTCTCAAAGGCATCACTATGTCAGAAATGGACACAAGTGTCCCATATGTGGACATGTATATGCTGATATTGTTCAGCACCTAAGAGTCACAGAGAAGGTGGTAAATGAAATTGAGCTGCTTCTTTTGAGCCAATTTTCTCATCGGCAGTAAGTGTCTTAATAAATTCTGAAAGAGACTAAATTTACATGTTTTCGAATCACTGCATTTATTTAATTGCTAACTTTTATATACACCCAATTTCTATTTCATCCTACTCAGCATTTTATTTTGACTATTTTTACAGCTTTTCTACAAATCTGGACTGTCCAGTCCGCTTATGTCAGTCAAAACATCTTAATCGGCTTGATAAGCACCTGGAAAAGGTCCACAAATTACAGGTATGTTATTGACTTTGTGGTGTCTCTGTGTGGTTTTTGTGTGTTGGTGAGGCAGCCCTTGATCTCTGGAATCAGATGTTTATGTTAAAGGGACTTACATTTAGCACCTTGCATTTTACATATTTGTTACTCTGGTGAAATGAAAGTCTTCCAGTTTCCATAGAAGAATACGGTGGTTCTTTCTTTGTCCGTATGCTGTATTTATATAATGTTCCTCGAGCTCTAGAAAGCATGTTGTGTGCATAGATAAAAACATGAAGGATGCCCAATTAATTAAAATCTAATCTTAATCCTTTCTAATGCTAACTTTTTCAGAAACCTATGATTAAACTTTACATGCAAAAGGCCAAGGACAGATGCGTTGCTAAGGAACTTGCACTTCTGAGGGTATCAAATCCCACACCGCAAATGGTCTCACATGTGGGTGAAGTGGATTATACAGTGATTGAGGAGGGCATCTTTAGGGCACTGGAGGCAAGGTCCAAGGTTGCATCCCCTATAGCCTCTTCCAGCAAGGCTCCCAGTGACCATGCTATACTGAACCATCGGCCTGCTCCTCCCTCTGACAGCAAGGCTCTGGGTGACTCTACCAGACCAAACCTACAGCCTCCTCTCTCTGCCAGTGACACTCTCAGTGACCACACCATCCCAATTATGCAGCCTCCTTCTATCTCCAGCAGCAAGGTTACTTGTCATTCAACAGGGGTATCTCCTGATGTTTTAATCCCAAGCAGTGCACCTTACTATGCAGTACAGCAATGGAGGGGACGTCCTCTCCCGAGGACACCTGCTCCTGGTTGCAAAAACTGTCAGATACTGTTCACTGAGCTACAGGTGGTGAAGCAGTTGCTAGAGTGTGAAATTGAAAGGAATCATGAGCTCAAGCAGATACACTCTTCAACCAAGCGTGCAAATGTGAGTATTGTTTACCTCCTGTGATTGTACACCTCATTGTGAAACATTCTTTCATTTACTATTGATAAACAAATCTGGTTAATGATTTTTTTTTATTTCAGGTTAAATATAGCAGACGGAAACGGTTTTCACTCAGCAAAGCCCCTCACTATGGTAAATAATATATCTTATCAAACTTACTACTGTAAATTAGGGGTGGGCGATTGAAACAATATAAATTTGGCCAACGATAGAGATTTTGACTATTCCGCTCTACCGCGATAGTGCATGTTGATGATGTCATAAAGCTGCGCCTGTTTTGGTCGAAAGCATCGTAGCTACAACCATTATCATCTGCAAATTATGCCAGGTAACAGTCATAGCAAAGAGATGAAGCACTTTTGAAATATGGGGAAAGCCAAAAACTGCGCTTCCTCCACTTGCGTAACATTGATTCATTAATGTTGAATTCTCTCGCAGCTGGTCTATTCCCATCTTGTTGCAGTATACAGGGAGTGCAGAATTATTAGGCAAATGAGTATTTTGTCCACATCATCCTCTTCATGCATGTTGTCTTACTCCAAGCTGTATAGGCTCGAAAGCCTACTACCAACTAAGCATATTAGGTGATGTGCATCTCTGTAATGAGAAGGGGATGCAGAGGGATGCAGCAGTCTCAAAATTGCAAAGCTTCTGAAGCGTGATCATCGAACAATCAAGCGTTTCATTCAAAATAATCAACAGGGTCGCAAGAAGCGTGTGGAAAAATAAGCGAGGTCAAGCGTGCAGCTGCCAAGATGCCACTTGCCACCAGTTTGGCCATATTTCAGAGCTGCAACATTACTGGAGTGCCCAAAAGCACAAGGTGTGCAATACTCAGAGACATAGCCAAGGTAAGAAAGGCTGAAAGACGACCACCACTGAACAAGACACACAAGCTGAAACGTCAAGACTGGGCCAAGAAATATCTCAAGACTGATTTTTCTAAGGTTTTATGGACTGATGAAATGAGAGTGAGTCTTGATGGGCCAGATGGATGGGCCCGTGGCTGGATTGGTAAAGGGCAGAGAGCTCCAGTCCGACTCAGACGCCAGCAAGGTGGAGGTGGAGTACTGGTTTGGGCTGGTATCATCAAAGATGAGCTCGTGGGGCCTTTTCGGGTTGAGGATGGAGTCAAGCTCAACTCCCAGTCCTACTGCCAGTTTCTGGAAGACACCTTCTTCAAGCAGTGGTACAGGAAGAAGTCTGCATCCTTCAAGAAAAACATGATTTTCATGCAGGACAATGCTCCATCACACGCGTCCAAGTACTCCACAGCGTGGCTGGCAAGAAAGGGTATAAAAGAAGAAAAACTAATGACATGGCCTCCTTGTTCACCTGATCTGAACCCCATTGAGAACCTGTGGTCCATCATCAAATGTGAGATTTACAAGGAGGGAAAACAGTACACCTCTCTGAACAGTGTCTGGGAGGCTGTGGTTTCTGCTGCACGCAATGTTGATGGTGAACAGATCAAAACACTGACAGAATCCATGGATGGCAGGCTTTTGAGTGTCCTTGCAAAGAAAGGTGGCTATATTGGTCGCTGATTTGTTTTTGTTTTGTTTTTGAATGTCAGAAATGTATATTTGTGAATGTGGAGATGTTATATTGGTTTCACTGGTAAACATAAATAATTGAAATGGGTATATATTTGTTTTTGTTAAGTTGCCTAATAATTATGCACAGTAATAGTCACCTGCACACACAGATATCCCCCTAAAATAGCTAAAACTAAAAACAAACTAAAAACTACTTCCAAAAACATTCAGCTTTGATATTAATGAGTTTTTTGGGTTCATTGAGAACATGGTTGTTGTTCAATAATAAAATTATTCCTCAAAAATACAACTTGCCTAATAATTCTGCACTCCCTGTACTAATAACTAACCTTGTATTGTGGAATAATCTCAGTTGTTCTCTTGACTGAAGTTTGGCCCGTGTATAGCATCTTGCTATGCGATTGCATTTGTCCCTGACCACCAGAATCCCTCACGTTAACTTTTATTGAGTGGAAACAAAAGCTGGTGTTCATCCTCCAGCTTCACTGTGCTAATGTTATGCTAACATTGCTGTGTCGCTGGCAATCACGTAGCACAACATTATATACCAGGTAGTCCAACTTCAGTAACCCTGCAAACGCCACTGCTGTTTAGTTTTCTGTCTTCAGAACGGAGCCCAGCAGGGGACATGGGAGAAAAAAATTAAGACTGACTTTTGTGAGATCTCGCAAAACTAACTCAGGATCTCGCAAAAGTTGAATTCCAACAATGGCGGCAGCTACTTAGTTGTAATGTTACTCTTTCTGGGTCACAAAATACACTTTTAAGATATTTTGAAGCGTGAATGTAGTTGTGTAAACGTCAGATACCTGCTCGGTTTACAAGACATCATATATTTGCAAATGTGCTCAGACGTTTTCGGAGATCTGACACCCACCATCTCGAAGCTAACAGGAGGTCGAGACCTACTACAGCCGGGAGGAACACCGCTCTCCCGGCACATCGTGCCTCGACCTCCCGGTCGGCTTCGAGCTGGCAGCCTTCGAAGAATGCAGCTAAAACTTTTGCGAGATCCCGAGTTTGTTTTGCGAGATCTCGCAAAAGTCAATCTTAATTTTTTTTCTCCCATGTCCCTTGCGGGGCTCCGTAGGAAGTGGTAGCAGAGCTGTACATTTTAATTAGTTTCAAAAATCTCCCAGAACATGGTATGTCATTTTTAGGTGAAAGAATTTAGACCGTTTTTAACTCTGTGTTCGTTTGACTTTGGGACCTGAAACAGACAGAGTTTTGGACCCAGATTACTCCGCGAAGCTCCTCACTACGGCAGCCGTAATGCTCCGACAATCCATCAAGCAGTGCGGCTTACCAAAGTTGTACTAAAACATTTTTTAACAGATTTCTGCACGCCCAAATCGGTTCGAGGTCAGTAAGCACAACCAGAATTCATACATAAGGCACACTCTGGATTTTTGAGAAATTTAAAGGATTTTAAGTGTGCCTTATAGTGTGGAAAATACGTTATACAGAAGAAAATAATATATCGCGATATATATCGTTACCGCATGTGCTTCAAATTATACCCCAATATGGATTTTAGGCCATATCGCCCAGCCCTATGTAAAATGTATTAACTGGAGAGAATCTTACATAGTATGACTGACCATCCTGGAATAGGAATTCTTACTCAGTTAATTTGTGAAGAGTGAGTTCTTCTAGGCTAAGAATTGTTCTTCATTGAGGTTTTCTTTATGCATTGAGAAGCTTGAAAAAATATTTGTTTTGTCAACAAAATCCCCCTGATGTAAAAGACCTGAGGTCTAAATATGAGTGCTATACAAATGTACTTTGATATGATGTCTATTCTTGCCTCATCAGTAAGACTGGTGGAAGAATTTAGGGTCCATGCAGAAGGTGTGAACCCTAGCAGAAAAATATGTGACAATGCAAAGCAGCGGGCCACCCATGTCATCCATTTTCTGGAATTCATGGCAGACCCAGCGATTCCAAACGTTGACCTTCTGTTTCTGAGGAACCATGGAAAAGTCCGTGAGTAAGTGTTAAATTTGAATGATTATTAGTTTCTATATACATGTGTGCATATACAGTTTAACACATGAACTAATTTGTATTTTTGACTTTGGAGTTTTCTAGCACACCTGCAAGCAAAAGGGTTTAAACCAACAACTCAGAGAGCTTATCTCATGGATGCTATTGCTTTCATGAAATATATATTAAACATGTCACCACCACAAGTCAGACTTGGAAAAAAAAGGTTCAACGCCCTTTTGGTCGAACTGAGGGCACGTTACAGAGATGTTGGCCGTGAAGTAGTCGTGCACCAGCTGAATGTGTGGAGATCTAAGTCTAGTACGTCTATAATACATATCTCCACCTCTTTTATTAACATTATGTCATTAAAGTAGGTAAACTGTCTAAGGGATTGTGCTTACATTTGTTTTCAGACAGACTTGTCCAAGCAGAAAAACATGCTTTGTTAATTGAAGAGGCTCCCCAGAAGATTGCTGCCGCACTGGGTATGGATCACTGCAACGCTTAAATCTGTAAATAGATTGTATAATCCCTCTTAAGTAAAATTAACAGACTCCATGTCTGGGTTAAGACATAGCACCTACAGATCTTTACATCACTGTGATCCACACATTGAAATGGATTTCATGTCTTTTCTGTCTGATGACTACGTTTCTCTGATGTCCAGTTTAAATTGAAGAATAATGTGGAGCTTGGTTAAAAACACATCACCATTGCAGTGAAATATGTGCAGCTCTGGATTAAGATGGAGCCCTGCACATTTTGATCTTGTTATTTCTGGAATGATTGGAAAGATTATTTTCAATATTATGGCTAGAGTAAAGTGTAAGAGCTATTTGCACTTATAAAGAATAATACTAAGACTTTTACCTTTATTGTTTCATAAAAGGTGTCCACAATTTAGAGGTTAAGGGCAGGCACATAAGAGGAAAAAAAAAAATCCCAAAAAATAATCAGATTACTTAAACTCTACTTATCCAACTAGGCTGCTCTGAGGTAATGTTGAGTTTGTTCTTTTCTTTGGTGAAGAGAGGTTGGAGGAAGGATGAGCAATCAGCTGGGCATCTACTGGAATTATGATGTAAATTAAAATCCTTCTAAATTAACCCCCTAACACAGCAACAATGAGCAGACGAAAAGGAATGAATTCACAGGTTGGACAGGTTTTCAACTGTGAACCCCTTCGATCCAATCTTTTGGGCTGCTCATCTTGCAGAAGACAAAAATCTTTTCTTTACCTCACTTTTTCACCTTCTCACCCTTTCTCCCCCCTCTCCTACTGGACGTCACATCTTCTCACACCTTATCTATCAATGTATATCTATCTGACAAGATTTGACAAACAGTTAAAAATGTTTAAACTTGTAAAACGCTTCATTACATTTTCATTGTTATTCTTAACATAAAGAATTCACATTGAATCACATCTGGATGTAATCCCCTACATTTCATTCAGTTTATGTGATTCTACTTCAGTTAGATTTGTCTTTAGGACATTTTCACATGAACATTCATTGTAACATAATCCAATTTTCAATTCAAATGCTTTTTAGAATTCAGTTAATTGCCATTTATTTCTTTACTTTTTATCCAACTTGTTTTATGAAAACATACATTTTGTTTGCCAGATATTCTTTGAGATTAGTAGCTCCACTGTGTCACATTATACATCACACACCAAGGTCAGACACTCTGAGGCCTGTTATTAGAATCACTGTTATTCTATTCTCTCATTACACACACACACACACACACACACACACACACACACAAAGAACTCAGTCATTATAACAGCCATTTGTACTACTCAAACACTTTTGCATTTGTTATCAATATATTGATCAGATTTACATTGTGATTTCTCTTAGATTAAGAATAAAACTACTTTATAATTAGGAAAAGAGAGAAAAGCTCTGTTTTAGCACTCTGATCATTTTTTATTACATATGTTTTATATTTTAAGACCTTTGAACCATTGAACTCATCCAAGTGACTTCTTCAGTCTCAGCTGACTGCAGGTTTCCCCAATCTTTTATAAACAGTACATTTGCATAATGACTGAAACCAGCCCACTGAAGGAACAATGGGCTGGGAGGTCAGTTCCTTAATATTAATTATGCAAATTCTCATGACCATTGATTAACAACCACTGACCAAAACTCACTGATCAATGGCCATAAGTAACATTTAGAGTGGCAACATTTATGTGCCATGATGCCATCACAGCCAACAGATTTTACCAAGGTTATTTAAAAAAGCGAAAGTCAAGTTATACATTTATCTATACACTTACATTTACTAATATTTAGTAATATTGCTTTGCACAGCTGAGGACCCTGCAGAGGACACACTCCAGAGCCGAGCACTGACAACAAATGCAATTCCAACATGTGCAGCAAAGAAAAGGAAAAGGAGAGAGGACAGAGGATCTGTGCAGGACGAGGACAGTGAAGGATCTGAAAAGGAAGAGCAGCAGTCATCAGGAACAGAGGAGCTTTTAGACAGAACGCTCTTCCAGTGTAGCAGTAACAAGGTATGTGTGCCCTGATTCCCTTGGTAAGAGTTTTGATTGGTTGCACTTCTTTCATATATAATCATTTACTCCATCATGAACAAAACATATTTAATTTGTACCATAAACAGATGGTGAGCCCAGGTCAGGGTGAGGTTGCCTGTAGTGCTGGAACCACAATAAACGAAACTAAACAGGATTTGAAAGAGGAGGTGGAGCATCTACAAAAAGTGACATACCAGTTGCGCAAGAGAAAAGTATGTAATGTATGTTCTTGTACTTGTTTTAGTGTTTTTTTTGGGTCTGTGTTTCCACAAGCCCCGCTAGTTTAGAGACTTATTCCTCATAAAGAAGACAAGACATAACAGAACATCTTCAACTCGCTAGCTAGGGTCTTTGGTCAAGAACCAGCTCTTGGAGCTCACGCTCCTAGCCTGTGTCCAGCCCAAAGTCCTTCAAAGAGCAGCTCGCTGGCAGCTATTTATTGACAAACTGTTACAATATACATCACAGCAAAAGCACCTCCCTTTGTAAAACCTCCCAATGGTTCTAAGACAAGGCACTATGTGTGTGTATGTGTAAACATCTGTATGCATGTGCAAGAATGTGTGTCTGTATGTATGACTTCCAACTGTTTCTAACAACATCATTAGTCATAAAATTGTAATCTCCCCCACACCCAATATATGGTTCAATTCCTGTATTGGTTCACCATGCACAAAACTGTGAAGCCATACAAAGGGCAGGAAGCTTACCAAACATCAAACAGAATCTTCACAAGGGACGTGTCTACAATAATCCTCCCCCAGCACAGAGTGGCTGGAGAGGTGGGCAGAGACAAAGGAATGTCCTGATCCTATAGATTGAACTCAGACCTTACAAATTTAAGAAACACAATGACAACATCCAACAATTAGACTTAACAGTTTTCACTGATTACTAATCTTTTACCTTTTTATTTTTACTTTTCTAAAATCAGATGGTCATCTTTTACAAAAATGATAGGACAGGTGTGGGGAAACTCACACAGGAAGACAATCCAGAAGAGGAGGAGGAAGAGGATGAAGCGAGAGAATGGGTTCATAAGGTGGGCAAGAAAAATCCAGCAGTTTCTGTTTCCACACATCCATGGAAAATGAGCAAAATATACACAGGGTGGGCCATTTATATGGATACACCGTAATAACATGGAAATGGTTGGTGATATTAAAGTCCTATTTGTGGCACATTAGTATATGTGAGGGGGCAAACTCCTGAAGATGGGTGGTGACCATGGTGGCCATTTAGAAGTCGGCCATCTTGGATACAACTTTTGTTTTGTCAATAGGAAGAGGGCCATGTGACACATTAAACTTATTGGTAATGTCACAAGAAAAACAATGGTGTGCTTGGTTTCAACGTAACTTTATTCTTTCACGAGTTATTTACACGTTTCTCTTTGTTCACAGCCATTGACTTGTCGAATGGCTGGCCTAGCAAAAAAAGTAGTGATGGAGGATATAGATAGGGTTGGTATGACCAAGGAGGTGGCTATGGATAGGATAAGACTGAGGCAGATGATCCACTGTAGTGACCCCTAAAGGGAGGAGCTAGATCAGGGGTGCCCAATCCCGGTCCTCGAGAGCTACCGTCCTGCAGCTTTTAGATGCATCCTTGTTCCCACACACCTGAATCAAATGAATGGCTTGTTATCAGGCCTTTGCCAAACATGATGGCATGCTGAAGAGATCAAACCATTTGATTCAGCTGTGTTGGAGTAGGGATGCATCTAAAAGCTGCAGGATAGTAGCTCTCGAGGACCGGGATTGGGCAGGCCTGAGCTAGATGAAGAAGAACTCAGCTCATTTGAAGAGGATGGAACAGGTGATGGGAAACATACACAAGATCAATTCAAAGACAATTTAGAAAAGATGTGTTTGAGGAAGAGGTGAGTTAGCTGCAGTCCATTTTTAGTGAGGTCATGAGGAGGAGTAGAAAGCTGCAGTAATGATCGTACTGGTGTATGTATAACACCAGCAGTGAGTTCTAAGTACTTGGAATGTCCTAAAAGTATTTGCTAGGAAATCAGCACTTGTAACTTTTACCAAATGCTTTTACTCACAAATAGGGGGCTGAAGTCCATTCCTGGCAGTTTGATTTGTTTCTAAAACCATAAATACCAACATGAAGATGGTTTATAATTTTTTTCTTCTTGCATTTCTGTGTGTTATATGTACAGGACAGGGAAACAGCGATGAGCTCATTACCATTACAACACCAAATACCAGTTGTTATTCTGAATTCAGTCACTCTCAAGACACCCATGGTAAGAACAATTGATAACAAATGTCAACAAAACTGTAAATCACACCTGATGACATTTTCTTTTACAATAAAGATATGTATGTTTTGAAATAAGATCTTTGCCTTTGTGTGAAACTGATTACATTTCAAGTTTTCTTGTACTGAGGTGTGTGATCTCAAAATTGCTTTAACAATTGTTTGACCATTTCTCCACAGATGGACAAGGTCGCAGTGGAGGTCCCTCCTGGTGTAAGAGCACTACAGCATAACAAATCTGAACATTACATCTAGATGAGCTAAAGTAACCTTGTTTTTCTTTGTCAATCATAATTTTTCAGATGCAGCAGGTCTATGTAAGCCAAGACACAGCAATGACTGTGACTCAGAGTTCAGAAAAAAGTGTGATTCACCAAACCAGTTACTTGAAGAGGCTAACTTTTCATCAGTCAACTCTCTTTGACGACACCATACCCAGATCTGGTAACTGGAAACCAGCAGCTGTAGTAAAAATACACAAGTTCAAAGAACTTTAAGGTGGAGTGGTATTTATTTATTTCTCATATGGTCTTAGATAACAACAAGAAAGACCAAAGTGGAATGTCATCTGCAGCAATAATAACCTCAGGTAAATATTAACATTATATTGCACAATATGAACAATGTTAAGTTAATCAGTAAGTAAATGATTATTTTCTTAAAATAAAGAACAACTGGAGGAGAAAGAGATACAAGAAGAGTCTCTGGAGAAGATGAAGAGTGAAGGCAAAGAAGGGAAGAGAAAAGAAAATGTACAGCAGGAGCCTCTGGAGAAGATGAGCGGCAAAAAGAAAAGGAAGGAAGAAAAGATACAGGCAGAGCCTCTGGAGAAGATGAGCGGCAAAAGGCAAAGGAAGGAAGAAAAGATAAAGGCAGAGCCTCAGGAGAAGATGAGCGGCAAAAGGAAAAGGAAGGAAGAAAAGATACAGGCAGAGCCTCTGGAGAAGATGAGCGGCAAAAGGAAAAGGAAGGAAGAAAAGATACAGGCAGAGCCTCAGGAGATGATGAGCGGCAAAAGGCAAAGGAAGGAAGAAAAGATACAGGCAGAGCCTCAGGAGAAGATGAGCGGCAAAAGGAAAAGGAAGGAAGAAAAGATACAGGCAGAGCCTCTGGAGAAGATGAAGAGTGAAGACAAAGTAGGAAAGAGAAAAGAAAAAGTACAACAGGAGCCTCAGGAGAAGATGGGCGGCAAAAAGAAAAGGAAGGAAGAAAAGATACAGGCAGAGCCTCTGGAGAAGATGAGCGGCAAAAGGCAAAGGAAGGAAGAAAAGATACAGGCAGAGCCTCTGGAGAAGATGAAGAGTGAAGCCAAAGTAGGAAAGAGAAAAGAAAAAGTACAGCAGGAGCCTCTGGAGAAGATGAGCGGCAAAAGGCAAAGGAAGGAAGAAAAGATACAGGCAGAGCCTCTGGAGAAGATGAAGAGTCAAGCCAAAGTAGGAAAGAGAAAAGAAAAAGTACAGCAGGAGCCTCTGGAGAAGATGAAGCGTGAAGACAAAGTAGAAAAGAGAAAAAAAAAGTACAGCAGGAGCCTCTGGAGAAGATGAGTGAAGGGGGAAAGGACTCTGAAAATAAGGTGCAATTTATTCCATTGCTCCCAGTAAGCCCAAGAAATGCCTTATTTGAGGGCTTTTGCATTGTATTTGTTTTTGAAGATTCCACTTTTTTATTACATAAAAGAGTTGTTAATAAAAAGTGATCATCTAATACTGTGTCCAATGAGTTACTGTCACGTTTATTTTCTGGAATCACTGGTGCTCTCAGACTTGACATTATATAATTCCACCATATGTGAGATCAGTCAAATTAAGAAAGGAGACATGCTTCTTGAAGAAGTAAAAGTCAAAGCTTAAGATATAATGTCAGTATGTAAATGTTGAAGTTTTGGGGTATGTTGTACTATACAGTCAAACCATTTGATGCCATTTGGTCCTATATCTACACAAGTTTCAGTTGTAAAATCATAAGGCTAATAAGTTCACATAAACTTCATAACTTAATCAGAATGTACATAGAGGTCCTACCACTGGGGGAAAGACCAAGCACCACAATCTACCACATTTTCTGAACCACTTGCTCTCATCCACATAGGGAGCCGCATTGAACTTGTTAATCTAATAAAAGAAAAAGTGACCTCAATTTTGCAGCGGTTTGTTCTCCCCCCTGCCTGACTTTAAATGGTAAATGGCCTGCATTTGTATAGCGCTTTTCTAGTCCTTAAGGACCCCAAAGTGCTTTACACTACATTCAGTCATTCACACACTGGCGATAGCAAGCTACATTGTAGCCACAGCTGCCCTGGGGCGCACTGACAGAAGCGAGGCTGCCGGCCACAGGCGCTACCGGGCCCTCTGACCACCACCAGTAGGCAAACATGGGGTTAGTATCTTGCCTAAGGATATTTGGCATGCAGCCAGGAGGAAGCCTGGGATCGAACCACCGACCTTCTGATTAGTGGCTGACCTGCTCTGCCACCTGAGCTACAGCCACCCCAGAAACTTACTTTGCTTATAGAGTGGTGGTGGTCAGAGGGCCCGGTGGCGCCTGTGTCCGGCAGCCTCGCCTCTGTCAGTGCGCCCCAGGGCAGCTGTGGCTACAATGTAGCTTCCTATCGCCAGTGTGTGAATGGGTGAATGACTGGGGTCCTATGGACTAGAAAAGCGCTATACAAATGCAGGCCATTTACCATTTATAGAGCGCTATTTTGAAACACAGCCTGGGGTGATAATGCACTCATAGCCTGACTCGAGCACAACAGGCAAATTGTTCAGAAGAAAATGGGCAAAATGTTGAAACTGGGAGTGATAGAAGAGTAACACATTGTGTAGTGTTTCCTCATAATTCTTGTAGGGAACAAAGATGCGTCTATATAATCTATAATTGTTAATCAGTTCTTGATAATCCCCTTTCCGAAACACAGACTAATCAGTGATTACTACCACCTGGACTATTGAGTCTTGTACTAAATTAATCTGGATTAAGTTAAAACCACTAGTGCTAGGGTGACTTAACCAAAGTGAGATTGCCTGTAAAACATGGGGTGGAATCAAATTAGCTATACCAATGGCTGCAGAAAAGTGACAGTGGTCAAACAACATCATTGAGCATGACAAAACACTTTTGAAGACAGCAGTCTCCAGATACCTCATCATTGAAGACAAACGACACACATCTATTGTGGAGAAAATTCGGTTCAAATCAATTTTATTTATATAGCGGCAAATCACCACAACATTCGCCTCAAGGCACTTTATATTGTAAGGTAGACCCTACAATAATACATACAGATGTAAACCCAACAATCATATGACCCCCTATGAGCAAGCACTGTGGCGAAAGTGGGAAGGAAAAACTCTTTTGACAGGAAGAAACCTCTGGCTGAACCAGGCTCAGGGAGGGGCGGGGCCATCTTCTGCGACCGGTTGGGCTGAGAGAAGGAAGACAGGATAAAGACAGAAGAGAGAAAGAGATTAATAACAGATATGATTCAATGCAGAGAGGTCTATTAATACATAGTGAGTGAGAAAGGTGACTGAAGAAGAAATGCTCAATGCCTCATTGGAATCCCTCAGCAGCCTACACCTACAGCAGCATGACTAAGGGAGGATTCAGGGTCACCTGATCCAGCCTTAACTATATGCTTTAGCAAAAAGGAAAGTTTTGAGCCTAAACTTTAAAGTAGAGATAGTGTCTGTCTCCAAAATCCAAACTGGTTCCACAGAAGAGGGGCCTGAAAAGTGATGGCTCTTCCATTCTACTTGTAAAATACTCTAGGAGCAACAAGTAAGCCTGCAGTGCGAGAGCAAAGTGCTCTAATAGGGTGATATGGTACTACAAGGTCATTAAGATAAGATGTGGGGATGATTATTTAAGACCTTGTATGTGAGGAGCAGGATTTTGAATTCAATTCTGGATTTAACAGGGAGTCGATGAAGAGAAGTCAGTACTGGAGAAATCTGCTCTCTCTTTCTAGTCCCCGTCAGTACTCTTGCTGCAGCATTTTGGATTAAATGAAGGCTTTTCAGGCAGTTTTTAGAACATCCTGATAATAATGAATTACAGTAGACCAGCCTAGATGTAATGAATTCATGAACTAGGTGCAAGATTTGCATGACAAATTGAGGTATTCAGTACAGTTTCTATTACAACATTTTATTGAGATTGATGCCATATATAGGTTGTTCCCCCAAGGATCGATATAGTCTGTGTAGTTGGAATTACTGGGTGGTCCCATCATGCTGTGTCCACATCAGTCAAATATCTGTTGCAGTCAGCTGGACCACAATTAAATAATTCTGAGCAGCACTTGGCAGACTGCAGCAGCCTGCATGTGTGTGTTCCATGAAAATCAAAAGTAACAAAAACCCTGCCATTCCTCAAGCCTGAATCATTTCAGTCACATTTTCTCCTGGAGATGTCTAAAGACAGGCTGTCTTTTGTTGCCATAGAGACCTGAATCCCCCCCGAACACAGTGTAGAGATCTGGCAGGTTTTTGACCATAATTGCGGGTTGTCACCCTCTGGCAGTAATAGGGGGAATATGTAGCACACAAGCACAAACTCCTTGTCTTGGTACAGAGCTCTCACTGCGGGACCATCAACATCCAGCCATATCCAAACTCCTCCAGGGCACTTTTGGCCACATTTCCAGGTCTGACCACATCAGGAAGGTGGCACGAAAAGTCATGCTGGCATCTGGGGTCATGTCCAGTTATTCCATAATGAATGAAAACTGGCTGATTGTTTCATGGGTCATGGTTCAGTCTGACACAGAAAGGTCCTTGGAGCCCATGTACCAGGGAATGGCCAAGAGGTACAGTGATGCAGGAGTGGAAAAGGCCGGCTACCACTGGGTGGACAGGTAAAAACCGTAATCATCGTTGTCATTCAAACTGCTAATCTGTCTGGAAAAACTGAGTTTTTCTTTTTCAGATCAATTTGATGCACACACATAATATTCCATATACTTACATGTATTTGTATTTCTTACATTTAGGGATTGCTGTGCTCCATTTAAGATCCCAGACTGCATCCCTGTCGAAAATCTATCGTGGGATGCCTGAAAAACCACTCCTGCTGTTGTTGCTGCGGCCACATCTGGACCAGTGGCAAACAGCTGTGCCTCTCGAACCCACTACAACAAGAACATTATTGTAAAACTGGACCTGTTCCACTGCCTGAGGCGATTTTTGCGGGAGTGTACCTCTGAGCATCTTCCTCTGTTCAGCACTTTCTGCCAGCTTCTCTCTGCGGCATTCTCAGTGGTTGATCAGGCAGACCTGAAGAGGCTCCAGGATGCTTATAAGTTCTGTGGCATCCATCCTGCTAATCCCACAAAGCAACACATAAGGGAGCACTGCAGGATCCAAATACCACAACCCACTGAGCTGCTGAACAGAGTGGAAAAGGTCCTGAACCATTTTCACCTGGCCACAGACCCCAACAACGTCCCACTCTTCAAGCCATCCATGCTGAAGACGTGACGCAGTGCACATTCTGCGTGGCTGCCTAAGTGACCCTGAACTCTCAGAGGGTGTAATGTTTAGGTACGGTGGGACTCTTCAGCTTAACCATGTCCCTGGTGAAGGTGCCAAGGTCCCCATCTGGATTCCTGTCCGAGGCACTTCACAGCAGGAGGGTTATCATTTCCGTCTTTAACCCGCCTCCTCCTGCCCTGTCTACACCACTGACACAAGTCTCAATAGAGAAGATTGTGGAGGGCATCTTAGAAAGGCAACAGCAGCAGCAGCCACAGCAGCCACTTGGCAGCTTATTTCTAAATCACTTCATGTAATGATAACAAGCCATCCGTTCTCTAGTGGGGTCTCACAGCTTTTATCTTCATAATCTTTCTGGTTGATTTGTAATATTAGAAACATGACTGCTGTCTTTTATCTGTGTGACTGTACAGCCTGTTTCAGACATGACAACCAGACAGTGTCTGAAGTTATCTTTAATACATGCAACGCAGCTGGAGATAGTCCAGACACTTTCTCACTTCTGATGATAATATTTTTGGTTTAGGTGTTGTTGCTTTCTGGCTTGAAGCTTATCTACAAAAGCAGTTCAATAAGGAGAGATCATGTGGAAAAACTGAGCATGATTTATTGAGGTACAGAAATAAATGTAACTGTTAGGCAGTTAAACTCCAATGACCCATCATAGCAGAAGAAATCTCAGCAGTGACAGGATTTTGCACAAGCCACACCCCAGAGTCAAAATGCTGGTAGTGATGAAGATGGAGGCTGGGACAGGGTTCTGAGTGACCACGGTGAGGAGGAGAAAGGAGAGGAGGCGGGCTGCATAGCTGAGGATCTGAAACGCAGAATGGCAGAAGCAGAAGAGCAACAGATTTAAAGCATGCAGAGTGGAGGCTGGCATGCTCGGTGAAGGCAGGCAAGAGCATAACTGGAATAAAGTAATGATGTCAGTGCTGAGTTTGTGCTGGAAAATGAATAGATATAAACTGGCAGCCACCGGGAAGCAGACAAATGACTTATTACACATCTTCCTTATTGAAATTATGCATAAGCTTCATTTTCTATGCCAACAGAATGTATCTGAATTATAGTTTAAACTTTAATCTTTGTATTAAAAGTTGGATGTCTGGTTTGTGATGATACAGTTTATTCTGAGTTATGTACTTATGTACTGCAGTTGTTGTGAAAGTTTTCCATTAAATAAAGCCAACAGAGCCTTGGGTATAAACACCTCCTACAGAACCAAAAGGCAGTACACAGCTGTTTTCACACCTTTGGTCTTCCCCCAGAGAAAAGTTCACACTCCCTTGCTTCCTCTTACAGTGGAGAAGACAAAAGATGAACTTTTCCCGTGTGAATGCCTGCTTCCAGCTTCCTGAGATACCTTCCGTTAGCAACATGAATGTGTGAGACATTGAGGCATGCTAAAAGCCCGTGGCACCAAAGCATTGTACAATAAAATAATGTGAATAATACATAAATATAAATAAAAGATATTCCTTAACACAGTATAGGTACATAATACTCCACAGGCCAAAACACTATGATATAAATAGAATGATAATCAAATAATAAGAAAAAGCAAAGTGAAAAATACATTTTATCCACATTAACTAAATTAAAAATGGTGTTTATCTTTTGATAATGTAACACAGGCTTTGTCCCAACCAGGACTCGAACCTGCGCTCAGACGGTTCAGTGGAAAAAAAAAAATCATCTTTTACACTGGCTGAAAAGCTGCGATTTGATTGGCTGTTTCTCCGTTACACCGCGATGGGCCAGTCTGTGATTGGCTGGTTTTGTGGGACAAATATAACGGCGTAGAGAAAGAGAGAAAGAGTTGAGCACGCATGGGCAGAAATGTTGAGAGCACGAGCGACACATTGCGAGCGAGCGCAAATGCAAAAACTGAGCGAGAGGGGCTGCCATTGTGTGTGTGTGTGTGTGTGTATGGATAATAGCAAACACTGAAATACATTTTTTGCATGCAGGAATGAGTTTTGTTCGCTCAAAATAAATTTCTCCTCAAAATACATCATTTGCACCTGCAAACTTTTTTACGTGCGCTCAAATTTTTTTTTGCGTGCGCTCAGAATAGTGGCACAAAAATAAGGCCATATATTTTGACCTATTTTGACCCCGAAAATGGCGCATCAGGCCAAAATCCTTTCCACGCCCACCCCCGTGACATCACGCTCCAATGCCCTATGGTAACTAATGTTATAAAAATGTTCCGCCCCTAATGAGCATTTGAGCAGCCAATCAGAATCATCTATGTCATGTGATCATGAGTACAGCAGCGGATTGTTCTAGTGAGAGTTTCGAAGCACCATGGATGATGAATTTGAAGGTAAATGCACCTTTCAATTGTTTGCCAACCGCCAATACGACTGTCAGAAAGAAAGAAAGAAGAAAGAGTTTGAAGGTACCAGCTCTCAGGTATGAAGCTAACTTTCAAAAGTTATATGAGTACAAACAGGTACCTTGTCGGGTTTTTTTCGTTTGCTTGTTTTTGGTTGGGTTTTTTTTTTTTTTTAACCCTGTCCTGTCTGGCTGTTTTTGTGGCACAAATATAACGGTGTAGAGAAAGAGTTGAGCGCGCACGGGCAGAAATGTTGAGAGCGCCAGCAACACGTTGTTAGCGAGCGCAAATGCAAAAACCGAGCGAGAGGGGCTGCTGTTGTGTGTGTGTGTTAGTGATGGGTCGTTCGCGAACGAAATGGCTCTTAGAGCCGTCTCTTTGACGTGAACGACGCGAGCCGGCTCCTTATCGCGAGCCGTCACGTGGGTTTTTTTTCTTTTTCTTTCTCTCACTCTCTCTCTCTCTCGCACGTTTTTTCCGCTTCACTCTGCACGTGGGCAGAGGGGGGGGAGGGGCGGTAGTTACTCTCAGTAGCACAGGAACAGCCAGAGGGAGAGAGAGAGAAAGAGAGCCAGGGATAGAAAGGTATAGTAATCATCCACAACTATTTTCGGTTGCAGATGATAAAGGATTCAGAAAGTTTATTCATGCGGGCCCATATGACAGAGAATATACATGTTCTTTTTGTTTTCATATTATAATTTATATTTAATTGTGTTGTGGTTTGCAGTGTTTTGTGTTGTTTTCACTTTAAATTTGTAAAAGGAAAAAGATGAAAATTTAAATAGTTAAAAGTTGAAATGTGAATAGTTGATTTTTGTATTATATGATTTATTTATTACATTTTATGTGGATTTTGCAGCAAAATTATCCACACCCACCGCCGCGCTATGAATTGTGGGATATATGGGACCACGAAGCGTGCACCGGACCACGCTTGATATTTGGGGAAATCGACGGCGCATTTGAAGTACACTTCGAGTTGGGACAGTCGTCACGTGGCGGTGACGTAATCGCACTCAAAATGCATACTTCAAGTGTGCGGTCTCTGAATTGGGACACAGCCCCAGTCTCCATTTCAACTTGTGTTGAAAGTGCGGACTTCAAATGATATTCTCTTAATTGTGTTAATAGGCCACG
Organism: Diplotaxodon limnothrissa; assembly: GCF_057381915.1. Lineage (NCBI taxonomy): Eukaryota > Metazoa > Chordata > Actinopteri > Cichliformes > Cichlidae > Diplotaxodon > Diplotaxodon limnothrissa. Next base: position 831,952 of record NW_028188561.1, on the reverse strand, counting down.
TAAAACCAGAGTTATGATTCGAAACAGTACAAACGGTGTTTTCTGAGGACAGCGCTACCAAACACTCTCCGTTGGCGACCAAAATTTTAAAAACAAAATTAAAAAAAAAAAAAAAAAGGATGCATGTCTGCCATTACCTGCCAAAACCGGAAGTAACATAATATTTTGTGGGAAACGTAGTTTTTCCCCTCAGGGCCTTGATGAACCTATACTGGTGGTTTTAAGTTATGTCTGACATATGTCTGTGCAGTTTCTGGGATGCTTAGATCTCAAAATGCACTGTTGGAAATTATTTTATTTTCTATGTTTTGTTTTGTTACTTTTCTAAAAACAGATGGTGATCTTTTCTAAAAGCGATAGGACAGGTGTGGAGGAGAGTGAAGCAAGAGAATGGGTTCCTAAGGTGGGCAAGAAAAATCCAGCTAAGTTTCTTCTCCTGTAGTTAACGATGTAAATATGTTGTTTTCACACATCCATGGAAAATGAGCAAAATATATATTTTTCTGCTCTAATAACAGTCTGTGAGCTCATCTGAAGATGATGGGACAGATGACTGGAAACCCACACGGGATGAATCTGAAGGCTATTCAGAAGAGGAGGAAGAACAAGAACGTAAAAGGATTCCTAAGGTAGCCATGAAAAACAAAACTGGGTGTCCTATGCCACAAAGAGATGTGAAATTCATCCTCAGTTTCACTGCTTCCACAATCTATATATCAAAAATGAGCCAAACATATTGTTGTCTTCTCTTAAAACAGATGGTGGCAGCATCTGAAGAGGATGGGACACATGATAACAGACCCACACAGGATGATTCAAAAGATGAAGCAGAACATTTGGGTCAAATGATTCACAAAGTGGCCATGGAAAAGGTAAAATTTGTTCTCAGTTTCAATGCATTCAACAAAATATGTCTTTGTATTCTTCTACGTCACATGGTCAGCTCATATGTATGGAACACCAGGACTGCCATAATGAATTAATTAAATACACCATTAAATAATTAATTAAATGTGGCAATAATTAATTAAAGAGAAGATTTAGAAGAAGATTAGAAATGAGTGATGATGGGAAACCTCCACCAGATAAATTTAAAGACAATTGAGAAAAGATGAGTTTAAGGAAGAGGTGAGTTAGCTCCAGTCCATTTTTAGTGAGGTCATGAGGAGTGGTGGTAGTGGGTTTCGTACACAAGATGAATTCAAAGACAGTATATATATTCAAAGAAATATAAAGGTCAAATCAAAAGTAGTCAGAATTACTAACAGTACTGCAGATAATTTATTTTCATTGGCATTTGTAAATATTAAGTAAGAGTAAGACAAAAAATAAAACTTTTTTAGTAGTTGCATGCGTCTTCTTTTTGTGTACAGGGGGCGTTCGTGAGCAGTGAGTTGCCACAGAGGACAGAGGAACGGCAACAGGTTGCTGTCGCCTCAAAGTCTCAAAGGCATCACTATGTCAGAAATGGACACAAGTGTCCCATATGTGGACATGTATATGCTGATATTGTTCAGCACCTAAGAGTCACAGAGCAGGTTGTAAATAAAACTGAGCTGACTCTTTTGAGCCAATTTTCTCATCGGCAGTAAGTGTCTTAATAAATTCTGAAAGATAAATTTATATTTACTGTCCCTACACATTTTTTCTAAGCACTGCATTTATTTGATACAATTATCTTACACATCCAATTTCTATTTCATCCTACTCAGCATTTTTTTTTTTACTATTTTTACAGCTTTTCTACAAATCTGGACTGTCCAGTCCGCTTATGTCAGTCAAAACATCTTAATCGGCTTGACAAGCACCTGGAAAAGGTCCACAAATTACAGGTATGTTATTGACTTTGTGGTGTCTCTGTGTGGTTTTTGTGTGTTGGTGAGGCAGCCCTTGATCTCTGGAATCAGATGTTTATGTTAAAGGGACTTACATTTAGCACCTTGCATTTTACATATTTGTTACTCTGGTGAAATGAAAGTCTTCCAGTTTCCATAGAAGAATACGGTGGTTCTTTCTTTGTCCGTATGCTGCATTTATATAATGTTCCTCGAGCTCTAGAAAGCATGTTGTGTGCATAGATAAAAACATGAAGGATGCCCAAATAAGTAAAATACTGACAGTTTTGATATACGGTTACTAGGGGTGCAACGATACACAAAATTCACGGTTCGGTTCGATACTTTGGTGTCACGGTTTGATATTTTTTCGATACAAAAAAATGTTCATGCCTTTTTAATTTGTCATTTATTAAAATTATAAAGTTTTACAGTTTTTAGATTTTATGTTGCTGAAACAAAAAAGTAATAAAAAAAATATATCTCAGGGCTCGCAAAATTTCAAAATCCCTGGTAGCCCTTTGGGCAGGGACTCTTCAGTTTTTGGTAGCCCAAAACAAAATTTAAGTAGCCCGAATAAAAAAGAGAGCAATTTTTGATTTATGTTTTGTTTCCTGTTTTGTTTCCTTTACAATATTATACATTAAAGTATAATATTGTATAATTATATAATATTAACTTCTTTTCTTGTGCGCGTTTCTTATTTTGACAGCGAATGCGCACCTGCGGACCACTTATGTGTAGCCCTGGTTATTTAGCTCATCATATCGCAGCCACAGAAATTATTTTGTCCATGAAACCATAAAGCTGCACTTTCTTTTTGCCTTATAGTCTGATTTGTCATAACTTTTCCGTTTTGTGGTAAGCTTTTCTTTGGCTGTCACTTCTTCACCCTGACCTGTCTTATTTGGCTCAGCAGAACTAAAAATATATCCTGCTGCTTTTACACACGCGCACACACACACACACACACACACACATAACGCTCAGCGATTCTCTGCGCGATCAACCTCTCACATGTTTAAGCTTGCTGCGGGAGATTTCACTTGTCATGTTTGCATAGTAAGCTAACGATTGATAAGACGATGTCAGAGGAATTGGTGCGCAAATTATCGTCACTCACCAATCAGTGCTGTCGCTCTCTATACACAGTTCGTGCGATTGCAAAGTGAAAGCAAAAAACAAGGGCAAATTCAAACGCGATTTCAATATGTCACATATTGACAGTGGCTCACCGATGCCAATGACATACTTACCCAGCTACATTTCCGAAAGAATGCAAAAGCATTGACATATATTTTTCCTTCCTACGATAGCCCGTCGGGCAGGGCAGAGATAGATTTTGGTAGCCCGACTGGAAAAATCGCTAGCCCCGGGACGTCGGGCTAGCGATTTTGTGAGCCCTGTATCTGATTGAGGAATCACTCATCTTTGGAAAAGAGAGTTTATTACAGAGAAATGTCTCTTTCCAAAATAAAAGCTATACAATATGCTTCTTCTGGGCTATATTCTCAGCAGCATATTAAACATATCAGGTCCCCATAAGAAGAATCATGTGCTAACGGCTGTCTAAATGACTCGGGTAAAGTTTGTAGCATGCATGCTTGCTGTTTTTGTCTGCTTCCACTTGTCTTTTGCACTAGGATGATGTCGGAGTAAATGTGCAGTCATATTTGTTGAGTTCCCACTAGTGCTGTCAGCGTTAATCTCGTTGAAATGACCTTAACGCCACAACACGGCAAATCTCCGTTAACGAGCTACCGCGGATCGCCCCGTGCCTGGGGCTGGACGGCCAACACGTTAACGAGCTAACTGCGCTAACACACTAGTTCCCACCCCATGTAATTGAGCATTGTGTGGCACATCCAACATACTGTTTTACTTTAGTCCGTGACGCGCTTACCTTCAGGGTCATACGTCACATGAAAACCAAAAGAGTTCCAAACGCCAGATCTGAATGAGGGTGGGGGAGGTTCAATTTGCCATGTTGCAAGGAGAGCTTAACTTCTGTCTGGCTAGCTTGCCCTGCGCTCAGTGAATCTGCAATCGACTACTCCACCTAGGCTGCACTGTCGAGCGCAGATCCACTGAGCGCTCAACACAGACAGCATCGTCAGAAGGAAAGTTGATAAAATAAATTAAAAATTTTGTATTGTTCGATACATATGCGTACCGAACCGAAAGCACTGTATCGAACGGTTCAATATTGATACGAGTATCGTTGCACCCCTAACGGTTACACAGAAAACTGTTTAAATTTAACCCTAATCACATGTAATACTAACTTTTTCAGAAACCTATGATTAAACTTTACATGCAAAAGGCCAAGGACAGACACATTGCTAAAGAACTGGCACTTCTGAGGGCATCAAATCCCACACCACAAATGGTCTCACACATGGATGAAGTGGATGATGCTGTAATTGAGGAGGGCATCTTTAGGGCACTGGAGGAAGGGTCAAAGGTTGCTTCTGCTATAGCCTCTTCCAGCAAGGCTCACAGTGACCATGCTACACTGATCCACTGGCCTGCTCCTCCCTCTGACAGCGAGGCTCCCAGTGACCATGCTACATTGAACCATCGGCCTGCTCCTCCCTCTGACAGCGAGGCTCACAGTGACCATGCTACATTGAACCATCGGCCTGCTCCTCCCTCTGACAGCGAGGCTCCCAGTGACCATGATACACTGAACCATCGGCCTGCTCCTCCCTCTGACAGCGAGGCTCACAGTGACCATAGTACACTGATCCACCGGCCTGCTTGAGACGATTCCGTTGACTCTGACAGCGAGGCTCACAGTGACCATGCTACATTGAACCATCGGCCTGCTCCTCCCTCTGACAGCGAGGCTCTGGGTGACTCTACCAGACCAAACCTACAGCCTCTCTCTGCCAGTGACACTCTCAGTGACCACACCATCCCAATTATGCAGCCTTCTATCTCCAGCAGCAAGGTTACTTGTCATTCAACAGGGGTATCTCCTGATGTTTTAATCCCAAGCAGTGCACCTTACTATGCAGCAAAGCAAAGGAGGGGACGTCCTCTCCCGAGGACACCTGCTCCTGGTTGCAAACACTGTCAGATACTGTTCACTGAGCTACAGGTGGTGAAGCAGTTGCTAGAGTGTGAACTTGAAAGTAATCATGAGCTCAAGCAGATACACTCTTCAACCAAGCGTGCAAATGTGAGTATTGTTTACCTCCTGTGATTGTACACCTCATTGTGAAACATTCTTTCATTTGCTTTTGATAAACAAATCTGCTTAATGACCCTTTTTATTTCAGGTTAAATATAGCAGACGTAAACGGTTTTCACCCAGCAAAGCCCCTCACTACGGTAAATAATATATCTTATCAAACTTACTACTGTAAAATTTCAAGTTTCATGTTTTATTGTCATGTACAGATAAACATTGTAGCCACCGCTTTACATGAACATATAGAAGTGAGCAGTTATATTAAAGAAGAAAATTTATTTATTAATAATAATAATAAATAATAAATAACAAAATACTAAAGTATTAATATTAAGAGAATTTGTTTGGAATTTACAGTTTCTCATTTACAGTTGTGCAAAAACTTATGCAGTAAGGATTTAAATTGGTTTATAGTGACAGTTTGTAGAGTCCAGTAGTTGTAGTGAGTGTGTAATGGTGTGTGCCGAATGTCTGCAGTTCAGAAGTCTGATAGCTTGTGGGTAGAAACTAGAGCTGGGCGATATATCGAGTTTTTAAAAAATATCGATATATTTTTATACAAGATATAAGATGTGACAATATCCTTTATATCGATATAGTCTATGTTACGTTATAATTATACTTGTGGAGCCGCAGGTTTGCCTCTCTTTCGTCCACTTTCGTCTTTACGCAATGTTACTCGGCCTCGCCTCTCCTTCACTGAACACAACTCCTCGTCCCCCATCGCTTCACCTGCAGGAAGCGACAAGATGGACACGGCAAATCTCCGTTAACGAGTTACTGCGCATCGCCCTGTGCGTGGGGCTGGACGGCGTCAACGTGTTAGCTAGCTAACCACGCTAACGAGCTAACCACGCTAACGCCATGCAGCCCAGAGGGGCTGCACGGACTAAAATCCTTTCATTTTCTCAAAAGTTGACAGCGCGCCTTATGTATGAATTCTGGTTGTGCTTGATGGCTGCGAACCGATTTTATGTGGTACACAGCGCTCAGCAATCTGTCAAAAAATGTTTTAGTACGACTTTAGTAAGCTACGGAGCTGCACCGCTTGATGGATTGTCGGAGCATTACGGCTGAGCCTCGCGGAGTGATACGTACTGTACTTCAACGTAATATTACCCTACTGTGTATAAGGACTATAAATGGCACCTGTTAAGAGACGCGGTTGCGAAGCGGATTTCAAACTCCAGGTTGTCAGTCACGCAGTACAAGTTGGGAACAGAGCAGCTGTGAAATCTGTCTTTGTTATTGTGCTCAGCGTCTTTTAGTTTACATTTTGACTGCACAATTGTGAGCTTTTTGTTATGCACAAAAACAACATTGTTTTCTTTTATTTATGGAGCATTATTATTTAATAAATGCTCATAATTTATTTTTGAGTAAATTTTATGTACATCTGCTCTATGTTAATAAAAGTGCCTGTGTGACATCTGGGACACAGCTTTGACTAAGAACTCTCTTTTTGTTCTTACTTTATGGCTTTAAAAAAAATATATCGAGATATATATCTTATATCGCCATCCAGCTAAAAAATATCGAGATATGAATTTTGGGTCATATCGCCCAGCCCTAGTAGAAACTATCCCTGAATGTTCCTGAACCACCTGCCGGTCTGTGGCTGGGGTGGCTGTGATCAGAGAGGATCTGCTGCATCTTCCTCCTGCATGGCTGGCAGTTCAGTCCTGTTGATGCGCTGTACTTGAGAGAATCTTGCATCGTATGACTGACCATCCTGGGATAGCGATCCCTACTCGGTTCATTTATGAAGAGTCAGTTCCTCTAGGCTAGGGGTAGGCAACCTTTCTGATGACAAGTGCCGTCTAAAATTTCCTCAGAAGTCAATGTGCCATATGATTGCATTAGCAAAAAATTTAATAATGCTCTATGTTAACAGTTACACACTATATAGAGCAACTTTATAGAATTATATTTATTCTCAGATGTTGGCAGCTATCAGTGAATAGTTATCAGCTATTTTGAAACAAAAAAAGACACTTTTTATCCATAACAGCAAATGAACTGTACAACAGAAAATACAAATGCTATTTATGGTCTCCTCACAACAATGATAAGAAAAATAAACTGGGCCAATATGGCATGTTTGTTAATAAAGAGATACACATGCTCACACAGATATGTAGAGACAAATACTGGCAATAAGGCCCCTGCAATGTTCTGAAGAAAGTTAAACTTGTCAGGTAGTGATGTCCAGCAGGTGAAAATGCAGCTCCATGAACACGCACAGCTATGGATTCCAGCTGCTTCGATGTTAACTGGCATTAACTCAGCCAGATAATGCGAGACAAATCTAGCTGCTCATTAAAGTGTTCTGGTTTGATCAGAAAATAAAACATTGGTCCATACACCTGAAAGTCCCAAAAACGCATTGTGAATTCTGTCTCGAGTCTACGGATGTATCCGTGTATTTCCGTGGTGCTGATGCTGCGCTGAGCAAAAAGCTCCTGAAGCTTTTGAAGTGTCGGAATGTGGAAAGCTTAACAACGTCCCTCTCACCGGTAGGGACGTTATTTTTAGCCAATTACAAGTTGAATCTGGTAGTTGAGTTGTTAGCTAAGATACCGTCATTAAGAAGCGGCACAACTAATGTGTCTATGCGAGCTAATTTTTTGATGTGCACCTCTGGCCCGGCCATTTATTTTTTAATGCACCTTCTCAGATTAATTCACTGCGTGTTGTGCCCAGGGCTGGACTGGGACAAAAAATCGGCTCGAGCTGCTGTTGTTTAGCGCGACATCTGCTGGTTTCCTCTTTCTGGCGCAAAGTGAGTGATAAACAAACGAGAGAAAAGCTGATCAACTGATCATTGATCAGTTTCATGATTGAAGTAGCAACAAGAGAGGAAGGGGGAGAGAATGAGAGAAGAAGAGGCAGCTGTGCAGCGTAACGACAGAATAACTCCAGCTTTGTGTCTTTTTCCATTCTAGCTGAAGTCCGGGACAAACTGTTTTCCTTTTCAGCTCAATACGAAACACGTAATATCTTCTCTCAATACGAGACGATTCTGTTTTTTACGGGACGATTGCCAACTCTACTAACTAACCTTATGAATAAAATAAAGTTCACTGTCAGTAACGTCATAGCACCCACCTAGCTGTATAGAAACTCCGTCGTGCTAGCTAGTACGGAGTACGAGTTATTGTAACTGACTGTAAAAAGTCAGCACAATGAAAATAAACTCCACATAAAATTGGTTCATATCTGACCCAGACAGACTGCAGGTCATAACTTCTTACCTGGAGTTCAGTTCACCTGACACTCGGACCAGCGGCCACCTCGGGTCTCTCCTCTTGCCTACCCTTTCCCTCATCCACCTGCTGGCCTCCACCACTTGTTAATGTTACTGAATCTGGGGAAGCTCCGCCATAGCCACCACCGGCCAGCATCTGGCCAATCCACCACCTTTCATTGTTTATACCATTACCAAACAAAAACAAAAAAATCATCGGCCCACCGAGCAAATGCCCAATGGCCAGTCCAGCTATGGTCGTGCCATCAGTTAACCAATACAAATGTACTGATATGATTTGTGTTCTTGCCTCATCAGTAAGACTGGTGGAAGAATTTAGGGCCCATGCAGAAGGTGTGAACCCTAGCAGAAAAATACGTGACAATGCAAAGCAGCGAGCCACCCATGTCATCCATTTTCTGGAATTCATGGCAGACCCAGCGATTCCAAACGTTGACCTTCTGTTTCTGAGGAACCATGGAAAAGTCCGTGAGTAAGTGTTAAATTTGAAGGATTATTAGTTTCTATATACATGTGTGCATATACAGTTTAACACATGAACTAATTTGTATTTTTGACTTTGGAGTTTTCTAGCACACCTGCAAGCAAAAGGGTTTAAACCAACAACTCAGAGAGCTTATCTCATGGATGCTATTGCTTTCATGAAATATATATTAAACATGTCACCACCACAAGTCAGACTTGGAAAAAAAAGGTTCAACGCCCTTTTGGTCGAACTGAGGGCACGTAACAGAGATGTTGGCCGTGAAGTAGTCGTGCACCAGCTGAATGTGCGGAGATCTAAGTCTAGTACGTATATAATACACATCTATACCTCTACCTACTTTAATGACATGATGTTAATAATAAAGTGTCTAAGGGATTGTGCTTAAATTCTTTTTTTAGAAAGACTTGTCAAAGCAGAAAAACATGCTTTGTTCATTGATGAGGCTCCCCAGAAGATTGCTGCCGCACTGGGTATGGATCACTGCAATGATCACAATGACACTGAATGTTCATTTTACTTAAGAGTGATTATACAGACTTCAGATCTGGGTTAAGACAAAGCCCCTACAGATCTTTACATCACAGTGACCCCACACACTGAAACTGAGCTTATGTCTTTTCTGTCTAATGTCCATTTTAAATTGAAGAATAATGTGCAGCTTGGTCAATGTAATGCACATGAAGCCAGAGCTAAAACACATCACCGTTGCAGTGAAATATGTGCAGCTCTGGTTTAAGATGGAGCCCTGCACATTTTGATCTTGTTATTTCTGGGATGATTGTAAAGGTTATTTTCATTATTGTGGCTAGAATAAAGTGTAAGAGGTATTTGCACTTACAAAGAATAAGACTTTTACTTTTATTGTTTAAAAAAGGTGTCCACAATTTAAACTTTAATTGCAGGAAATTTAATTAAATGAGAATAAGGAAAATAAAATAATCACAAAACAATAATCAGATTACTTAAACTCTACTTATCTAACTAAGATGCTCTAAGCTAATGCTGAGTGTGTTCTTTTCTTTGGTGAGGAGAGGTTGGAGGAAGGATGTAAATCAAAATCCTTCTAAATTAACCGCCTAACACAGCAACAATGAGCAGACAAAAAGGAATGAATTCACAGGTTGGACAGGTTTTCAACTGAACCTCTTCGATCCAATCTTTTGGGCTGCTCATCTTGCAGAAGACAAAAAAGAAAAACACAAAATCTCTTCTTCACCTCACCTTTTCACCTGTTCAGCCCCCCCCCCCCCCCCCCCCTCTCCTACTGGACGTCATATCTTCCCACACCTTATCTATCAATGTGTAGCTTTTAAAATTGTGAATGCTTCATTACATTTTCATTGTTATTCTTAACATAGAGAATTCATATTCAATCACATCTGGATGTAAATACCTTCATGTTTCATTCAGTTTATGTGATTCTACTTCAGTTAGATTTGTCTTTAGGACATTTTCACAAGAACATCCATTGTAACTTAATCCCTTTCCAATTCGAATGCTTTAAAACTCAGTTAATTACCATTTATTTCTCTAGTTATTTTATGATTTTATGAAAACATACATTTTGTTTGTCAGATATTCTTTGAGATTATTAGCTCCACTGTGTCACATTATACACAACACACAGAAACACACACACACCAAGGTCAGACACTCTGTGAGGCCTGTTATTAGAATCACTGTTATTCTACAGGGAGTGCAGAATTATTAGGCAAATGAGTATTTTGTCCACATCATCCTCTTCATGCATGTTGTCTTACTCCAAGCTGTATAGGCTCGAAAGCCTACTACCAATTAAGCATATTAGGTGATGTGCATCTCTGTAATGAGAAGGGGTGTGGTCTAATGACATCAACACCCTATATCAGGTGTGCATAATTATTAGGCAACGTCCTTTCCTTTGGCAAAATGGGTCAAAAGAAGGACTTGACAGGCTCAGAAAAGTCAAAAATAGTGAGATATCTTGCAGAGGGATGCAGCAGTCTCAAAATTGCAAAGCTTCTGAAGCGTGATCATCGAACAATCAAGCGTTTCATTCAAAATAGTCAACAGGGTTGCAAGAAGCGTGTGGAAAAACCAAGACGCAACGTAACTGCCCATGAACTGAGAAAAGTCAAGCGTGCAGCTGCCAAGATGCCACTTGCCACCAGTTTGGCCATATTTCAGAGCTGCAACATCACTGGAGTGCCCAAAAGCACAAGGTGTGCAATACTCAGAGACATGGCCAAGGTAAGAAAGGCTGAAAGACGACCACCACTGAACAAGACACACAAGCTGAAACGTCAAGACTGGGCCAAGAAATATCTCAAGACTGATTTTTCTAAGGTTTTATGGACTGATGACATGAGAGTGAGTCTTGATGGGCCAGATGGATGGGCCCGTGGCTGGATTGGTAAAGGGCAGAGAGCTCCAGTCCGACTCAGACGCCAGCAAGGTGGAGGTGGAGTACTGGTTTGGGCTGGTATCATCAAAGATGAGCTTGTGGGGCCTTTTCGGGTTGAGGATGGAGTCAAGCTCAACTCCCAGTCCTACTGCCAGTTTCTGGAAGACACCTTCTTCAAGCAGTGGTACAGGAAGAAGTCTGCATCCTTCAAGAAAAACATGATTGTCATGCAGGACAATGCTCCATCACACGCGTCCAAGTACTCCACAGCGTGGCTGGCAAGAAAGGGTATAAAAGAAGAAAAACTTATGACATTGCCTCCTTGTTCACCTGATCTGAACCCCATTGAGAACCTGTGGTCCATCATCAAATGTGAGATTTACAAGGAGGGAAAACAGTACACCTCTCTGAACAATGTCTGGGAGGCTGTGGTTGCTGCTGCACGCAATGTTGATGGTGAACAGATCAAAACACTGACAGAATCCATGGATGGCAGGCTTTTGAGTGTCCTTGCAAAGAAAGGTGGCTATATTGGTCGCTGATTTGTTTTTGTTTTGTTTTTGAAGGTCAGAAATGTATATTTGCGAATGTGGAGATGTTATATTGGTTTCACTGGTAAAAATAAATAATTGAAATGGGTATATATTTGTTTTTTGTTAAGTTGCCTAATAATTATGCACAGTAATAGTCACCTGCACACACAGATATCCCCCTAAAATAGCTAAAACTAAAAACTACTTCCAAAAACATTCAGCTTTGATATTAATGAGTTTTTTTGGGTTCATTGAGAACATGGTTGTTGTTCAATAATAAAATTATTCCTCAAAAATACAACTTGCCTAATAATTCTGCACTCCCTGTATTCTCAGATTCATTACACTGGTTAACATACACATTTTTTTTCCTTTGTTTCATTTATTTTCAACATGCCAGAAACTGAGCATGACTAACCCTCAGTAAAACAAGTTACAAGTTATGGTATCTGGAACAGATTTACATTCAATATTTAGAGTTATATTTTGGACGCACAGACGCGCACACACACACACACTCAGCCATTATAACAGCCATTTCTACTACTCAAACACGTTTGCATTTGTTATCTATTTGTAGAGGCGGCAAGGGGCGTGAGACTTTTATCTCTTTCTATATTCTATCTTAAGACACATTACAGGGTTTTGTAATTGGAAACTGGGTTTTTTGTATGGTTGGTCTGGAAAATTTGTTTGATACTTTGTGGTGCTTGCATGGTCCTTGAGACATGGTGCTTGTAAAGTTCCTCTATAATCTGCACAAGGGACTGGGCATGTAAATGCAGTGTATGTGTTAGCATAGCATATTAATACATGTAGTGTTCTCTTTGTGTTTTTACAGATGACCTCGAGAAGCAACCCCAGAGCAGAACAATATTGAAATTGTTTTTTGGACTGTTGGGCGGATATATTATTGCCATAACTGGTCACCGAAAGGGAGTGATCATCAACATGACTACTGAGGAGGTTGAAATGGCAGAAAAAACTAAGCAGGGTGCTCGCATCATCCGTGTATGTACTAAAACTATATAAATCTAAGTATACATAAACATTTTTTTTTATTCAGCTGAATAAAAATGTATTTTCATGTATTAGGTTAAACAGCACAAAACTCAAAGATATCATGGGCAAGCAGCTGTCCCCCTGTACAAGAATGAGTATACCTGGTTGCAGCGTTACAATCATATCAGAGAGTATGTTGAAGGCGGTTCGGAGGCACCGACTTTTTTCCACAGTTCTAGTGGAGGTGTTCTTCATAGACTACCGGTATTTTTCAAGGCAGCCTGGGAGATGATGAATCTGGGGATTGCCCCCACCTTCAACATGCTACGTTCCTCCTGTAGCACTTACGTGAGAAAACCTTTCATTTTTATTTTTTGACACACAATGAAGTAGGTTGAAGTGTCATGGGTTTTATTCATGTGGTTTCTTTTTAAAACATTATTCTTTCAGGCCAAGCGACAGTTGGGACGTAAATCTTACGACAGAGTGGCAACATTTATGTGCCATGATGCCATCACAGCCAAAAGATTTTATCAAGGTTATTTAAATAAGCTAAAGTGAAGTCATATATTTATCTATACACTTACATTTATTCATATTTAGTAATATTGCTTTGCACAGCTGAGGACCCTGCAGAGGACACACTCCAGAGCCGAGCACTGACCACCAATGCAATTGCAACATATGCAGCAAATAAAAGGAAAAGGAGAGAGGACAGAGGATCTGTGCAGGACGAGGACAGTGAAGGATCTGAAAAGGAAGAGCAGCAGTCATCAGGAACAGAGGAGCTTTTAGACAGAACGCTGTTCCAGTGTAGCAGTAACAAGGTATGTGTGCCCTGATTCCCTTGGTAAGAGTTTTGATTGGTTGCACTTCTTTCATATATAATCATTTACTCCATCATGAACAAAACATATTTAATTTGTACCATAAACAGATGGTGAGCCCAGGTCAGGGTGAGGGTGCCGGTAGTGCCGGAGCCACAATAAGAGAAACTAAACAGGATTTGAAAAAGGGGGTGGAGCATCTACAAAAAGTGACATACCAGTTGCGCAAGAGAAAAGTATGTAATGTATGTTCTTGTGCTTGTTTTTAGTGTTTTCACTGATTACTAATCTTTTACCTTTTTACTTTTACTTTTCTAAAATCAGATGGTCATCTTTTACAAAAATGATAGGACAGATGTGGGGAAACTCACACAAGAAGACAATCCAGAAGAGGAGGAGGAGGATGAAGCGAGGGAATGGGTTCCTAAGGTGGGCAGGAAAAATCCAGCAGGGTTTCTTCTCCTGCAGTTAAAGATGTAAGTGTTTTGTTTCCAAACATCCATGAAAAATGAGTAAAATATATATTTTTCTGCTCTAAAAGCAGTCTGTTAGCTCATCTGACGATGATGGGACAGATGACTGGAAACCCACACAGGATGAATCTGAAGGCTATTCAGAAGAGGAGGAAGAACAAGAACGTAAAAGGATTCCTAAGGTAGCCATGAAAAACAAAACTGGGTGTCCTATGCCACAAAGAGATGTGAAATTCATCCTCAGTTTCACTGCTTCCACAATCTATATATCAAAAATGAGCCAAACATATTGTTGTCTTCTCTTAAAACAGATGGTGGCAGCATCTGAAGAGGATGGGACACATGATAGCAGACCCACACAGGATGAATCTAAAGACGATTCAAAGGATGAAGCAGAACATTTGGGACAAATGATTCACAAAGTGGCCATGGAAAAGGTAAAATTTGTTCTCAGTTTCAATGCATTCAACAAAATATGTCTTTGTATTCTTCTACGTCACATGGTCAGCTCATATGTATGGAACACCAGGACTGCCATAATGAATTAATTAAATACACCATTAAATAATTAATTAAATGTGGCAATAATTAATTAAAGAGAAGATTTAGAAGAAGATTAGAAATGAGTGATGATGGGAAACCTCCACCAGATAAATTTAAAGACAATTGAGAAAAGATGAGTTTAAGGAAGAGGTGAGTTAGCTCCAGTCCATTTTTAGTGAGGTCATGAGGAGGAGTAGTAGTGGGTTTCGTACACAAGATGAATTCAAAGACAGTATATATATTCAAAGAAATATAAAGGTCAAATCAAAAGTAGTCAGAATTACTAACAGTACTGCAGATAATTTATTTTCATTGGCATTTGTAAATATTAAGTAAGAGTAAGACAAAAAATAAAACTTTTTTAGTAGTTGTATGCATCTTCTTTTTGTGTACAGGGGGCGTTCGTGAGCAGTGAGTTGCCGCAGAGGACAGAGGAACGGCAACAGGTTGCTGTCGCCTCAAAGTCTCAAAGGCATCACTGTGTCAGAAATGGACACAAGTGTCCCATATGTGGACATGTATATGCTGATATTGTTCAGCACCTAAGAGTCACAGAGCAGGTTGTAAATAAAACTGAGCTGACTCTTTTGAGCCAATTTTCTCATCGGCAGTAAGTGTCTTAATAAATTCTGAAAGATAAATTTATATTTACTGTCCCTACACATTTTTTCTAAGCACTGCATTTATTTGATACAATTATCTTACACATCCAATTTCTATTTCATCCTACTCAGCATTTTTTTTTACTATTTTTACAGCTTTTCTACAAATCTGGACTGTCCAGTCCGCTTATGTCAGTCAAAACATCTTAAACGGCTTGACAAGCACCTGGAAAAGGTCCACAAATTACAGGTATGTTATTGACTTTGTGGTGTCTCTGTGTGGTTTTTGTGTGTTGGTGAGGCAGCCCTTGATCTCTGGAATCAGATGTTTATGTTAAAGGGACTTACATTTAGGACCTTGCATTTTACATATTTGTTACTCTGGTGAAATGAAAGTCTTCCAGTTTCTATAGAAGAATACGGTGGTTCTTTCTTTGTCCGTATGCTGTATTTATATAATGTTCCTCGAGCTCTAGAAAGCATGTTGTGTGCATAGATAAAAACGTGAAGGATGCCCAAATAAGTAAAATACTGACAGTTTTGATATATGGTTACACAGAAAACTGTTTAAATTTAACCCTAATCACATCTAATACCAATTTTTTCAGACACCTATGATTAAACTTTACATGCAAAAGGCCAAGGACAGACACGTTGCTAAAGAACTGGCACTTCTGAGGGCATCAAATCCCACACCACAAATGGTCTCACACATGGATGAAGTGGATGATGCTGTAATTGAGGAGGGCATCTTTAGGGCACTGGAGGAAGGGTCAAAGGTTGCTTCTGCTATAGCCTCTTCCAGCAAGGCTCACAGTGACCATGCTACACTGATCCACTGGCCTGCTCCTCCCTCTGACAGCGAGGCTCCCAGTGACCATGCTACATTGAACCATCGGCCTGCTCCTCCCTCTGACAGCGAGGCTCACAGTGACCATGCTACATTGAACCATCGGCCTGCTCCTCCCTCTGACAGCGAGGCTCTGGGTGACTCTACCAGACCAAACCTACAGCCTCTCTCTGCCAGTGACACTCTCAGTGACCACACCATCCCAATTATGCAGCCTTCTATCTCCAGCAGCAAGGTTACTTGTCATTCAACAGGGGTATCTCCTGATGTTTTAATCCCAAGCAGTGCACCTTACTATGCAGCAAAGCAAAGGAGGGGACGTCCTCTCCCGAGGACACCTGCTCCTGGTTGCAAACACTGTCAGATACTGTTCACTGAGCTACAGGTGGTGAAGCAGTTGCTAGAGTGTGAACTTGAAAGTAATCATGAGCTCAAGCAGATACACTCTTCAACCAAGCGTGCAAATGTGAGTATTGTTTACCTCCTGTGATTGTACACCTCATTGTGAAACATTCTTTCATTTGCTTTTGATAAACAAATCTGCTTAATGTTCCTTTTTATTTCAGGTTAAATATAGCAGACGTAAACGGTTTTCACCCAGCAAAGCCCCTCACTACGGTAAATAATATATCTTATCAAACTTACTACTGTAAAATTTCAAGTTTCATGTTTTATTGTCATGTACAGATAAACATTGTAGCCACAGCTTTACATGAACATATAGAAGTGAGCAGTTATATTAAAGAAGAAAATTTATTTATTAATAATAATAATAAATAACAAAATACTAAAGTATTAATATTAAGAGAATTTGTTTGGAATTTACAGTTGTGCAAAAACTTGTGCAGTAAGGATTTAAATTGGTTTATAGTGACAGTTTGTAGAGTCCAGTAGTTGTAGTGAGTGTGTGCCGAATGTCTGCAGTTCAGAAGTCTGATAGCTTGTGGGTAGAAACTATCCCTGAATGTTCCTGAACCACCTGCCGGTCTGTGGCTGGGGTGGCTGTGATCAGAGAGGATCTGCTGCATCTTCCTCCTGCATGGCTGGCAGTTCAGTCCTGTTGATGCGCTGTGCTTGAGAGAATCTTGCATCGTATGACTGACCATCCTGGGATAGCGATCCCTACTCGATTCATTTATGAAGAGTCAGTTCCTCTAGGCTAGGGGTAGGCAACCTTTCTGATGACGAGTGCCGTCTAAAATTTCCTCAGAAGTCAATGTGCCATATGATTGCATTAGCAAAAAATTTAATAATGCTCTATGTTAACAGTTACACACTATATAGAGCAACTTTATAGAATTATATTTATTCTCAGATGTTGGCAGCTATCAGTGAATAGTTATCAGCTATTTTGAAACAAAAAAAGACACTTTTTATCCATAACAGCAAATGAACTGTACAACAGAAAATACAAATGCTATTTATGGTCTCCTCACAACAATGATAAGAAAAATAAACTGGGCCAATATGGCATGTTTGTTAATAAAGAGATACACATGCTCACACAGATATGTAGAGACAAATACTGGCAATAAGGCCCCTGCAATGTTCTGAAGAAAGTTAAACTTGTCAGGTAGTGATGTCCAGCAGGTGAAAATGCAGCTCCATGAACACGCACAGCTATGGATTCCAGCTGCTTCGATGTTAACTGGCATTAACTCAGCCAGATAATGCGAGACAAATCTAGCTGCTCATTAAAGTGTTCTGGTTTGATCAGAAAATAAAACATTGGTCCATACACCTGAAAGTCCCAAAAACGCATTGTGAATTCTGTCTCGAGTCTACGGATGTATCCGTGTATTTCCGTGGTGCTGATGCTGCACTGAGCAAAAAGCTCCTGAAGCTTTTGAAGTGTGAAAAATCAGGGTGAAAAAATGCAGCAAAGACCTGACACAGGACCTGAGAGATGCATCTGGGCTTGCAGTTGATCCATATACTGCTTACTGAAGCCACATCAGAAATGGTGTCAGTGTGAGGGTGGCTGTCAAAAAATTACTCTTAAGGAAGAGAAATTGGAAGAAAATGTTATGGTATGCCAAATGACACAATAACCAGACTGAAAATCCCTGTGAGCCCTGTTGCAACAGTGCTTATTGAGTCATAGTTTGACAGAGAATAAACAAAAACAGCCAACATCCACATAAAACTCTTGGATTACTTAAAGAATTGACCTGAAAGCTTGCCTGATACATAGATTTCTTGGAATATAAAGGTCATCTTACTGAATATTGATATACAAGATAAGGGGTATATAGTCTCAATGACACGGTCATCTTTGTATTGCATTATACTGAGTTGTTTCTCCTCATAAGCTGTTTCACAGATGAGCCATTAATGGAAAAGCCACCACATATCTCGAAACGGCTCACACAGCATAATTAGAATGATATTCTTTTAACCAAATTAACCCGCAGTGTTGTTTTTAGTGTCTTGTATTTGATCATTATTTCTGCAAGTTTTAGTTCACACTTACATCCTGTCAATGTCAAAACTTTTCAATGTATACATAAATGATATTTTTGATGTTTCTCAAGTACTTAAACTCATACTGTTCGCAGATGACACCAACATATTTTTCAGTAGCGATAATTATACTGATCTTGTAATGACCGTAAACAGGGAGCTAAAATTAATAAAAAAAAAATGGATGGACATAAATAAATTATCATTAAATATAAATAAAACTAAAGCAATGTTTTTTGGTAATTTAAAATATAATATAGAATTACCAATTATCATTGAAGGTGTACCAATTGATAATGTGAGTGAAAACAAATTTTTGGGAGTCGTAATTGATAATAAAATTTCATGGAAACCCCACGTCAGACACATAAAAACCAAAATTTCTAGAAGCCTCGCAGTTTTGAACAAAGTGAAACAATTCCTTGATAAAGATGCACTTCGTACTCTGTACTGTACCCTGGTTCTTCCATATCTTACATATTGTGTGGAAGTGTGGGGAAATACATATAAAAATACAACTAATCCATTAGTCGCAGTACAGAAACGAGCACTGCGTATTATTCACAAGGCTGGTTATCTAGATCATACTCACAAATTCTTTCTTCAGGCAAAGTTACTTAAATTCCAGGATCTGGTTAATTACAATACATCCATAATTTTGTATAAAGCTTTTACTAAACTTTTACCGGCAAATTTACAAACTAGATTTGAAATTCAAGAAAAGGTTTATAATGTGAGAGGCTTTGGAGAATTCAAATTACCCAGAACTCGAACAACCCATAAAGGCTTTTGTGTGTCTGTATGTGGTGTGAAAATCTGGAACAGTCTGAGTTTACAATTGAAACAATGCAAAAATATTCATAGATTTAAATTTCTCTACAAACAGTTGGTCTGGTCACAGTATACTCAATGATGGGTTTTAGTGTGCTCTGTAATGTCTGTCCTCTTACCATTGCTGGTATGGATTCCAAAAAATAAAAATAAAAAAGTGTGCATATGTATGTACATATATGTACTTGTGTGTGTAGATATATATATGTATGTATATGTATGTGTGTTTGTTACTTGTAGTTATTACTGCCTGTTACCTGTGGTAATGCAATTTATAATTTATATATTCTGTATTCAGTTATGAAGGCTCTAATTGTTGTTTGCGAGCTGCCGCTTAGATGCTTGTATGTGCCCGGGGCTGTTGATGGGTCTGTATGCAATGATGGGCGTAGCTGCGGGAAGTTTATTGTTTGTTTGTTTTTTGTTGATGAGTGAGTATAGGGGTGGGATTTAATAAGTTTTCTTCGTCCCACTCCTTTTTCAGGCAATTTTTGTTTTTTGTTTTGTGTATTTTATGTTCAATATAGGTATTTGTTGTGCCTGAAAATGAACAAATGAATGAATGAATGTTGTCTTTTTAAAACCTTTCTGAGACACACACAACACTTTTAAAAAATTCTTTGGCAGTATAATAATCATAATGTAAAGGGGAAGTCTGATAAACATGTGTGCGTGCATGTTTGTATGTATTCCAGCAGGTTTGGCTGGATCCATTTCCAGTCGCAGCCATGTGCCCTTGTGCCCCAGGCTGTGCTCCGGCTCATCAGCCTACATTCTTGCTCTCGGGCTAGGCTTTGTAACACTGGGGACCAGCCGCATCCTACTTCTGAAAATGTCTGCCAGTGCCGGTGATTACCTGACAGTAAACACATGCACACAACTTTTTTTTTCCACATCTGGATAAAAAGATTTAAAAAACAGTGTTAATTTTTCTGGCGTGCATTACAGTGATGTGTTGGCAGCTTGCTCAGTACGTGTCTTCACATTTTGTTCTGTTTGCAGAAAACAAGTATGACTTCCTCCCAGCATCTGTAAATCTGCTTGCTGAGGCTCTTAAACTGCACTTTTGTCTGGTCATGTCAGTCAGGGTCATAGTCCAAGGTAAACTTTGATAGCATACTGCTGTTCTCATTTGAAGTCATGCTGTTGTCTAAAAATTGTTTGCCTCATTCTGTCTTTTCAAAAAAAGGTTGCCATGGTTACACAGGCCTGAGGTACATCGCCATTCTGAAGCTGGTTGGCACAGAGTTGCCAGATATGGGCGGAGTCTTGGAGCTCTATCCTATCAATGGTAAGAATTTTTAATACAAAATAGTGAACAGATATATTTTCTGAAAGCTAAGGTCTCTACTTTTTTGGTATCTGAGTTCAGTGTGATAAGTTTAGAGGAAGAGGAAAATGTCGATGTGCTACATCTATTGTGAAATTCACTCTTTAATAGGTTGTTCCTAACCTGATCCTCTGGTCCATCCAGGGAGTGCTACCGTGGAGCGTGAAGGGCTCTCAGCTACCCTCGTGAAGGACATGAGAAACTACTTCCAAATCAGCCCAGAATACTTCTCCATGCTGCTGGTGGGGAAGGACGGCAATGTTAAGTGCTGGTACCCCTCACCCATGTGGTCCATGGCCATTATCTATGACCTGGTAGACTCTATGCAGCTCCGCAGACAGGAGATGGCCATCCAGCAGTGCCTTGGCATGCGCTGCCCTGAAGACGAATATGGTGGCTATGGTTACCATCATCATGGATACGAACACGGTTATCAGGATGGCTATCACCAGGGGTATGGTTACTAACAGGTGTGTGCTTTCCAATGATGCACACTGGCCTGCAGCTGGTCCTTGGTGCTTCCTTTGGCCCAAAACCTTTTTGTGTCTTTCCCATCACTTAGTGAAGGGAAGAAAAATGCTTTCAGAAATGGATTGCATACTTTAGTTTTTGCTGTTTTTTTTTGTTTGGTTTTTTTTGTTTGTTTCAACTTAAAACATTATTGCATCGTCTGTCATCTCTAACTGGCTTTTTTAGGTCAGACTTGCATAGTTTCAGCACACACGTTGATTTTGTAGATAATAGAACATATTTATTGGACATCTGTTGCATTTGAAGTGCAGTTACCAATAATATTATTAAAAGCATCACATTATTTCTCTTTTGTAAAGTTTCTGTTGCTATACATTGTTTCTATTTATTCTTTGTTTCTATATGGCTATATGAAAATAAACATTTGTTTACTACCAGGTCCTTTAAATTATTTGTCTCACTTGCAACACCTCCCCCTAGTGGCAAAACTGGAAAAATATTTCCAAGTATATTTTAGTGGTCATGTAATGATTGAAACAACCTGCCGTACTTGTAATATCTACAGTAGTTTCAGACCTTCTCAACTTACTGTCCCCTCAATGCAATCACAGTTGTAAAAACACTTTGCGAGTAAGAAGGGCTGGAATCCACCTACCCATTTTCTTCCACTTATCCAATTAAGGGCATGGGGAGGCTGGAGCATCTCTCAGCTGCCATAGAGCAAGAGACAGAGTTTGTATTAAACATGGCCAAAGTGTATGTACAAGTGAGTCTTGTTCATTTAAAGCTTAGACCTCAGACTGCGTTACAGTCTCCTTTCTCTTGGATCTGTATAATGTTAGTGGGTGTGGAACACTGTTATTCAGCAGGTGGGTAAAATATCTAAGAGTTGGCTTAAAGGAACTGATAGGGAGCTAAAACAGCTATCAAGCATGTGCAAAGTAATAGAAGAAAAACATGGAGTTAGAGCAGCTAGTACACTTTAGGTCTTCCTCCAGAAAACCTCAGTATTTAAATAAATGCACAAATTTATGACAAGACATCAGCGATTGTATTAAATTGCATTACTTGCACAGAAGTAAAACAACTTGCCATTTATTTTACAAGAAAATGCATTCACACGTGAGGATTTTAATGGCACAAACAACAATCTTTAGACAATGTTATTTTACAGTTTAACAAGAAAATATTCAAGCCCCAAGTAAGAGAGGCAGGGAGTTTGTGGTGCTGACAGAAAGTCAGGCATTAGTGGCAATTATGTCAATACCACTTATTCTGGCTCAGAAAATAAACAAATAAAAAAATAAACTGCCTCTTCCACAGTACAATACAAACTGAATTCATCATAGTGTGGATAAAGATTCAAAATCACCACAATTTCAAACAAATCTATTATCAAAACAATCCTGAAACTGCAGTTTCTGGTCCTTAGACGTCCAGCACCAGCAAGCAGTCAAATAGCAGCATGTACAACAGGAATCATGTAAAGAAATACACTGTCCATAAAAGGAATCCATAATGAATCCAAAAGTATCACTTATTTTCCAACAAACAGCGTTGCTGGTACTTTCCCCCATATGAATGACAGCAGTCATCCACAGACAGGCACGTTTCCAAAATATACACATTTCGCTAATTCTGTTATTAAACACTTTGTTTTTAATACTAGGAGTCTATCATATAATCTATCAACAGTATCTTTCACCGTTTACCTGCTTATCACTGTTCAAATAAATGCTTTCACAGACAATCTATTCAATTCAATTCAATTCAATTTTATTTATATAGCACCAAATCACAACAAAAGTCGCCTCAAGGCGCTTCATAGATACAGAGAAAAACCCAACAATCATATGACCCCCTATGAGCAAGCACTTTGGCGACAGTGGGAAGGAAAAACTCCCTTTTAACAGGAAGAAACCTCCGGCAGAACCAGGCTCAGGGAGGGGCGGCCATCTGCTGCGACCGGTTGGGGTGAGAGAAGGAAGACAGGATAAAGACATGCTGTGGAAGAGAGACAGAGGTTAATAACAGATATGATTCAATGCAGAGAGGTCTATTAATACATAGTGAGTGAGAAAGGTGACTGGAAAGGAAAAACTCAATGCATCATGGGAATCCCCCGGCAGCCTACATCTATTGCAGCATAACAAAGGGAGGATTCAGGGTCACCTGGTCCAGCCCTAACTATATGCTTTAGAAAAAAGGAAAGTTTTAAGCCTAATCTTAAAAGTAGAGATAGTGTCTGTCTCCCGAATCCAAACTGGAAGCTGGTTCCACAGAAGAGGGGCCTGAAAACTGAAGGCTCTCCCTCCCATTCTACTTTTAAATACTCTAGGAACAACAAGTAGGCCTGCAGAGCGAGAGCGGAGCGCTCTAATAGGGTGATATGGTACTACAAGGTCATTAAGATAAGATGGGGCCTGATTATTTAAGACCTTGTATGTGAGGAGCAGGATTTTGAATTCAATTCTGGATTTAACAGGAAGCCAATGAAGGGAAGCCAAAACAGGAGAAATATGCTCTCTCTTTCTAGTCCCTGTCAGGACTCTTGCTGCAGCATTTTGGATTAGCTGAAGGCTTTTCAGTGAGTTTTTTGGACATCCTGATAATAATGAATTACAGTAGTCCAGCCTGGAAGTAATAAATGCATGAACTAGTTTTTCAGCGTCACTCTGAGACAGGATATTTCTAATTTTAGAGATGTTGCGCAAATGGAAGAAAGCAGTCTTACATATTTGTTTAATATGTGCGTTGAAGGACATGTCCTGGTCAAAAATGACTCCAAGGTTCCTCACCGCGTTACTGGAGGCCAAGGTAATGCCATCCAGAGTAAGAATCTGATTAGATACCATATTTCTAAGATTTTCAGGGCCGAGTACAATAACCTCAGTTTTATCTGAATTAAGAAGCAGAAAGTTAGCGGCCATCCAGGTCTTTATGTCTTTAAGACATTCCTGCAGTTTAACTAATTGGTGTGTGTTATCTGGCTTCATGGACAGATAGAGCTGGGTGTCATCTGCATAGCAGTGAAAATGTATGCTATGTCTTCTAATGATACTGCCTAAGGGAAGCATGTATAATGTAAACAGAATTGGTCCTAGCACTGAACCCTGTGGAACTCCATAATTAACCTCAGTGTGTGAAGAGGACTCTCCATTTACATGCACGAATTGGAGTCTATTAGATAGATATGATACAAACCACTGCAGCGCAGTACTTGTAATACCTACAGCATGTTCTAATCGCTCTAATAGGATATTATGATCAACAGTATCGAACGCTGCACTGAGGTCTAGCAGGACAAGCACAGAGATGAGTCCACTGTCAGAGGCCATAAGAAGATCATTTGTAACCTTCACTAAAGCTGTTTCTGTGCTGTGCTGAGCTCTGAAACCTGACTGAAACTCTGTGACCATGTTCCATCCAGTCAATTGTCCAGTTCGATATCAGCAGCAGGAAAGATGCAGAGTATCCTCTGGATACTTGGGAGTGAGCTCTGTCATTACTACAAGGACTCTTCATCAGAAACACTGTCTGCATTTACCTTTGTCAGGAGCTCGAGCTCCTCACTGTCCTGCAACACAAAAAAGAGACAAGGCATCAGAATGAATGAACAAGTGATCAAATCCAGTGGACAAATCTGCAGACATTGAGGCACTGTGCACATCTTTTTTCTGTTTTCAGAAAGTGGAGGGCAGTATTTACTCCCCGAAAAACACCGGGGAAGTACCGTGCATTTTAAAGCCACGGCTGCCAATGGAGAGGGTATTTTTGTTAGTGCTCTAGCAAAGAAACAAACACCTGAAACCTGGCATTTCACCTGATTTACAGGGTTTCTTCAATACAGAACAGGACGCTGGGGATGAAAAGAATTCCAGGATAGTATCCCCACAGACTACTGTATTGTTAAATAGCTTCTTCCATCAAAAAACACTTGACTACTAAAGGAATTCTATGACGTAAGGCTCCAGCATGAGCCTGGATGCTATTTTCATAGCTGGGAATCAGGTTTCCTCTTGCACTCAAGAAATGACATTACAGAGAAACAAGAGCCAAGTTTCCTGCAGAGCACTTGGTATGTGGGCGGGAGTAGAGGAAGTGGATATACATCGGGGTTAGGTGAGCGAAGTTGTGTGAGGAAAAGGAGTGTGTGGGCTTGTGTGCGTGACTACTGAGGATTTGTGGTTTGTCTCCTACCCCTCTTGACCTCTCAAACACCTCCCCGTTGATGACCCGTAGTTTCTCCCGCTGCAGGCTATATTCCAGGTCCTTGGGCCAGCTGGCATTGTAGATAAAGATGGCCAGCAGGACCGTGGGTGCCTGGAGGAAGAAGTCCAGCGAAGGGTGGAAGTCAAAGAGGAAGAGGGAGAGGCCTGTGACCAGAACAGTAGTGAACTGGCCAGTCAGCACATGGAACATGTTGTCTCTGAATTTTAAGATGAAGGCCACGGATAAGCCCAGGGCAGCTAGGGAGAACACAGAAGATTATGAGTTCTTCAAATGCATACTAGAGATAGATAAATGAACTAGTCCGGTTAATAACAAATTACACCCAGCAGCTGGATTAGTGTAACTTAGCACTGATGCCAGAAGCAGGACCAAATACCCACCAGGCTCTGTTCAAAGGCATAAAACAACTCAAGTACCAGCAGCTTACAAGATCACAAGTTAAGATGATTTTGTCTGTAGACGACAGAAATTGTACAAAGTAGTGGTTTTGCATGCTACAGTCTTTTGGAGCCCCCACCCCAACCCCTCCTCTATTTACGCCAGCTTTCATCTGATTGGCTGCCCCTACATCTGAGCTTCTACAAACAGAACCAGGTGCTGCACCACTTCCTCTGCTTATCAATTTGACAGACTTCCTTCAACCCAGCCATGCCTTCCAGCTCATCCTGGAGGACACAGTATTCCCCAAGCCCGCTGAGACCTCCTCCCAGTAGGACATGGCCAAAAACATCTCACCTACCAAGGAGTCCAGGAGGAATCCTGGTTAGATGCCCCGAGTACCTCAACTGTCTTCTTTTGATGAACATATTTTCTCTTCCTCAAGAAACTTATATAATCCACATGGACATGTTTGCATATAATTCAAAGCAGCAAACTAATTAAATTAAATTAAATTAGAGTGGACATCTCCAGCAACAGAAATGACAGTAGGAGATCTCAGTTCAATCAACATCACACTTATGCCTGCTTGATATTCATCTTCCAGTCATATGCTGTATAAAACAGTATTCAAATGTCCCTCTGATGTGAGAATGATGCACTACAGTGCTGACTGAAGTTATCAATCTTGTGATAGGCAGAAACACCAAAAGTTAAAAATGGAACAGTCAGGTCACTAAACTGCTGAGACTGGAGTGGGGCTGGTGGAAACTGTGGCAGACCAGGGCACTGAAACATAGACAGACGGTTCTTTTGCAATGAAAACCATAAACACCCATGCTCCCGGTAGGTTTCCCCTGTGTCAGCTGTTTACATTATAGGTGCTTATACAGTAACCATGGTAACCACGGACTCTGAGCGGCTGGCTCGACGAAGGTCAGACAACAATTTTACATATATGATCTTCAAACAGGACACAGCCATTATCCGTCCTGGCCTCATATCAAATGTGAACGCAGACTGAGTCTATGTTTGACGTTTGCTTTATATCTAATCTTCCTCTCAAACATTTAAACAGCAGCGAGTCTGCAGCTGAGGGAACACAAACTCAAATTGTCGGAACAGGTTTGCTCGTTTCTTGCGTGTATTCATTTGGTGATTTATTAAATGTGTAACTGTTATTCTAATCTGCTGCTGAGTCTCTTACGCTGATGAAAATGCAGAAAACACAGATCACGAACACCTGTTCAACCAATCACTTTCATTCCACTTTGATCTGCGACAAACTGACGGTTCATCTCTGTTACAGTGTTGCGTTAGACTGCTATATTTTTTTGTTCTTTATGCTGTAGATTTTCACGTCTCTGGAATAGTTGGCAGTAATAAGGATGATCTTCTGTAAAATCATATTGATATGACCCGTGACATATTCGTAGATGTCAGTTAGACTAGTCAGCTGGGAAACTGTTAACTCAGAGCTGAAGATATCGTGGATATGCTGACCTCGCTCCGTGGTGTACAGGTCCGTTTACCCTCATGATTACTATTCACAATAAAAATATTAGCCGAACATCATGAAGTCTGTATGTGTTTCATAGTGTCGAACAACCTTTGTACAGTTAAAGCCAGCAGTTACTACATGACGGAAACACCAACATTATCTCATTTATACGTTTATACGCAGGTCACGCTGATTACTGAACAAAAACCCAAAGATCAGCTGTTAATCAAATTTATTTGCTCTCTCTCCTCCTTAAACATGTTTTTAATGTTAGTTATAATTCAGAATTGGCGACTGAACATCAGGAAATAAAACCCCGATAAATATAACCTCAGTAAAAGAAGTCAGTGTCAGCGGGGGTTATTACAGCTGTGTACCGGGGCCTGCGCTTTGTCAGTGGTAATAACAACTTGATTGCTTGCGAGGCAAACGGGTCTATCCTGGGCAGACATCTCCAAAATCATCGAAGCACTTTTGCAAAGAGGCTGTATCTTGACAAACCGACCAGACATATGAAGATTAAATCACTACATTCTCGCTAAAAAAAATATTAAAACGGTATTTGGTGGCACACAAACAGGGTTTTTCAAAGTTCAGTTCTGTGAGTTTCCACATGCTGGTTGTTGTTGTTAGGTGTGGCTGTGTGCAGACAGGAATAGGACCCAAGGTGCAGACTGTCACAGGCTGGGTCTCTGACCCAGCGCTCTGAGTTCATGTTTGTATTTGTCTCATTTTGTTATGTGATTTAGTTTGTGTTATTTCCTATCTGCCTTTAGTTTAGGCAGTTATTGTTCCTGGGTTTTCTATGTTTTGGGGTTTTGTATTTATTCATCACATATTAGGTCTGTTAAGTTGTGTTGTCATGTTTTAGTTTTAGTATTTCCTGTTTTATTCTGACAATGTCATGTGTTCTTTGTTTATTGTATTTAGCTTTCCTCTCCTGGTCCTGTCATTAGGTTCATGTCTGTCAGCTGTTTCCCCCATGTGTCTCCACTTCCCCTGATCACCTCATGTATGTATTTAAGCCCTTTGTTTTCTGCATGCCAGGGTCAGGTCGTCTGCTCATCCATGTCTCAGCTCCAGGTACCCATGTCAGTTCACTATGGTTAAGGTTTTTCATGTTTTGTTATTAGTTCACCCAGTTTAGGTTATTGTTTAGTTTTTACCGATGCCCTGTTATTTTGTACCCTCATTTCTAGTCTCAATAAACGGCTTGTTTTGTTAATCCACACCACGTTTTGGTCTGTGTTTGAGTCCTCCTCTGCAACACATACGGTCTGCCCCAGCCAGACCGTGACACAGACTCCGGAGACAGAACTTAAACAAAAACAGCTTTAATGCTGAACGCAAACATGGCATAACTGGAAAATGTCAAAAATAAACTAACACCGGTGGACAGGCAAAACACACAGCAAAATAAACGGTAGATTGCGACACGGACACAGAGAAACACAGGGCTTAAATACACAGAGGGAGCAATCAGGAAATGAGTAACAGGAGGGAAACACAGCTGGGGCAAATCAGAACTGACGAGACCAAAGAAGCGTAAACTGAACACACTGAGATAAGACACAGACCTTCAAAGTAAAACAGGAAACGCATAACACAGACTGAACAAAGAGACAGGCTCATAAGCAGGCACTACAAAGGGAACAGAGACGTGGGAACAGGGCAGACACAAACACTGACTGAACACGGGGATATAGGAACTTAAGATACACATAGACGCGAACTAGACAAGGCGATGCAGGTGATAGGGGAGACAGAGCAACTAAAGAAGACAGAGACATAAGCCATAAGACAGAACTCAAAGAAACCAAAAACTAGAAAGTATACATAATATTATAAACTCAAAAACCCTGGGTCGACGACCCAGGCATCCTAACAGTTGTGTGCTAAAAACAATGGCCACCAGGCCAAAGCAATGGTTTTGACTCGATCAGTGTTAACCCCGCCTCCTGAGTTTGATGGGTGAGGTTGACAGATAAAATTATTTCATGGTGAGACCTGAAGGAGTCAACTGTGCCAAAATGAATTAATTAAATACACAATTAAATAATTATTTAAATGTGGCAATAATTAATTAAAATGTGAAATAAATAAATAAATAATTAAATGTGTCAATAATTAATTAATTAATTACATTTGTTGTAAATATTTATGTAATTAATTATTTCCGATAATTAATTAATTTGTGCATGTAAATGGTGAGTCCTCTTCACACACTGAGGTTAATTATGGAGTTCCACAGGGTTCAGTGCTAGGACCAATTCTGTTTACATTATACATGCTTCCCTTAGGCAGCATCATTAGAAGACATAGCATAAATTTTCACTGCTATGCAGATGACACCCAGCTCTATCTGTCCATGAAGCCAGATAATACACACCAAACTGCAGGAATGTCTTAAAGACATAAAGACCTGGATGGCCGCTAACTTTCTGCTTCTTATTTCAGATAAAACTGAGGTTACTTTCTAGGAAGTTATATTTCATGAGAGCTTTATAAGCTAGGACAAATGATAGATAATCTGTTAATGCTTCACAGATCAACAGTAAGCTAAAAATATTTTTTATCATTACAAGGTTGTAAAAATTTGCTTTGGCTTAAATATAAACCCCTATTTAATGCCCCTGTGTACACACAGTGTATGTGTGTTTGAAGGTGAAACAGGCATGAAACATTCAAAAAGAGAGGGCAGGCAGGGAGGGGCCGTGCTAACACCTGCTGCTCTCTGGCAGCAGCACCATGCTCTCCCTTGTTTTAAATGCACTTTAGAACAACACGCAGCAACACTACACATGAGCGGGAGGAGGGAGGTATGGGGTCTTCACACATCCCCGTTCTCTGCTAACCATCGGGGCGGGGGGGCTGGGAGGAGATGTTGGCTGTCCGATTGGCCTCCCTACTGCTGCGGAGCCTGGGACGATCTGCTTGCCTCCACCCCGGGGGGAAGGGTAACATCTCTTGGGTCTGGGTTCTGTTTCCCCCTCTGGGGGCGAGGGTACCTGGACCCGGGGTATAGAGTATGTTTGGGGAGTGTGATTGTGTGTACATGTCCATTTATGTCAATCCTTACGTTGGGTGAGTGCTGAGTGTTTGTATATGTGTGCATGAGGGTGGGAATGCATGTTTGTGTCTGTGTGTGCCTGTTTGTCTGTGTCTATATGTCAGGTCGGGTCTTAGACTCCACCTCTCTGGGAACTCCCAGGTCCTCCAAGGCCTATCTCCCCTCACCACACTCCCTGTCGGTGACTGATGCCCTCAGGGGTCGGTGCATTGGTGGTTCTTGGTGTCCGGGGCTGGGCGCTCAGGTATGTACCGGCTCACTCCCGGTGGCTACCTGGCGGGGCCTGGCGCCTGTTGCTTGGTCAGGCCTCCTCCGGGGTGCGGGGGGCCCTCGGGCCTCCGGCCTCTGGGCCTGCAGCTCAGTTCACTCTGGCACAGCTGGCTGCTGGCAGAGCCGGCGGGCACGCCGGTGCAGCCCCCTCTAGCTTCTGCTCGGTGGCTACTGGGTGACGCTTCGTCTGGGGATCCTCAGCCCTTCCCATGAGTGTGGCACGGATGCCCCTCCAGTGGTCCTCCTTGGGCTCTCGCACTCTGGGGCCTCTGGATGTCTGGGGCCTGGATCTCCTCCATGCCTGCTTCATGCCCTGGGGGACTGGGCTATGGCTCTCTACATCCTCTTGCAGACCATTACATGTGGAAACCATTTGAATACAAGCGCGCTGATCCACACAGGTGTGCACACGGGTGTTCACTGCTCGTAGACTTAAATTACACCTTTCTTGGCTGCTACTTCAAAGCACATTGTGCGCTGTCTGTCCTGCGTGCTGCACAACAACATTGAATAAATAGTATTTACTGCTGTTTACACTTAGCTAGATTATTGCGATGGTGTTGTGTTTAGTATGTTGCTTTGGTTTTTTTTGCTTGTTTTCTATTCTTTTTCTCTCAACAGGTGATCCAGGAGATTTTTTTCTCCCCCCCCCCTTTCTCACTGTCCCTCTCCCCTTTTGTTTTTCTTTTCCTTCCTCTTTCTTTCTCCCTTTCCTATCCCTCACTCATGTCTGTCCCGTCTGTAACAACTGAAAATAAAATAAAATAAATAATAAAAACAAAGGTCGATCAAATGGACCAATACGGCAATGCCACAATGATCCTTTTGGCAAAATAAATCCATTGGGTATCCTTGTTGGTCTTCAGACAACAATTCTGATGGCTAAAGAAACAAATGGGACAGGCAAAAAAGAAAAAAGAAAAAAAGTGAAAGGTTACTTGTCGGTCAGAAACTGATATAATGTAATTGTAGATTTATTGGCTGATTGTTACCAATAAAACATCTGACTCAAGGTCAAGCTCATACGCGTGAAAGACCATTTAGTGTTTTTTACAGACTATGTTAACCTGTATGAATATGCAGAAGCAACAAAAGTCTGAAGGGAGCCAGGAAGAAATGTCCAAAATCTTCAGCTTGTGCAAACAAAACAAAAACGTGAGGTTTATCTTGGGCAGAAAGTCCTGCTGACAGCAGTTATTTGGTTTCACAGAGAAGGAAAGTTCACCGTGGGCTATTTAAAGTTTACATGTATCTTCCACAAACCTGTCAAACATGTCAGGTTGTTGAGATTTGCAAAGTTGAGACAAATGCCTCTTTTTGAGATGTGCGATAATAACTTTCAAGTTACTGTGGAAAAGTTGACTAACTGGCCGGCTGAAAAGTCTCCTGCCAGGGGAGGAAAAGAACAACAGTTCAGATTTTTGCCAGTTCCGTCATCTGGGATCCTTCTCCACATCCGCTGGTGAACATGCATTAACTCACACATAGTGCTCATGTGCATAAACACAGGCTGATAATGTCTGGAAAGTTGCAGTAAACAAAAAAACATTACTTGTTCATTTGATTTCATTGCTTCTTCATTTGATTAACATATTCATGAATATTCTGACTAACATTTTGGCAAGCAGGGACATGACACAGGCCCGTGTGAAGTGAAGGAATAAACATGTCATCAAAGGGAAGTTTCATAAAGAGTTCTGCTCTTTTAGCTATCTCTTCCCAGTAAATGAATCTTTGTACTTTCGGACTTGCAGAAACAGAAGATTGTTATGGGCGGCTGTGCATCTTCCACTAATCGGAAGGTCAGTTGTTCAATCTCTTACAACATTTCTTATAGGGTACAGAGTACAGTGAACAGGCACATCATGACCGTTTACGATTGTCAGTAGTTTGTTGACATTATATACTAAGAAGGAATACAAGACAGTCAGAGAGTTTTCAAAGAACTACGTGCACGGGTGAGAGAGAATGGATACTCACACCGAAGTGCTGCAGTCAGGCTTTATTTATACACAGAAGCAGTTTCATGACATTTCCTCTTTTTCAGACTTGAGTATATCTAAAGATAGTAAAGATGTATGTGTGAATGTATGTGTGTGTGTAGTCGCTCTCTTTCAGAGAAGACGGTTTTTTCCTGTTACCAAGGAGCCTTTTCCTCTATTCAGCAGTTAAAGCAGAGTTCATGTGTCTATGCACACGTGTCAAAGGCATAAAAATATGTGAACACTATGTGCTCCTTTAAGCTTTGCATTACATGAGTAAATAAACAGATAATACAGTAAAACAATAGAAATAAGCAAAATAGTAAAATCTCATAACATTCCCTGCTGTTGTTCATATATGTTTATGTACTTCAACTACTAGTCACTTGCGTGTGCATTTTCAACTAGTGTATCATTTTGTAAAAACATACATGATCAGCTTTATTAGGTATACATAGTTAATGATTAGAAGTCATCTTCTTCAAATTGCATTTCTTCTTGTTGTTTGCTTTGGGATAATGCGACATAAGCTTGCATTCTTACAGTGAACATTCTGCTTATCATGTTTCGGATACAGGGTAGCACACATGTTGAGAATAAGCAAAGGAGTATGAGAAGTACTCCAATGAGCATTAGTCCTTTAATAAGCAATGTCTTCCATGACCTGCTAAGTAGCCAGGTCAGCCAATCTTCTGTTGAAGCATTCAGAAACAGTCCAAAACGGTAGTCGAGTGTCTCTATCCTGAGCATGTTTTTGGCATTACCTTACTCCTCCATAGGTTGCGTTGCAGTTGCTGGTATGGCCCAGGGGGTGGCGTCCTTGCCCTGCCGCTTGGTAGAAGCATAGAGGATGCCACTTCTCTGGGAGTGAAGCTTTCATGCTGATTGCAAAGTGTTGTCTTCCAATGCTGGCAAAACTTGCTGCACATTCACTTTGCCAGTGACTGTTCATCATGCGACCATAGATGGTGGGGTAGACTGAAATTGAAGGCATGTGAGAACAGACATAACATTCTTTTTCCTCCACTCTGTTGTGTATGTATCGATACCAGGCGTTATTCATCCAAGGGTGAACATGGTCTTGAGTCATCTCAGAGAGGTGGGAATTGTCGTGGGTCCACCTCTTAGGTCGGGGAATAGTTGGTTCTGTCCTGTGGGTACCGCTGGGCATCAACCAAAAGAGCGCCGTCATCAGGAGGACGGCCATCAGACAGAATATGCGGCACATGAGTTGCTTTCCTTTGATGTCACAAGCGCCCAAACACAGCTTTGGGGCTGGAGCTGGTGCTGGCATTGATCCTGGGGCTGGTTCTTCTTCTGGATTTATCAGATTGTTTTCCTCAGTCATCTTGTTGAGATTTTATTCAGGCGTCCCTGGTGTTATTATTGGTTCTGCTCTTCGGTGGGATAGGTCAGTCTTTATTAGTGTCTGTTCTTCAGTGATGACCTGGAACCCCTAAAACTTCTGGTGAGTAGACCCCGTGCGAAGCGAAGAGGCGGGATATACCCAATCAGCCCTTCCTCCACCGGCAGATCACTCAGAAGCCAGGGGAACCGGCGTCTTATTGTGGTGCAAACACTTTCTTCACGTGGGTTTGATGTATCCACGAAGGTCGTTCGGCTATCTTACAAGCTGTGGGTGTGGTAAGTAACACCTGGAAGGGACCTTCCCACTTCGGAGCACTCCAGTTTTTCCGCTGGAGGACTTTAATCAGAATCCAATCACCGGGGTTCAACCTGCAAGAGACTGGAGAGAGATCACTCGGCAGTTGATTGCTTAGTCTCACTTCTTTATTCTCAAATAGTTTTATCATCCATTCTGCCATTGTTGTTTCTGCTGCAGCTTTATTAATTGGTTCACTGGTAATGGGCAGTGGGAATGCCCTGCCATGTATAATTTCAAATGGGGTCAGACCTCTTGCTCCTTGAGTTATTCTCATCCATAGTTTAACTAAACTCAAACATTCAGGCCATGGTCTTTTAGTTTCTTCCATACATTTTCTTAATCTCTGTTTAATTGTGCCATTAGTTCTCTCGACTAATCCTGCACTGCTTGGGTGATAGGCACAATGGTGTTTTATGCTAAAACCTAAAGCTTCAGAGACTTTGCTTATTACTTCATTTACAAAATGTGTGCCATTGTCAGATCGTATTAAACTTGGAATGCCATACGTGGGTATAAAATGGTTACACAAACATTTTGCTACTGAAATTGCATCTGCTTTTTTCACTGGGTATATTTCTGGCCATTTAGAAAATACATCTATTATCACAAGTGCATATTTGGAGGATTGTGATTCATTTAATTCTATGAAATCCATGTGGATAGTGTGAAATGGATGTGGTGGTTTAGGGAAATGCCCTCGCTTTGGTCGTAAATTTCCCTGTGCGTTGTGTCTTTGGCAAACCATACATGTTCTGATAAATTCTTTTGCTGAACTTTCAAAATTTTTTGTGTAGAATTGTTTAATTTGTATAAGTAGCCTCCCCGCTGTTGACACGTGGGTTTTCCCACGGGTCACCAACGCTGCCGCTTTGTGCAAAGATTTAGGTCATGTCATGATATCGTCTTGTAATATTGCTCCGTCTTTTAACCAGGAGGATTTTTCATTTTGTGATGCTGCTTTTTGTTCGTCTTTCAAAACATCTATTGATATCAGAGGGCAGGGGGTTAATGTAAAAGCGTCTGCTTCTTTTCCTGCTGCCTCTTTTGCTGCCTTATCTTGCAAAGTCATTTCCTTTAGTGATGTCTGAGTCATCTTTCTGATGTGCAGCACATTTACATAAGGCTAAATGTCTGGGCAATGTGATGACTTCCAGCAGTCTTTTCAAAAGACCACCGTGTTGTACTGGTGCGCCAGTTGATGTTATCATACCTCTGTTCTGCCATATCTTCGCAAAATGGTGTACTGCAGCGTAGACGTACTGGCTGTCTGTGTGTATGTTTATATCTTTGTCTTTGTATAATTCACAGGCTCTGATGACTGCTGTTAACTCTGCACTTTGGCCTGAGTGTGAAGAGGTTAATGGCCGTGCTTCAATAACTGTATCTATTGTGGTCACAGCATAACCAACACAGTTTCGTCCAGTTTTGTCCTTGCTTGCGGAACCATCTACAAAGATGTCTACAAAGGATATTTGTGGTGTGCTATATATGTCAGGTCGCGGTTTCGTTTCCTCATCTAGCTTGTGCAAACAGCTATGTGCATCACCATCTGTTTCCACAGGAAGCAGAGTACTCGGATTTAGCTGGTTACACTTCTCTATAGTATTATGTGTGACTGTGAAAGCAGGATGCCTACATATGATAGCTGTCTTGCATGTGTTAGATATGAGAGGTTCGCTTGCAGCAGTATCGAGGTAACAGCGTGTGGCACTTTAACAATTAAAGGGTGTCCTAAAATGATATCAGCTGACTTTTTAACTGCCTCTGCTGCAGCCGCACAGGCCTGCACGCAGGTAGGAAGGCCAGCAACCACAGAATCAAGTTTACATGAATAAAATGCCAATGGCCGCTGTCTATCCCCAAAAGCTTGTGTCAGTACGGCTTTCATGTATCCAGAGCTGCCATCCACGTGCAAGTAAAATGGCTTGTCATAGTCTGGTAATGCTAGGACAGTGCTAGTTTGCAGAGCTGATTTTAAATTCTGAAATGACTGTTCTGCTTCAGGCGTCCATGTCAACTTATCTCTCAAAGCTAGATTTTTTCCATAAATTAAGTCTTGCAGGGGTTGGACCCTGAGGGCATATTCTGGAATCCAACTTCTGCAAAAGTTGCAGAGACCAAGGAAGCTCATCATTTGTTGTTTTGTTAATGGTTTTGGAGCATCTTGTACAGCTGCTTTCCGGCTGTCTAGCAATTTCTTGCCCTGTCCTGTCAACTCATGACCTAGATATATGACCTTTGATTGCCACAATTGCAGCTTGTGTTGTGACACTTTGTGACCCTGCTGTGCTAGGTGTAGCAACACAGTTAGGGTGTTTTCCTTGCGGTCTGCCTGCGTGTTTCCGGTTACCAGAA
This sequence comes from Diplotaxodon limnothrissa, assembly GCF_057381915.1. Lineage (NCBI taxonomy): Eukaryota > Metazoa > Chordata > Actinopteri > Cichliformes > Cichlidae > Diplotaxodon > Diplotaxodon limnothrissa. Next base: position 795,403 of record NW_028188561.1, on the reverse strand, counting down.
TGTCATCTACGTAGAGCAGGAACTGTCCTGGAGCGGGCAGACTGCAAGTGGACATTGAGTGCTTAAGCGCTTCTGCATATAGTGTTGGACTATTTTGAAAACCTTGTGGTAAGCGTGTGTATGTGTATTTCTGGTTATCAAACGTGAAGCCAAACAGTTTCTGTGACTCTGGGTGCAGAGGCACAGAGAAAAAAGCATTAGATAAATCAATTACTGAAAACCACTGTTCTCTGGGTGACACTTGGTTCAATATTGTGTGTGGGTTTGCCACAACAGGAGGGATTTGTTCTGTAATGTCATTAATTGCTCTCAAATCATGTACAAGTCTATATTTTCCTGTGCTTGCTTTCTTTACTGGAAATATAGGCGTGTTACATGTTGTTTTTGTTGTTTTTATCAGAATCCCTGCTTTTTCCATGTCTGCTATGACCAGTGTTGGGTAAGTTACTTTAAAATAGTAACTTAGTTACATTACTAGTTACTTCTCTCAAAAGTAACTCAGTTACTTCAAGTTACTCGTTACTTTCAAAGTAACTAGTTACTAGGGAAAGTAACTTTGGTTTTACTCAGAATTCTCTTGTTAATGTGTTTCTTCCATAACTTTGCCAGTCTTCTAGCTTGCTTACTTGCCACAAGTGCACTGTGCCACCTACCAATAGAAAGGATATGATAACGTGCATATTTCCACGAGAGAAATCCCACGCCTGGACCGTCATTGACTGCTGCCATGATTCTAGCCTACGTCACAGAGTCATGTGCGCCTTTTACATCCAACACAAAAACTGCAGTCGTAGTGCTTTCGATTGTACTCAGAACTCAGAAATTCTGCCTTCTGAATAGGAAGATGTAGGTAACACCAGACTGCAGATGAGCTGCATACAGGGCTGGACTGGGACAGAAAATTGGCCCGGGCATTTTGACTAGAAACTGGCCCACCATTATAGGAAAAATCATAAAGCCTTTGAATGAAAACAAACACTGTTGTGACAGTGATGTTCACTGTTTTGATGGTATATATGCATCAATCTATCAATCGTTTGTTGTAAGATTCAGATAATTATTTTTTAAAAGCTAGACATTTTAAATGAGAATAAGAAAGAAAAGTATTTCTTTGTGCCCCCCATTCCCTGTTAATGCCCTACATGCCCCCTTGGCCACACTTTGCTAGATCCGCACCTGCACAGTTACCAGCTGTCAGCTACCTAAAAAAGGATCCTGGGGTTATTTGTCTCTCAGAAACAGTTCATAACTTCCCTTCAACTCATTCATGTCATCTAAAAGGTAAACCTGTTTCTCCATCACCTGCTCAGCTCTGATGATCCAGTAAGGACATCTCCTGGTTTCATCTTCATGTTTCCCTCTCACCAGATAACCAAACCATATCATGACCAGCAGCTTTTTTTTTTACAGCTGTGGCTCCAGCAAACATCAGCTGATACTAGAAATTAATATTAAATAAATTCTAACAACAGCTGATCAAGCTTAAACGTGCTGCTGTTGTTTAGCGCGACATCCGCTGGTTTCCTCTTTCGGCGCAAAGTGGGCGATAAACAAACAAGAGAGCCGATCAGCTGATCATTGATCAGTTTCATGATTGAAGTAGAAACGGGAGAGGGAGGGGGGAGAATGAGAGAAGAAGAGGCAGCTGTGCAGCGTAAAGACACAGAATAACTCCAGCTTTGTGCCTTTTTCATTGTAGCTGAATTACGGGACAAACTGTTCCTTTTCACCTCAATAAGAAACGCGTAATATTTTCTCTGAATACCAGACGGGACGGTTGGCAACTCTAATAACTTATGAACAAATTAAGGTTCAACATCATTAACTTCATAGCACCACCCAGCTGTGTAGAAACTCCGTCATGCTAGCTAGCACGCAGTACGGAAAAAGTCAGAATAACGAAAATAAACTCCACCTAAGCTTGGTTTATATCTGACCCAGAGAGACTGCAGGTCATAACTTCTTACCTGAAGTTCAGTTCACACTTGGACCGGCGGCCGCCTCGGGTCTCTTTTCCTTCTGCGTCCCTTTTCCCTCATCCACCTGCTGCCTCCACCACTTGCTAATGTTACTGAATCTGTGGAAACTCCGCGATGCCACCACACGAAGTAACGAGTAACGACCCTATCTAAATCCCAGTAACGAGTAACGCGTTCCTGATTTTGGCATAATAACTAGTTACCGTGCTCGTTACCACAATAATAACGTAGTTACTGTAACGCGTTACTTAATAACGCGTTAGTCCCAACACTGGCTATGACCGGGCGAATCCCGTCTCTTGCTTCTGCAGATAGTGGGTATTGTGGCTTCATTGGTCTGCGGTCAGAGGTTACTTTTACTTTTATTGGATCAACGTGTTTTATTAATCCTACATCGGTTGGCCCATTTGACCACAAAGATTTTGGCAAGGCCTCAATCTCTGTGTCATGTACAGTGGTTAACATCAGTCACTTTTCTTTCTCAGTTACAAGGCATGAGGTTGGAGAGGTGGTTAAATGAGTGCTGGGTTTGACATTTATGTACACAGTTACTTCTGATTTGTGTTCAGAGCCTAAAAGCAACTGGTGGATGTTGAAAATTTCACCCTCGCACTCTAGCTGTTCGTGTGGGGTGTTTGGGCTAGGGCCTAGTCACATTTCATCTTCACTGTCCCTATTGTCTCTGCCCTGGCAAAATGTCCTTCTTTATCACAATTATAACACCTTCTATGTCGTTCTTTATCATCTCTATTCTGTTTCTTGCCTTTCCCTTTTTGTGGATTTCTGCCTGTGTATGCAACGATACCTCCTTCAGTGGTTACTACAAAAACTCCACTTTGGGCTGCTTTATTCTTTTGGACTTTCACTGCATGTTCTGCATACTGCAAAGCATCGGGTAGGTTCCCAGTATTTTGGGTGACCCAATGTTTATCTACATGAGCTCTAACTTTTGGGAGGAGGCCCTTCAAAAATGCATTTTTTAGCTGTTGTTGGTAGGGTGTCTCCGGGCCTTCAGTATATTCTAAACCTGAATTTTGTCGGAAGACTGGGCGCAGTCTATCCAGAAAATCAGAGGCTGTCTCATTTTATTTCTGTTTAGTCTCTCCTATTTTTGCATAATCAGGTCTTGGGGCTAGTATGGTTCTAATTCTCTCATACACTGGTTGTAGCGCTGCTTGTATTGAGTCAGGACACAAAAAGACAAAGAAAAATGCTGTCAGAAACAAAGCAGAAGTGTCAGGGGAAAACTGAGCTCACAGACAGCTGCATGTGTGGGCTTTTAATAGCATGCAGCCTCTGATCTAAAAAATAATAAAATAAATAAAGATAAAAGAAAATGTGTAACATGCTCATCAACTTAGCGGTGTCCACATATTTAATTCAGCTTCTCAATCCTGTAGGTTTAGTTATTATCTACAGGGTTTGGCTTATTAGTTGTTATTATAAACGTGCTCCACATCTCAGTAATATTTTATCTAGGATAAATTACAGGTTTTCAAACAGGTTAAGTGCCTCTATGTACCTAATTGGTTTAGATATTGCCTTTATTTTCTTCATCTCATATGTCATTATACTGAGTTTGAGCAAACCTTAAGCTTGATGCAGACGACTTCATAACAGTTGTCCATCTCACATCATACTGACTAGGATACTTCCTGTTATTAATTTTATACCATTATTAATATTATTAATAGTTAGGATCATCTTACTCAGCAAACAGATGATTTAGAATTCATCCAATCTGTACAAATTTCCTTTTTCCTATTTTTAGACTGGTCTTCTGTTTGCCTCATCTCAGATCCAACCTTCATTCACATTCATTCTCTCTGTTGCATGTCGAACCAAGTAGTTTATTATTATATTTTATTTTGTATCCATCAAGGACTGTGGGAGAGCTGCAGTTCTCACCCATTTCCAAGCTGGAGACATTTATCTTTTCACACACTTTCCTCAGCTGAACAATGACACAGCCATAATCTACCTTATGCATCTCTCTTTTTATAGAAAAGGTTTTCATGTGAATGATTTCCTTTTATTTATTTTATACAATCTGGGCATGATCGTCATGCCAAGTATATTACATTATTTAGTTCTGTTTGGAGGGTCTCCACGTAGGACAATTTAGTTTCTTTGGATTTCTCCACCTATTTGCGCTTATTTTGGCCGGCACCTGGATGGATTTTCTCCATCCACTGCTCATCAGCGGTTAATTCAGGTCTTGTGGGTTCATTTCCCATTTTAATTTATTTGTTTTATGTTTATTTTATTAATACTGCCAACACATACACTATGAAGTTTGGTGGATACAAAGGTCGGAGGAGGTTATTGAGGCAGCCTTCTACCCTGAGCTAAACTCAGGGCGGCCCCAATTTTATGCGATGAAGCGCAACCTTTCTCTTTCCCACCACACAATACCTCACAGGAAAACAGAAGAGTAGCACAGAGACCTAGAGTCTCTATTCAAAGGCGTACTTACTCTTTACACATATACATTGCGCGCTTAAAAAAAACCTGCTTTTACTCGACACTCCTTCCCTTGTTAAAGTTTTTAGCGGGTGCGATCCACACAGGAAGTGCAATCCCGTCTTATAGGTTACTTTCTAACCTTCCCTTGTTAAAGTTTTTAGCGGGTGCGATCCACACAGGAAGTGCAATCCCGTCTTATAGGTTACTTTCGAACCTTCGGTTCACACAGGACCTCTCTTAGTGTCCACACAGGACTCTTATTATCCACACAGGATTCTACAGGTATGAGTGTCGTTGTAAAGTCGATTTATTTCAAACGCATGATGTTTATGACTGTGTTATATTCACCTTCAAAGTAGCGCTGTGTTCTTATCCGGTGTTATCGAGTCCTGTCGCCGTGAAGCCTGAGTAAACACCGGCCAGCAGACGAATTTACGACTGTGGTCTTTCCTCATCTTCCTGGAAGCGAGCGTTTCAGTGCAGGCGGTCACGACGTCAGGATCCGAAGACTCCGTCTGTGGACAGTTGGACTAATAATATCAGTCAACTATCCGGCTCGAAGGACCAATTAAATGTCAGTAGTTTGTTGACATTATATACTAAGAAGGAATACAAGACAGTCAGAGAGTTTTCAAAGAACTACGTGCACGGGTGAGAGAGAATGGATACTCACACCGAAGTGCTGCAGTCAGGCTTTATTTATACACAGAAGCAGTTTCATGACATTTCCTCTTTTTCAGACTTGAGTATATCTAAAGATAGTAAAGATGTATGTGTGAATGTATGTGTGTGTGTAGTCGCTCTCTTTCAGAGAAGACGGTTTTTTCCTGTTACCAAGGAGCCTCTTCCTCTATTCAGCAGTTAAAGCAGAGTTCATGTGTCTATGCACACGTGTCAAAGGCATAAAAATATGTGAACACTATGTGCTCCTTTAAGCTTTGCATTACATGAGTAAATAAACAGATAATACAGTAAAACAATAGAAATAAGCAAAATAGTAAAATCTTATAACAACGATAAATTAGACTAAGAAGTGTTAATCACACTAACAATCGGTTCATTGAGCCTGCAACTGTGTTTCTTATAGATTTGTTTTTTGGTTGCAGCAGGCAGCAGATTTTGGAGAAAAAAACCTACATCACCTAAACAGCACCTAGCAGCAGAGAGACACAATTAGAGCTTGGGTGGCGAGCATATTTGAGCTTTTAGCAACTGAAGTGACCTCTGAAAAGTGAAACTGGTTGACTTCTGGTGACTCACCCAGATTGCAGGCTTGGCTGTTGAGGGCGTAAGGCTGCTGCTGATAGGCCCACTCCTCGTCGTTGGGAGCGGAGATGATGAACAGGCGATGTCTCCATCGGAACCTGCAATCACAGAAAATTTGAGTCTGGATTTAAGTGGCACTTTGGTCCCGCAGTGAGAGCTCTGTACCAAGACAAGGAGTTTGTGCTTGTGTGCTACATATTCCCCCTATTACTGCCAGAGGGTGACAACCCGGAATTATGGTCAAAAACCTGCCAGATCTCTACACTGTGTTCGGGGGGGATTCAGGTCTCTATGGCAACAAAAGACAGCCTGTCTTTAGACATCTCCAGGAGAAAATGTGACTGAAATGATTCAGGCTTGAGGAATGGCAGGGTTTTTGTTACTTTTGATTTTCATGGAACACACACATGCAGGCTGCTGCAGTCTGCCAAGTGCTGCTCAGAATTATTTAATTGTGGTCCAGCTGACTGCAACAGATATTTGACTGATGTGGACACAGCATGATGGGACCACCCAGTAATTCCAACTACACAGACTATATCGATCCTTGGGGGAACAACCTATATATGGCATCAATCTCAATAAAATGTTGTAATAGAAACTGTACTGAATACCTCAATTTGTCATGCAAATCTTGCACCTATGGAATGGTTTGTGCGTGCTATTTTTAAGCTACAAGTTAATGCTACATCAGCATGGGTGCTCTTATCCAGTGTTAATTTCACTGACCAATTATTTTTGTCATAATTTTTGTCAGTTACCTTTGTTTTCATGATGAAAGGGAGACAATAACTAACTAAAAACTAGTGCACGAGAAAAAAAAGTGCAATGGAATATATTGATACTTTGGTCTAAAAAAAAATAAAAAATGTGAGATCCAATCAGAAATATTTAAGCTGTGTACAAAGGCCCCAGGGCAGACCCAGGACACGCTGGAAAGATTATATCTCTCGGCTGGCCTGGGAACGCCTTGGTGTTCCCCCGGATAAGCTGGAGGAGGTGGCTGGGGAGCAGTGATGCCGGTAACGCGTTGCTTAGTAACGCGTTACTCCAAATATGACCACTTTTTCAGTAACGACTAATCTAACGCGTTACTATTTCCATAACAGTAGTCAGATTAAAGTTACTTGTTCAAACCACTGTGCGTTACTATTTTTTAAGCAAAAAGATTTGGTTTCTTCTTTTCGTCTCAGCGGATGACAAACGCATACGTGTCGTGAAACGTCACATAAGCGACAGGTCACGTTTCCCGCTCACAAGCAGCCAGCGACGTAAAAAAGTGTAAACAACAATGGAGGGAGAGTGATGTTCGTTCTTTAGCTGGAAATATAGTCACTATTTTGAGTTTCTGTCAACTAAAGATTTAAATATTAAGGTTCGTTGTACACTCTGTGTTGGCGAAAAAGTGTTATCTACCTTCAAAAACACTACGTCAAACTTAAAGAAACATTTGGAGTCGCAGCACAGCTCAGTCAAACTCACAGAGAGAGTCCCACCAAGTGGTCCGAAGCAGAGAGCCGTGACTTCCGCAGAAGGTCCTACACCCCCCAAACAACAAAAGTTGGACTTTGGTGCAAAACCAGTAAGTGATGAAGAATTGAAGAAGTTGGTCGCGCAGTATATTGTAGAAGAAATGCTACCTATAAACACTGTTGACTCGCCCTCGTTTCGTGCCATAATAAAAAAGATCCCTACTTCTGTTAATGCCGAGCTGCCTCACCGAACGACTTTTACTTCTTACTTGGAGAAGGAGTTTACAGAAATGGAGAGAAATTTGAAGGCCACACTGAAAGAGATTGACTTTGTTTCAACTACCGTGGATATTTGGACTGCTAACAACAGAAGCTATATGGGAGTAACGCTCCACTGGATCAGTAGAACCACATTAGAGCGCCACAAGGTTGCATTAGCATGTAGGCGAATTCGTGGTAGACACACGTATGATGTCATTGGTACAGAAATCGAAAACATCCACTCCTCTTATGGATTACTCAACAAAGTAGTTGCAACAGTTACTGATAATGGATCCAACTTTGTTAAGGCGTTTCAAGTTTATCATCCTGTCACGGAGTCCGATGATGAGATGGAGGAGGAAGAGTCCAGCCCCAAAGACGACGATGTCACTTTTTCTGATCTGTCAGAAATCCTCTCGGCTGAGAATGAAAGTGATGGTCAGCTGTCTCTTCCCCCGCACCGCAGGTGTGCTTCGCACACCATCAACATAATTTGCACACGTGATGTGGAGAAACATTTAACAACTAATGCAGAGAGCAGGGCTGTGTATAGGAGCAGCACAGCAAAATGCACAGCTCTTTGGACCAAATCGAGTAGATCTACACTTGCATCAGAAACAGTGGAAGAAATCAGCAAAAGAAAGCTCCTAATACCAACATCCACAAGGTGGAATTCCTTTTTTGATGCTGTAAAGAGAATTGCAGAAATCCCCATGGGTGAGCTGAATACTCTGTGCACAAAGCTAGGACTGAAGTGCTTCAAAGATCAAGAATACCAGTTCCTGCATGAGTACTGCATGTCCATGAAACCTCTGACTGCAGCACTGGACATTTTACAAGGCGACTGTCCATACTTTACTACCAACACTTGAAGTTCTGATGCAGAAGACCCAGGCTGTGAAAGATGACTTCTCCAGGATGACTGCAGGCCTTCCAGATGCCATTGTACAGGTACGCTCTATCTTGAAATTAGTCAGATTTTTTGCTTCATACAATTCACAAACATGGAACAGAATATTAATTATCATTGAAAAATAAGATTAAAACAATTAAAATGTTTACAAGTAACCTAAAACAAAATAAATCCATAATACTGATCTCATATTAGGCATGGTTTGCAAATAATTCAATAACATAATAAATTGTAGGCATAAAAAATATCAATTATGTTTTTTAGGCTATTCAGACTCATTTCGCCGGTGTGCTGGACGACAAAGATGCCCTTCTTGCAGCTGCCAGTTGTCCAAAATTCAAACTCCGATGGCTGAGAGATGCAGGAAGGAGGGAGCGAGTAAAACAGCTTCTGACAGCAGAGTGTTGCACCACTGTTCCTCTGGCAAAAAACCCTGCCAGTGTGCCCAGTGCTACTACATCTAGCAGCCAAGGTGAGATGGACTTTTTCACTTTTGAGGCAGAGCCAGAGGAGGAGACCTATTCTGCAGAAAAAGAAGTCATGGACTACCTGATGTCAGGCTACGACCTTCAGATTCTGCATAAATTTTCAAGCATAAAGACAATTTTTTTAAAGTATAACACTCCAACCCCATCAAGTGCTCCTGTGGAGCGGCTTTTTAGTCTGGGAGGTTTGGTGCTCACGCCTAAAAGACATCGACTTTCTGACAAAAGGTTTGAGAAGCTTCTGTTAATGAGGTACAACCACTGGTTTACTCGCTCCACTCTACTGTTTCCCCCATAACATGCGATGACAACATATACTGAAAAAACAGAGAATGGGGAATCCAATTTAAATAACTATTTACAAGTAATTAAATTAAGTTTATCAAAGTCACTTAATAAACTTATTAAAGTTTTCAAGTTGATTAACTTAAATCAATTACCTGCAAGGAAGTAAGGCAATTTAAGTTGGACCTGCAGTCTCTTTTTTTTTTCATAAGATTAGTCCAAAGTTACAAAAGCGGACAATAGTGTTTACATGTGGATGGTATAAAAAGTATCTTAAGGGAAGTCAAGAAAGACTCTTTGTTTGTTTTTGTTTTTTTATAAAAAGTATTTATGTTAAGTGAAGTAACAAGACTGTCTTTATTTTCATACAAACAAGTATTTCTGTCAGGAAAAAAGTTTTAAGTTCAACTTCAAATGTCAGGAGATATATTGTTGACATTACTGTTAAAATACACTTCCAATAAAGTGAGTATTGGCAAAATTGGTTGATGTTTTTATGTTGAGGCAGTGGGGAGTGTTATTGGCTGCTTCTGAAAGTAACTAATAAAGTAACTAGTAATCTAACTTAGTTACTTTAAAAATAAACTAATCAGTAAAGTAACTAAGTTACTTTTGGAAGGAGTAATCAGTAGTCCGTAATATATTACTTTTTCAAAGTAACTGTGGCAACACTGCTGGGGAGAGGGAGGTCTGGGCTTCTCTGCTTAGGCTGCTGCCCCCGCGACCTGGCCTCGGATAAAGCGGATGAAGATGATGATGATGACAAAGGCAGGACGAGTTTGGAAGTGACCCAATCAGATGTAATCGCCCTGTGCATAAAATGTAAAATGAAACCTGAGAGTGCTATCATGGTCAGGTTAAGAAACAATTATATCTTGCCATGTCTCCATGGTTGCTTTCGTTCACAAGTGGTCTCTGCTGGTGTGGGCAGGCCACGTGTAATTGTTGGCACCAGTGGTCAGTATTACATCCTGTCTTCACGACTCTGCTGCAGGGCTTGTCGCAGGAACTGGTTTGCTGACAATCCACGATGGCTGGAGAAACTGCCCAAAGGTTTACCAACCTTCTCCCTGCTTTTCTTACAAACAAAAAGGCCATCTGCAAGTCTGTTATGGATGAGCTCAGGAGGACTGGCAAATCTCCAACAGACATGGCAAACCAAATAAATGAACTCATGCACCTCAAGTACGAGCGAGCTCACCTGACGTACCTCCATGCCACAGGATCGGTCTGGGATTCTGAGGCAGGAGCTCATGCACAGAGGACCATTGGGCAGTTCCTGAGGAAGGAAAATAAGCCACAGGAGTTCAGGTCTTATGAAGACCCACATGCCTGGTGTGGCGTCTCTGTGTCCAGCCATTACCTGACTGACTGCCTGCTCGACGAATTCCGACGTCAACATCCAGCCATATCCAAACTCCTCCAGGGCACTTTTGGCCACATTTCCAGGTCTGACCACATCAGGAAGGTGGCACGAAAAGTCATGCTGGCATCTGGGGTCATGTCCAGTTATTCCATAATGAATGAAAACTGGCTGATTGTTTCGTGGGTCATGGTTCAGTCTGACACAGAAAGGTCCTTGGAGCCCATGTACCAGGGAATGGCCAAGAGGTACAGTGATGCAGGAGTGGAAAAGGCCGGCTACCACTGGGTGGACAGGTAAAAACCGTAATCATCGTTGTCATTCAAACTGCTAATCTGTCTGGAAAAACTGAGTTTTTCTTTTTCAGATCAATTTGATGCACACACATAATATTCCATATACTTACATGTATTTGTATTTCTTACATTTAGGGATTGCTGTGCTCCATTTAAGATCCCAGACTGCATCCCTGTCGAAAATCTATCGTGGGATGCCTGAAAAACCACTCCTGCTGTTGTTGCTGCGGCCACATCTGGACCAGTGGCAAACAGCTGTGCCTCTCGAACCCACTACAACAAGAACATTATTGTAAAACTGGACCTGTTCCACTGCCTGAGGCGATTTTTGTGGGAGTGTACCTCTGAGCATCTTCCTCTGTTCAGCACTTTCTGCCAGCTTCTCTCTGCGGCATTCTCAGTGGTTGATCAGGCAGACCTGAAGAGGCTCCAGGATGCTTATAAGTTCTGTGGCATCCATCCTGCTAATCCCACAAAGCAACACATAAGGGAGCACTGCAGGATCCAAATACCACAACCCACTGAGCTGCTGAACAGAGTGGAAAAGGTCCTGAACCATTTTCACCTGGCCACAGACCCCAACAACGTCCCACTCTTCAAGCCATCCATGCTGAAGACGTGACGCAGTGCACATTCTGCGTGGCTGCCTAAGTGACCCTGAACTCTCAGAGGGTGTAATGTTTAGGTACGGTGGGACTCTTCAGCTTAACCATGTCCCTGGTGAAGGTGCCAAGGTCCCCATCTGGATTCCTGTCCGAGGCACTTCACAGCAGGAGGGTTATCATTTCCACCAGGCCCAGTGGATCACCGGGACTCACGTTTCCACTGAACTATTCCAGGCCCAGGGCATCACAGGGGTGGCACGATGGAACTACCAACGACTGGTGGAGCTTAAGCAGCCAGGTGTCATGCTACCTTGTGTTTTTGATCCAGCTCTAGTGGTGGAGTTTAATGCAGCCTCCAGAAGAGTGACTGGTCAGGAGAAGTACACTGCACTTCACCTCTCTGACAGAGACACTGGAGAGCAATTTGGGCTTGAATACAGAGAGCCAGGCTGCCGTCCAGTCCCTCTGAACTGGGACAAACACAAAACTCTGAGAAAAGATGAACCAGCTGCCCTTCAGCCCCCACCCTCTGTTCCAAAACCTGTGGCTGCCCAGCAGCTGCTGTGGCAGTCTTTAACTGAAGGCAGTGAAACAACTAGTGTCCCTGTAGTCAGCATAGAGCCCTGCCGTCTTTAACCCGCCTCCTCCTGCCCTGTCTACACCACTGACACAAGTCTCAATAGAGAAGATTGTGGAGGGCATCTTAGAAAGGCAACAGCAGCAGCAGCAGCCACAGCAGCCACTTGGCAGCTTATTTCTAAATCACTTCATGTAATGATAACAAGCCATCCGTTCTCTAGTGGGGTCTCACAGCTTTTATCTTCATAATCTTTCTGGTTGATTTGTAATATTAGAAACATGACTGCTGTCTTTTATCTGTGTGACTGTACAGCCTGTTTCAGACATGACAACCAGACAGTGTCTGAAGTTATCTTTAATACATGCAACGCAGCTGGAGATAGTCCAGACACTTTCTCACTTCTGATGATAATATTTTTGGTTTAGGTGTTGTTGCTTTCTGGCTTGAAGCTTATCTACAAAAGCAGTTCAATAAGGAGAGATCATGTGGAAAAACTGAGCATGATTTATTGAGGTACAGAAATAAATGTAACTGTTAGGCAGTTAAACTCCAATGACCCATCATAGCAGAAGAAATCTCAGCAGTGACAGGATGTGAGTAACACTTAAATCACTTACAAAATAACCAAAATGCTGTTATCAAACAATAAACTGCAATAAAGTTACAGAAAATGCCTTCAGTTTCAGTATTTTAGCTCTGAGACTTTGAATGGGGAGTTTTTAGACCTTGTGTCACTTTGAGGCAAATTGTGAAAAACCTGTAACTCGCACGATAATTATAGTGACACTGTCTTTTCAGCTCCTCCCGTAAATGAAGCAAGCCTCGATACGCGCATCGCGGAAACGCCCCCTCAATTACTCGACACAAGCTTTGAAGCCTCGACACAGAACGTCACATCACTAGTTCCTGGTACTGCTTTAGTACCTGCTCGGACGGGTTCCAAGCGATCCGAGCAGGTATTAAACTATTACGTCATCGGACAGCATGCCACTGATTGGCTGGTCAGTGGCATCACTCGATAGGTCATGAGAACATCTACTTCACAAAAAAATGAGAGAAATGTGTTCTGGGAATCCATGCGACCTCACAAACCATCCTACCTGTTGTTTCTGCGCATGTGCACAACACAAAATTAAGTGGCAACCCGCCCTATCTACTTAAATTTCTGCTGGAATTATTGTGTGACCGCAGGAATGTACACTAGGACGGTTTGCTCCAAGAAACAACGCCATGCTCCCGGAATCTGACAAACAGCCCCCGCATTCATGTCACATTTTAATTAAGATTACACGTTGCTATAACAACGAGCACCCATATTAGATGGTATTGGTTATAGTGGAAACCCAGTGTAGTCGAGTTGTGGCGAGTCGAGCAGGCACTAATGCAAAAGGGGCTAAAAAAAACCCTGAAAATGTTTCATACCTCTGAAAAGTGCGTCCTGTTTGGGTGCGCTTGTTTTGCAGACATGGCGGTGCAGGTGCCGTGCCTGTTGTTCCGGTGTTCCAGATCTACTGGCGTTTAGATCAACTGGCGTTGGTCGAACAGATGTGTGGCAGTCTTGCGTTTCAGGAGCTGCTACCGACAAACCAGCAAAAAAACGCCAAATGTGTCATCTGTGACACTTGTGAGGTTGTCTCAAACACACTCCGTCAGTCTTGATGCTGTTGAACAACAAAATGTTTAAAAATGTGGCGAGTTTACCTGGTGATATCCTCATGCGTGACGCGATCGCGAAAACAGCAAACAAGTAACACCACGCCGTTGTTGTTCACAGGACAGCAAGAGTAAACGATCGGGAGACTCTTGTCGTCGTTATCGTTCCCCTCGCACGGTTTATTTCTCCGAATTCAGCGTTTTTGCTTCACAACTACAGCGTGCAGTTTACTTTGTGCACTAACATGGAGTCGAGTCAACCAGCGCCACCTCTGGCCAAGTGCCACAGCCTACAGCCAGATCAACCTGTGACACACATCTGCACCACGTTTGAATTCGTGTCATGCACATTTGTACCTTTCAATTGTGTCTGTTTGTGCGTCATGCAAATAAACCTTTGAAATGAATGAAATGATATCATGTATTTATTATCAGCCTACATTTGTACAAAATGCCAAATGACATACACATAAGAATCACCATCCTGATATCAATACTTTTGCCCATACGAAAAATGTCGTGAACACACTAATATTTCACCAGTGTTGTAACATCACATGTCGTTAGCGTAGTCTGTCTGTGTCTGCCCTCTGCAAACAAACATGTTAGAGTTGGTTGTGATATACAGTCTGCATAAGTGTGGTCAATCTAATAAACATTTATAAGGAGATGGCAGTTACTGTGAATGTACAGCAGTTACACAGTGATTAGTAATAAACAGTCAGACAATGACCCTGACAATCTCATTCAATCTTGCAGATTGCACCTTCTGTGGAAAGTGGTACCACACGGTGTGTGTGGACTTCCCCTGTGCAGAAGGCGACTACAAATGTTGTGGGTGCTAAATAAACAGAAACAAATGATCCCTGTTGTCTTTGCTTACTGATTGTTTTCAGTGTTGACAATCCACATTGCTGGCATTGCATCTTTCAACATGTTTGTGGGTAGATTTGGATGTACCAGGGGTAAGTGCAGCCACTCAGCCTCTACTCAATGTGATCATAGCAGCAGGTGCAGATGTGTCACAAGTTAATCTAGTAGTGGCCTATGGTCATGTGTTAGTGGTGGGAACAGTCATATCCACTCACTCTCACTGGCTGTTTATTACTAATCACTGTGTAACTGCTGTGAATTCACAGTAACTGCCGTCTCCTTACAAATCTTCATTAGATTAACCACACTTATACAGACTGTATATAACTCCAGCCATGTTGATGAATTGCCTATATTGGCTGGAAATATTCATTTTCAGGGAAAAGACACAGACAGACGATGCTTACAGGATGTGATGTGACAACACTAATGAAATATTGATGTGTCATATTTGTCCAAGGTGTATTTCATTGTTATGGAAAAAGAGAATATTAAAATCATGATGACCAATTGGAGTGGTGATTTCTATGACTTTGTGTATATAATTTGGAATTTTGTACAAATGTAGGCCAATAAGGAATATATGATATCATTTCATTCTTTCCAAAGGTTTATTTGCATGACGCACAAACAGACACAATTGAAAGGTACAAATGTGCATGACACGAATTCAAACGTGGTGCAGATGTGTGTCACAGGTTGATCTGGCTGTAGGCTGTGGCACTTGGCCAGAGGTGGCGCTGGTTGACTCGACTCCATGTTAGTGCACAAAGTAAACTGCACGCTGTAGTTGTGAAGCAAAAACGCTGAATTCGGAGAAATAAACCGTGCGAGGGGAACGATAACGACGACAAGAGTCTCCCGATCGTTTACTCTTGCTGTCCCGTGAACAACAACGGCATGGTGTTAATTGTTTGCTGTTTTCGCGATCGCGTGGCGCACGAGGATATCACCAGGTAAACTCGCCACATTTTTAAACATTTTGTTGTTCAACAGCATCAAGACTGACGGAGTGTGTTTGAGACAACCTCACAAGTGTCACAGATGACACATTTGGCTTTTTTTTGCTGGTTTGTCGGTAGGAGCTACTGAAACGCAAGACTGCCACACATCTGTTCGACCAACGCCAGTTGATCTAAACGCCAGTAGATCTGGAACACCGGCAGCCGTATGCCGGCCTGGTTCTGGACGGGGTAAAGACGGTGGAGAGCCGCTGGAGGCCGCTGCTCGCTCCACTGGAGAACCAGACGCTGGCGGTCCACGTGGCTCAGCGTGACTGGGAGGGGTTGGAGTGGTGGGCGGTGCTAAGCGGCCTGCTGGGGATGGACAGATTGAGGCACTTCTGGAGTCCGGGGAGCGGTTCGGCCGCGGCGTGGTGGCAGGTTAGAATCACTATTTACTCTGCCACATTTACACATCCCTGAACGAACCCTGTGGTCTCTTTTAGGATTGGTGGATGTGGGCCAGACCTGGCTTTGCCCCGCCTCCCTCCAGGGGAAGGACCTACAGTGCCTGGAGCAGTCGGCCGTGCTGATTGGTCTGCAGGAGAAGCACCTGACTAACCTGTCCAACCCTCGCTGGCTGAAGGCCCCACTGAGAGCTCTGGGAGGTCGCGACCTCTGGACCATAGAGATCCCAGCAAAACTGTTCCCGTGACAACACATACGTAACCTACCCGGGCACTGAGGCCGATGCTGGAGCTACTTCTCTGTCATAGTACTTTGGTTTTTACAGCTGATCATTGATCTGTGATCAGAGCGGTGGCGCTGACCTCAGATCAGGTCACTGTGATGTCATCAGCACACCTGATTTTTGGGGTCGAGCGAGGTCTTCCATCTCTGAGGGTGGGGTGGGGGTCAGACCAATGATCTGAGCTCCTGGGGCCGTCATCCCGGAGCACCAGAGGCTTCACAGCAGCTCGATAAAAGTCCAACCTGTCCAGTTCTTTGTTTCTTTGAAATGATGGAACCCGTCTAATCCCAGATTTTTCGCAGCAAAATAAGTGAATGCATTTCACTCCTTAGACTTGTCCTACTGACTGTATGTTTAATTTTGTTGATGTGTGGGGGTTAAAACGGCAACTGTTGCCGGTGGGTTAATAAGGGCACCTTCCAAACGTCCAGTGTTTGTGTAAATAACCTACCTGTGGTGCTGTTATCAGGCGGCTGTATGTTACACTGAAATTAAAAGGTAATATTTTGCTATGCTTGCTGTTCTGCTCATTGTTCTCTCGCTGTTTTAGAAAACAGTCTGTGCAGAATTGTTGTAATTCAGTCACACTGGAGGGTTTTAGAGCATGAAGCCGTCAGGACTTTGACTAAACCAGAGGATGGTAAACTGCAGAATTCATGGTTCCATCAACAAAACAAATGGATAAGCACACAAACCGACCTCTAATCCAGGTAACTGCACGTAACTCAGGCTTTTCTGAAGGTGCTTCCTATCAAAAGTTACCATGGTAACTTATCAGCAGGTATGAAACCAGCACCCGTTAACCAATCAGATCTATAAAAACCCACAGTGATCAATACACATACAGTATAATTTAAACATGTATCAGGCTGAGTCAACACGCCATCTGCAGATTTTCATACAACCTGTGGCGCTTTTCTCTATGAAACAAGCGGCGGTGGATGGAGCAGCTACATCCACGTGAGCTCATCCCGAATGATGATGTCACCATAAGCAAATCCAGATAAAGAGTTCCTGGGCTGAGGGACGTCCCTCCATCACCGCGTTTCTATTCTTGGCTGTGACGCCACTTCCTGTGTCAATAAAGGTTTAAAAATGACAACAGGCGACTCAGTGGGGGTGGGGGGAGTCGTCTCAGGCTTCGCTGCTCATCACAGGTCTGGACAAAGTAGTCGTTCAAACATCCATCAACCTTTGTCTCAGTGTAATCAGATTACTTACTGAACTTCAGTGTCACAGCAGCTGTAATGGAAAAAAATGCCTTTATTGATTTTAGTTTCCATGGAAACTAAGAAAATCAGAGTCAGCCTCCAAAGCTCTCAAATTTTCTGCTGCTATGAATCACACTCACCCCTAACCTGCACAGGTGAGAGTTTTCTACCTGAGAGCTCAAACTGACACACTGAGGCGCTGCCCCCTCGCCAGAGATGACGACCTATCACCTGTAACTCCCCTCTGATCCCCATCTCTCACGTCCTGTGGAGAATCGCACCTTTCTGGCTTTATTATTTTACTTCCTGTTTGCTCAAAGCATAAAAAACAGGAAGTTGATGTTTGGGACTGTTAGCTGGACAATAGTCATGTGATGAAGCAAAAACGCCATCTGCTGGTGAAACAAACTTTATTCACCCAAAACCCAAAAAACAAAACATCAACACAAAGATCCCTCCACAAATAGGGACTGGTCACACCCACCACCTCATATTGGCTGTCACAACATGAATTTTAACCAACAGCAACATCCATTAACATCCAGCCAATATTTACCTTTAAATCCTAACTTTAATTTTGAAAGTCTTGCTGCAGGAAAAGTGTTCATAATAATGTTACCACTAATTCAAAACAAAAGGGGTTTTAGCCTTGAGCTAATATGCACGTTACATAGTGGGTGGGATGTAGAGTGTGTCTGTGTGGTGAGGGGGCGGGGCAGCAATGTATCCAACAACATGAGAAGGGTTGGGGGCAGGGCAGTAGAGTCGTGGGGCGTGGCCTCCAGTCGATATTGGCCTGTATGGGTGGTAGGAAGAGTGGTGAGGGTGGTGGGCGGGATGTGGAAGAGGAGGTGCAGGGGCTGTAGTCAGGTAGGTGCTTGGGGGTGGAGCTTCATATGGCAGGTGGAGCAGTGGGAGAGGAGGGAGGGGCGACTGATCTGGGTAGAGGAGAGCAGAGGAGGGGGCGGAGCCTGGAGGAGTAGGACTGATGGAGGAGGAGCTTTCCATGGAGACACCTGAGGAGACAAACCACATGCCTTTATTTTCAAAGTAAATTCGTTTATAATGCAGAAAATTTGGGTTTTAATGTGGAGGCACACTAATCATGTGACCTGACCAATGACTAACAGCGCCTGCAATTGGCCCATTGTGCTTCTGCCTTCATCTGACTCCAGAATTACTGCACCGCACTTCCTGTCTGTTGCCACGCCTGTTTGCTATGTTCATCCGGTCAAATTTCACCTTAATAACAATACAGTAGTCATTGGGTACAGGAATGTGACAGCTGGATGGTGTAGGGTTTGCCCCACCCTTCCCTCCTCATTGCGCCACTCTCACCATTATGCAGCTGTAAAGCTTCACCAACAGACCTGCTGACCTCCGGCACTTCTACACTGTTTTATTGACAAACACTTCCTGTTTTGGCAGCGTGTGCACTCCAAAGGTAAAGGTAAAGTACTGACCGCCGTTGCGTCCCTCTGTCTGTCCATCTGCAGACCTGGAGGATTCTGGGTAGGAGCTGGCGGGCTGATGGGAGATCCGCCCAGTCTCAGAGAACGGCTGGGAGGCAGCTGGGGACGGAAGATGGGACAGATCAAGTCACAGTAAAGGGGGTGGAGCTTAAATTAAAACACCTGAGGGACCATCCATGCTGTAATGACATCACTGCACACATCTTCCTGTTAGTCATGTGTTCCCCACAGTTGCCTCCTACCTGATCGCACTGTTTTATTGTGAAAGGCTTCGCTACGGAAGTGAAGGCTCAGCTAAAAGATGAAACTTGCATCTTTTGTATACAGGTGGAGGAAGTGCAGCACCACCTGCTGGAACCGATCACTCTTACCGTGCAGAGGGGGCTCCTGGCCCAGGTAGGGCGTGTAGGGCTGGTAGGGGTAGGCAGTCTCAGGTGAGGAGGCGGGATACAGCTGCTGCTGTTGCTTCCAGCAGCTCTGATGGTACCACTGAGGAGACAGATGGTCACATGACGGTCACATGACAAATTCACAGCATCATGTCATCACCTGAACCTGAAACACCTGCAGAATCATCTATAAACATTCAAAGAACCTGAAGGAAACGTGTGTCTCTTTGAAACGGCAGCCACAGGTTAAAGGAGAGGAACACCAGTCACATGACCTCCACAGGACCCAGGTGATCAGAGTGCCCTTGGAAGATGTTTACCACACCTGCAAGTGACTCAGGTGCACTCAGACTTCTGCTGCTAAAACAGATCTGCCAGTGGAGGAGCTGAGCTAGTTTCAGTCATTATGTCCCGTTTATAGGTCGGAAACCTGCAGTCAGCTGAGACTGAAGGATCACCTGGATGATAACGAAAGGTTTCTCCCACTGAAAACGTCCAGAACAGAATCAACATTCTGTGATGCTCCGTGAGTTCATTCAGGCGTCTCACCTTCACCTGTCAGCGCCGCTTCAAAGACTGCTGTTTACTGTTCAGGTGTCTCTTACCTGGATGCCCAAATTGAAGTAATACTGGAGGACTCTGCAGTCTACACATACTGCTCAACACACTGATCAGATAGTAGTGTGGGGTTAAAACGCCAACTCCTGTCTGTTCTAGGTAAGTCAGGCATAGCCAGTCAGAATTAAAGGGGCGTGGTCTGATATAACTATGGCACGGTATTCACAGGCACATGCAATACTAGTCAAGTAGTCTATCCTAGAAAAAGTGTGATGGACATAAGAGAAAAAGGAATACTCCTTTCAGTCAGATGCAGATATCCCTGTTCCCGTATGAAGAAAGGAATGAATGCGTTTATGTTTTTGAACAGAAACAGGAAATACACACTCAGACTTTGTCCCGACTGCCGTTAGACCAAAACCAAGAGAAGAAGAGAGCTCGGCGCGTCACAGGAACAGGAAGTGCTCAAAGTCCAAGCACCATTACCTTCAGAGGTTGCGACCTCTGGAGGATGACGTTGGACAGGCGCTTTAGGCCTGCTGTACAGGTTTTTGATTGGACGAACAATGTTTAGAGCTGTTCTCTGTCCAGCTTATCGCCGCCCACCGAGACGAGGCGGAGCAGAGATGGCAGCTGCAGTCTGTGGCGCGGTCGCAACAATATTCTCCTGAAGTCTGAAGCAGGAAGTTGAACTTCCCCGGGTCTGAAACGAGACGCTCAGACTGTGAGGCAGCAGCGCCAACCACTGAGCTACCCTGGCACCGCTGTCACACACGCGATGATGTCACCTTCAAGCTACGCTGCGGGACGTACCTGCTGGCTGTAGCTGAAGTTCACGTCTGATCTCGTGGGAGAGTCAGCCACGCCTCCTTCCTGCTCATCCTTTCAAAATAAAATAGAAACAGACTGATTACAGCTTCATGGGGTCACTGATCACATGACCTCTTCACACGTGCAAATTTCAAACCAATTTTCATGTGCAACATTATGCTGACCTGCATCACACTAACAGGAGACAGAGGCAGAGGTCAGCTCTTACCTGATTGGTGGAGGTCTCAGTGGCGCTGTAAACTCCGGAGGTCTGGAAACTCTGATCTGAAATAATGTGAGACAGAGTCACCAACATGGCTGCTGCAGGGAGGCGTGTCACAGCGGGATCACGTTACTCACCCTGTGAACTGTAGATGAAGTCAGCATATACACGTCCACATATGGGACACTTGTGTCCATTTCTGACATAGTGATGCCTTTGAGACTTTGAGGCGACAGCAACCTGTTGCCGTTCCTCTGTCCTCTGCGGCAACTCACTGCTCACGAACGCCCCCTGTACACAAAAAGAAGACGCATACAACTACTAAAAAAGTTTTATTTTTTGTCTTACTCTTACTTAATATTTACAAATGCCAATGAAAATAAATTATCTGCAGTACTGTTAGTAATTCTGACTACTTTTGATTTGACCTTTATATTTCTTTGAATATATATACTGTCTTTGAATTCATCTTGTGTACGAAACCCACTACTACTCCTCCTCATGACCTCACTAAAAATGGACTGGAGCTAACTCACCTCTTCCTTAAACTCATCTTTTCTCAGTTGTCTTTAAATTTATCTGGTGGAGGTTTCCCATCATCACTCATTTCTAATCTTCTTCTAAATCTTCTCTTTAATTAATTATTGCCACATTTAATTAATTATCTAATGGTGTATTTAATTAATTCATTATGGCAGTCCTGGTGTTCCATACATATGAGCTGACCATGTGACGTAGAAGAATACAAAGACATATTTTGTTGAATGTATAGATTGTGGAAGCAGTGAAACTGAGGATGAATTTCACATCTCTTTGTGGCATAGGACACCCAGTTTTGTTTTTCATGGCTACCTTAGGAATCCTTTTACGTTCTTGTTCTTCCTCCTCTTCTGAATAGCCTTCAGATTCATCCTGTGTGGGTTTCCAGTCATCTGTCCCATCATCTTCAGATGAGCTCACAGACTGTTATTAGAGCAGAAAAATATATATTTTGCTCATTTTCCATGGATGTGTGAAAACAACATATTTACAGAAACTTAGCTGGATTTTTCTTGCCCACCTTAGGAACCCATTCTCTTGCTTCACTCTCCTCCACACCTGTCCTATCGCTTTTAGAAAAGATCACCATCTGTTTTTAGAAAAGTAACAGAACAAAACATAGAAAATAAAATAATTTCCAACAGTGCATTTTGAGGTCTAAGCATCCCAGAAACTGCACAGACATATGTCAGACATAACTTAAAACCACCAGTATAGGTTCATCAAGGCCCTGAGGGGAAAAACTACGTTTCCCACAAAATATTATGTTACTTCCGGTTTTGGCAGGTAATGGCAGACATGCATCCTTTTTTTTTTTTTTTAATTTTGTTTTTAAAATTTTGGTCGCCAACGGAGAGTGTTTGGTAGCGCTGTCCTCAGAAAACACCGTTTGTACTGTTTCGAATCATAACTCTGGTTTTACGTGGCCTATTAACACAATTAAGAGAATATCATTTGAAGTCCGCACTTTCAACACAAGTTGAAATGGAGACTGGGGCTGTGTCCCAATTCAGAGACCGCACGCTTGAAGTACGCATTCTGAGTGCGATTACGTCACCGCCACGTGACGACTGTCCCAACTCGAAGCGTACTTCAAATGCGCCGTCGATTTCCCCAAATATCAAGCGTGGTCCGGTGCACGCTTCGTGGTCCCATATATCCCACAATTCATAGCGCGGCGGTGGGTGTGGATAATTTTGCTGCAAAATCCACATAAAATGTAATAAATAAATCATATAATACAAAAATCAACTATTCACATTTCAACTTTTAACTATTTAAATTTTCATCTTTTTCCTTTTACAAATTTAAAGTGAAAACAACACAAAACACTGCAAACCACAACACAATTAAATATAAATTATAATATGAAAACAAAAAGAACATGTATATTCTCTGTCATATGGGCCCGCATGAATAAACTTTCTGAATCCTTTATCATCTGCAACCGAAAATAGTTGTGGATGATTACTATACCTTTCTATCCCTGGCTCTCTTTCTCTCTCTCTCCCTCTGGCTGTTCCTGTGCTACTGAGAGTAACTACCGCCCCTCCCCCCCTCTGCCCACGTGCAGAGTGAAGCGGAAAAACGTGCGAGAGAGAGAGCGAGAGAGAGAGAGAGAGAAAAAAAACCACGTGACGGCTCGCGATAAGGAGCCGGCTCCCGTCGTTCACGTCAAAGAGACGGCTCTAAGAGCCATTTCGTTCGCGAACGACCCATCACTAACACACACACAACAGCAGCCCCTCTCGCTCGGTTTTTGCATTTGCGCTCGCTAACAACGTGTTGCTGGCGCTCTCAACATTTCTGCCCGTGCGCGCTCAACTCTTTCTCTACACCGTTATATTTGTGCCACAAAAACAGCCAGACAGGACAGGGTTAAAAAAAAAACCAACCAAAAACAAGCAAACGAAAAAAACCCGACAAGGTACCTGTTTGTACTCATGTAACTTTTGAAAGTTAGCTTCATACCTGAGAGCTGGTACCTTCAAACTCTTTCTTCTTTCTTTCTTTCTGACAGTCGTATTGGCGGTTGGCAAACAATTGAAAGGTGCATTTACCTTCATCCATGGTGCTTCGAAACTCTCACTAGAACAATCTGCTGCTGTACTCATGATCACATGACATAGATGATTCTGATTGGCTGCTCAAATGCTCATTAGGGGCGGAACATTTTTATAACATTAGTTACCATAGGGCATTGGAGCGTGATGTCACGGGGGTGGGCGTGGAAAGGATTTTGGCCTGATGCGCCATATTATTTTGACCCCGAAAATGGCGCATCAGGCCAAAATCCTTTCCACGCCCACCCCCGTGACATCACGCTCCAATGCCCTATGGTAACTAATGTTATAAAAATGTTCCGCCCCTAATGAGCATTTGAGCAGCCAATCAGAATCATCTATGTCATGTGATCATGAGTACAGCAGCAGATTGTTCTAGTGAGAGTTTAGAAGCACCATGGATGATGAATTTGAAGGTAAATGCACCTTTCAATTGTTTGCCAACCGCCAATACGACTGTCAGAAAGAAAGAAAGAAAGAAGAAAGAGTTTGAAGGTACCAGCTCTCAGGTATGAAGCTAACTTTCAAAAGTTACATGAGTACAAACAGGTACCTTGTCGGGTTTTTTTCGTTTGCTTGTTTATGGTTGGGTTTTTTTTTTAACCCTGTCCTGTCTGGCTGTTTTTGTGGCACAAATATAACGGTGTAGAGAAAGAGTTGAGCGCGCACGGGCAGAAATGTTGAGAGCGCCAGCAACACGTTGTTAGCGAGCGCAAATGCAAAAACCAAGCGAGAGGGGCTGCTGTTGTGTGTGTGTGTTAGTGATGGGTCGTTCGCGAACGAAATGGCTCTTAGAGCCGTCTCTTTGACGTGAACGACGGGAGCCGGCTCCTTATCGCGAGCCGTCACGCGGGTTTTTTTCTCTTTCTCTCTCTCTCTCTCTCGCTCTCTTTCTCTCTCTCTCCCGCACGTTTTTTCCGCTTCACTCTGCACGTGGGCAGAGGGGGGGAGGGGCGGTAGTTACTCTCAGTAGCACAGGAACAGCCAGAGGGAGAGAGAGAGAAAGAGAGCCAGGGATAGAAACTGCGGTCAAGTGAGCCCTCACTTACGAAGTCGCAGTCAAGCTAGCCGCCCCGCCAGCCGCACCTAAAATGTTGTTGCACTACTCTTACGCATATTACGGTATAGGTGCCGACTGGCTTAGAAACGCAGTGTTTTCTGTCCTGACACTATTTTACTTCACAATCCACTCCCAGTTTTGGTTAATCTCCACTTTCACCCCTGTGATCCACAGCCCAAATTACTGTATGATTCAGAGAAAATTAACAATAAAATTTACCCAATTTACTCAACTATACTTTTAATGTCCTCATCTTTGAGCTCAGATTACAGGAAAACTGAAAGAGGTGACGCAGATATCTCACTGGATTCTGACTCTGGGTGACCCCCACTCTGCACCCTGTGATCCACAGCCCAAATTACTGTACGGATTTTTAGAAAATTGATAGTAAACTTTGCACAATTTACTGTACTATACTCTATATATTCTTATCTTTGAGCTCAGATTACAGGAAAACTGTAAGAGGTGACGCAGATATTTCACTGGATTATGAATCTAGGCTGTCGCCACTCTGCACCCTGTGATCCACAGCCAAAATTACTGTACGGATTTTGAGAAAATTGATAGTAAACTTTGCACAATTTACTGTACTGTACTTTATATATTGACATCTTTGAGCTCAGATTACAGGAAAACTGTAAGAGGTGACGCAGATATTTCACTGGATTCTGACTCTAGGCTGTCTCCACTCTGCACCCTGTGATCCACAGCCAAAATTACTGTACGGATTTTGAGAAAATTGATAGTAAACTTTGCACAATTTACTGTACTGTACTTTATATATTGACATCTTTGAGCTCAGATTACAGGAAAACTGTAAGAGGTGACGCAGATATCTCACTGGATTATGACTCTAGGCTGTCGCCACTCTTCACCCTGTGATCCACAGAAAAAATTACTGTACGGTTTTTGAGAAAATTGATAGTAAACTTTGCACAATTTACTCTACTGTACTTTTAATATTCTCATCTTTGACCTCAGATTACAGGAAAACTATAAGAGGTGACGCAGATATCTCACTGGATTATGACTCTGGGTGACCCCCACTCTGCACCCTGTGATCCACAGCCAAAATTACTGTACGGATTTCTGATAAAATTAAATCCTATTCCATTACCAAACAAAATGAGTTCATTGAAGTATTTGCTTAACTACAAGAAATGTCTTTCCACACACAATTTAAATTTTTCAAAATGTCATTCACACACCACCTCAAGTATCAACTTCAGTTTTAGACATTATTTATTCAGTGCTTAATCACAACAATAGTCAACTTAAGGCACTTACATAATAAGTTAAACCTTACAATAATACATACAGAGAAAAACCCAACAATCATATGACCCCCTATGAGCAACAGTGGGAAGGAAAAACTCCCTTTTAACAGGAAGAAACCTCTGGCAGAACCAGGCTCAGGGAGGGGCGGCCATCTGCCTCAACCGGTCAGGGTGAGAAATTACATTTCTCAGATTACTGATTTCTCATATTACTACTACACAGTTTAGATACACTCAACAAAAATATAAACGCAACACCTTTGTTACTGCTCCCATTCCCCATGGGATGGACGTAGAGACCGAAAATTCATTCCAGATACACAATATAACCATCCCTCCCAAACAGTGGTCACAAATCAGTCCAAATGTGTGGTAGTGGGCACATCTGCCATATTGAGATAATCCATCCCACCTCACAGGTGTGCCACATCAGGATGCTGATCTGACATCATGAGTAGTGCACAGGTGTACCTCAGACTGCCCACAACAAAAGGCCACCCTGGAATGTGCAGTTTTGTCTCACAGCAAAATGCCACAGATGCCACAAGCAATGAGGGAGCGTGCAATTGGCATGCTGACAGCAGGAATGTCAACCAGATCTGTCACCCGTGCATTGAATGTTCATTTCTCAACCATAAGCCGTCTCCACAGGCGTTTCAGAGAATATGGCAGCACATCCAACCGGCCTCACAACCGCAGACCTCGTGTAACCACACCAGCCCAGGACCTCCACATCCAGCAGGTTCACCTCCAAGATCGTCTGAGACCAGCCACCCAGACAGCTGCTGGAACAATTGGTTTGCACAACCAAACAATTTCTGCACAAACTGTCAGAAACCGTCTCAGGGAAGCTCAACTGCATGCCCGTCGTCCTCATCGGGGTCTTGACCTGACTCCAGCTCGTCGCCGTAACAGACTTGTGTGGGCAAATGCTCACATTCGATGGCGTCTGGCACGTTGGAGAGGTGTGCGCTTCACGGATGAATCATGGTTCACATTGTTCAGGGCAGATGGCAGCTGAGAATGTCCCAGTTCTTGCATGGCCAGCATACTCACCGGACATGTCACCCATTGAGCATGTTCGGGATGTGCTTGACCGGCGTATACGACAGCGTGTACCAGTTCCCACGAATATCCAACAACCTCGCACAACCATTGAAGTGGAGTGGACCAACATTCCACAGGCCACAATTGACAATCTGATAGACTCCATGCGACGATGTGTTGCACTGCATGAGGCAAATGGTGGTCACACCAGATACTGACCGGTTCTGGGTCCCCAGACCCCCAATAGCGCAAAAAACTGCACATTCCAGGGTGGCCTTTTGTTGTGGGCAGTCTGAGGTACACCTGTGCACTACTCATGATGTCAGATCAGCATCCTGATGTGGCACACCTGTGAGGTGGGATGGATTATCTCAATATGGCAGATGTGCCCACTACCACACATTTGGACTGATTTGTGACCACTGTTTGGGAGGGATGGTTATATTGTGTATCTGGAATGAATTTTCGGTCTCTACGTCCATCCCATGGGGAATGGGAGCAGTAACAAAGGTGTTGCGTTTATATTTTTGTTGAGTGTATCTAAACTGTGTAGTAGTAATATGAGAAATCAGTAATCTGAGAAATGTAATTTCTCACCCTGACCGGTTGAGGCAGATGGCCGCCCCTCCCTGAGCCTGGTTCTGCCAGAGGTTTCTTCCTGTTAAAAGGGAGTTTTTCCTTCCCACTGTTGCTCATAGGGGGTCATATGATTGTTGGGTTTTTCTCTGTATGTATTATTGTAAGGTTTAACTTATTATGTAAGTGCCTTAAGTTGACTATTGTTGTGATTAAGCACTGAATAAATAATGTCTAAAACTGAAGTTGATACTTGAGGTGGTGTGTGAATGACATTTTGAAAAATTTAAATTGTGTGTGGAAAGACATTTCTTGTAGTTAAGCAAATACTTCAATGAACTCATTTTGTTTGGTAATGGAATAGGATTTAATTTTATCAGAAATCCGTACAGTAATTTTGGCTGTGGATCACAGGGTGCAGAGTGGGGGTCACCCAGAGTCATAATCCAGTGAGATATCTGCGTCACCTCTTATAGTTTTCCTGTAATCTGAGGTCAAAGATGAGAATATTAAAAGTACAGTAGAGTAAATTGTGAAAGGTTTACTATCAATTTTCTCAAAAACTGTACAGTAATTTTTTCTGTGGATCACAGGGTGAAGAGTGGCGACAGCCTAGAGTCATAATCCAGTGAGATATCTGCGTCACCTCTTACAGTTTTCCTGTAATCTGAGCTCAAAGATGTCAATATATAAAGTACAGTACAGTAAATTGTGCAAAGTTTACTATCAATTTTCTCAAAATCCGTACAGTAATTTTGGCTGTGGATCACAGGGTGCAGAGTGGAGACAGCCTAGAGTCAGAATCCAGTGAAATATCTGCGTCACCTCTTACAGTTTTCCTGTAATCTGAGCTCAAAGATGTCAATATATAAAGTACAGTACAGTAAATTGTGCAAAGTTTACTATCAATTTTCTCAAAATCCGTACAGTAATTTTGGCTGTGGATCACAGGGTGCAGAGTGGGGGTCCCCCAGAGTCAGAATCCAGTGAAATATCTGTGTCACCTCTTACAGTTTTCCTGTAATCAGAGCTCAAAGATGTCAATATGTGGAGTACAGTAAAGCATAATGGGAAGATTTTGCTATGAATTTTCTCAAAATCCATACAGTAATTTTGGCTGTGGATCACAGGGTGCAGAGTGGGGGTCACCCAGAGTCATAATCCAGTGAAATATCTGCGTCACCTCTTATAGTTTTCCTGTAATCTGAGCTCAAAGATGAGGACATTAAAAGTATAGTTGAGTAAATTGGGTAAATTTTATTGTTAATTTTCTCTGAATCATACAGTAATTTGGGCTGTGGATCACAGGGGGGAAAGTGGAGATACACTAAAAATGGGAGTGGATTGTGAAGTAAAATAGTGTCAGGACACAAAACACTGCGTTTCTAAGCCGGTCTTCACCCATACCGTAATATACGTAAGAGTAGTGCAACCACATTTTCGGTGCGGCTGGCGGGGCGGCTAGCTTGACTGCGACTTCGTAAGTGAGGGCTCACTTGACCGCAGTGGATAGAAAGGTATAGTAATCATCCACAACTATTTTCGGTTGCAGATGATAAAGGATTCAGAAAGTTTATTCATGCGGGCCCATATGACAGAGAATATACATGTTCTTTTTGTTTTCATATTATAATTTATATTTAATTGTGTTGTGGTTTGCAGTGTTTTGTGTTGTTTTCACTTTAAATTTGTAAAAGGAAAAAGCTGAAAATTTAAATAGTTAAAAGTTGAAATGTGAATAGTTGATTTTTGTATTATATGATTTATTTATTACATTTTATGTGGATTTTGCAGCAAAATTATCCACACCCACCGCCGCGCTATGAATTGTGGGATATATGGGACCACGAAGCGTGCACCGGACCACGCTTGATATTTGGGGAAATCGACGGCGCATTTGAAGTACGCTTCGAGTTGGGACAGTCGTCACGTGGCGGTGACGTAATCGCACTCAAAATGCGTACTTCAAGCGTGCGGTCTCTGAATTGGGACACAGCCCCAGTCTCCATTTCAACTTGTGTTGAAAGTGCGGACTTCAAATGATATTCTCTTAATTGTGTTAATAGGCCACGTAAAACCAGAGTTATGATTCGAAACAGTACAAACGGTGTTTTCTGAGGACAGCGCTACCAAACACTCTCCGTTGGCGACCAAAATTTTAAAAACAAAATTAAAAAAAAAAAAAAAAAGGATGCATGTCTGCCATTACCTGCCAAAACCGGAAGTAACATAATATTTTGTGGGAAACGTAGTTTTTCCCCTCAGGGCCTTGATGAACCTATACTGGTGGTTTTAAGTTATGTCTGACATATGTCTGTGCAGTTTCTGGGATGCTTAGATCTCAAAATGCACTGTTGGAAATTATTTTATTTTCTATGTTTTGTTTTGTTACTTTTCTAAAAACAGATGGTGATCTTTTCTAAAAGCGATAGGACAGGTGTGGAGGAGAGTGAAGCAAGAGAATGGGTTCCTAAGGTGGGCAAGAAAAATCCAGCTAAGTTTCTGTAAATATGTTGTTTTCACACATCCATGGAAAATGAGCAAAATATATATTTTTCTGCTCTAATAACAGTCTGTGAGCTCATCTGAAGATGATGGGACAGATGACTGGAAACCCACACAGGATGAATCTGAAGGCTATTCAGAAGAGGAGGAAGAACAAGAACGTAAAAGGATTCCTAAGGTAGCCATGAAAAACAAAACTGGGTGTCCTATGCCACAAAGAGAGGTGAAATTCATCCTCAGTTTCACTGCTTCCACAATCAATCCATCAAAAATTAGCCAAACATATTGTTGTCTTCTCTTAAAACAGATGGTGGCAGCATCTGAAGAGGATGGGACACATGATAGCAGACCCACACAAGATGAATCTAAAGATGATTCAAAGGATGAAGCAGAACATTTGGGACAAATGATTCACAAAGTGGCCATGGAAAAGGTAAAATTTGTCCTCTGTTTCAATGCATTCAACAAAATATGTCTTTGTATTCTTCTACGTCAGATGGTCAGCTCATATGAAATATGCAAGGAGTAAAGGTATTGAAGGTACATGAGTTTAAATACCTGGAGTCAAGCATCCAAAGCAACAAGCAGTGCAAGGCCAGGCAGGGGATGGCAGGGCTCAAGATGCTAAGATTTTGTTTGGGAGTGACCAGAATGGAGAAGATTAGAAATGAGTGCATCAGAGAGACAGCTCATGTTGGGTGGTTTGGAGACAAAGTTAGAGAGGCAAAGCTGACATGATTTGGACATATGTAGAAGAGGCATAGTGAATATATTGTTCCATATGGAGCTGCCAGGCAGGAGGGAAAGAGCAAGCCCTTAGAAGAAGTTTGTGGATGTAGTGATGGAGGATATAGATAGGGTTGGTATGAACGAGGAGGCGGCTATGGATAGAATAAGATGGAGGCAGATGATCCACTGTAGTGACCTCTAAAGGGAGGAGCCAGAAGAAGAAGAAGAACTCAGCTTATTCGAAGAGGATGGAACATGATGGGAAACCTCCACCAGATAAATTCAAAGACAATTCAGAAAAGATGTGTTTGAGGAAGAGGTGAGTTAGCTGCAGTCCATTTTTAGTGAGGTCATGAGGAGGAGTAGAAAGCTGCAGTAAATCTAATGATCGTGCTGGTGTATGTATAATACCAGCAGTGAGTTCTGAGGACTTGGACGGTCCAAAAACTATTTGCTAACAAATCAGCACAGGCACTTATAGTGGTGCACTATTACAAAATGCTTTTACTCACAAATAGTGGGCTAAAGTTCATTCCTTCCCGTTTGATTTGTTTCTAAAACCATAAATACCAACATGAAACTGGTTTATAATTTTTTTCTTCTTCTTGCATTTCTGTGTGTTATATGTACAGGACAGGGAAACGGCGATGAGCTCATTACGATTACAACACCAAATTCCAGTTGTTACATAACAAATCTGAACATTACATCTAGATGAGCTAAAGTAACCTTGTTTTTCTTTGTCGATCATCATTTTTCAGATGCAGCAGGCCTATGTAAGCCAAGACAAAGCAATGACTGTGAATAAGAGTTCAGAAAAAAGGGTGATTCACCAAACCAGATGCTTGAAGAGGCTCACTTTTCATCAGTCAACTCTCTTTGAAGACACGATACCAAGATCTGGTAACTGGAAACCAGCAGCTGTAGTAAAAATACACAAATTCAAAGAACTTTAAGGTGGAGTGGTATTTATTTATTTCTCATATGGTCTTAGATAACAACAAGAAAGACCAAAGTGGAATGTCATCTGCAGCAATAATAACCTCAGGTAAATATTAACATTATATTGCACAATATGAACAATGTTAAGTTAATCAGTAAGTAAATGATTATTTTCTTAAAATAAAGAACAACTGGAGGAGAAAGAGATACAAGAAGAGTCTCTGGAGAAGATGAAGAGTGAAGACAAAGAAGGGAAGAGAAAAGAAAAAGTACAGCAGGAGCCTCTGGAGAAGATGAGCGGCAAAAGGCAAAGGAAGGAAGAAAAGATACAGGCAGAGCCTCTGGAGAAGATGAGCGGCAAAAGGCAAAGGAAGGAAGAAAAGATACAGGCAGAGCCTCTGGAGAAGATGAGCGGCAAAAGGCAAAGGAAGGAAGAAAAGATACAGGCAGAGCCTCTGGAGAAGATGAGCGGCAAAAGGCAAAGGAAGGAAGAAAAGATACAGGCAGAGCCTCTGGAGAAGATGAAGAGTGAAGCCAAAGTAGGAAAGAGAAAAGAAAAAGTACAGCAGGAGCCTCTGGAGAAGATGAGTGAAGGGGGAAAGGACTCTGAAAATAAGGTGCAATTTATTCCATTGCTCCCAGTAAGCCCAAGAAATGCCTTATTTGAGGGCTTTTGCATTGTATTTGTTTTTGAAGATCCCACTTTTTTTATTACATAAAAGAGTTGTTAATAAAAAGTGATCATCTAATACTGTGTCCAATGAGTTACTGTCACGTTTATTTTCTGGAATCACTGGTGCTCTCAGACTTGACATTATATAATTCCACCATATGTGAGATCAGTCAAATTAAGAAAGGAGACAAGCTTCTTGAAGAAGTAAAAGTCAAAGCTTAAGATATAATGTCAGTATGTAAATGTTGAAGTTTTGGGGTATGTTGTACTATACAGTCAAACCATTTGATGCCATTTGGTCCTATATCTACACAAGTTTCAGTTGTAAAATCATAAGGCTAATAAGTTCACATAAACTTCATAACTTAATCAGAATGTACATAGAGGTCCTACCACTGGGGGAAAGACCAAGCACCACAATCTACCACATTTTCTGAACCACTTGCTCTCATCCACATAGGGAGCCGCATTGAACTTGTTAATCTAATAAAAGAAAAAGTGACCTCAATTTTGCAGCGGTTTGTTCTCCCCCCTGCCTGACTTTAAATGGTAAATGGCCTGCATTTGTATAGCGCTTTTCTAGTCCTTAAGGACCCCAAAGTGCTTTACACTACATTCAGTCATTCACACACTGGCGATAGCAAGCTACATTGTAGCCACAGCTGCCCTGGGGCGCACTGACAGAAGCGAGGCTGCCGGCCACAGGCGCTACCGGGCCCTCTGACCACCACCAGTAGGCAAACATGGGGTTAGTATCTTGCCTAAGGATATTTGGCATGCAGCCAGGAGGAAGCCTGGGATCGAACCACCGACCTTCTGATTAGTGGCTGACCTGCTCTGCCACCTGAGCTACAGCCACCCCAGAAACTTACTTTGCTTATAGAGTGGTGGTGGTCAGAGGGCCCGGTGGCGCCTGTGTCCGGCAGCCTCGCCTCTGTCAGTGCGCCCCAGGGCAGCTGTGGCTACAATGTAGCTTCCTATCGCCAGTGTGTGAATGGGTGAATGACTGGGGTCCTATGGACTAGAAAAGCGCTATACAAATGCAGGCCATTTACCATTTATAGAGCGCTATTTTGAAACACAGCCTGGGGTGATAATGCACTCATAGCCTGACTCGAGCACAACAGGCAAATTGTTCAGAAGAAAATGGGCAAAATGTTGAAACTGGGAGTGATAGAAGAGTAACACATTGTGTAGTGTTTCCTCATAATTCTTGTAGGGAACAAAGATGCGTCTATATAATCTATAATTGTTAATCAGTTCTTGATAATCCCCTTTCCGAAACACAGACTAATCAGTGATTACTACCACCTGGACTATTGAGTCTTGTACTAAATTAATCTGGATTAAGTTAAAACCACTAGTGCTAGGGTGACTTAACCAAAGTGAGATTGCCTGTAAAACATGGGGTGGAATCAAATTAGCTATACCAATGGCTGCAGAAAAGTGACAGTGGTCAAACAACATCATTGAGCATGACAAAACACTTTTGAAGACAGCAGTCTCCAGATACCTCATCATTGAAGACAAACGACACACATCTATTGTGGAGAAAATTCGGTTCAAATCAATTTTATTTATATAGCGGCAAATCACCACAACATTCGCCTCAAGGCACTTTATATTGTAAGGTAGACCCTACAATAATACATACAGATGTAAACCCAACAATCATATGACCCCCTATGAGCAAGCACTGTGGCGAAAGTGGGAAGGAAAAACTCTTTTGACAGGAAGAAACCTCTGGCTGAACCAGGCTCAGGGAGGGGCGGGGCCATCTTCTGCGACCGGTTGGGCTGAGAGAAGGAAGACAGGATAAAGACAGAAGAGAGAAAGAGATTAATAACAGATATGATTCAATGCAGAGAGGTCTATTAATACATAGTGAGTGAGAAAGGTGACTGAAGAAGAAATGCTCAATGCCTCATTGGAATCCCTCAGCAGCCTACACCTACAGCAGCATGACTAAGGGAGGATTCAGGGTCACCTGATCCAGCCTTAACTATATGCTTTAGCAAAAAGGAAAGTTTTGAGCCTAAACTTTAAAGTAGAGATAGTGTCTGTCTCCAAAATCCAAACTGGTTCCACAGAAGAGGGGCCTGAAAAGTGATGGCTCTTCCATTCTACTTGTAAAATACTCTAGGAGCAACAAGTAAGCCTGCAGTGCGAGAGCAAAGTGCTCTAATAGGGTGATATGGTACTACAAGGTCATTAAGATAAGATGTGGGGATGATTATTTAAGACCTTGTATGTGAGGAGCAGGATTTTGAATTCAATTCTGGATTTAACAGGGAGTCGATGAAGAGAAGTCAGTACTGGAGAAATCTGCTCTCTCTTTCTAGTCCCCGTCAGTACTCTTGCTGCAGCATTTTGGATTAAATGAAGGCTTTTCAGGCAGTTTTTAGAACATCCTGATAATAATGAATTACAGTAGACCAGCCTAGATGTAATGAATTCATGAACTAGGTGCAAGATTTGCATGACAAATTGAGGTATTCAGTACAGTTTCTATTACAACATTTTATTGAGATTGATGCCATATATAGGTTGTTCCCCCAAGGATCGATATAGTCTGTGTAGTTGGAATTACTGGGTGGTCCCATCATGCTGTGTCCACATCAGTCAAATATCTGTTGCAGTCAGCTGGACCACAATTAAATAATTCTGAGCAGCACTTGGCAGACTGCAGCAGCCTGCATGTGTGTGTTCCATGAAAATCAAAAGTAACAAAAACCCTGCCATTCCTCAAGCCTGAATCATTTCAGTCACATTTTCTCCTGGAGATGTCTAAAGACAGGCTGTCTTTTGTTGCCATAGAGACCTGAATCCCCCCCGAACACAGTGTAGAGATCTGGCAGGTTTTTGACCATAATTGCGGGTTGTCACCCTCTGGCAGTAATAGGGGGAATATGTAGCACACAAGCACAAACTCCTTGTCTTGGTACAGAGCTCTCACTGCGGGACCATCAACATCCAGCCATATCCAAACTCCTCCAGGGCACTTTTGGCCACATTTCCAGGTCTGACCACATCAGGAAGGTGGCACGAAAAGTCATGCTGGCATCTGGGGTCATGTCCAGTTATTCCATAATGAATGAAAACTGGCTGATTGTTTCATGGGTCATGGTTCAGTCTGACACAGAAAGGTCCTTGGAGCCCATGTACCAGGGAATGGCCAAGAGGTACAGTGATGCAGGAGTGGAAAAGGCCGGCTACCACTGGGTGGACAGGTAAAAACCGTAATCATCGTTGTCATTCAAACTGCTAATCTGTCTGGAAAAACTGAGTTTTTCTTTTTCAGATCAATTTGATGCACACACATAATATTCCATATACTTACATGTATTTGTATTTCTTACATTTAGGGATTGCTGTGCTCCATTTAAGATCCCAGACTGCATCCCTGTCGAAAATCTATCGTGGGATGCCTGAAAAACCACTCCTGCTGTTGTTGCTGCGGCCACATCTGGACCAGTGGCAAACAGCTGTGCCTCTCGAACCCACTACAACAAGAACATTATTGTAAAACTGGACCTGTTCCACTGCCTGAGGCGATTTTTGCGGGAGTGTACCTCTGAGCATCTTCCTCTGTTCAGCACTTTCTGCCAGCTTCTCTCTGCGGCATTCTCAGTGGTTGATCAGGCAGACCTGAAGAGGCTCCAGGATGCTTATAAGTTCTGTGGCATCCATCCTGCTAATCCCACAAAGCAACACATAAGGGAGCACTGCAGGATCCAAATACCACAACCCACTGAGCTGCTGAACAGAGTGGAAAAGGTCCTGAACCATTTTCACCTGGCCACAGACCCCAACAACGTCCCACTCTTCAAGCCATCCATGCTGAAGACGTGACGCAGTGCACATTCTGCGTGGCTGCCTAAGTGACCCTGAACTCTCAGAGGGTGTAATGTTTAGGTACGGTGGGACTCTTCAGCTTAACCATGTCCCTGGTGAAGGTGCCAAGGTCCCCATCTGGATTCCTGTCCGAGGCACTTCACAGCAGGAGGGTTATCATTTCCGTCTTTAACCCGCCTCCTCCTGCCCTGTCTACACCACTGACACAAGTCTCAATAGAGAAGATTGTGGAGGGCATCTTAGAAAGGCAACAGCAGCAGCAGCCACAGCAGCCACTTGGCAGCTTATTTCTAAATCACTTCATGTAATGATAACAAGCCATCCGTTCTCTAGTGGGGTCTCACAGCTTTTATCTTCATAATCTTTCTGGTTGATTTGTAATATTAGAAACATGACTGCTGTCTTTTATCTGTGTGACTGTACAGCCTGTTTCAGACATGACAACCAGACAGTGTCTGAAGTTATCTTTAATACATGCAACGCAGCTGGAGATAGTCCAGACACTTTCTCACTTCTGATGATAATATTTTTGGTTTAGGTGTTGTTGCTTTCTGGCTTGAAGCTTATCTACAAAAGCAGTTCAATAAGGAGAGATCATGTGGAAAAACTGAGCATGATTTATTGAGGTACAGAAATAAATGTAACTGTTAGGCAGTTAAACTCCAATGACCCATCATAGCAGAAGAAATCTCAGCAGTGACAGGATTTTGCACAAGCCACACCCCAGAGTCAAAATGCTGGTAGTGATGAAGATGGAGGCTGGGACAGGGTTCTGAGTGACCACGGTGAGGAGGAGAAAGGAGAGGAGGCGGGCTGCATAGCTGAGGATCTGAAACGCAGAATGGCAGAAGCAGAAGAGCAACAGATTTAAAGCATGCAGAGTGGAGGCTGGCATGCTCGGTGAAGGCAGGCAAGAGCATAACTGGAATAAAGTAATGATGTCAGTGCTGAGTTTGTGCTGGAAAATGAATAGATATAAACTGGCAGCCACCGGGAAGCAGACAAATGACTTATTACACATCTTCCTTATTGAAATTATGCATAAGCTTCATTTTCTATGCCAACAGAATGTATCTGAATTATAGTTTAAACTTTAATCTTTGTATTAAAAGTTGGATGTCTGGTTTGTGATGATACAGTTTATTCTGAGTTATGTACTTATGTACTGCAGTTGTTGTGAAAGTTTTCCATTAAATAAAGCCAACAGAGCCTTGGGTATAAACACCTCCTACAGAACCAAAAGGCAGTACACAGCTGTTTTCACACCTTTGGTCTTCCCCCAGAGAAAAGTTCACACTCCCTTGCTTCCTCTTACAGTGGAGAAGACAAAAGATGAACTTTTCCCGTGTGAATGCCTGCTTCCAGCTTCCTGAGATACCTTCCGTTAGCAACATGAATGTGTGAGACATTGAGGCATGCTAAAAGCCCGTGGCACCAAAGCATTGTACAATAAAATAATGTGAATAATACATAAATATAAATAAAAGATATTCCTTAACACAGTATAGGTACATAATACTCCACAGGCCAAAACACTATGATATAAATAGAATGATAATCAAATAATATATGTATTTGTTTTTGAAGATTCCACTTTTTTATTACATAAAAGAGTTGTTAATAAAAAGTGATCATCTAATACTGTGTCCAATGAGTTACTGTCACGTTTATTTTCTGGAATCACTGGTGCTCTCAGACTTGACATTATATAATTCCACCATATGTGAGATCAGTCAAATTAAGAAAGGAGACATGCTTCTTGAAGAAGTAAAAGTCAAAGCCTAAGATATAATGTCAGTATGTAAATGTTGAAGTTTTGGGGTATGTTGTACTATACAGTCAAACCATTTGATGCCATTTGGTCCTATATCTACACAAGTTTCAGTTGTAAAATCATAAGGCTAATAAGTTCACATAAACTTCTTAACTTAATCAGAATGTACATAGAGGTCCTACCACTGGGGGAAAGACCAAGCACCACAATCTACCACATTTTCTGAACCACTTGCTCTCATCCACATAGGGAGCCGCATTGAACTTGTTAATCTAACAAAAGAAAAAGTGACCTCAATTTTGCAGCGGTTTGCAGATTTGTTCTCCCCCCTGCCTGACTTTAAATGGTAAATGGCCTGCATTTGTATAGCGCTTTTCTAGTCCTTAAGGACCCCAAAGTGCTTTACACTACATTCAGTCATTCACACACTGGCGATAGCAAGTTACATTGTAGCCACAGCTGCCCTGGGGCGCACTGACAGAGGCGAGGCTGCTGGCCACAGGCGCTACCGGGCCCTCTGACCACCACCAGTAGGCAAACATGGGGTTAGTATCTTGCCCAAGGATATTTGGCATGCAGCCAGGAGGCAGCCTGGGATCGAACCACCGAGCAGGATTAGTGGCTGACCTGCTCTCCACCTGAGCTACAGCCACCCCAGAAACTTACTTTGCTTATAGAGCGCTATTTTGAAACACAGCCTGGGGTGATAATGCACTCATAGCCTGACTCGAGCACAACAGGCAAATTGTTCAGAAGAAAATGGGCAAAATGTTGAAACTGGGAGTGATAGAAGAGTAACACATTGTGTAGTGTTTCCTCATAATTCTTGTAGGGAACAAAGATGCGTCTATACGGTGGGGCAAAAAAGTATTTAGTCAGCCACCGATTGTGCAAGTTCCCCCACTTAAAATGATGACAGAGGTCAGTAATTTGCACCAGAGGTAC
The DNA here is from genome assembly GCF_057381915.1 of Diplotaxodon limnothrissa. Lineage (NCBI taxonomy): Eukaryota > Metazoa > Chordata > Actinopteri > Cichliformes > Cichlidae > Diplotaxodon > Diplotaxodon limnothrissa. The sequence continues at coordinate 756,565 of NW_028188561.1, read as the reverse complement.
ACTTCAACTGTGAGAGCCAGAATGTGAAAAAAAAAATCCATGAATTCACTTGGTAGGATTTGTAAAGAATTTATTCGTAAATTAGGGTGGAAAATAAGTATTTGGTCACCTCAAACATGGAAAATCTCTGGCTCTCACAGACCTGTAACGTCTTCTGTAAGACGCTTTTCTGTCCCCCACTCGTTACCTGTATGAATGGCACCTGTTTGAACTCATCATCTGTATAAAAGACACCTGTCCACAGCCTCAAACAGTCAGACTCCAAACTCCGCCATGGCCAAGACCAAAGAGCTTTCGAAGGACACCAGGAAAAGTATTGTAGACCTGCACCAGACTGTGAAGAGTGAATCTACAATAGGCAAGCAGCTTGGTGTGAAAAAATCAACTGTGGGAGCAATCATCAGAAAATGGAAGACATACAAGACCACTGATAATCTCCCACGATCTGGGGCTCCACGCAAGATCTCATCCCGTGGGGTCAAAATGATCATGAGAACGGTGAGCAAAGATCCCAGAACCACACGGGGGGACCTGGTGAATGACCTGCAGAGAGCTGGGACCAAAGTAACAAAGGTCACCATCAGTAACACACTACAACGGCAGGGAATCAAATCCCGCAGTGCCAGACGTGTTCCGCTGCTGAAGCCAGTGCATGTCCAGACCCGTCTGAAGTTTGCCAGAGAGCACATGGATGATACAGCAGAGGATTGGGAGAATGTCATGTGGTCAGATGAAACCAAAGTAGAACTTTTTGGTATAAACTCAACTCGTCGTGTTTGGAGGACGAAGAATACTGAGTTGCATCCCAAGAACACCATACCTACTGTGAAGCATGGGGGTGGAAACATCATGCAATGGGGCTGTTTTTCTGCCAAGGGGACAGGACGACTGATCCGTGTTAAGGACAGAATGAATGGGGCCATGTATCGTGAGATTTTGAGCCAAAACCTCCTTCCATCAGTGAGAACTTTGAAGATGAAACGAGGCTGGGTCTTCCAACATGACAATGATCCAAAACACACCGCCCGGGCAACAAAGGAGTGGCTCCGTAAGAAGCATTTGAAAGTCCTGGAGTGGCCTAGCCAGTCTCCAGACCTCAACCCCATAGAAAATCTGTGGCGGGAGTTGAAAGTCCGTGTTGCTCGGCGACAGCCCCAAAACATCACTGCTCTCGAGAAGATCTGCATGGAGGAATGGGCCAAAATACCAGCTACTGTGTTTGCAAACCTGGTAAAGACCTATAGTAAACTTGATGCCATGCTTGTGTCATGTTGTATAAAGCGCTTTGAGTACTCTGGGAGAGTAGAAAAGCGCTATGTAAGAATCAGTCCATGTAACATTTACTATTAAACTGGCCCTTCTCAGTGTCATCAGAGTACTCTGGAAGTCTTACATGAATTTAGAACTTAATACCAGAGGGTGTGACATAACAGCATTGTATGTCACATAACTAGCAGACCTGTAATGTCCTGAAGTTATAAAAAGAAATAATCCACGTACCTTGGTTATGGCTTCTTTCTGATACCTGTAGATACAAATCGGCTACAGTGTCTATTATCGTGACAAAAGTATAACACACTCTATACTCCAATGTGATGTGGTGGAGGAATACAAATACCTGGACACCCATATACACAACAGAGTGAACTAGTGTAGTATTCAGCTCATTCACCAACATTACTCATAAACCAAAATAGGACAGAAGTAACAACGCAGGCTTTGGTAAATTTACCTCTCGGAAAAAAGAAGTCTTGATAAGGCAAGACATTCCATTGTTTTCCCAACGGTCATATAAGTGAATTCTGCATGGATTCATTTAAAAAAAACAAAAACAAAGCCTTGTCAAGATTTCAAGGTTGGCAGTGTAGTGGACATTAGCAAAACTGTATTTTTATAAAAGTTAAGGTCTCCAAAGCATTCTGTCGCTTGTTTGCTTGATTATGCTTTAAAGACATCAAAATGCATAGTGGGATTAGTATACAAGTAAAAACTGTGACAAGGATTGGCACAGAACAGATAAACATAAGAAATCACTTGGCAGCAAGGTGATGAATTAGGGTGGTCTGCACTTCTTCTTTGACTTTGTGACAGGAGTTGAAAATAATTGGATGAGCGAGCCATGGGAGGGCCCTGCAACCTTCTGCATTTTAAACGGCGTCATAGCTGGCACTGAGTACTGAGAAAAAAAAACATTTTTTCTGTCCCCGAGGGTCCTGAAGCGAATGGCACTGTTTCTGAGCCATGGCACGGGCACCAGGGCAGGAGTGCTGGGAGTGAGTGCAGCCAGGACACCTGAAGTGGGAGTGTCTGCTGATTGAGGTGTGACAGGTGTTCCGCATCACTGGGGCTCCGGCACCCTCCCCGGTCCCTGAGGGACATACAGCATCCTCGTAAGGAGTCAAGTCTTTATTGAGTGAGTTGTGACACTTGCACAGGGGAGTGTCTTTGCGTCCACTGCCATAAATGGAGGTCCCGTTTGAGCCTGTTGGCATGGATCTGGCCATTTCACTGGATGCAGTTATCATTTTGTCTTAGTTCTAGTGGTTTATGCAACGTGATACCCAGAAGTAGTGCCACTGTGCACTGCAAAGAGAGTGGTGCAGGTGCTGCTGTTTCAGGTCATTTCAGTCTGTAAAATCCATGATTTGTAAGTTCATTTATGAGAATGAACATAGTTGGGATCGCTGGTTAGACCCTCTGATTGTGGGCCTCCATGGAATTTTCTCCCTTCAAGTTACTGTTCTGCAGAAAGCTACAGGGCTGCTCAACCTAATCAAATAAAACTGGGAGGAAGGTCTGAGTCCCGCTAAAAATGAGATTCAGTATGTCCTGGACTTGTGAGCAAAGCTGCATACTTTGGGGTGATCATTTTGAGAGAATTTGCACCAGGCCCAGGAGCGGCAGCATTTTCATCACCAATAGTGGTTGTCAAGAAGAAAAATGGAGACATTTGACTATGTATTGAGTACCGCAAACTCAACCTGCAAACGATTAAGGATGCGTACGCATTGCCCAACTTGGAGGAATCGTTTACAGCACTCACTGGATCGAAATGGTTCTCTGTGCTTGATCTCAAATCTGGTTATTATCAGATAGAGATGGATGAAGCTGATAAAGCCAAAACCGCTTTTGTAACACCAATCGGGTTTGGGGAGTTCAACCGAATGCCTCAAGGAGTTACTAACGCACCTTCAACGTTCCAAAGACTCATGGAGAAGTGCATGGGAGACTTGCACTTGAAAGAGGTCCTGGTGTTTTTGGATGATTTGATCATATTCTCCAACACTCTTGAGGAGCACGAAGACCGTTTGCTGAGAGTGTTGAATCGCTTGAAAGAATTTGGGTTAAAACTTTCTCCAGAAAAATGCTAATTCTTTCAGACATCTGTCCGATACTTGGGCCACATTGTTTCAGAAAATGGTGTTGAGACAGACCCAGAAAAGGTTGCCACCTTGAAATCCTGGCCAATTCCAACCAACTTGAAGACCTTGAAATCTTTTCTGGGATTCGCTGGCGTTTTATTAAGCCTCAGAAGGAGTGACAAAACTCTCACCTGTGCAGGTTAGGGGTGAGTGTGATTCATAGCAGCAGAAAATTTGAGAGCTTTGGAGGCTGACTCTGATTTTCTTAGTTTCCATGGAAACTAAAATCAATGAAGGCATTTTTTTTTTCCCATTACAGCTGCTGTGTCTACCTGAGAGCTCAAACTGACACACTGAGGCGCTGCCCCCTCGCTAGAGATGACGACCTATCACCTGTAACTGATCCTCCCCGCTTTCCTCAGGCAGCGCTTCCTGTAGATGTCTTGGAGGGAGGGAAGCTCACCTCCAATTATCTGTTCAGAGCACCGCACTACTCGCTGGAGCGCTTTGCAGTTGTAGGCGGTGCTGTTGCCATACCAGGTGGTGATGCATCCAGTGAGGATGCTCTCAATCCAGTGAGGATGCTCTCAATAGTTACAGAACAGTAACCAAACAGTTACAGAATGCTGTGTTGGTCAGTCTTTCACATATAGATGATGACATATTGAAAGATTTGCAATTTTACACAGAGGAACATTATTCTGGAATTGTTTCATAATTGAAAACAGATTTTTGCACAAGGTGACACTCTGTCTCTAAGATGCTCTGATTACACACAGTCATGTTACCAACCTGTGGCCAACTATTCAAATTAAGTGCAAAATGTTCCTCCAGCTGTTCTTTTCTTTTCTTTTCTTTTTAGTAATAATTGCTTTTCCAGCCTTTACATAGTAAAATGTCTCAGCTTAAACATCTGATATGCTTTCTGTGTTCGGGTCTGTAAAATTTGCAGATATTCCTATTTTTTTTTAATATTTTACACAGTGGCTCAACTTTTTAAGAACTTGGACTGTATAAATTATGTTTCCTTGGTTGTTATGGAGTTGAATGTTTTACCAGTGTTGGTAGCTGCGTCGGAATACACCACATCTGGGTGTAATGTCACATGGCAATATCTGGAATAGAACATGGGGTCCTGCTGGCTGTGCAGTGACTGAAAAGCTGCACTCACCTGAGTGTGCAGGTTTATCATGTCGGCCTCCATCTCTGAGTTGGACTCATTCAGCTCGTTGATTTCCTTATTGAGCTGCTTGATATCTTCATCATCGTCCAGCACTGAGCAAGATCAGAAATTCACTATTAGCAAAATGAATGTGAAGACAACTAATAGTCCTGCGTTGGTAGCCTGTTATTTGGATTACACTCAGCATTTAAACTATCTAATTGTAATCTGATTGTTGGGGTTTTCTCTCTGTTATAGTAGTGGTTTTACAATATAAAGTACCTTGGGGCAACTGTTGTTTTGCTTTAGTGCTATATAAATAAAATGTAACTCTCATTGGGAAGTATAGGAGGAAAAACAAATGTAACACAGGCATAATTTTGAGCAGAGAGGAAACATCAGTGTTATGCCCTTGAGTCAAAGGTCAGCGGTTGGTGTGTGTGCTGATTGAGCCACATAAGCAGAGTGATAAATAAGCTCAGAGTGAGACATCATTTCCACAAGAGATCTTTGTATCCTATGTGCGGAAATGGAGCGAGGGAGCGTCCTGTTCACTAACCTATCTTTGATGTACCCTTTCGTTTATGATGTCGTGAAAAGTGCTCCGGCAGTTATTAAATAGGGACTAGTTCATGTTCACACTAAGAGTGCTCTACACGTTCGCACCTCGGAAAACGTTCGTCTTTGTGAGTATTGACATGTGTAGAGACAGTCGTTATATGTGTTTACATGGAGCGAACTGTATGCTGATGTAATGTACATGTTAAGCTAGGCTAATCGGCAAGTTGTTATTAAGATGTGTATTAGCTAGCAACTTATTTTTATTTTCTGTGTTTCAGTTACAAATAAGAAATAGCAAGGAGAAGCCTTGAGAGACATAAGGCTTTAAAAGGATCTTCAATAAAAACAAGAAAGTCAAGCCTTGTGTGGAAGACCTCTTCTATTTGTTCGCTAGCTGTCTAACCTCACAGGGTCACGTGTCGTGAGGGCAGCATAATCAGGGTTTCTTACCATCACTGGCTCTGAACTTTGCAGTGATATACTCATCTCCAGGGAACTTGGCTCTTTTCTTGTTGGCTGATGCTCTGGGACAACCTGACAGACTGAGAGAAGCAGCTGATGAGGATCAAGAGCTCTTACATTCTCACACAAGGCTGAAATAGTGGACATGGATGAGAAGGGAGACACACACACACACACACCTTGAGCAACCCCTCACTTTTTCAGATTTTGCCAGGGAAATGGAAAATAGGTTTTTATTTAAATGTACAAACATACATGAAAATACAGCAAAAATAGAATTTGTACATTTCAAATGAGCTTTATTGTAAATATTTTGCATGGCCACCTTTATTATTTGTCAAAGAACAATTCAAAAAACCCTCATGGAACTGAGTTCTTGGGGCTGGTTAACCTTAAATTGTGGCCCACCATTGGATCCAGCCCTGGGTCCATGGGGCCTGTTCGGGCACAGCACACAAAAATAACATAGTTTTGCCACCCTGTGGATCCACCACCCATGGGTGCAAGCACTGTGGTTGGGTGCAATGTTTCTCTATAGAGACTTCAGTGCCCACAATGTTATTGGAAATCTGTGCAGTGAGTGAGTGAGTGAGTGAGTCCCATCCCAGGGGAGGGTGGGGTAAATAAAGTCATAATGGGCCATGTTCAGGACCAATTCGGAGGAATCCAGCTCATCTGTACCTGTCACGGCAGTGGGACCAGGGGTGTTGTGAAGCAGTAGAGCAGTATCAGAGCACCAAAAGGGCTGTGGCTTTGGCAATTGTAGAATCATGGGTGTGAGCACCATGTTTGGATGAGATTCACCCTCGCATCTCAACATTGACACTGACATTGTGGGGCTGTCAAATTTAACAAAATTCAAAATACTGTCTTTACTTTTTAACATTTGAAATGATACAGAAGCTTGAAAAGTAACACAAAATTAGCTGTGTTTCCAGAAAAAACACAAAAACTTTTCAGAAGTACTTAAGGTTTTGTGAGGGCACAAAACCCTGTTTAAGCTTCTAGACTTCTGATTGGCCAACATTTCTATACGGTTAGGATTTGCCATGTTCTTGACAGCGTTTGACTTTATTTTTTGCGTTTACATGTAGATGGAGATATTTTTCAAAACTGCATGTGTGGATGGGATTTAAAGTAAAAAAAAAAAGAAAACTGAAAATATCTGTTTCAAAAATACGCGCGTAGGTGTGGACGTAGCCCCAGAAGAGCAGTGGGGACAGTACATCTTGGTATTTTCAATTGAATTAAATTTTAATCATACAGTGCTAAATCATAACAACCGTTACCTCAAGATTCTTTGTATTATCGCGAGTGATGGGAGAAGGGAGCCGGAGATCGACAGACGGATTGGGGCTGCAGTAATGCAGACGCTGCACCGGTTCGTCGTGGTGAAGAGGGAGCTGAGTGTAAAAGCGAAGCTCTCAATTTACCGGTCGATCTACGTCCCTACCCTCACCTATGGCCACGAGCTGTGGGTAGTGACCCAAAGAATGAGATCGCGGATACAAGCGGCAGAAATGAGCTTCCTCCGAAGGGTGGCTGGCCTCTCCCTTAGAGATCGGGTGAGAGGTTCGGCCATCCGGGAGGGGCTCAGAGTAGAGCAGCTACTGCTCCACATCGAAAGGAGCCAGCTGAGGTGGTTCGGGCATCTGACAAGGATGCCCCTGGGCGCCTCCTGGGTGAGGTGTTCCAGGCATGTCCCACCGGGAGGAGGCCCCGGGGCAGACCCAGGACACGCTGGAGAGATTATATCTCTTGGCTGGCCTGGGAACGCCTTGGTGTTCCCCTGGATAAGCTGGAGGAGGTGGCTGGGGAGAGGGAGGTCTGGGCCTCTTTGCTTAGGCTGCTGCCCCCACGACCCGGCCTCGGATAAAGCGGATGAAGATGGATGGATTGTCCTCTTCACAGGGTCAGTGTGCTGTCCTGTGACAGCCCTGAAGGTGGTGTAAGAACTAAAACTCCATCATTCATCTGAATCATCATAATTCATCTTCTGATACTTAATATCTATGATACATTTCTTTTGAGCCAAAGTAAACCAAATTATAATCTGGCAAACACACACCCAGTGCTAATGAGCTATTGTTGCCAACCTGAGCAGCTCAGAATCTTCTTTGTCATCCTTGGTAGGAGTTGATTTGACTCCACTTTTCTTGGCTCGGGGGCATCCAGACAAACTGGCACAGAGGAAGAAAGTGGACCACACAGAAAAGACAAAGCTTTGCTTAAACATGGGCTAAATAAAATTCTTTAAAAGAATGATCTCAAAAAGTAAAAAAGTCATTTGTATATTTTGAAACATGTAAGCTAATATGGGTGAGGCTGATTCTGTTTAATGTGCATTTTAACAGTTTACAAGGACTCAGTACATTTACAGTGAGTTTATGTGAACATTATATTCTGTTAGCTTAATGTTTGTCACTCAATGTCAGCTTCTGTCTTAGTGAGACTGGTGGACTGTGTAAGCAGTAGGGACCAAGGAAATAAGTCTACACACAGACTTTTTTTTTTTTATTATTGCCAAAGTGTGACATAAATACACTGAGTAACTGATGTAGTCTGTAACGAATATGTGATTAGAGAGGCAAACTCTCACCTGCGATGTGAAGCATAGTTTCCAGTGATGTGGCCTGATCCATCACAACCTGGAGTTGGACACCTGAGACAAACACACCCACACCTATCTGTGTGTGCGTATGTGTGGTCGATTTTCATGGTGGAGTTGGTCAAAGACCTCCCAGGCAATGAAGCATGTGGTGCAATCCAATTAGGCTGTCAGTAGTACTTCAGGTCTCCCAGCCCTTTGCCACACCTTTTGCCAGACAGGAGGAGACACCAGGTGTTGCTGTGGATAACAATATCATCCAAGTAAGCAGCAGCAAAGTCAGAGCAGTCATGTAATACCTGATCCATCAGCCGTTGGAAATTTGCTGGAGCTCCATGTAGTCCAAATGGTAAGACTGTAAATTGGAAAAGCCCCCATGGTGTTCTGAATGCTGTGAACTCTCTGGACCGTTGAGTGAGTGGGACCTGCCAGTAACCCTTACACAGATCTATTGTGGTCAGGTACCTTGCTTTTCCCAGACGTTCAAGTAGATCATCAATTCTTGGTGTCGGGTAGGAGTCAAACATGGATATGGAGTTCAGGTACCTGAAATCAATGCAGAACCTCATACTCTCATCCTTTTTGGGTACCAAGACCACAGGGTTGCACCATTCACTCTTAGATCTTTCGATGATCCCTAGGGATAACATCAAATCAATTTCCTTCTTCAATGAAGGCAGCAGACGTTCCGGGATCCTGTAACTTAGTCTCACAGAGGCACCTTCTCGTACCACAATATCATGTTCGACAATGTCAGTTCTCCCTGGATTCTCTTGAAAGACTGCTGATTTACACATTTCTCTCACCTGCTGCTGCTTGTCCTCTGGGAGATGGCTGAGATCATAATCCAGAGAGCCAGCAGGTGGTAGATATTGCTCATCTGCTTCATCTTCTTCAGGCACTCGCCGTATGAGCATTGCATCTGCCTTGTGTTCAATACGCTCCACCCACTCCTTCAGAAGGTTTATATGCAAGACCTTGCTTGAGCGCAACTGCCCTGGGGTGGACACCTCATATGTGGTGGGTCCCAGCTTCCTCATGACTTCAAATGGCCCCTGCCACTTTGCCAACAATTTGTTGTTGTCACTGGGGAGGAGCACGAGCACCTTTTGTCCTGGCTCAAACGCACGCTGACGAGCAGATTTATCATACCAAGACTTCTGCTGCTGCTGGGCCTCCACCATATGTGATTGAGCAAGTTCACTCATTTTCTCCAACCGTTCTCTCATCTGAATGACATAAGACAAAATGTTCTTGGGTCCCTCCTCCGCCTTGTCTCCCTCCCAGATCTCCTTTAACAGAGTTAGAGGGCCGCAAACCTCATAACCATACAACAGCTCAAAAGGTGAAAAACCTGTGGAGGCTTGGGGGACTTCTCTATAAGCAAAGAGTAGATATGGCAGCCATTGATCCCAATCGTTACCACTGTCGTTGACAAACTTCCTGAGCATCTGTTTCAATGTCTGGTTAAACCGTTCTGTCAGCCCATCAGTTTGAGGGTGGTATGGTGAAGTTCTCAGACTCCAGATACCCAACAACTGATAAACTTGCTTTAACAAAGTAGACATGAAGTTAGTGCCTTGATCAGTTAGTATTTCTCGTGCAAAGAACTGCACTAAACAAAATGCAATGGGCTTGGCCTTTATAGATTTTAAAGGGAACACCTCAGGATATTTTGTGGCATAATCTGTTACAACAAGCATGTAACGATTTCCTGCTTTGCTCCTCTCAACAGGCCCTATTCATCCATTCCAAGACGCTCAAAAGGAGTGCCGATGACAGGGAGAGGTTGGAGTGGAGCTCTATGGGGGATTTTAGCAGATGTTATCTGACACTGTGGGCAACTTTTACAAAACTGAGCCACATCTTTGCTAAGACCAGGGGCCCGTTCTTCGTACGTCGCTTACTACATCCAAGATCAAATGACACATCCAAGATCAAATCATCGCGCTAACCGTGAGCTCGCTAATCCGGTTCTCCGAACACACCTGCTGTTGACGATTAGTACAGCTGGATGAAGTAATGTGACATCACTGGGTGTCGTAAAAGGGGCTACGCATCGATAGTAGAAACATTGATCGGCGACCCTCTGATTGGTCGGCGAAAATGTCGAAGGAGAGCGATCGGTATTTTTCGGCAGCAGAGCAAGAACTCCTGAGTGAGGGATTTCAGGAGTTTAATCAGAACGCAAGGGAACACTGCAAAGGCTGCAAAAGCAAGGAGAGAGGGCTGGCAGAAAGTTACTGACAAATCAAACTCGTAAGTAATTTAATAATAACAATAATAATGGAGTGGATTGATATAGCGCTTTTCAAGGCACCCAAAGCGCATGACAATACCACTATTCATTCACTCTCACATTCACACACTGGTGGAGGCAGTTACAGTTGTAGCCACAGCTGCCCTGGGACAGACTGACAGAAGCCAGGCTGCCATATCGCGCCATCGGCCCCTCTGGCCAACACCAGTAGGCGGCAGGGTAGATTTATTATATTACACTATATTATATTATATTATATCCCCTTTCACATTAGAGCCACAACAGGACCCACTAGAACATGGGTACAAGTAAAAGTGAAATATAAGAATATTCTACAGAACGGTAATGTTTATCACTTATATTGCTTTTCGTCTCTTGACCCTGAAATAATCTGTTTGTTTGTTCATAACAGCAACCAAGAAAAGGGCAGAGCAACAAAAGACAGGTGGTGGTCCTGCACCCCCTCGTCAACAAGTTGGTTAAATAATACCCTCACGGGAAAATTGATATCTCTCAATGAGCACACTGTCGCGCTGAGCTAAAGGATCCTGTCTGTCCCGCAATATGCGCTGGATACTGAGGACTCTCCTTATTAATTTGCACCTTCCGCAATGGGTGGCTCGCGTAAACAGACAGGACATGGCTGCGACAGGCTTCCCAAATCCACCTTCGCTTTTATAGCCGTGGTCTCTCATCTTGATTACACGAAGTAATTTACAATTACTACTCTGAAATATGAATTACATCTGTAATAATCACATACATGTAATAGAATGTTAATAGTACATTTCCCTTTTGTAGGAAATGACCTGTATGTATCTGTGTGACATCAATACAAGGATCAAGTGCTGCATTATCTTTAGTTACATTGATGTTATTTATTTATGGTGAAACAGTGGTGGAATATCGCTGTTGCTTTCGTATACATGAAGCGGACATACCCGAGTGGCCGCGATCTAATCCTGTTTACATAAAGTAAACCTGCTCCCGAGCAGGTTTACGCTTACGGCTCTGTTGCTATGACAGCAAGTCCCGGATGAGCTTCAGGGAACCGAACGATCCAAGATCACGCGAAATCGTCAACAATCAAATCCAGCTAACTTACTTAGCGAGGTACGAAGAACGGGCCCCTGGCCAGTAGAAATGATGTTTGATGCGAGCTGTGGTCTTGTGTTTACCAAGGTGGCCAGCCCACGGAATAGAATGCCCTAAGGTGAGAATGGCGTTTCTAACCTTCTGGGGAACCACCAGCTGCAGCACAGACCCCTGCTGACGATAGAGAATGTCATTTTGCAAGATGTACTCACTGTTAAGAACCTGCTCCACTCCAGCTTCCGTTTCTTTGGCCTTCCGGAAAAGAGATATTAAAGATTGATCAGATTTTTGGAGTTCAGCAATTTCAGTTGGAATATTAAACCCTAGGGGTGACGGTGTTGGCTCGGCGTCTGTTAGTGTATCCACAGGTGAAAATTTGAATTTCTCCTGCCTTCTTTGTCTGCGGGTCTTCCGTGGCTTCACCACAGTTGTCTCAAACTCCTCATTAAAAAAAAGGCAGGGCACTCAGGATCTCAGAGTGGGTACTGACTTGCTTAGCCTGAGCTCTGGTAACAGCTACATTACACTCCTCAGTCTGCTCAGACTCCAACAAATCAAAAAGCACAGGAAGGTCACGCCCTAACACGACAGAGTAAGGCAAACTGTTCACAACACCCACATTCAGCAGATACATCTGGTCCTGAACTTTAATGTAGATGTCAGCTGTCGGATATCTTTTCTCATCTCCATGGACAAAACAGATTGAAATTGTATCACTGGTGCGAACAATATTAGGTGGGGCAAAATCTGAGTGAATAAGAGACCGAGAACTGCCAGAGTCAAGAAGGGCATTGAGTAGAACCCCATTCACTTCAATCTGACTCATTTTGATGGATTTGTCACTCTCCTGCTCAGGATCAGCATTAGAACGAGGGGCAAAGCACATTTGCACCATTTTAGCAGAATTTCTTGGGCACATAGGTTTTGTATGGCCCTCTAATCCACAAAGATAACAAATGAGCTTCTTACCAGAGGCCTTTGGTGGTCTAGTGATAGACTGAGAGGTCTTACTGGTGCTTGTATTTGCTGAATCCAGATGGTTTTGCTGAGATATGTCCCTCGATGCCTTCCATGCATTATGGCTCCATGCTTGCCCCTTCTTTCTGGCAGCAACAAAAACATCAGCTAACCGAGCCGCTTCCATTGCTGAACCAGGGTTGTGTTCTCTGATCCAAACCTGAAGCTCAGGAGATAACATTCTGAGAAACTGCTCCAAGATTATAGTTTCACCAATGTCATGAATAGTTTTACCCTTTGGCTGGATCCATTTCCCATAAAGCTCCTTCAGTCTCGCATATAGCTCACGAGGGCTTTCATCTGGTTGAACGTCCAGGGATCTGAATCTTTGCCTATATGTTTCAGGGTTAATGTCATATTTTGGCAGAATAGCTGATTTCACTTTATCATAGTCTAATGAATCATCAATGTCCATGTGAACATAGGCACCTCTAGCTTTACCAGTAAGCAAGGGTATCAAATGAAAAACCCAATCTGATTTCTGCCATCGATAAGCTGTAGCCATACGTTCAAATGTGATCAGGAAATGTTCAATATCATCAGCTTCAGTTAATCTTTCCAATCTGCCCTCTATTTGTAGGGGAAACTGAAATGCTGGTGAAATGGCTGGATTGGAATTAGTCATAACTGGTTCAGCCTGGGCCTGCTGAGCAGAGGAAGAAGGATGAATATCAAACTCTAATGATTCAGAGCGAGCTTCTGCAGAATCTGATGGTGATGTTCTGACTTGGATTTCTGACTGCAGAAGTCTAAACTGATGTTGAAAGGCTTTAAATCGCTGTTCTTGTCGTGCATTTAACTCACTCTGTTTTGCATCCCGGACATCCTGTTGTTCCATGTGAGCATGTAGCATATTGACTAGATCAGACAAAGTAGGCTCCTTTTCCACTCTCTCCACAACTTCAGTGACTCCTGAGGCTCCATTTTCCTCCTCTTCGCAGGTTTGCTGAGCAGATCCCTTTTTCTTTTCATTCTTGCCACCACGATGCATTCTTCTTCCTCATGGGGAAAACAGAAGAAAGAAAAAAAAAAAAGACCTGTGTCCAATACTGGATGATCCCACTGCTGCCACCAATTGTCAGGGACCAAGCAGTAAAGCATAAAGGACACAGGTGGTTTTAATTCAAAAAATGGGTTTTATTGACCCAAAAATATGAAAATATATATTTAACAAAGCCAAAACTTAAACAGGCAGACCAATAAAAGAGGTCAGCTCAATAAACTCAAGATAATAATTAACAGAACCTCAAACAAACATATGACAAACTGACCTGCTGAAATGACACACAGGGGGACTTAAATACTGGTTTAGCTAAACCAAATGACACACACGGGGGAAAATAAGATGGCTGCCATATAACCAACTAATACAAAACATTTAAACAAACATGAAACACCCCCCAGGCAATGAAGCATGTGGTGCAATCCAATTAGGCTGTCAGTAGTACTTGAGGTCTCCCAGCCCTTTGCCACACCTTTTGCCAGACAGGAGGAGACACCAACCCCCAGGTAACTCAAACAAAGAAAGATGTATTAATATAACATAAAACAGAACTTTGACCTTGCAAGGTTAATATGTGTGCACGCCATATAAACATTGGAAGGTGTGATGGAAAAATGAATACATTTAATAAAGAAACGATATTGAACAATAAGTAGAATATTTTAAAGTAGTGACTGTAAATTAAACTAAAGTGAACAGCGGGTGGTGAGGTGTGGAGCTTACCATGTGTGGCATGCCATCACAAAGTGACACTGTACAATAAATTGTACAGAGGTGCTTACCTGTTTGTTGACTAGTTTAAAATTAATCAACAATAAATTATTTGTCCTGATGTGAGTCTTTAGAACATTTCAGTACTCTGTCTTGGAAAACAAAGTCTTTCCTTATTGGAGCCGCACCAACTTTAGGTCACTTCCTTCTGCTCCACACTGCCAGCTGCTCAGTGATTCAGAATGGTGTAATGCTCAACTTCCCAACTCGAAACCTATCCAGTTGATCAAAATTTGAAGTCCAGAAAAAAAAGCACTAATTTCATGTTTGACTAATGAGTTTGGCAGGCACGTCTGTTGGATCACTGATGGCTGTGTCTTTTAATTTCTCTTATAGCTGCATTCATTACTGTAGTGCTGATGTCTTTCTTTAAAGAAACTGTTTGAGATTTTAGGGAATTTTGCTTATTTGCTTCCTTGCTGCAAGTAGGATGAAGAGATTGATCCCATTCTCGAGTTTGTTTGGGAAATATATTAAGTTACAGCTATTGGCCAGTTAGCTTAGCATAAAGCTGGCTGATAGTTGTATTTGACAGAAAACTCAGTTAATTACTGAGGAGATATTTAGATTATTACAGAAAGGAGGCAACATCAATTAATTACTGAGGTAATGCTAAATCAGAAATTAAATCACATATCATGCTTCATCTGTTGGAGCCATTTTTTGGCTGGGTGCAGAGAAGTCCATGCTATCTGCTTATCAGGAAGTGGCTGTGTTTGAAATATAATAGGCTAATAAGCAACTGTTCCAGATGCCCATAGTCTGACATTTGAATTCATCTGTATTTTGGCAAGAAATCAAATAAGCACTTTGGCCAAAATGTTAAACCTGTCCTCACACTTAGCGATGGTGCTCTGAGTACTGACATTTCCCTCTGGCCAAAGCTCGAAGCCTGGAGTTTTGCCAGGTGAAAGAGCCTCTTATGAACTGTCAATATTATGTCATGCTATTACGTCTCACCAGCAGCCGCCTCCTGTTTTCAAAGTAATCCAGAAAGGAGGCAAGGGCACCCTTTGGTGGTGGCGTTGGCTTTTTAGTGGGCTTTGGATAGTCCACTTTGACGCCTTCTTTCCATTTTTCTTTCCCCCAATCTTTCCCTCCTTTCCTGGCTTTCCTCTTCTGTCGGCTTTCTTGGCACCCTTGTCATTCGGTTTCTTCTTCTTGTCATGCTTATCGTGCTTTCCCTTCCTGGTAGGAGTGATAACAGTGATGACTTCTGACTCCTCTGGATTGCTTGCTGTTGGCTTGCTAGGCTCATACTTGTCTTCATACTCGTTAGTCAACACCAGCGCACAAAAGCAGATATTATTTTTCATTTTCTTCACTGATTCAAACATTGTGAGAATGATTTGGTCTTGAGCTGGTGTCGTGGTAAACTTTTCTTTGTACACACAAAAAATGATGGTGAAATGAGTTATGTTGGCTGCTAAACAGCTATTTCATTTGAAAAGCTCCAATGAAAAGTGCGGTTATCTCCGGGTTTTCGGTGGGTACCGTTCCCTCTCTGCGGTTGTAGTAGTATGGATCAGCGGCCTTTTTGTGGTGGGTTTTCTGGTTGTCGTTGTAGTTGCTCTGGTTGTTGTAGTAGTCGCAGTGGTGGTCGTGGGCTGGGTTGAAACCCAAGTTAGTAAAAATAAAACAAGCCATTAGTAGGATCAAGAAATTGAAAGCCAAAATTGTGTTTCTACAAGAAACTCATATGCTAGGCAGTGAGACAAATAGAATCAAACACAGATGGCCAGGTCAAATTTTATCACCTCCTTACTCCTCCAATTCTAGGGGCGTTATGATAATGATACACAAATCCATACCTTTTCATGTTGAGCATGTGCGTCAAGATTCTAATGGACGTTTTGTTTTTAATACTACAAGGTAACCTACTATCTACTAGACTCAATTTAATTAATACTTATGGCCCAAATGAAGATAATCCACATTTTTATAGCAATTTATTTCTTAAAATTTCAGATTTACAAGGTAAATGTATAATTGCTGGGGATTGCAATTTGCTTTGAACCCACAGAAGGATAAATCGTCAGGCATGGATAACACTTACAATAGAACACTAAAGGTGATCAAACAATTTATGAAGGAGTTCAATATAACCGACATATGGCGCGATCAAAATCCAACCAAATTACAATATTCTTGCTGGTCAGGTACACACAAAGTGTATTCCAGAATAGACTACTTTTTGGCATCAACTGAGCTGGCTCCTTATACAAAAGATATAGTATACAGTATAAGGAAATAATAATATCTGACCATGCAGCCGTTACTTTGACTTTCATAGAGTCAAAACTGATTAAAACTCGAATTGAATGGAGGTTTCAATTGAAGTGGATGCAAGACAAACAGTTTCTTGAGTTTTAGGCAAGCAAATTAATGAATACTTTGAGCACAATTCAAATCAAACATCGGCAAGTGTGAGATGGGACGCCTTCAAGGCATACTTAAGAGGGCAAATTATAAGCTATACTAGTAAGAAAACAAGAGAACGAAACCAAAAGATAAAATATCTGGAATAAAAAAATAAAAATGTTAGAAGAGACCAGCTTTCAATCAGGCCAGAATAAGGAGGACAATGTCAAAGAATTATTACTATTGAGAACGCAATATAACGAAATGACAAGCGAAAAAGCAGCTGTACATTTATTGAGATTAAAGTAACAATCCTATGACCAAGGTGAAAAACCCAGCAAACTCCTGGCTTAGCGTATAAAACAGCAGCAATCTGAAAGGGCAATTACCAAACTTGAAACTTCAAATGGAAATATCATAATAGACCCAATCGAGATAAACAATGCATTTAAAGTTTTTTATGAAACGCTATATAATTCAGAATGCAACAATGAGGGTGCCCGCAGGATTCACCATTATCTCCACTTTTATTCCCTTTAGCTATTGAACCTCTGGCAATAGCGGTTAGAACCAGTGGACAAATACAAGGTGTTAAGATTGGTAGAAAGGAGCATAGAATTGCGTTATTTGCTGATGATGTCATATTATTTTTAAAGCAACTAAAAACTTCTGTGTCTGCTGTAAAGGATTTAATAGACCAGTTTGGGGCCTTCTCAGGGTATAAAGTAAATGTAACAAAATCATCATTAATGTTACTTAAACAAGGGCTTTACTGTTAATTCTGAATTCACTCATCTAGGCATTAAAATAAAAGATGTGGTGGTACTTAAATATAATACAATTCTACAGAAAATTTCCAAAGATCTGGAGCGTTGGATAAGTTTACCACTATCTATAAGTGTTCTTAAAATAAATGTATTACCTAAACTCTTGTATATGTTTCAGAATGTCCCACTGGCTCCTCCTGCTGGATTGTTTACCAAACTAGCGTCATTAATCAGAGAGTTTATTTGGAACAAGAAGCATCCCCGCATTTGTTTGTCTTTGTTGTATCTTGCCTTTGATACAGGGGGGTTGAAATGCCCCAACTTTTACTGGTACTATCTGGCTATTCATCTAAGGACAATAATGTTTTATTTTTCATGGAAGCAAATTCTCTTAAAATGCCATTAAACTTGTACTTATACTCTGCACAGCCAAAACAATTAAAGAAAGAAACAAATAATCCTATAGTCCGAAATATGATTGAAGTTTGGTTTACAATAAAAGAAATTTTGAATATTAAGAATAATCTCTCTCATTTTAGTCCTATTTGGGGAAAATGCCTTATTTGCACCAGGAAATGTGGCAGATAAAGGTGTTAGGAAAGTGGGTGATCTTTTTTGTGATGGAATAATGGTTCCATTTGAGGATTTAGCCTCAAAATTTCAAATCCTCCAAAAACACTTCTTTAAGCATTTACAGATTTGAAGCTTCATTTCTTCCATGCAAAATCAGTCTCCCAACCTTCCCCAGTTAACTAATTTAGAGGAGTTAATGGTGGAGGGGAAAAAAGTGGTAACAAAGGCTTAATTTCAACATTCTATAACTGGATTGTCTCTGCCTCCCCAGAAACATCAGTTTCTAAGTTATAATCTTGGAGAAATGACCTAAATATTAATATTTCTGAGGAGACATGGAAGTCAATTTGCTTAAAATGACCCCAGGTATTTAAACTCATTTACCTTTAATACCTTTACTCCTTGCATATTTCAGATGAGCTGACCATCTGATGTAAAAGAATACATATTTTGGTCAAGGCATTGAAACCGAGGACAATTTTGACCTTTTCCGTGGCCAGTGGTCAGTGAAAACACTAAAAACAAGTGCAAGAACATACATTACATACTTTTCTCTTGCGCAACTGGTATGTCACTTTTTGTAGATGCTCCACCTCCTTTTTCAAATCCTGTTTAGTTTCTCTTATTGTGGCTCCGGCACTACCGGCACCCTCACCCTGACCTGGGCTCACCATCTGTTTATGGTACAAATTAAATATGTTTTGTTCATGATGGAGTAAATGATTATATATGAAAGAAGTCCAAACAATCAAAACTCTTACCAAGGGAATCAGGGCACACATTGTTACTGCTACACTGGAAGAGCGTTCTGTCTAAAAGCTCCTCTGTTCCTGATGACTGCTGCTCTTGCTGGGAAGCATGTATAATGTAAACAGAATTGGTCCTAGCACTGAACCCTGTGGAACTCCATAATTAAGCTCAGTGTGTGAAGAGGACTCTCCATTTACATGCACAAATTAATTAATTATCGGAAATAATTAATTACATAAATATTTACAACAAATGTAATTAATTAATTATTGACACATTTAATTATTTATTTATTTATTTATTTATTTCACATTTTAATTAATTATTGCCACATTTAAATAATTATTTAATTGTGTATTTAATTAATTCATTTTGGCACAGTTGACTCCTTCAGGTCTCACCATGAAATAATTTTATCTGTCAACCTCACCCATCAAACTCAGGAGGCGGGGTTAACACTGATCGAGTCAAAACCATTGCTTTGGCCTGGTGGCCATTGTTTTTAGCACACAACAACCAGCATGTGGAAACTCACAGAACTGAACTTTGAAAAACCCTGTTTGTGTGCCACCAAATACCGTTTTAATATTTTTTTTAGCGAGAATGTAGTGATTTAATCTTCATATGTCTGGTCGGTTTGTCAAGATACAGCCTCTTTGCAAAAGTGCTTCGATGATTTTGGAGATGTCTGCCCAGGATAGACCCGTTTGCCTCGCAAGCAATCAAGTTGTTATTACCACTGACAAAGCGCAGGCCCCGGTACACAGCTGTAATAACCCCCGCTGACACTGACTTCTTTTACTGAGGTTATATTTATCGGGGTTTTATTTCCTGATGTTCAGTCGCCAATTCTGAATTATAACTAACATTAAAAACATGTTTAAGGAGGAGAGAGAGCAAATAAATTTGATTAAGAGCTGATCTTTGGGTTTTTGTTCAGTAATCAGCGTGACCTGCGTATAAACGTATAAATGAGATAATGTTGGTGTTTCCGTCATGTAGTAACTGCTGGCTTTAACTGTACAAAGGTTGTTCGACACTATGAAACACATACAGACTTCATGATGTTCGGCTAATATTTTTATTGTGAATAGTAATCATGAGGGTAAACGGACCTGTACACCACGGAGCGAGGTCAGCATATCCACGATATCTTCAGCTCTATGAGTTAACAGTTTCCCAGCTGACTAGTCTAACTGACATCTACGAATATGTCACGGGTCATATCAATATGATTTTACAGAAGATCATCCTTATTACTGCCAACTATTCCAGAGACGTGAAAATCTACAGCATAAAGAACAAAAAAAATATAGCAGTCTAACGCAACACTGTAACAGAGATGAACCGTCAGTTTGTCGCAGATCAAAGTGGAATGAAAGTGATTGGTTGAACAGGTGTTCGTGATCTGTGTTTTCTGCATTTTCATCAGTGTAAGAGACTCAGCAGCAGATTAGAATAACAGTTACACATTTAATAAATCACCAAATGAATACACGCAAGAAACGAGCAAACCTGTTCCGACAATTTGAGTTTGTGTTCCCTCAGCTGCAGACTCGCTACTGTTTAAATGTTTGAGAGGAAGATTAGATATAAAGCAAACGTCAAACATAGACTCAGTCTGCGTTCACATTTGATATGAGGCCAGGACGGATAATGGCTGTGTCCTGTTTGAAGATCATATATGTAAAATTGTTGTCTGACCTCCGTCGATCCAGCCGCTCAGAGTCCGTGGTTACCATGGTTACTGCATAAGCACCTATAATGTAAACAGCTGACACAGCGGAAACCTACCGGGAGCATGGGTGTTTATGGTTTTCATTGCAAAAGAACCGTCTGTCTATGTTTCAGTGCCCTGGTCTGCCACAGTTTCCACCAGCCCCACTCCAGTCTCAGCAGTTTAGTGACCTGACTGTTCCATTTTTAACTTTTGGTGTTTCTGCCTATCACAAGATTGATAACTTCAGTCAGCACTGTAGTGCATCATTCTCACATCAGAGGGACATTTGAATACTGTTTTATACAGCATATGACTGGAAGATGAATATCAAGCAGGCATAAGTGTGATGTTGATTGAACTGAGATCTCCTACTGTCATTTCTGTTGCTGGAGATGTCCACTCTAATTTAATTTAATTTAATTTAATTAGTTTGCTGCTTTGAATTATATGCAAACATGTCCATGTGGATTATATAAGTTGCTTGAGGAAGAGAAAATATGTTCATCAAAAGAAGACAGTTGAGGTATCTAACCAGGATTCCTCCTGGACTCCTTGGTAGGTGAGATGTTTTTGGCCATGTCCTACTGGGAGGAGGTCTCAGCGGGCTTGGGGAATACTGTGTCCTCCAGGATGAGCTGGAAGGCATGGCTGGGTTGAAGGAAGTCTGTCAAATTGATAAGCAGAGGAAGTGGTGCAGCACCTGGTTCTGTTTGTAGAAGCTCAGATGTAGGGGCAGCCAATCAGATGAAAGCTGGCGTAAATAGAGGAGGGGTTGGGGTGGGGGCTCCAAAAGACTGTAGCATGCAAAACCACTACTTTGTACAATTTCTGTCGTCTACAGACAAAATCATCTTAACTTGTGATCTTGTAAGCTGCTGGTACTTGAGTTGTTTTATGCCTTTGAACAGAGCCTGGTGGGTATTTGGTCCTGCTTCTGGCATCAGTGCTAAGTTACACTAATCCAGCTGCTGGGTGTAAGTTGTTATTAACTGGACTAGTTCATTTATCTATCTCTAGTATGCATTTGAAGAACTCATAATCTTCTGTGTTCTCCCTAGCTGCCCTGGGCTTATCCGTGGCCTTCATCTTAAAATTCAGAGACAACATGTTCCATGTGCTGACTGGCCAGTTCACTACTGTTCTGGTCACAGGCCTCTCCCTCTTCCTCTTTGACTTCCACCCTTCGCTGGACTTCTTCCTCCAGGCACCCACGGTCCTGCTGGCCATCTTTATCTACAATGCCAGCTGGCCCAAGGACCTGGAATATAGCCTGCAGCGGGAGAAACTACGGGTCATCAACGGGGAGGTGTTTGAGAGGTCAAGAGGGGTAGGAGACAAACCACAAATCCTCAGTAGTCACGCACACAAGCCCACACACTCCTTTTCCTCACACAACTTCGCTCACCTAACCCCGATGTATATCCACTTCCTCTACTCCCGCCCACATACCAAGTGCTCTGCAGGAAACTTGGCTCTTGTTTCTCTGTAATGTCATTTCTTGAGTGCAAGAGGAAACCTGATTCCCAGCTATGAAAATAGCATCCAGGCTCATGCTGGAGCCTTACGTCATAGAATTCCTTTAGTAGTCAAGTGTTTTTTGATGGAAGAAGCTATTTAACAATACAGTAGTCTGTGGGGATACTATCCTGGAATTCTTTTCATCCCCAGCGTCCTGTTCTGTATTGAAGAAACCCTGTAATTCAGGTGAAATGCCAGGTTTCAGGTGTTTGTTTCTTTGCGAGAGCACTAACAAAAATACCCTCTCCATTGGCAGCCGTGGCTTTAAAATGCACGGTACTTCCCCGGTGTTTTTCGGGGAGTAAATACTGCCCTCCACTTTCTGAAAACAGAAAAAAGATGTGCACAGTGCCTCAATGTCTGCAGATTTGTCCACTGGATTTGATCACTTGTTCATTCATTCTGATGCCTTGTCTCTTTTTTGTGTTGCAGGACAGTGAGGAGCTCGATCTCCTGACAAAGGTAAATGCAGACAGTGTTTCTGATGAAGAGTCCTTGTAGTAATGACAGAGCTCACTCCCAAGTATCCAGAGGATACTCTGCATCTTTCCTGCTGCTGATATCGAACTGGACAATTGACTGGATGGAACATGGTCACAGATTGTCTGTGAAAGCATTTATTTGAACAGTGATAAGCAGGTAAACGGTGAAAGATACTGTTGATAGATTATATGATAGACTCCTAGAATTAAAAACAAAGTGTTTAATAACAGAATTAGCGAAATGTGTATATTTTGGAAACGTGCCTGTCTGTGGATGACTGCTGTCATTCATATGGGGGAAAGTACCAGCAACGCTGTTTGTTGGAAAATAAGTGATACTTTTGGATTCATTATGGATTCCTTTTATGGACAGTGTATTTCTTTACATGATTCCTGTTGTACATGCTGCTATTTGACTGCTTGCTGGTGCTGGACGTCTAAGGACCAGAAACTGCAGTTTCAGGATTGTTTTGATAATAGATTTGTTTGAAATTGTGGTGATTTTGAATCTTTATCCACACTATGATGAATTCAGTTTGTATTGTACTGTGGAAGAGGCAGTTTATTTTTTTTATTTGTTTATTTTCTGAGCCAGAATAAGTGGTATTGACATAATTGCCACTAATGCCTGACTTTCTGTCAGCACCACAAACTCCCTGCCTCTCTTACTTGGGGCTTGAATATTTTCTTGTTAAACTGTAAAATAACATTGTCTAAAGATTGTTGTTTGTGCCATTAAAATCCTCACGTGTAAATGCATTTTCTTGTAAAATAAATGGCAAGTTGTTTTACTTCTGTGCAAGTAATGCAATTTAATACAATCGCTGATGTCTTGTCATAAATTTGTGCATTTATTTAAATACTGAGGTTTTCTGGAGGAAGACCTAAAGGGTACTAGCTGCTCTAACTCCATGTTTTTCTTCTATTACTTTGCACATGCTTGATAGCTGTTTTAGCTCCCTATCAGTTCCTTTAAGCCAACTCTTAGATATTTTACCCACCTGCTGAATAACAGTGTTCCACACCCACTAACATTATACAGATCCAAGAGAAAAGAGACTGTAACGCAGTCTGATGTCTAAGCTTTAACCCTTGTGTGGTGTTCATATTTTTGTTACTCAGCCAGTGTTCATGGCTAGAGTTTTGGCTTTCCAAATTAACACTATCAAACAATTTTATGTTAAATTACTCAACAGATGTTTACTTCATCCCAATTACAAGCCATATGAACAGCAAAGATGGTTAATTTTTTTCCCTTTCCCTTTGTTAGATCACATTTATGAATTAATGTGCTTCTCGTTTTTTTTTTGTTTTTTTTATAAAATGTTATAAAAAAAATAAATCAGTTATAATCAAGTGGAGTGAGTGGAAAGACACAACACATTTACACGTGAAGCAATATGTTTCACAACTAAATGGGATCAGCTGCTCATCAATGGTGACATTAGGCCCAGGGTTGTAAAACAGGGGGAGGTGGTGCACACACTTATCCCACACTGTCCTGATGGCAGCTAGCTTGTCTCTCTGCCGTCGAGCTGGTCTGTCGTCTCGGTTATCAAAACGGATAATCCTGGAAATTTTGTGGAAGTTTTCCAGAGACATTGATGCACGGAAAGGTTCTTGCCAGTTTCTGCATCCCACAGGGGTTCTGTGGATTCCCCTTCGGACCTGAAAACTCCTGCAAGGATAAGAACCCCAAAGTAGGCCTTTGGGGTTCTTAGATGAATTTGTTCCATCTCCTTCCACCTCTCTCCAAAAACACACCTTCCTTCTAGATTACTGCAATCCAGAATAATTTTCTGGATGGAATCTGGGATGAAAAGCTCAAATGAAGACTTGATGTCCTGCACATGAGTAACTGTCAGCCGTGTTGGCCCTGGCCAGTAGCAGCTCTGCAGGGTGGCTCATTTCTTGGGCAAGAAGACCATTCAATTTCACCAGTTATTGACATCCATATTTCTTCACTTGCTGTCTGGTGGGCTTGTTCTGGTCCTGGAGCTGGCAGCAGATGGGGTGCTCGTCTTCGTTTTGTTACTAAATGGTGCTCAACCTCATCCTCTTCTTCAAAGTCCCTGTCAGACTCTGAATTTTCAGAAATGTGAAATATTCTGAAACCTCTTTGTCAACATCATCATCCGAAGCCCCTCTCTTTTCCAAAATCAATTGGATGGCCCTCACAGCAGATAATCTTTTGCCATCTTGATCAGTTGTGATAAAGAACCACACTGGCAAAGTCTTATTTATAGTATTATGCCCCTAATTTGCAGGTAATTTGCAGACAATCTGCTACGCAGCAAAAAGCAAGACACAAGGCTCTGGTTTACTCATGCATGAGGGAGATCTGCCTGGAGCCAAGTGTCGTCCCACCACTTGACCTCTGTCAGACTCTCAGCCAGGCTCCCCATAGCACTCCTTTTATTGTGGTTACATGAATATGCATAGGGTCATTAACATATAGCATCTTACATAGGTATACATGTGAACAAAGAATACTGTGTGTGTGTGTGTGTGTGTGGTCAAAAGGGTCATATAACATAAAAGCACGAAGGCAAACATCCCATCCTTGGTCAGGAAGAGGGTAGACTAGACTAGACTAGGGCCAAAATACCAGCTACTGTGTGTGCAAACCTGGTAAAGACCTATAGTAAACGTTTGACCTCTGTTATTGCCAACAAAGGTTATGTTACAAAGTACTGAGTTGTATTTTTGTTATTGACCAAATACTTATTATCCACCCTGATTTACGAATAAATTCTTTACAAATCCTACCATGTGAATTCATGGATTTTTTTTTCACATTCTGTCTCTCACAGTTGAAGTGTACCTCTGGTGCAAATTACTGACCTCTGTCATCATTTTAGGTGGGGGAACTTGCACAATCGGTGGCTGACTAAATACTTTTTTGCCCCACTGTATATTTATATGGCTCTTTGAGAGGATATTGATTGACAGTAATGCATTCCCAAGTCCCTCCAACAGGACTTGAAATTGGTGTGAAATATAAGAGCTGCCCAAAAACATGTAACGTTTAAGAATTTCATCACAGCGTGAAACCACAGTTCTCAAAAAAGCTCACCACACCACCTTCTTCCTTGACAACGTCACATTCAGTGAGTATATGTTTATAACTCTTCTTTTCAAAACAAAAATGTGAGTGTGTGTGAATCTCCAATCATCTCCTGGATGATTGAGAATGCATCAAGACGTGAGTGTGTGTGGTTCATTTAGGGGACATCTTTACATTTTAGAGTGAAAAAACAGCTTGACTTACATGCTTTCCAAATTCACACCGCATTAATTTAAGTATTCAACAAGTTAATTGATCTACACAGCACGGCCATTCTGTTATGGGGCTGCCCATCACATACTAGCTACTTTTGGCTGCCCCTTTATTATCAATTTTACATGCCTTGATGTGACTGTGGTCTGGCCCTATTTACCTAAACCTGAATTAAATTATTCACAAGTCACTACAACAGGTATACTTGTGTTTAATTTGGCGTATTTGATGCTCTTCCCGACACAGCTGTCAAGGGATTTTTTTTTCCTCCTCCTGGTACTTAAATGGGGATCTTTCACTGTTAGGCAAATGTGCAAACCACTACACTATAGAGCCACAGCCTTCACATAATCCTCCTATACTGCTTAGAAAGAGTAAGTCTCTACCTTGACTCTCATGTCAGTGTCTGTGAGGACCATGTAGAACTCCTCGTAGGTCATGCCAAACTCTTTCCTCAGCTCTGTGATCAGATGCTGGTTCACCAAGTCTTCCTGACGAAAGCCCTTCATAGGCTTGTCATTCCCTGGAGAAATAAAGGCACATTAGAATGATTCAATATCTACTTTCCTACTTTAAAGGGGGTACTAATTTCCCCTTTAAAGAATATCAATTAACTGTTAAAATCAAAGGAACATAACATTTATTGTATTTGGAATCTTAGTGAAATGGTCCAAAAGTCAAATGTAAATCTAATATATTGCCCGGAATATCAGATTGGGAAAATTGGGGAAAGAAGGAAAACTGCACACTATTGGTTAATCTGTCTTCTGTCATGTCTCCCTCCCCTCACTGCCAGTCGGTTGCGGCAGATGGCTGCCTCTCACTGAACCTGAGGTTTCTTCCTGTTCAAAAGGAGTTTTTTTTTCCCTTCTTCTCACTGTCACCAAGTGATTGCTTGGTGACAGTGAGTCTTCTGAATGTTGGGGTTTTTTTTGGTTTTTTTTCCTGACAATTATTCAAATGGTTATGGCTTCAAAAGGCTAGAAAAGTACAGGGCAGATACAAAAACAGCTTAAGACATATTACAGTCGTATTTCTTAACGTAAAATGAAGAGCAATTGTTTCCCAGTTAATATGCTTACTCCTCTTTTAGTTTAGTTATCTATGCTGATTTCAAAAAACTGCTCCTTTAACAAATTTGTCTGAGAAGTTTAAGAATTAGACTCTTGAGTGAAGAGCAGAACTGAAGCATGCAGGACAAACTGGACAGACAGCAGCTGAGATCTAAAAGGGTTGGATGTCTCAGAAGTCTAATGGAGCTGGTGTTTATGCAGACCAAAGCCTTTAATCATAGCTCCTTCCGTGTGTGTGTGTATGACATACAGACCACAGAACAGTGTGTTCTTGGTAGAGATGGTACGATACCACTTTTTTATGTCCAATACCGATATCATAAATTTGGATATCTGCCGATACCGATATGAATCCGATATAGTGTTTTTTAATCAACAAAACTGTTTTTTAAAATATCTTGCTGCATTTTGCAAGTCTGCAAGTTCATACTCAAGTTTAAAACAACAACTACACTAAAGCTATTCTGTTATACCTGTATGCAAAAAAAAATAATTCATAGTTCAGCAATACTGATCAATCTAATAAACTTAAACCTACACCATCCTCCCTATTCTGGTATTTTAAAGAGTACTTAGCGTAAATATTAAGCAACCTAACTAATAGGGTTCCAACTCCCAGCAACAACATAAATAAATAAAAAATAGGGAACCTCCATCACGCTCCACCTCATGATGCTTAATCGACGTAATCAACCTTAATTTGATGCAGTGTGAAAAAAAATGCACAGAAATCAATTATTTTTCAAGAAATATTAAATAGATTCAACATCTTTCTTCAACAAAATTGCAGACTGCACAGATGGTACCTTCCCAAAGTAAAAAGTACTATAGCTTACTAGGGTATTGGTATATATATTAGACTTAATAGTCACTATATACAGTAATTGACTTCTATTCATTTTACATCAAATTAAAACTTTGGGTGTCAGATAATTATTTATTAAAAGCTCGACATTTTAAATGAGAATAAGAAAGAAAAGTATGTCTTTGTGCCCCCTTTTCCCAGTTAATGCCCTATCGGCCCCCCTGGCTAAACTTTTTATTTACTAAATTTTCTATTTTCTATGAGTCTGTTGTGGCCAGTGCGATCCTCTATGCTGTTGCATGCTGGGGGAGCAGGCTGAGGGTCGCAGATGCCAACAGACTTAATAAACTAATCCGTAAGGCCAGCAATGTTGTGGGGATGGAGCTGGACTCCCTCAAGGTGGTGTCGGAGAGGCGGATGCTGTCCAAGATAAAGACAATGTTGGATAACACCTCCCACCCACTCCATGACATGCTGGTCAGTCACAGGAGCACGTTCAGTGAGAGACTGAGATTACCGAAAAGCACCACTGAACGACACAGGAAATCATTCCTGCCTGTGGCCATCTCCCTGTACAACGCATCCACTTAACACACTGTTTGCTGCTACAGCTACACGTTTCTTTTCCAACTATTTATTTATGAGTGACTTATGTATGTATGTATGTATATATATGTATATATTGTACTATTCTTAGTTAGTGTATTGTCTGTCTTGTCTTAATGTTGGTTTAAAATGGAGCACTGTAACAAAAAATAATTTCCCCCAGGGATCAATAAAGTATTCTGATTCTGATTTGCTAGATCTGCCCCTGCACAGTTACCAGCGTCAGCTACGTAGAAAAAGATCCTGGTGTAGAAAGTAATATTAAATAAATTCTAACAACAGCTTATCAAGCTTAAACGTGCTGCTGTTGTTCAGCCGCTGGTTTCCTCTTTCTGGTGCAAAGTGGGCCAAAAACAAACGAGAGATGGACTCGCGACAGAAAAGCAGATCAGCTGATCATTGAGCAATTTCACGATTGAAGTAGCAGCCGGAGAGCGAGAGGCAGTCGCTTGTTAAGCTTAACGCAGGAATGCTTTACAAACATTCAGAGATGGACTTACACACTTGCTTTACTTCTCTCGGGGATAACTTTGTCGGAGATGAAATGCCAGGTTGCTAGTGAAGCTCCACATGCTATCCAGACCACCGACAGGTCCCGCATGCCACAGCCGCTCTATCACGTGATGCATACTGCTCCGACGTGCTAACGTTCTGAGGTGAGTTACGGCGTGTTGCAAGTTTTGTGAGGTGCTTTCGTGATATTTAATGGATCGGATTACATTTTTTATTTTTCTCCGATCCAGTAATTTAGGTCAGTATCGGACCGATACCGATATGTAATATCGGATCGGTCCATCTCTAGTTCTTGGTGGCTGGTTTGCCCACTCTCTGCTGTGTAATGTGTATGAGCAATCACGTCAGGAAACCCCCAGTACATGTAGGTGGCAGAAGACAGACTGCACACACAGATATGTACAGCAAACATTCTTTAATATGGTCTATATGCAAACATACACTTGGCCAACCAGGCTACAACCCAAAGATGAAGTCACTGTAACCAGAGGAGGGGCAATGCTGAAAGGACCAGCTGTTTGTACATGATCACCCACAGTGCGTTTCTCTCACTTCCAAGGACTCTTATGTTGACTTCCATTTACTTTCTTGAGATTCATTTACATACTGTTGCTTACCTTAACCTAAACTTAAATCAAGCCTTCAGTATGGACAGCACTCACACAACAACATTTCCCTGAAAAATGGTATTTTAAGGCAAATCACATCTACTGTATTCCTAAAAACATTCAAACTTACTTACATTTATGACAGAATGCCTGAGTCTGTTTATTTCAGTACTAAGTAGAGAGCAAGCTTGAGTAGACAAAGTGTTAAAGTCAAACTCTCTTGTATTGCAGGGTCTTTAGTATATAAAACAACTTGGGATGGCTGTTGTTGTAAATCAGGGCAATAAAAAAAAACCTGGACTAACTGCTTTGTTGTTCTGTGTTTCTAGTTAACTTGTTTTTTTTGTGTGGTGCACAGAAGTTCCCACTGTTGTGTTACTGGTTTAATATTGTTTTCCTCATACTACATGTGAGTATTCTGTGTTTTCACAAAGTAGAACAGAAAAGCAGCAGCTCTTAAAATGACAGGAAAAGCATTTAGTTGGATCTACGATGACTCTGTCATCCTAAGGAAGATTTACTGACAGCGGAAACATGATTTTGATTTAGAATTACAGCCTTTTGCGGTCATCTTTGTACCGAGTTGTTTCTCCTCATAAGCTGTTTCACAGATGAGCCATTAAAGGTAGAAAAGCTGGTCATCCAGTTTCATATTGGGCTCTTTGTGGATGCTCTGACCAACAAGGAAAGCCAACTTGTGGGCGTACTGGCAGGGAGCAGGCACTCTGATGATCCCCTAAAGCACAAAGAAAAACAATCAGGCATGACCAACACAATGCCAAAGTCAGTGACATTTACACAGTCGGGGAAAATTATTTGATCCCTGCTGAATTTATACGTTTGCTCACTTACACAGAAATGAAGTCTAATTTTTAATGGCAGTTTTATTTTAACAAATACAGAAAAAAACCCATTATATCAGAGTTATGAATGGATTCACATGTCACTGAGTGAAACAAGTATTTGATACACAAGTAAAACACAAGTGGGTACTTTGTGAAGGAACTCTTGGCCAGTACAGCCGTATAGTCTGTCACCAGGTTTGCACACATCTCTGGAGTGATTTTGGCCCGGTCCTTTTTACAGAAACTAAGTCCTTTAGGTTTCTCAGTTGCCACTTGGGAACTCAAAGCTTAAGCTCCCTCCACAGGTTTTCTATACAATTGAGGTCTGGAAACTGACTAGACCACTCAATGACCTTAATGTACTACTTCTTTGGCCGGTATGTTTTAGGTCATCATCATGCTGGAAGACTGATTCGGACTAGGGCTGCCACGATTAGTCGACTATCAAAATCGTCGACGACTAATTTAATAGTTGATGTGTCGTTTGAAGCTTTGTAAGATCCCAAAAGACGCAGGAATAAGTAATAGTATTTAAGGGTGTAATAACGGACTGAAGCAGAAGATGGCAGCACTGCATGTACAAGGATGCCAGCTGCCGTTAAACCTTGAAGAAGAGGAAGCCTTGTCCCAGAATTCGTAGCGCAGCCCTACTCAGTTTCCAACAATGGCGGCAGCTAGTTAGTTTTAATGTTACTCTTATTATTCTTTCTGGGTCACAAAATAAACGTTTAACATATTTTCAGGCGAGAATGTAGCTGTGTAAACTTCAAATATCTGCTCAGTTTATCAAGACACCACGTATTTTCAAAAGCGCTCCGACGTTTTCGGAGAAGTCTGTTACCCACCAGCTCGATAGCGAGCCGGGGTTCAAGGCTCACCAGAGCCGGTGAGAACACCGGACTCCCGGCAAATCGTTTTCAAACCCAATGCCGTCTTTCACTACTCAGGTTAAACATATATAAATCAGTTAGATAACTTAAAAATGTTATCGTTTAGCTTTTTGTTTTAGTATTTTATTTGTTCCTGAGTAAATCGGTTTGGCTGAGATTAAAGTTATAGTTTTTACACAGCTGAATAAACATCAAGCAGACAGCTGATTATCAGGAGTGTGAGATGCTCGAGAATATACTCCGGTGTCCTGTTATATTTTAGATAGCAAGGAGCAACGGCTGAGTTTATTATACTCCACCGAAACAATCTGCAGATTTCATTAAACTTTAATAAACTATCATCTAGTCTTTATTTTTAGTTAGCACATACCATAAACACTTAAAGCTGTAAACTAATGATAGTTATATAAGAGCAGATGCTGCTGGTGCAATAAGCGGTACGTTTTACGTCCAATGGATGCATGATCTGATTAGTCGACTAATCGCAAAAATAATCGGTGACTAGTCGACTATCAAAATAATTGTTTGTGGCAGCCCTAATTCGGACCCACCTTTAGTCTTCTGTGCTCTTATCGGAAAAACACCTCCAAAGTACAAAGTTTCCACCTTCATGTTTGACTGCAGAGATCATGTTCTTTGGCAATACTCTGCATTTCTTGTCCTACAAATACAGCGGGTTGAGCTGATGCCAAAGAGCTCAATTTTGGTTTCATCTGACCGCAGCACTTTCCAAGCCTTCTCTAAATCATTTAGTTGTTCACTGGCGAACTTAAGATGGGTGTGTCATGTGCCTTCCTGGTGTCCGTAGTCCCAGCTGCCTTCAGATCTCTAACACGCTCCTGGCATGTAGTTTTGTGCTGATGACCACCTTTCTTGTGCACCCCATGAGCAAAGATCGTATGTGGAGCTCCAAACCGAGGGCAACTGATGGTCATTTTATATTTCCAGATAATTGCACCAGTAATTGTCACCTTCTTACATCCCATTCCCCGTTTGTCCTTTGACAGCTCTTTTTCAATTACTGAAAAATATAATTAATTGAAGAAATTGATTCTGTAGACAGGTGTGCTTTATAATTAGACACTCTTCAACTCATTGATTGTAATTTGCCAATTTGAGTCAGAATTCTGGCTGGGTTGTAGGGGATCAAATAATTATATCACTCATTGATTTTTGACTGATATTCTCCCTCCATTAAAATTAAATTGTATTGCTTTGTAAATTTTTAAATTAGAGTCGATCATTCAAAAACGTCATCATTCAATGAAAACTCCTTAAAAACACTGAGGAGAAAGACGCCTGATTATGACCGGTTTAGATGAAGACAACATTTTCAGTGTAGAAAGATTTCTACTCAAAAAGGTCACTCTGATGCCAGCCTACCTGCCAGTTGTAGTACATGTGGCAGAGCTTGTAGGTGAGCCGCTGCATGTGATCTGGCTTGAGTCCACTGGTGTCATACACGACATTGTAGTGGGTTGGTGAGACACTCCCACTGCGAACAGCCTGGCTCACAATATAGAAGTCATACCTAGAAAACAAACGTGCAACAGTACTGTCACAATACAACTGCTCCTATGTAAATATCAAAAGACCGTTAACAGCTAAAAACAAAAAACCAACAAAAACCCCGTCCCCCTCAAAACAAGACGTACCACTCTGGCCGGGTGACCTCTGCGTCAATGATGGTGCCAGGAGGAGGATTGGACACCTTGCCATTTATGTGGGCGAAAAACCTGCTGCTTATGCGCTTCCTCACCACCACCACACTCAGCTTTGGGCTACAACAAAAAGACAGAGGCTCTGGGAAAACCTGACACTTCTACTAAATAATCTCAACTTTGTTCTTTAGATGCTCAGGAATAAATACTAACAGCACTACAAAAACGTCCATGTTCCAACCAGTCATTTTACTTTACTGTCCTTACAATTCTCAAATCAAAGGAAGGAATCATGTATGACCATTTGTATTATCAATAACCCCACAGTGCAAATTTAACTGCCTCTGAGGGCAACGGTTTTTAGAGATTTAAAAAACACCATAACTGTTGGAGATGTAAAAACTCACTTGTAGTCTTGCCCCATTGACTTGATGGAGTCCATGATCTGCTGAACCTCATAGTTCACCACACTGTGCAACTGCCCATCCCCCACTCCGTCTCGGTAAACGATGATGCGTGAAGGCAGACAGCCATTGAACCTCAAATACTCTTTCAGGGCAGCTGGAAAACAAAGTGTTAAGACAGTTTCTGAGATCCTCTGTGTATTTAAAAGTAAAAGTTTTTGAAATGACAAAAGAAACTTGCCACTCAAAGTCTTCTTCAGCTCATCCATGATCTCCTGACCTTTGTGTTGCAGCACACACTTTGAGAACCACCTTGAAAAACATTTGAATCATTAACTGTACTATTGCATTTAAAGGCTGGGAAACCACACACACACACACACACACACACACACACACACACACACACACACACACACACACACACACACACAAAACGCCAAGTGAGGCCTTGTTTGCACATGTTGAACATAACCGAGAGCATTGCACTGCTCCCAGTGTGAATTCCCACCTCAGTTACAGAAACCAACCTGCTCATGCTTTGGTTGAGACTGGCCACTAGAGCACCAATAGACCTTTTCCCAGCAGCGGTGTCATGGTAGCAGTCGATGCCCACGATCATCAGCTGTTTGAGCTGCACAAACATGACAATATCACAAGGGGTTGCCACAGCAGGTAGCTCCGGATGTATGACTTAGCAGATTTTCTTTCTTTTTCTTAATGTTGGACAGCTACAGAACCATAGATGATTTCTGCACCTCCAGAGATCAAACTGGGGATCTATTTTTAAGAAGTCATCCCAAGGACAGTCAGAGGCATTGTGAACCCAATCAAACCAGTTTTGGATGAAAGGAGAAAAAAAAATACATTCTCATCTAAAGCACCAGAAAGTTTAATCAATTCAAAAGTTACTACTCTTTGCTTTCCAAAACACCTTAAACTTTAATCTCTGACATCTGAAGTATTTAGTTTGTGCGGGACTTACAGGGATTTCCACACTCCAGAGTTCCCCTCCCATCTTGCAAGCCATCTGCAGAGCAATCTTTGTAGCTATAGTCATGAGTGCCTGAGGTCGGCTGAGGGTACGGGCCACCACACACTGGCTGGGAGTGGGGCGGTCCACACAAAGGAACTTCTTAACGCTGTCATACCTATCCTTCCTGTTGTTGGGGAGGACTACCACCACCTAACAAACAGAAACACCCTGAGGTCTGGTACCGCTTTGGGAAACGTCGAAATTAAGATCCCTGATGACAAAAATGCATTGTGACATAACTACAATACACTGACCTGCAGTTTCTGTCAGTTATAAAAAAAATGGCTACAATTCGAGCATTTAAATGCAAATGTGGTTCATAAAAAACATTTTAGACCTGAAAACTGAAAAGTAAATGTACAAGTGTGTGCACTTCACACATCACCAACCATCTCTATCTGGGGTCCGACACTGTGCCGCAGGGCTGCGAGGAGAGACTCCTGATGATCTTCATACTGTATCCTACAGAAAAACAAGGATGCACGATAACGTTTGTGAATTAAAAGACAAGAAAAAAAAAACCTACAAGTGTTACAGTCAAAAATTTCACTTTACATACATGACAGTCCATTGTGATAAAAAAAAAATGTGTTGCAGAAATACTTAAAAATGCTAAACTCACATGACAGGTTTTCCCATGGTGATTCCCAGTGGGCCTGAGACTCTGCTGAGGTTCTGTAGAAGAGAACTGGCTTCATTGCTGTTACGACGGGTGTGAAAGAGGAGCCAGTTGTTCAAGGGAGGAGCGCTTATCACAGCTAATCCACGCATCTCTTTGGCCCAGTCAGCGGCCCAGGGGTTGTAGTCATACTATGTGATAATTATATTAAACATATTAAACGAGCCCTTAAATGTATCTGTTTAATTAACTGAGAAGAAGAAATTATACCGATCTTGACCGTTGGTAAATCCTCTCCACAGGGAGGACTCTGCCAGCCAGATTTAGAAGTTGGTTATCAAAGCTGAGTCCCCACTTATCCAACTCGGCTTGCGCATCAGCGTTCCTGTGAAATAATTTAAGCTGTAAATCAAAGCCAGGAATCTTACAGACAGAACATAATGACGAAGAAATTTGCAGTCAACTTTTGAGTATATTATCAGAACACCCAAAGTGTGTCTGAGATGAAGACAACTTCTAGGGGAAAAAAAAAAAAAAAATCAGAGCTTTAATTGTCATAATCAATTGAAAATATATGCCTCAAAAATCACCTCTCCTCTTAAGCACAGTATAGATGTGACAAGTCCAGTGTTAACACTAAATCATTGTTTTATATATTATTGCCTAGCTATTAAAGACCACCTAGGCAATAACTCAAAACAATCCGTTTATTTCTATTCTGATTGTGATTATACTAGTGACTGTCACCTACCTCTGTATATTAGTGATAAATCTGTTGAGGCGTCCCTCCCTCTGCTCTGGGGTCAGTCTGGTGTGGGTACTCAAGTCCTTCATGATGCTGAAATCAGCCCGCATCTTATCAGTCAAGCCTGTTAAACACAACCAATCAAAATGTAAAATATCAAATTCCTATAAAAAGTTAGTTATAATAAAACAACTTCCTTGTAAAACACATCTGAGGCCAATGTTTCAGGTATCAGAATAAACAAACTAAATACCTTCTTGTGGATTACTATTAGTGAATCTAACTGCTAACATTTCTGACTTGTACCTTGTTGAAAGTGGTACATACATGTTTGTAAGATTAGCATTGTAACTTTAATGCAGACGGACTGAGGTCCTTAGACGTGACGCTGGAAAGTGGCCGGGGCCCCGAACAGGCCAAACGGAAGTGTCACGAACTGGTACAAACCGTACGGAGTGGAGAAGGCCGTTTTCTCCCTGGCCTCGGCAGACAAGGGAATCTGCCAATAGCCCTTGGTTAAGTCCAGTGTCGTGAAAAAGCGGGCCGTGCCTAACCGGTCCAGGAGCTCGTCGACCCAAGGCATGGGGTAGGCATCAAAGCGTGACACTTCGTTCACCCTGCGATAGTCGACACAGAACCGTATAGACCCATCCTTTGTCGCCACCAGAACGATGGGGCTACACCAGGCGCTGTGCGACTCTTCTATTACTCCCATCCTCAGCATTTCCGCCAATTCCCTCTGCACGATTTTTCGCTTATGCTCCGGGAGCCTGTAGGGCCGTGAACGCACCGTCACGCCGGGCTGCGTCACGAAATGGTGCTCGATGAGGGACGTCCGGCCGGGCAGGGGAGAGAACACGTCCGCAAAACGCTGTTGCAACGCGACAACATCCGCTCTCTGGGCCTGTGTGAGATGGTCATCACAAGGGAGGGAGGTGGGAATGATAGAATTTGGCACCTCAGGCCCCAACTCATCTCTCTCCTTCACCAAGCTCACCAGAGAAGCGGTTTCAACCTCTCGCCACAGTTTGAGGAGATTGAGGTGATAAATCTGCGTGGCTCCTCCCCTGTCCGACCGAGCGACCTCATAGTCCACGTCCCCGACTCGCCGTGTGACCACAAAGGGTCCTTGCCACTTGGCGAGCAACTTTGAGCTGGAAGTAGGGAGTAATACAAGCACTTTATCTCCCGGTGAAAATTGCCTGAACCTAGCCCCTCTGTCATACAGGCATTGCTGACGCTGCTGAGCCTGGAGCAAATTCTCCCGTGACAACCTCCCCAAAGTGTGGAGTTTTGCTCTCAGGTCCAACACGTACTGAATCTCATTTTTGGCGGGGCTCGGACCGTCCTCCCAGCTTTCGTTAATCAGGTCGAGCACCCCACGTGGCCTCCTGCCGAACAGCAGTTCAAAGGGAGAAAATCCCGTGGAGACCTGGGGCACCTCCCGCACTGCGAATAACAGAGGGTCTAGCCAGTGATCCCAATTGTGTTCATCCTCGTTAATGAACTTCCGAATCATGGACTTTAAAGTCTTATTCAGCCGCTCCACCAGCCCGTCAGTCTGAGGGTGGTAGACGCTGGTCCGAATAGATTTAATGCCCAGTAATTCGTACAGTTCCCGCAGTGTACGAGACATAAACGACGTGCCCTGGTCAGTCAGTATCTCTTTCGGGATTCCGACTCGGGAGATGACCTGAAACAGTGTCTGCGCCACACTCTTTGCAGAGATGGTGCGCAGCGGAACTGCTTCCGGGTACCGCGTTGCGTAATCCACCAGGACTAACACAAAGCGGTAGCTGCGTGCACTCCGGTGAAACGGCCCGATGAGGTCCATGCCGATGCGCTCAAACGGGACCTCAATGAGGGGGAGAGGGCGCAGCGGCGCCTTCGGTATGGCCGGCTGGTTAACAAGTTGGCAGTCCGGGCAGGACGCGCACCAGCGGCGCACATCCGCTCGGATGCCCGGCCAATAAAATCGGGCCGTTATTCGCTCCAGAGTTTTCTCATAGCCCATATGCCCTGCCATGGGGTTATAGTGGGCCGCCTGGAAAAGCGTTTCCCGGCGGCCCTGCGGCACCAACAACTGGGTGTGTGTTTCCTCTGTCTGAGTGTCACGACTCACTCGATATAATCGGTCATTTAATAAGACGAAACGTAGGTCTGCGCGGCCTCAGGGCGCACCACGTGACCATCAATAGCCATCACTTGGTCAAAGGCTGAGTGTAGGGTGCCGTCACGAGACTGCTCCAGTGGGAAATCACCCATGGGGGACACTTCCGGGGCCGGCGGGACGTCCCGTGAGGGACCCGCCGGCTCCTCCCCCCCGGAGTCGGTGTCGGACGACCCCGCGTCACCGCTGCATGCCGCGCACACGCTACACCCCGCTTCCGGTCGTGATCGCACCCCCGCGTACTGCCCCAGTAGCCGATGAAACCCCGGCCAATTGGTACCCAGAATCAGGGGGTGCGACAGGCGCGGGCTAACCGCCGCCGTTACTCTATGTGTTTTGCCCTTATACTTTAATAACAGCGGCACTCTGGGATACCTGTGAACATCACCATGCACATGTAACACACCCCAAGCAAGAGGGCGGCTGACAGATTATGTCTGGTTCTGAAAAAAACAGATAAATTATGAGATGGACGACAGGTAGTGTGTTTCCTCTCTCGCTTCTGCCAGATCTTTATTTAAACACATTCATGTGTTCACAACAGGTTGCAAAAACTTCTTAACATCTCTGTCTCACATTCCCAAAGCCCAAAATCAGAATAAACTAAAATAGTATAATAATAGTATAAACAAAAATCTAAACAGTCATCTCTGTTGTTTGTTACTAAGAGCTATAAATCACACTTTTTTTCACACATCGTTTGATAAAGCAAACATTCCAGTATTGTACCATATACTAATGGCGTATCTGTGTAGTGGAAATCTCCACATCAACATTGCAGAGCGATCAGAATTATTATAGGTTATTACACTAACTTTAGACAATAACAGTGACAACATATCAAACTGTCTCTGCGAACACATTAACTCAAATATACAGGAGCCGTGGTGTACTTTTGTTACAAGAGGGTGCCTTAAGTTTAGAAAACAACAAAGCTAACAGCTACTCTAGGATGTGGCGAGCTAAGCTAGCTCCTACTCTCGATCGTAACACATTTCAATGAGCAAAACAGACGAATACAGATCCCAGCAAAACAAACTGCTGGTCAGGTTTTACCCTTATTTGGCATGTAAATTATGTGGACCACATGTGTGGCCTTATTACTTACTAACCTGAAAAAAACAGATAAATTATGAGATGGACGACAGGTAGTGTGTTTCCTCTCTCGCTTCTGCCAGATCTGAAGACGAGCAGTAGCGTCACACTAAACCATCTCACTGGGGCGGAAGTGCCCCCTTGTGGCGTAACTAGGGATCACACCACATGTTGGATCTCCAACAAAAATCACAAGATTAAGGCCCTTCCTTAACAAAACTACACCTAAAAGCTTAAATCACATAATGTGACCACACATTACAGTGTGTCACACACACACCTCACCTCCACCCATTCTGCCTCCAGCAATGCCCCGGGGCGAACCAAGCTTTGGTGTACGAGGGTCTGCGTGCAGCCCGTGTCCACCAACGCCTGGTCCCCTCGAGTCCTTACCGGAATACTGTATGTCCCTCCTGGACCGGGGGAGGGTGCTGGGGCGCCAGCAACGCGAAACACCTGCCCCACTTCCATAAGCGGACAATCCCTCCTCAGGTGCCCCGGCTGCCCGCACTTCCAACACTCCGGCCCCGGCGTCTGTGCTGCTCTCCGTGGCTCGGGGGCGGCTCCACTTGGCTCGGCTGCCCTGGACGGCACCAACGCCGCGAAAGGGTTAGTGGGGCTCAGCGCCGGCAGCCGCTCTGCCTGCCCTGGTGCCGGCACACGGCGCCTCGGGGCCGGCACTGGGGCCTGTTTGTTCGGCCTCCGTCCGGCGTCCCCGGGTTCCCCTGCTCCAGCGGCAAGGTGGTCCTCCGCCAGCGTCACCGCTACCTCCAAGCTTGCGGGCCGGTGGCACCGGACCCATCTCGCCGTCTCCGCTGGCAATCCCTCCGTGAACTGCTCCAGCACCACCTTGTCCACCAGCTTCGTCTCCCCCTCCGATGTTCCCGGTTGCAGCCAGCGCACCGCCGCGTCGCGCAGCTGCCGGGCCCAGGCGAATGGTCGGTCCGTTGTAGCCAGCCGACAGGCCCGGAACCGCCGGCGATGGTCTTCGGCGGTGAGCCCCAGCCTGTCCATCACCGCCCGGCTCACGTCCGTGAAGCTGCTCCTCGACGCCGGAGGCAGACTCAGGGCCACTGTTTGTGCCTCCCCGGACAGCAGGGGGAGCAGCCGCGGAGCCCACTCCTCCCGCGGCCATTGGCAAGCCTCCGCCGTGGCACGGAAGGTCTCCAAAAAAACCTGTGGGTCGTCCCCGTCCCCCATCCGGGGCTCCGCCACCGACAGTGGCGAGGGCTTCGGCGTGGCAGCGGCCCCGAACTCCAGAACTTGCGTCTGTCGGTCCGTCTGCTCCCGCAGCGCGGCCAGGTGGGCACGCTGGTCGGCCGCCTGATCCCGGCTCATCGTCGCCATCTCCGCCAGCATCTGCGCCAAGAATTGCAGAGGCTGGGCGGGTGGCGCGGCCTGTGGGTCGGACATTTCCCCACCGGCACTTTCCTGGGTTTCGGCACCACTTGTGGAATACACCAGGCACAGACGCACACACAGGTAGGTACAGCCAACTTCCACATTTATTGAAGTGATGTTGTTTTGACAGCTGACTCAGTCACACAGTCTGACAGCTCACGAGCCCAGCTGATCTCTCTCTGGCCGCTCCTCCTCGTCTCACTATAAACACAGCGGAGGGAGACCATCATCAGTGCATAAACAACATCAGCTGTTCTTACCGGCCTCGCAGCGCCGCCCTGTTGAGCCTTCCGCTCCACTCCTCCCCTGCAGCTGCGCCCGGGGCCACTCCTCCGCCACAGTGACATGAATGCGGGGGCTGTTTGTCAGATTCCGGGAGCATGGCGTTGTTTCTTGGAGCAAACCGTCATAGTGTACATTCCTGCGGTCACACAATAATTCCAGCAGAAATTTAAGTAGATAGGGCGGGTTGCCACTTAATTTTGTGTTGTGCACATGCGCAGAAACAACAGGTAGGATGGTTTGTGAGGTCGCATGGATTCCCAGAACACATTTCTCTCATTTTTTTGTGAAGTAGATGTTCTCATGACCTATCGAGTGATGCCACTGACCAGCCAATCAGTGGCATGCTGTCCGATGACGTAATAGTTTAATACCTGCTCGGATCGCTTGGAACCCGTCCGAGCAGGTACTAAAGCAGTACCAGGAACTAGTGATGTGACGTTCTGTGTCGAGGCTTCAAAGCTTGTGTCGAGTAATTGAGGGGGCTTGCTTCATTTACGGGAGGAGCTGAAAAGACAGTGTCACTATAATTATCGTGCGAGTTACAGGTTTTTCACAATTTGCCTCAAAGTGACACAAGGTCTAAAAACTCCCCATTCAAAGTCTCAGAGCTAAAATACTGAAACTGAAGGCATTTTCTGTAACTTTATTGCAGTTTATTGTTTGATAACAGCATTTTGGTTATTTTGTAAGTGATTTAAGTGTTACTCACATCCTGTCACTGCTGAGATTTCTTCTGCTATGATGGGTCATTGGAGTTTAACTGCCTAACAGTTACATTTATTTCTGTACCTCAATAAATCATGCTCAGTTTTTCCACATGATCTCTCCTTATTGAACTGCTTTTGTAGATAAGCTTCAAGCCAGAAAGCAACAACACCTAAACCAAAAATATTATCATCAGAAGTGAGAAAGTGTCTGGACTATCTCCAGCTGCGTTGCATGTATTAAAGATAACTTCAGACACTGTCTGGTTGTCATGTCTGAAACAGGCTGTACAGTCACACAGATAAAAGACAGCAGTCATGTTTCTAATATTACAAATCAACCAGAAAGATTATGAAGATAAAAGCTGTGAGACCCCACTAGAGAACGGATGGCTTGTTATCATTACATGAAGTGATTTAGAAATAAGCTGCCAAGTGGCTGCTGTGGCTGCTGCTGCTGCTGTTGCCTTTCTAAGATGCCCTCCACAATCTTCTCTATTGAGACTTGTGTCAGTGGTGTAGACAGGGCAGGAGGAGGCGGGTTAAAGACGGCAGGGCTCTATGGTGACTACAGGGACACTAGTTGTTTCACTGCCTTCAGTTAAAGACTGCCACAGCAGCTGCTGGGCAGCCACAGGTTTTGGAACAGAGGGTGGGGGCTGAAGGGCAGCTGGTTCATCTTTTCTCAGAGTTTTGTGTTTGTCCCAGTTCAGAGGGACTGGACGGCAGCCTGGCTCTCTGTATTCAAGCCCAAATTGCTCTCCAGTGTCTCTGTCAGAGAGGTGAAGTGCAGTGTACTTCTCCTGACCAGTCACTCTTCTGGAGGCTGCATTAAACTCCACCACTAGAGCTGGATCAAAAACACAAGGTAGCATGACACCTGGCTGCTTAAGCTCCACCAGTCGTTGGTAGTTCCATCGTGCCACCCCTGTGATGCCCTGGGCCTGGAATAGTTCAGTGGAAACGTGAGTCCCGGTGATCCACTGGGCCTGGTGGAAATGATAACCCTCCTGCTGTGAAGTGCCTCGGACAGGAATCCAGATGGGGACCTTGGCACCTTCACCAGGGACATGGTTAAGCTGAAGAGTCCCACCGTACCTAAACATTACACCCTCTGAGAGTTCAGGGTCACTTAGGCAGCCACGCAGAATGTGCACTGCGTCACGTCTTCAGCATGGATGGCTTGAAGAGTGGGACGTTGTTGGGGTCTGTGGCCAGGTGAAAATGGTTCAGGACCTTTTCCACTCTGTTCAGCAGCTCAGTGGGTTGTGGTATTTGGATCCTGCAGTGCTCCCTTATGTGTTGCTTTGTGGGATTAGCAGGATGGATGCCACAGAACTTATAAGCATCCTGGAGCCTCTTCAGGTCTGCCTGATCAACCACTGAGAATGCCGCAGAGAGAAGCTGGCAGAAAGTGCTGAACAGAGGAAGATGCTCAGAGGTACACTCCCACAAAAATCGCCTCAGGCAGTGGAACAGGTCCAGTTTTACAATAATGTTCTTGTTGTAGTGGGTTCGAGAGGCACAGCTGTTTGCCACTGGTCCAGATGTGGCCGCAGCAACAACAGCAGGAGTGGTTTTTCAGGCAT
The DNA here is from genome assembly GCF_057381915.1 of Diplotaxodon limnothrissa. Taxonomy (NCBI): domain Eukaryota; kingdom Metazoa; phylum Chordata; class Actinopteri; order Cichliformes; family Cichlidae; genus Diplotaxodon; species Diplotaxodon limnothrissa. The sequence continues at coordinate 713,764 of NW_028188561.1, read as the reverse complement.
CCCACGATAGATTTTCGACAGGGATGCAGTCTGGGATCTTAAATGGAGCACAGCAATCCCTAAATGTAAGAAATACAAATACATGTAAGTATATGGAATATTATGTGTGTGCATCAAATTGATCTGAAAAAGAAAAACTCAGTTTTTCCAGACAGATTAGCAGTTTGAATGACAACGATGATTACGGTTTTTACCTGTCCACCCAGTGGTAGCCGGCCTTTTCCACTCCTGCATCACTGTACCTCTTGGCCATTCCCTGGTACATGGGCTCCAAGGACCTTTCTGTGTCAGACTGAACCATGACCCACGAAACAATCAGCCAGTTTTCATTCATTATGGAATAACTGGACATGACCCCAGATGCCAGCATGACTTTTCGTGCCACCTTCCTGATGTGGTCAGACCTGGAAATGTGGCCAAAAGTGCCCTGGAGGAGTTTGGATATGGCTGGATGTTGACGTCGGAATTCGTCGAGCAGGCAGTCAGTCAGGTAATGGCTGGACACAGAGACGCCACACCAGGCATGTGGGTCTTCATAAGACCTGAACTCCTGTGGCTTATTTTCCTTCCTCAGGAACTGCCCAATGGTCCTCTGTGCATGAGCTCCTGCCTCAGAATCCCAGACCGATCCTGTGGCATGGAGGTACGTCAGGTGAGCTCGCTCGTACTTGAGGTGCATGAGTTCATTTATTTGGTTTGCCATGTCTGTTGGAGATTTGCCAGTCCTCCTGAGCTCATCCATAACAGACTTGCAGATGGCCTTTTTGTTTGTAAGAAAAGCAGGGAGAAGGTTGGTAAACCTTTGGGCAGTTTCTCCAGCCATCGTGGATTGTCAGCAAACCAGTTCCTGCGACAAGCCCTGCAGCAGAGTCGTGAAGACAGGATGTAATACTGACCACTGGTGCCAACAATTACACGTGGCCTGCCCACACCAGCAGAGACCACTTGTGAACGAAAGCAACCATGGAGACATGGCAAGATATAATTGTTTCTTAACCTGACCATGATAGCACTCTCAGGTTTCATTTTACATTTTATGCACAGGGCGATTACATCTGATTGGGTCACTTCCAAACTCGTCCTGCCTTTGTCATCATCATCATCATCATCATCATCATCATCATCTTCTTCATCCGCTTTATCCGAGGCCAGGTTGCGGGGGCAGCAGCCTAAGCAGAGAGGCCCAGACCCTTATCCGGGGGAACACCAAGGCGTTTCCAGGCCAGCCGAGAGATATAATCTTTCCAGCGTGTCCTGGGTCTGCCCTGGGGCCTTTGTACACAGCTTAAATATTTCTGATTGGATCTCACATTTTTTATTTTTTTTTAGACCAAAGTATCAATATATTCCATTGCACTTTTTTGTCTCGTGCACTAGTTTTTAGTTAGTTATTGTCTCCCTTTCATCATGAAAACAAAGGTAACTGACAAAAATTATGACAAAAATAATTGGTCAGTGAAATTAACACTGGATAAGAGCACCCATGCTGATGTAGCATTAACTTGTAGCTTAAAAATAGCACGCACAAACCATTCCATAGGTGCAAGATTTGCATGACAAATTGAGGTATTCAGTACAGTTTCTATTACAACATTTTATTGAGATTGATGCCATATATAGGTTGTTCCCCCAAGGATCAATATAGTCTGTGTAGTTGGAATTACTGGGTGGTCCCATCATGCTGTGTCCACATCAGTCAAATATCTGTTGCAGTCAGCTGGACCACAATTAAATAATTCTGAGCAGCACTTGGCAGACTGCAGCAGCCTGCATGTGTGTGTTCCATGAAAATCAAAAGTAACAAAAACCCTGCCATTCCTCAAGCCTGAATCATTTCAGTCACATTTTCGCCTGGAGATGTCTAAAGACAGGCTGTCTTTTGTTGCCATAGAGACCTGAATCCCCCCCCCCCCCCCGAACACAGTGTAGAGATCTGGGCCTGCAAAGTATGTTTTTGAATTTTGTTAATTTTGGACTTTTTGAGGGTTAAAATAAAGAAAATAAAAAGTATTTCTGGCTTACATCTATCTTCCACAAACCTGTCAAACATGTCAGGTTGTTGAGATTCGCAAAGTTGAGACAAATGCCTCTTTTTGAGATGTGCGATAATAACTTTCAAGTTACTGTGGAAAAGTTGACTAACTGGCCGGCTGAAAAGTCTCCTGCCAGGGGAGGAAAAGAACAACAGTTCAGATTTTGGCCAGTTCCGTCATCTGGGATCCTTCTCCACATCCGCTGGTGAACATGCATTAACTCACACATAGTGCTCATGTGCATAAACACAGGCTGATAATGTCTGGAAAGTTGCAGTAAACAAAAAAACATTACTTGTTCATTTGATTTCATTGCTTCTTCATTTGATTAACATATTCATGAATATTCTGACTAACATTTTGGCAAGCAGGGACATGACACAGGCCCGTGTGAAGTGAAGGAATAAACATGTCATCAAAGGGAAGTTTCATAAAGAGTTCTGCTCTTTTAGCTATCTCTTCCCAGGAAATAAATCTTTGTACTTTCGGACTTGCAGAAACAGAAGATTGTTATGGGCGGCTGTGCATCTTCCACTAATCGGAAGGTCAGTTGTTCAATCTCTTACAACATTTCTTATAGGGTACAGAGTACAGTGAACAGGCACATCATGACCGTTTACGATAGTGATGGCCAAATGAAGCTTTCCGAAGCACTGAAGCTTGTATTGAAAAACGGTTCATTACTCGAAGCTTTTCAACACAGTCCTCTCCGGTGACATCTGGTGGTGAAAATTTTGAAGAGCAGCTTGAATCTGCAAAATAAAACGGACTGCTCAATCATCACTGCTCACTCAAGAGTGGCGTTCTCTCCGATATTGGGCCACCGTTCCATTGCTTTGAACATGTAATTGGTTTTGTTTTCTCGATTGGGGGGCTGAAAAAAATGTAATGCGTATTTGCGTAATACATTTTGATCAATAAACTTTCCCTATTTAAACATGCACTATGGTGTGGCCTTTCTTTGCTCATAACTCCTTGATGTTGGTAAATACAATAAGTGAGCAATATATATAATATACATATGATAACGCACAGCACATTATGGAGTATGCCCCTGCTGTGGAGTCCTGCCTCCATCTACTTGTCATTTAATCACAGCTGGACAGGTTCATACAAAATATTAGATGAGGCCAATTGTCCTATACATATGTGGAGAAGGGAAATTATTTTACTGCTATTGTTAAATAATAAATATAATCTGCAGCATGGATATTGCATTCAGAGGTTTAAACAGTGTGTCTTTCAGAAAGGCTAAAAGTCACAGGCTGACAGGAAACAGGCTTGCAGAGAGTTTGCAGAAGTGAAAGCAGAAAGTTATTTTGAGCAGCAGGCTAAGACGATCATGGCTGTAACAATGTAACAGATGGCTTTAAGAAGGCCTTAAGATGTTAACTTTGTATTTTTTATACACAATGCATATCTGTGCTTATTAAAGAGTTGGAGCTCGGTCAATTAATTGGAGGTTGTAAGCTTTGTTCGGCGCGATGTCCGGACAATCTATTGTGTAAGTGACTTGGAGCTATAGAAGGTTAAAACTGCGTACATGCTTACAAAACACTTATATCAGGTCATTTTATATTAAGGTTTTAGTAGAGGTTCTTGGTTAAAACATTTATTTAGTAGATGACATATACATAGTCTCAGTTAGGTTGTAACACATAAGGATGAGCCTCTGTTCTGGTAAAAGGTCAGAAGTGCAACAGGTGAATTGAGAAAGAGCATTTGAGGACGAGACACAGACAGTTAGTAGGTGAAGAGGTGACACAAAGAGCATGTGAGGTCAACACACACACACACATGAGTTAGATTTATTTAGAGGAGAGGTTAGTCATGTCTGGCTGGAACTGCGAAAGTGTCTCGGTAAAAGAGGAACAAGACAAGAACTGAAAGGTAGACAGGAAGTGCCAGCCATGAAAATAGAAGATGATGTTCTTTCGAATGGTGGTAAAAGTCATTGTAGTTTTGATATTGACGTATGTCTATATCCTGTCTGTGACGCATGAAGGGGCGTCAGTAAATCAAACCCTGATGCTATAAAAATCTGTGTATGCTTTGATTAAGTCGAAGACCAGTTCCTGTCTGCGAACAGAGCTGTTCTTCCCACACATGTGTATTCATTAAAAATCATTGTTTGACCAAGATCTTCTGGACCAATGGTGGTTTGTACTCTCCTTCCTCAATATTTGAACCTTAACATTTTGGGGGCTTCGTCCGGTGGTTGAGGAGGGAGAATTGGAGGTGTAGATGGAGAAATTTGGTTTTAGGTGGTCTGACGGGCAGACATGAATTCCAGTGGTCGAAGTGAATGGGCATAAGCCGGCTTATCCAAAGGTAAGGCACTACCTGTTGAATTATTTCCAAAGTGTGCCAAATTGGACATGATAAAATTTAAGTCTACTCACTGAAATTACTGGTGGATGTCTGTTTTGATTTTGATGAGAATCTCATGACAGTACTGAGGATTTAAAAGCAGTTGGACTGCTGAAAATGATTGAATACGGTTGGACCGTAAAAAGCAGTTGGACTGCTGGTAATGATTGAATGCGGTTGGACCGCTAAAAGGATTTAATACGGTTGGACTGTGGAAAGCAGTTGGACTGCTCAATGATTTTAGTATGTTAGGGAATTTGGTTATTTTTTGGTTATAAGGTTGGACCTGCTTCAGTCATACACTTGTTTTGGGTGTTGATTGTTGTTTCAAAGTATTATAAATTATCTTAGAACGGAACCGTGGGGGTTCTAGGAAGCGCAGTGCTCAGAGGTAACGCTTGCCAATGCCAGGGACGCTTAGGCATTGTCCTCTAAGAGGGATAGTCAGTTGGTCACTGTGGAGCTTGGGGCACTCCAGAATAACTAGTGGTTGGACCACTTTACCGTTTGGAACGGTAATCTGCGCTTTTTTGGGCAGCAAAGGTTGGACCTTGGGTGTTGGACACTTTTAAATTGAGTTAGGGACTTTAGAGATGAGGCCAGAAACTGTTGGACAGATACTGGTTAATTGATTACAAAAAAGTTGGACTTTTATCGGTTGGACCGTTAACTTAAATTTGTCGAAATTGGTTAGGCGCTAAAGCTGACAGATCTGACAGTAATTGTAAATATAAGACGTCTTTGTAATATAAGGGATCTCTGTGTGAAAGGAGTCTGAGGCAATGCTGGAGCTATTTTTAGACGGAGTGTGTGTGAGTGTGAAAATGCAAATTAGTAAGCAGTGAACTGTTTAAACCACAGTTGGTTTTACAAATACTGCTGCAAACATTGTTGAGTGTGAGTTTCAAATGCCATTTATGTTCATTAGAGGACTATAAATAAAGTATTGAGTTGCCGTAGTGGATGTATAGTAATTGACTAAGTTTGGATGTAGATATATAAATATATTGAGTGCACTATATATACTTAAAACTAACATACTACTTCTCTCCAGCAGTAGTTGCTGGTGTGATTTATTTTTTAATTTCTTGTGTGTGCGGTGAGAATTAATAGAGGTATTCAATCGTTTTTTCTTTGTTTTTGTTTACTTGCTCTTTCTGATTATGACAAGCATGTCTAAAATACTCTTAGGAAAGTGTGTTTTGAGTTATATTCCTCAACTCTGGTCACAGTTTAAGTGTGTGAAGGCGGTGACTAGAAGGTTTTGAATGATGAATAAAGGTGTGAGAGGTATTTCTTTGGTGATGTAAAGTAGGATGTTTTAAAGTTTGAAAGTGTTTTTAATTTAAGAGATGCATGAGTGATGTTATAAGAGTTTGAGTTTCTTTTCTTTCAGTTTAAAAACACATACGTACATACACTTGGTACACCCGTTTACTCTTTGACTTTATTAAAACAGACGGTGTATTTCAGTTTGAATTTCAGTAATTGTATGTTGATATGGTAATTTAGTTTATGTTAGGTGAAGGAGATGTCCATCTCCGCGTCTGGTACTGAGTGAAAGTGAGCACGTTGAAGGCTGTGATGTGAATGCTGACAAATGCAAAGAGTTTAGTTTATTTAAAAAGGTGTGTGTGTGAGAGGATTATGAAATCATTGTGTGAATGATGCTACATTTTAGATCAAAAGTTAGTAGAATTACAGAGGGTTTGTAGATTGTAAATACAAAATAAGTTTGATTAGCCTGGAGAAACAGAAAAGCAGCTTGAGCTGCTCTGAGAAACTGCGTCCTGTGTGTGTGTGACAGGAAGTTACATGCCCATAAAAGGAAGTCTGAGAGAGAAGTGTGTGCGTAGGCAAACTGCAGAGTGTGTGCGTGAAATAAGGGTGTTGTTTTTACATCAGGATTTAGTAGAACTAAAGTAGAACGTTATAAACAAACAGATAAAAAAGTAAAATGAAGAGAGAAAATAACTGATAATTACATTAATGAATAGAAAACACACATACACAAAGTGCCATATGTGAAATTATTCTAGGAAAGAATCAGAAGTGAGATAGTTTAATATAAGATGCAATGAAGGAAGCAGCTTACACTCCAGAGCCAGTGTGTTCCCTCCCCTCATACCCCTGCCCACTTGGCCCCCGTATCAGGCGAGTATGGAAGGCTGGATAGCCCATGACGGGTAAGATCCCACCTCGAAACCCTGGGACAACCTAAGGCAGGCACAGTCACGATTACTCGGCGTCACTCAGTCCCGGTGAGCTCAGACTAACGGGTGAGATGAAGTGAAGAAGATGGGACCCCAAGGGTAAAGCCGCTGGGCTAAGGCAGAGGTGGAAAGTGGCAAGTGGAGCCCTAACTTCTGGCTGAGGACAAGGAATGCTGCTATTTAAGGTGGGAAATCAGAATTTGGGTTAGCAATCACAGGGTGCAGAGTGGGGGTCACCCAGAGTCATAATCCAGTGAGATATCTGTGTCACCTCTTATAGTTTTCCTGTAATCTGAGCTCAAAGATGAGAATATATAGAGTACAGTAGAGTAAATTGTGCAAAGTTTACTATCAATTTTCTCAAAAACCGTACAGTAATTTTGGCTGTGGATCACAGGGTGAAGAGTGGCGACAGCCTAGAGTCAGAATCCAGTGAAATATCTGCGTCACCTCTTACAGTTTTCCTGTAATCGGAACTCAAAGATGTCAATATGTAGAGTACAGTAAAGCAAAATGGGAAGATTTTACTATCAATTTTCTCAAAAACTGTACAGTAATTTTGGCTGTGGATCACAGGGTGCAGAGTGGAGACAGCCTAGAGTCAGAATCCAGTGAAATATCTGCGTCACCTCTTACAGTTTTCCTGTAATCGGAACTCAAAGATGTCAATATGTAGAGTACAGTGAAGCAAAATGGGAAGATTTTACTATCAATTTTCTCAAAATCCATACAGTAATTTTTGCTGTGGATCACAGGGTGCAGAGTGGAGACAGCCTAGATTCATAATCCAGTGAAATATCTGCGTCACCTCTTATGGTTTTCCTGTAATCTAATCTCAAAGATGAGAATATATAGAGTATAGTACAGTAAATTGTGCAAAGTTTACTATCAATTTTCTCAAAATCCGTACAGTAATTTTTGCTGTGGATCACAGGGTGCAGAGTGGGGGTCACCCAGAGTCATAATCCAGTGAAATATCTGCGTCACCTCTTACAGTTTTCCTGTAATCTGAGGTTAAAGACGAGGATATTAAAAGTACAGTAGAGTAAATTGTGCAAAGTTTACTATCAATTTTCTCAAAAACCGTACAGTAATTTTGGCTGTGGATCACAGGGTGAAGAGTGGGGGTCACCCAGAGTCATAATCCAGTGAGATATCTGCGTCACCTCTTACAGTTTTCCTGTAATCTAAGCTCAAAGATGAGAATATATAGAGTACAGTAGAGTAAATTGTGCAAAGTTTACTATCAATTTTCTCAAAATCCGTACAGTAATTTTGGCTGTGGATTACAGGGTGAAGAGTGGAGATGGCCTAGATTCATAATCCAGTGAAATATCTGCGTCACCTCTTATAGTTTTCCTGTAATCGGAGCTCAAAGATGTCAATATGTAGAGTACAGTAAAGCAAAATGGGAAGATTTTACCATGAATTTTCTCAAAAACTGTACAGTAATTTTGGCTGTGGATGACAGGGTGAAGAGTGGCGACAGCCTAGATTCAGAATCCAGTGAAATATCTGCGTCACCTCTTATAGTTTTCCTGTAATCTGAGCTCAAAGATGTCAATATGTAGAGTACAGTAAAGCAAAATGGGAAGATTTTACTATCAATTTTCTCAAAAACTGTACAGTAATTTTTGCTGTGGATCACAGGGTGCAGAGTGGGGGTCACCCAGAGTCATAATCCAGTGAGATATCTGCGTCACCTCTTACAGTTTTCCTGTAATCTAAGCTCAAAGATGAGAATATATAGAGTACAGTAGAGTAAATTGTGCAAAGTTTACTATCAATTTTCTCAAAAACCGTACAGTAATTTTGGCTGTGGATCACAGGGTGCAGAGTGGAGACAGCCTAGATTCATAATCCAGTGAAATATCTGCGTCACCTCTTACAGTTTTCCTGTAATCGGAGATCAAAGATGTCAATATGTAGAGTACAGTAAAGCAAAATGGGAAGATTTTACTATCAATTTTCTCAAAAACTGTACAGTAATTTTGGCTGTGGATCACAGCATGCAGAGTGGGGGTCACCCAGAGTCAGAATCCAGTGAGATATCTGCGTCACCTCTTTCAGTTTTCCTGTAATCTAAGCTCAAAGATGAGAATATATAGAGTACAGTAGAGTAAATTGTGCAAAGTTTACTATCAATTTTCTCAAAATCCGTACAGTAATTTTGGCTGTGGATCACAGGGTGAAGAGTGGAGATGGCCTAGATTCATAATCCAGTGAAATATCTGCGTCACCTCTTATAGTTTTCCTGTAATCGGAGCTCAAAGATGTCAATATGTAGAGTACAGTAAAGCAAAATGGGAAGATTTTACCATGAATTTTCTCAAAAACTGTACAGTAATTTTGGCTGTGGATGACAGGGTGAAGAGTGGCGACAGCCTAGATTCAGAATCCAGTGAAATATCTGCGTCACCTCTTATAGTTTTCCTGTAATCTGAGCTCAAAGATGTCAATATGTAGAGTACAGTAAAGCAAAATGGGAAGATTTTACTATCAATTTTCTCAAAAACTGTACAGTAATTTTTGCTGTGGATCACAGGGTGCAGAGTGGGGGTCACCCAGAGTCATAATCCAGTGAGATATCTGCGTCACCTCTTACAGTTTTCCTGTAATCTAAGCTCAAAGATGAGAATATATAGAGTACAGTAGAGTAAATTGTGCAAAGTTTACTATCAATTTTCTCAAAAACCGTACAGTAATTTTGGCTGTGGATCACAGGGTGCAGAGTGGAGACAGCCTAGATTCATAATCCAGTGAAATATCTGCGTCACCTCTTACAGTTTTCCTGTAATCGGAGATCAAAGATGTCAATATGTAGAGTACAGTAAAGCAAAATGGGAAGATTTTACTATCAATTTTCTCAAAAACTGTACAGTAATTTTGGCTGTGGATCACAGCATGCAGAGTGGGGGTCACCCAGAGTCAGAATCCAGTGAGATATCTGTGTCACCTCTTTCAGTTTTCCTGTAATCTGAGCTCAAAGATGAGGACATTAAAAGTATAGTTGAGTAAATTGGGTAAATTTTATTGTTAATTTTCTCTGAATCATACAGTAATTTGGGCTGTGGATCACAGGGGTGAAAGTGGAGATTAACCAAAACTGGGAGTGGATTGTGAAGTAAAATAGTGTCAGGACAGAAAACACTGCGTTTCTAAGCCAGTCGGCACCTATACCGTAATATGCGTAAGAGTAGTGCAACAACATTTTAGGTGCGGCTGGCGGGGCGGCTAGCTTGACTGCGACTTCGTAAGTGAGGGCTCACTTGACCGCAGTTTGCAGTTTCTGTTCAGTGTCTAGTCTGTATCTGTCTCGTGTCTCCATCTTTGTTTAGTGGTTTCTTGTTTCCTGTCTTATTTTGAAAGTCTTTGCCTTATGCGGATTGTTTTAGTGATAGAAGCACCATGGAGGACGAGTTTGAAGGTACCAGCTCTCAGGTATGAAGCTAACTTTCAAAAGTTACATGAGTACAAACAGGTATCTTGTCGGGTTTTTTTCGTTTGCTTGTTTTTGGTTGGTTTTTTTTTTAACCCTGTCCTGTCTGGCTGTTTTTGTGGCACAAATATAACGGTGTAGAGAAAGAGTTGAGCGCGCACGGGCAGAAATATTGAGAGCGCCAGCAACACGTTGTTAGCGAGCGCAAATGCAAAAACCGAGCGAGAGGGGCTGCTGTTGTGTGTGTTTGTATGGAAAATAGCAAACACTGAAAACATGTTTTGCACGCATGAATGAATTTTGTTCACTAAAATTCAGCTTTTGTTCGCTCAAAATAAATTTCTCCTCAAAATGCAACACTTGTACCTGCAAACTTTTTTTATGTGCTCTCAATTTTTACGTGCGCTCAGAATAGTGGCACAAAAATAACGCCATACCAGGCTGTGTCCCAATTCAGGGTCTGCACGGTTGAGTGCGCGTACTACGTACTATAAGTACGAGAAGTGCGGAAGTGAGAGGCTTGTGAAATGGGACGGTCTAGCCTTCGTCGTGCTGTTCAGGTTGCCTAACAACCATGATACTAACCGCGAGAAACGTTTCATCCAGCTTTGTTTGACAGAAATGAAGGAGAAAAAATGTTTTGTTGGTCATTTATTTTTGTCATGACATCACTTTGATTAGTTGAGTATCTGAGGCTGAGACCAGAGGACTGTAAAACATGATTGTTGGGCTTCATTTCTGTACTGAACAGTCATTTTAAGATTAGTTAGTAAATAACAATTAGCTAATGTTGTTCATGAGACTAAAATCATCTCACTGTGGTAATGTAAATATAATATGGCCAATAATATATGTATTGTCAGATTATTATGATATATATATTTATATACATATTACAGCAGTGAGCTTGAACTCTGGGTCAAAGATTCAAGTTGCAGTTATTTATATTTCCTATCACCTTAAATCTTCACTCAAAGACAAGTATCTTTGACAGTATTATACATAAGAGACAAATATTGTTCGTTTAATATGTTGGCATTATTACATTTGGCTCAATGCTTACTTTTATGTGTAAAAAGAAAATGTACGAGCTGTGATAACTGTTTCTGATAGAATGAAGAGTAGACTGATATATGAAATATTCCTTTATTGGGTGAGAAACTCAGACCATGTCATAACTGCTTTAAGTCATACAAAATAGATATCAGAGCCTTAAACAGGCTGACTTCTGCTAAATGGGTCAAACTGGGCAGAAAGTATACAAACACAGAACATCCTTATAGAATATGATGTAACACTATAGATCAACTTACCTCAGAATATATAAAGCATATAAACAATTACAGCAAAATGATGCAACAAACACTACTAATCCAAAATACTCAAAGCTTCATAGAACTGAAACAAACATTTATTTTTAGGTCCATTCTGCTGCTGATACATACTTTAGGTTTCTGAATGTTAAACTTGTTGCTGCCTTTTATAGTGTGTAACTTGAAGGCCCTGAGTACTTTCTCCCACAAATTATTATAAAATTATTTTAACATTACCTAATAAGACTGATTCAGGACAGACGGTTAGTTATTGTAAACTTTTCTAGCAGTCAACCACAAACAGGGAACAGGCTGTCTATTCTCTCCATCTGTCAGCTGCTGCTGGCTCTTCCTCCTCCTCCTCTACAAGTGTAACTTATAAATACATGTTCAGACTTTTATTACACAATCAGAGAGAGAGAGTGCAGGACAGACAGACAGGTGACAGTCTCAGGCGTACATACTGCTACAAAACAGCACCAGAAAAGGAGGATTTAGTCTTTGTGTTATTACGAGTGCTAAACAAGAAGAGTTCCCAGATGGTACAGTGGACACATGTGTGATTCCTGTGATTAAAGCATCTTTCTTTCAGCTTAACGAGTGAACCGTCAGCTCGTTCAAACACACGTTAAAGTCCGTTTGGCTCGACACCACCGAACAGAGGCAGCAATATAACATAGCTAACATTAACAGTGCAGTGAATCCTGCTTGTGCCGTGATATTCAGGACTGCAAACCGAGCAGCATCACTGACTTTCAGCTTGTTGTGTTTGTGGATATACGACTGATTTTAATTATCTATCAAATCATCACATTCTCTGTAAGATTAAGGTCAACTATATATATATTTAGAAGTAGAGGCTTTAAAACCAAGTTAACGCTGAAAGTACAAACATCACTAATGTCACACAACTTTGCCGACATGCGGCCAACAGTAATGTTTTCATGTTCTTCATTATTAAACATTCGCACATAAAAAAAGTGGCATAGTATTCAGTACTTACTTTTGACAGTTTACTCTTCGGCCGCTGCCTTCTGCCGTATTTTGCAGCAAAATTATCCACACCCACCGCCGCGCTATGAATTGTGGGATATATGGGACCACGAAGCGTGCACCGGACCACGCTTGATATTTGGGGAAATCGACGGCGCATTTGAAGTACACTTCGAGTTGGGACAGTCGTCACGTGGCGGTGACGTAATCGCACTCAAAATGCGTACTTCAAGCGTGCGGTCTCTGAATTGGGACACATCCCCAGTCTCCATTTCAACTTGTGTTGAAAGTGCGGACTTCAAATGATATTCTCTTAATTGTGTTAATAGGCCACGTAAAACCAGAGTTATGATTCGAAACAGTACAAACGGTGTTTTCTGAGGACAGCGCTACCAAACACTCTCCGTTGGCGACCAAAATTTTAAAAACAAAATTAAAAAAAAAAAAAAAAGGATGCATGTCTGCCATTAAGTAACATAATATTTTGTGGGAAACGTAGTTTTTCCCCTCGGGCCTTGATAAACCTATACTGGTGGTTTTAAGTTATGTCTGACATATGTCTGTGCAGTTTCTGGGATGCTTAGATCTCAAAATGCACTGTTGGAAATTATTTTATTTTCTATGTTTTGTTTTGTTACTTTTCTAAAAACAGATGGTGATCTTTTCTAAAAGCGATAGGACAGGTGTGGAGGAGAGTGAAGCAAGAGAATGGGTTCCTAAGGTGGGCAAGAAAAATCCAGCTAAGTTTCTTCTCCTGTAGTTAACGATGTAAATATGTTGTTTTCACACATCCATGGAAAATGAGCAAAATATATATTTTTCTGCTCTAATAACAGTCTGTTAGCTCATCTGACGATGATGGGACAGATGACTGGAAACCCACACAGGATGAATCTGAAGGCTATTCAGAAGAGGAGGAAGAACAAGAACGTAAAAGGATTCCTAAGGTAGCCATGAAAAACAAAACTGGGTGTCCTATGCCACAAAGAGATGTGAAATTCATCCTCAGTTTCACTGCTTCCACAATCTATCTATCAAAAATGAGCCAAACATATTGTTGTCTTCTCTTAAAACAGATGGCGGCAGCATCTGAAAAGGATGGGACACATGATAGCAGACCCACACAGGATGAATCTAAAGATGATTCAAAGGATGAAGCAGAACATTTGGGACAAATGATTCACAAAGTGGCCATGGAAAAGGTAAAATTTGTTCTCAGTTTCAATGCATTCAACAAAATATGTCTTTGTATTCTTCTACGTCACATGGTCAGCTCATATGTATGGAACACCAGGACTGCCATAATGAATTAATTAAATACACCATTAAATAATTAATTAAATGTGGCAATAATTAATTAAAATCGGAAATAATTACCGTATTTTCTGGACTACAAAGCGCACCTGAATATTAGCCGCGCAAGCTAAAATCAGGGCAAAATCTTGTTTTGTACATACATTAGCCGCACCTGACTAAAAGCCGCAGGTGTTTCAATGTTGACTTATCATATGTAAGAGAATATGCACAAAGGGAATTGTCAGGAAAGAGATGGCTGTTTGGAGACACACCCCTTTTATTAATATTTTGAAAACAAGTTAGGAGTACATATTTGCATAACTTTTTAGGCATATGTACAAGTAGCGGTAATTACAAGTACGAAACATGTACTGTGCTTCATAAATGAGTAACAAATGTAGTACATAACAATAACCTACCTACAGCACACCAAAAAAAATAGATTCAGACTACCTTTTAGGCTCAGGTGCAGTGACACGGCTTTAACAAGAAGAAAAGTCAGTCATTCACCACCATCTTTCTCTTCTTCCTGCGCACTAAAACCACCAAAGTCCTCTTCTCCAGTGTCGGAAACGAACAGGCTCAGGGTGGCTTCGTCATCCACTCTCCGCTTCTTTCCTTCGTTGTCACTTTCAAAACCAAAGAAATCCTCGTTGTCAGAGTCGAACACCCTCAGAAGGGCCGTGGCGGTGTCCTCCTTTCCATCATGCAGCAGGTCAGCCCTTCGAAATCCGTTGGTGATCGTGGATGTTTTCACACTTTTCCACGCTGTCAGAATCCACTGGTGGAGTTGAGCATAACTTGCTTTTCGCAAGTTTATCACCGCTCGTGATGCACGCCTCCCGCTGAACGTGTAGCGCTACTTTGAAGTTTGTTTTTCGCGCTACTTTGTACGGCACTACGTTGCCTGGCGGACGGACATGTGACCAACATACCACTCTTGAACCCCGATACTGTGTGTCTGATCACATGCCCTTCCGCCAGGCAACGTAGTGCCGTACAACAGCGGAACAAACAAAACAAATCCTCTTACAATATCACAAAAATCATGGACAATCCTTAGAGAACCCACACCTGACTAAAAGCCGCAGGGTTCAAAGCTTGTGCAAAAAGTAGCGGCTTATAGCCCGACAATTACGGTAATTACGGTACATAAATATTTACGACACATGTAATTAAATAATTATTGACACATTTAATTAATTATTTATTTATTTCACATTTTAATTAATTATTGACACATTTAAGTAATTATTTAATTTATTCATTTTGGCACAGTTGACTCCTTCAGGTCTCACCATGAAATAATTTTATCTGTCAACCTCACCCATCAAACTCAGTGGGCAGGGTTAACACTGATCGAGTCAAAACCATTGCTTTGGCCTGGTGGCCATTGTTTCTAGCACTTTGCTCTTTGCAAAAGTGCTTCGATGATTTCGGAGATGTCTGCCCAGTCTCACGGCAAAGCGTGGGATAGACCCGCTCGTCTCGCAAGCAATCGAGCTGTTATTATCACTGACAAAGCGCAGGCCCCGGTACACAGCTGTAATAACCCCCGCTGACACTGACTTCTTTTACTGAGGTTATATTTATCGGGTTTTTTTTCCTGATGTTCTTATGTGTCCTACGTGTTTCAGTCGCCAATTCGGAATTATGACTAACATTAAAAACATGTTTAAGGAGGAGAGAGAGCAAATAAATTCGATTAACAGCTGATCTTTGGGTTTTTGTTCAGTAATCAGCTTGACCTGCGTATAAACGTATAAATGAGATAATGTTGGTGTTTCCGTCATGTAGTAACTGCTGGCTTTAACTGTACAAAGGTTGTTCGACACTATGAAACACATACAGACTTCATGATGTTCGGCTAATATTTTTATTGTGAATAGTAATCATGAGGGTAAACGGACCTGTACACCACGGAGCGAGGTCAGCATATCCACGATATCTTCAGCTCTATGAGTTAACACAGTTTCCCAGCTGACTAGTCTAACTGACATGTACGAATATGTCACGGGTCATATCAATATGATTTTACAGAAGATCATCCTTATTACTGCCAACTATTCCAGAGACGTGAAAATCTACAGCATAAAGAACAAAAAAATATAGCAGTCTAACGCAACACTGTAACAGAGATGAACCGTCAGTTTGTCGCAGATCAAAGTGGAATGAAAGTGATTGGTTGAACAGGTGTTCGTGATCTGTGTTTTCTGCATTTTCATCAGCGTAAGAGACTCAGCAGCAGATTAGAATAACAGTTACACATTTAATAAATCACCAAATGAATACACGCAAGAAACGAGCAAACCTGTTCCGACAATTTGAGTTTGTGTTCCCTCAGCTGCAGACTCGCTGCTGTTTAAATGTTTGAGAGGAAGATTAGATATAAAGCAAATGTCAAACATAGACTCAGTCTGCGTTCACATTTGATATGAGGCCAGGACGGATAATGGCTGTGTCCTGTTTGAAGATCATATATGTAAAATTGTTGTCTGACCTCTGTCGATCCAGCCGCTCAGAGTCCGTGGTTACCATGGTTACTGCATAAGCACCTATAATGTAAACAGCTGACACAGCGGAAACCTACCAGGAGCATGGGTGTTTATGGTTTTCATTGCAAAAGAACTGTCTGAATGGTTAACTGAAGTTAACTTGGATAAATTATAGTTAAGGAGTATCACAGATAACGCCCACGTGAGCTGTGTGACTGTTCACCACTACACTGAAATAAGTAGGCTATTACTGAAATACACGTGCTATATCATAAACTATGATATAAATAGGGAGGTCCTATTAACATGTTTAGTTTTAAAGGACACCTTCCTGCCTTTAGTCTCATTCATGAGCAGTATTAGTTTTCTTCTAACATCCAGAAGTCTGCACCATGTGTTTCATAGTTTGTAACAAGCCTTTGACAGTTAAACATCATGTGACCGAAAAAGAAAAAAAAGAAAAGAAAAAAAATCACACAAATTGTATGTTAACCTCGTTTATTTTTAGTTAAGTAAACTCTAAAAATTCTAACAGATTGCTGGTGCTTAGAATACAGTTGAATAACTATTAAAAAACAGATGATATAATATTTCTGTCCAGGTTGCAGTCTTGATGATGAACATGCTGTTGCAAACTCTGCTCCTCTCAGTGGAAATGCGCCTTCTCTTTTTAAAAGTCAGTTCAATCTTAAAATTCACTGTTAAATCCAAAACACACCAGATAAAGAAAAGCGAATGGTTCAGTCTAACACATGTGCCAGTGAACCATCAAACATCTCTAAAACTGTGCAGTTATGAAACGTAACTTTAACCTCAGCCAAACCAATTTGCTCAGTTGTGAATAAAACAGCGAAGTAAACGTGACCCGACAAACAAAACCTGAGTGAATTAAGTCCAGCGTTTAACCACTGAGAGCTCAAATTCAGGTGAGGTTTCAAAGCTGTGCCGGTGATTGGACATCAGCCGCTGATAAAGTAGGTTTGCCTATAAAGTGCTCTGTTGGGAAACAAGCTCCAGCAGCTCTGCATTCGGGAAAAAAACTATATTTACTTATCTTGTGCAGAAAAATGCGCTGACATTGCTTTATATCGAGCACCGGCTGCCCAGTTAAATTGTGACTATCACCAGGTAGAGTTGGATGTCTCGAGACCGGTCTTGTCTCGAGACCACTTTTACGTGGTCTTGGTCTCGTCTTGGTCTCGACGGACTTTTGTCTTGGTCTCGGTCTTGGTCTCGCTGTTTCGGTCTTGCGTTCTCAAATCGACATAGTGTTCGGAAGATTTGGAGTTAACCATCAGCGGAGCGGGGGGGTGGCTTACTGGGCTTAAGCCCGGGTCATTTTTTCAGAAGCATGGGGTCTTTTGGAGTGTAATTTTTTAGTTAGATGCCTGACTGACAACTGTATAAAACAAAAACAACACACGAAGCACAGAGTGCACCGTCGTAAATTCCCCCTAATTTTGGTATGATCCGAGCTCAGGCACTGGGCGACTGAGCACAGCACCCATGTGAGCGAGGGGGGAGAAGCTGCTGCCTGCGAGTTTGCTGCAGACAGAGGAGAGCTTAAGTTTGACCAGGCACCAAAGCAAATCATTCGTACTGAACTAATAATGTAAATATGACGGTGTATCACAAAAGATTGATATCAAACTGATCACTTGGTTGCGTTACTTGCTCTTCGAGTGAATCAACAAATGGATAAATAAAAAGCCGAACAGCAATGCTGATTTTTTTAGAGAGTCTTAGCTTACATTTCATATTTTCAGTTGTTACCCTCCACGCAGAGGCGGAGCCAGACATTTGAAACACCCGGGGCTTAGCCCAAAAGGGTAGTATGCATGTGGGATTTTTTTTTTTCCCTTGGGGGGGGGGTAGAAATGACTGAAAGATTAATAGGCTCTGTTTTGAGTTTTGTTCAAAAAAGAATGACTTCATATAGGGAAAAATATATATCACATATACAGGACACCTTAAACTAGTTTTTTAATTAAGCAGCAAGGCAGAACAAAATCAGGGCTGTATCAAGACACAGGGACTAAACCCCAATTCAACCAGACCCAGAACTGATCCAGAATTAAAACAGGACTACAACAGTTCAAAATCAGGACTACTTGGGACTTAACCAAGACAGAATCAGAACTAGATGATAGTAGCACTAAAAATCATCATAGACTTGCACTACATTTATTTTTTAATTTTACCAAAGTACAATATTTAGATTGAGAAAAGTTTATATAATTATTTAGCCTTGTTGTGCAAACAAGCCTGCATAACTTAATAAATATAGAATTTGAAAAATAACAAACCTAAAAAGAAACACTAGGTACGAGATACATGAGGACCTATGATACAGTGATACTTTTGGTAAACAACCATTTGACTAACATGTGTGTCTCACCTGGGGCCCGTTCTTCGTACCTCGCTAGGTAAGTTAGCTGGATTAGATTGTTGACGATTTCGCGTGATCTTGGATCGTTCGGTTCCCCGAAGCTCATCCGGGACTTGCTGTCATAGCAACAGAGCCGTAAGCGTAAACCTGCTCGGGAGCAGGTTTACTTTATGTAAACAGGATTAGATCGCGGCCACGCAGGTATGTCCGCTTCATTTATACGAAAGCAACAGCGATATTCCACCACTGTTTCAACATAAATAAATAACATCAATGTAACTAAAGATAATGCAGCACTTGATCCTTTTATTGATTTCACACAGATACATACAGGTCATATCCTAAAAACGGGAAATGTACTATTAACATTCTATTACATGTATGTGATTATTACAGATGTAATTCATATTTCAGAGTAGTAATTGTAAATTACTTCGTGTAATCAAGATGAGAGACCACGGCTATAAAAGCGAAGGTGGATTTGGGAAGTCTGTCGCAGCCATGTCCTGTCCGTTTACGCGAGCCACCCATTGAGGAAGGTGCAAGATTGATAAGGAGAGTCCTCAGAATCCAGCGTATATTGCGGGACAGACAGGATCCTTTAGCTCAGCGCGACAGTGTGCTCATAGAGAGATATCGATATTCCCGTGAGGGTATTATTCACTTAACCAACTTGTTGACGAGGGGGTGCAGGACCACCACCTGTCTTTTTTTGCTCCGCCCTTTTCTTGGTTGCTGTTATGAACAAACAAACAGATTATTTCAGGGTCTCTTTCCAAGAGACGAAAAGCAATATAAGCGATAAATATTACCATTCTGTAGGATATTCTTATATTCCACTTTTACTTGTTCCCATGTTCTAGTGGGTCCTGTTGTGGCTCTAATGTGAAAGGGGATATAATATAACAATATAATATAATGTAATATAATATTGGATAATATAGTGTAATATAATAAATCTATGACTAAATAATAAAGTGACTGAATAGTGGTATTGTCATGCGCTTTGGGTGCCTTGAAAAGCGCTATATCAATCCACTCCATTATTATTGTTATGATTAAATTACTTACGAGTTTAATTTGTCAGCAACTTTCTGCCAGCCCTCACTCCTTGCTTTTGCAGCCTTTGCAGTGTTCCCTTGCGTTTTAATTAAACTCTGAAACTCCTGAAATCCCTCAATCAAGAGTTCTTGCTCTGCTGCCGGAAAATACCGAGCGCGCCCCTTCGACATTTTCGCCGACCAATCAGCGGGTTGCCGATCAATGTTTCTACTATCGATGCGTAGCCCCTTTTACGACACCCAGTGATGTCACATTACTGCGTCCAGCAGTACTAATCGTCGACAACAGGTGTGTTCGGGGAACCGGATTAGCGAGCTCACGGTTAGCGCGATGGTTTGATCTTGGATGTAGTGAGCGACGTACGAAGAACGGGCCCCAGCTCTTGTTCCATCTCTGTTCTGTCCTCATTCTCCTCTCTCTCCCTCTCTGTTCCTCTCTCTCTCTTTGTGCTGACAATCATCAAATATACAGATATTTACAAACTCTTCAGATAAAAACACAAACACTTTTTTAATTGTAACATCAAATCAGACTAAATGTTTATTTTTTTTAAAAAAAACATATTTGTTAACTTTAAGAGTAAAGAGAGAAACTATCTGTATTTCTTAATTGCAAATGGCACCAAATTGTATTCAAAACTGAGCCACACTTATGGAGCTCCACAGATCTTTTCCTGGTGTTTTGATTGACATCTCTTGATGTTCCCATGTCACAGAAACAGGCTCTGTGTTTTGCCTTATATGCATCCACAGGTGTGCCACCAATTTACTCACATGGACTCTACGAACCTATCAGAAGCTTCTTCAGCTCAGAATTGAATCGTCTGGAGTTTCTTATTAATTAACAATAAACTTAGTGTATATGTACTCCTAAATTTGATGAAAGTGATTAAAATAGACAGTTCCCTCTTTTTATTCTGACATTTAACTAATTCAAAAGATATTTCAACATTTATTTATCTAAAACAAAAGTTTACTCTAAATTGATGTTTAACAGTAAAAAAAAGTTTTTATGTTTTCTCCATAAAGTGTATGTAAATATCTGGTTTCAAGTGTGAATATACTGCTGTGTATTGAAAATCCTCTTGTTTTGCATAGATATACTAAACAACATCCAAAGCATAATATATAAAATAACATCTACCTGAGTTTTTTCTTTGAAAGAAGCTCCTTATGTCCATTGTTGTGTTCATCAGTACACAATTGAAACCGATTTAGAGAGTTTGTTTAGCCGTGGAGGCAGGGGCGGAGCGTGGGGGTGGCTTACTGGGCTTAAGCCCGGGTTGTTTTGTCAGAAGAATATCTGGTTTCAAATGTGAATATCCTGCTGTGTACTGAAATCCCTCTTGTTTTGCATATAAATATACTGAACAACATACAAAGCATAATATATAAAATAACATTTACCTGAGTTTTTTCTTTGAAAGAACCCTCGAATGTCCATTCTTATGTTTCAGTACATAACTGAAACCGATTTTGTCGGGGAGGGTAAGAACTGAAAATATGAAATAAACACACGTAAGCTAAGACTCTCTAAAAAAAATAGCATTTGTTCGGCTTTTCATTTCGCCATTTGTTGATTCACTTGAAGAGCAAGTAACGTAATATTGGTCAAGTGATCAGTTTGATATCAATCTTTCGTGATGCACCGTCATATATACATTATTTGTACAGTACGAATGATTTTCTTTGGTACCTGGTCAAACTTAAGCTCTCCTTAGTATGGCTGGCTCCGTCTCTCCAACACCGCACTCACGGGCAGCAGCTGCCCCGCCCCCTCGCTCAGTCGCTTAGTGCCTGAGCTTGGATCATACCAATATCAGGGGGGGATTCACGCACAGTCGTAAATTCCCACAGTGTGCACTATGTGCTTCGAATATTGTGTGTACTTTTTGTTTTATACAGTTGTCAGCCAGGTATCTAACTATGAAAAAATTACACTCCAAAATACCCCGGGCTTCTGACAAAACAACCCGGGCTTAAGCCCAGTAAGCCACCCCCACGCTCCGCCCCTGCCTCCACGGCTAAACAAACTCTCTAAATCGGTTTCAATTGTGTACTGATGAACACAACAATGGACATAAGGAGCTTCTTTCAAAGAAAAAACTCAGGTAGATGTTATTTTATATATTATGCTTTGGATGTTGTTTAGTATATCTATGCAAAACAAGAGGATTTTCAATACACAGCAGTATATTCACACTTGAAACCAGATATTTACATACACTTTATGGAGAAAACATAAAAACTTTTTTTTACTGTTAAACATCAATTTAGAGTAAACTTTTGTTTTAGATAAATAAATGTTGAAATATCTTTTGAATTAGTTAAATGTCAGAATAAAAAGAGGGAACTGTCTATTTTAATCACTTTCATCAAATTTAGGAGTACATATACACTAAGTTTATTGTTAATTAATAAGAAAACTCCAGACGATTCCATTCTGAGCTGAAGAAGCTTCTGATAGGTTAGTAGAGTCCATGTGAGTAAATTGGTGGCACACCTGTGGATGCATATAAGGCAAAACACAGAGCCTGTTTCTGTGACATGGGAAAAATAAAGAGATGTCAACCAAAACATCAGGAAAAGAATTGTCGAGCTCCATAAGTGTGGCTCAATTTTGAATACAATTTGGTGCCATTTGCAATTAAGAAATACAGATAGTTTCTCTCTTTACTCTTAAAGTTAACAAATGTGTTTTTTTTTAAAAAAAAATAAACATTTAGTCTGATTTGATGTTACAATTAAAAAAGTGTTTGTGTTTTTATCTGAAGAGTACATAAATATCTGGTTTCAACTGTATATTTGATGATGTTGGTGTTTGGCTTGATTGTCAGCACAAAGAGGGAGAGAGAGAAACAGAGAGGGAGAGAGAGAGAATGAGGACAGAACAGAGATGAAAAAGAGCAGGTGAGACACACATGTTAGTCAAATGGTTGTTTGCCAAAACTCATCAGAACATGTATCTCGTACCTAGTGTTTCTTTTTAGATACCATTTGTTACTTTTCAAATTCTATATTTATTAAGTTATGCAGGCTTGTTTGCACAACAAGGCTAAATAATTATATAAACTTTTCTCAATCTAAATATTGTACTTTGGTAGAATTAAAAAATAAGTGTAGTGCAGGTCTATGATGATTTTTTAGTGCTACTATCATCTAGTTCTGATTCTGGTTCTGTCTTGGTTAAGTCCTCAGTAGTCCTGATTTTGAACTGTTGTAGTCCTGTTTTAATTCCGGATCAGTTCTGGGTCTGGTTGAATTGGGGTTTAGTCCCTGTGTCTTGATACAGGCCCGACTTTGTTCTACCTTGCTGCTTAAATAAAAAACTAGTTTAAGGTGTCCTGCATAGAATAGCATCTGGCTGCAGTTTAAAGACTTTTTTTGTCTCGGTCTCGGTCTTGGTCTTGGTCTCGTCTTGACTCGGTCTTGGTCTTGTCTCAACTTGGTCTTGGTCTTGTCTTGGTCTCGATACCCTCTGGTCTTGGTCTTGTCTTGGTCTCGATACCCTCTGGTCTTGGTCTTGTCTTGGTCTCGGATTAGGTGGTCTTGACTACAAGTCTATCACCAGGTAACGTGGGCGTGTTTCTTGAATTAGCAGCAGGTGTTAAACAACCGCTGACAGGTGAGTAGGAGGATGCATGCAGGTAATCTGAGGGCCTGCTGAGCTGATTGCTGGTGTTGTGAGAAAAATGTCAGCTCGTTCTTTATGTTACAGAAGCACAGAGACAGAAGACCAGGCGGAAAGAGACGATTGTTCAGTGAAAATGAGAATCTGCGAATGCAACATGTGGAACACGGACAGTGTTGGGGAGTAACGGAATACATGTACCGCCGTTACGTATTTAAAATACAAAATATGAGTAACTGTATTCCGTTACAGTTACCGTTTAAAAAGGTGGTATTCAGAATACAGTTACTTTGTTGAAATAAATGGATTACACTGCGGTACTTTCCTGTTTCATATTGTTGTGTTTTCCTCCGAAAACAATAAGTTCCGTTGGAGCAGCCTTTCAACGCCCTTTTATTCGCACGTGTGAAGAGGTCATGTGATCAGTGACCCCATGAAGCTGTAATCAGTCTGTTTTTATTTTATTTTGAAAGGATGAGCAGGAAGGAGGCGTGGCTGACTCTCCCACGAGATCAGACGTGAACTTCAGCTACAGCCAGCAGGTACGTCCCGCAGCGTAGCTTGAAGGTGACATCATCGCGTGTGTGACAGCGGTGCCAGGGTAGCTCAGTGGTTGGCGCTGCTGCCTCGCAGTCTGAGCGTCTCGTTTCAGACCCGGGGAAGATCAACTTCCTGCTTCAGACTTCAGGAGAATATTATTGCGACCGCGCCACAGACTGCAGCTGCCATCTCTGCTCCGCCTTGTCTCGGTGGGCGGCGACAAGCTGGACAGAGAACAGCTCTAAACATTGTTCGTCCAATCAAAAACCTGTACAGCAGGCCTAAAGCGCCTGTCCAACGTCATCCTCCAGAGATCGCAACCTCTGAAGGTGGTGGTGCTTGGACTTTGAGCACTTCCTGTTCCTGTGACGCGCCGAGCTCTCTTCTTCTCTTGGTTTTGGTCTAACGGCAGTCGGGACAAAGGTCGTGTCCAAATTCATGGGCTGCACCCTCCTGAGGCCGCATTTGTAGACCGATTACGTCACAGCGACGCGCCGAAGGCTGTCCAAATTCGTAGACTCCTCCGAATGCAGCCAACAAATGCGTCCTCCTTTTCCCCGAATTTGAAGGATGGGTCGGGTGTATCCTTCGTGGCTTACCATATCCCAGAATTCATAGCGCGGCCCAGCCAAACTCCAGTTTCCAACAATGGCGGCCGCTACTAAGTTTTAAAATTACTCATACTAATCTTTCTGGGTCACAAAATAAACTTTTAACGTATTTTCAGGCGAGAAAGTAGCTCTGTAAACATCAAATATCTGCTCGGTTTATCAAGATATCGCATATTTGCATAAGTGCTTCGCCGTTTTCGGAGACGTCTGCTACCCACCAGCTCGAAAGCTAGCCGGGAGCTCGAGGGTTACTGATGCAGCCGAGAACGGCACAACGCCCGGCACATCATTTTCAGATCACCGCGGACTTTCGCTGCTCGGGTTAAACGTAATATATAAGTCACTTAGACAACCTAAAAATGTTATTGTTGGGCTTTTTTCAGTGTTTTGTTTGTTCGTGAGTAAATCGGTTTGGCTGAGATTAAAGTTATTAGATTAGATAAAATAAAACTTTATTAATCCCCTGGGTGGGTTCCTCCTTGATTTTTACACAGCTGACTAAACGTCAAACAGAAAACTGATTAAACAGAAGTATGAGACAGTTGAGAATTTACGCCAGTGTCCTGTTATACTTTAGATAGCAAGGATCAGACGGCTGAGTTTATTAAACTCCACCGAGACAGCGGTGACGCTAATCAGAAGGCTAGACCGTCCAATTTCACGGCCGTTTATGTTGGGTCTGTGTTTCCACAAACCCCGCTAATTCTAGAGACTTATTCATCATGAAGAAAACAAGACAGTCGATCGATCCATTATTTGCACAAGGGAGGCCTCATCTGTGTCCAGCACGACAAAGAACCCCAAATGGTGGCCTCCTCTCGCTGCCTTTTATTGACAAACTTCAAACAATAGTTTACAAAGCACCTCCCCTTGCAACCCCCCTTTGGTTACAAGACAAGGACTGTATGTAAGTGTGTGTGTGTGTGTTATGTGAGAATGTGTGTGTGTGTGTGTGTTATGTGAGAATGTGTGTGTGTATGTGTGTGTGTGTGTGTGTGTTATGTGAGAATGTGTGTGTGTGTGTGTGTGTGTGTGTGTGTGTGTGTGTGTGTGTGTGTGTTAGACCTCCTGCTGACCAAAAGGGTCATAAACCCAGGAAGCCTACATCAAAAGAAACAGATCTTTCAGTTAGGATGTATCTACAATAAAACCTCCCCCAGCACAGAGTGGCTGGAGAGGTGGTCAGGATCAAAGGAATGGCTTGATCCTACTGCTTAAACTAAGACTATACAAATTTAAGAAACACAATGGCAACATTCAACAATTAGACTTAACATTTCCCTCCTTTTTGTCATTGTATACTTAAATTTCAACTTATGCACCCTTTGTTTAGACAGTGTCAGTGTAGCTTTCATTCATACACAGGCTTCTGTCATGTCAGTAATTTCAGTCATTTCATATTGCTGTAAGAGTACATAATTAACAAATGTATCAGAAATCATTTTAGTTAGCAATGATCTTATACACGGTAAAATGCATCCTATACATAAGCAAATCAATATCAACAGTTCAAAAACAGGAATTAATATTTTCAAAAGAAGATGCCACCAAGGACCAGACAGTAACCAAGCTATCCAGTCTTGTGGCGGATCTACTCCTGTCGTGCAATTCATCATGTATTTCTTCAAGTACACAACTGAATGTCAAAGGTCAAACAAGAAGAATCATCATTCTCAAAAATCATATGTCACTACAATCCAACTGTATACAGACATAGGTATTTAAACGCATCAGTTGACTTTAATGTTTGTCCATATGGCTCTCAGCTAACTTCAAAGCTGCAGCCTAGCCAACACCCTTCTTTATGACTCCTATCAACCTCCCAAATCTTCTCACTGTAGGCATCCTGTGGGGGTTAGAGTCAACTTGTGAATTATCTGCATTTACAACTCTTCTCCTGTCCTGTTGTCACCACAGAAAAAGCTTTGTAAAGGAAATTGGATCAAGCTGTTTTGATCTTCTTGGCTCAAAACCTCAAGTGTTCATGATGTAAATGTAGACAAAAGGCTTCTCTGTTTACATCCTTCTTGCAAAAGACAAAAGAATAAGTGATGTTGCCATGTTCCATGGTTAATCTCCAACTTGGGCTAATCCATTGTCCTTCGTACACATAGGCAATTGGCCTGTTTCCAGTTCGTTTAACTGTATAATGTCCTGCAACAAGTCATATTCTTTGAGTCAGACGAGCAGGTCTGTCTCACCAGAGCAGTTCACCTTCCCAGCTACTGGTGAATCAACCTTCCATTCAGGTTCAGAGGAATTGAAAAGTTGGCAGTGTTCCTGGATGTGTTGCCAAAGCAACCAAACAAACTGTCTCGCTCTCAGTGATGCTATAGGGCCACAGTCCAGAAGAATGTGTAGCCAGTGGCATCACAAGCATAACCATTGGTCTCGTTCTTTATGTGAGCGGTTGTGTTCTTAAACTGCCACCAGTAGTTGTTGAAAACCCATGCGGGTACTGGGTGTGGTTTGCTCTGTTCCAGTGCGCTCCCTGTCATCCCACTCAGGGTCCACAGGCACAAGAAGACGCACAGCACATTCCCAGCCATTCTGATGAGTACCTGTGGCTCAGTTGGTTTCTTCACCGGATTGAGACGAGGGGCCCTGGAGGCTTTCCCCCCCCCTTTGTTCCCGGTCTTCCTGCCACTTACTCCGAGCTGGCCTGGACGTGTGTCACCTTCTTGCAGTGCGCTTGATATATCCAAGTGTTCCTTCCAGCAATCTTCACTGCTGTAGTCGTCGTCAGCAGCATCCGATATGGACCTTCCCATCGTGGACTGGACCAGCACTTCCTCTCCATGGCCTTATCATCATCCAATCTCCAGACTTCAGGCTCTGCTCCTGCGAAGAAACAGAATCATCTGGCAGATCATTTGTTCTCATGACTACTTTACTTTTAAACATTTTCAAGCATCTAATCTGCTAATATGCTCTCTCTTCTGCTTTTCTATCATCACTACAGAAGACTGGAACTCTAAATGCTCTAACATGTGTAATCTCAAAGAGTCAGACCGTTCTCTGTTGGAGTAATCCTCATGTACTTATTCTATACAGTCTAACCATGTCCTGCCTGTCTTCCTAAATCTTAACTTTACTGTTCCATTAGTTCTCTCTGCAAAAAAGTTTTTTTTTAAAGTATTTAATAATCCTAGAGTGAGTATAACGACTGCTCATCTCCCTCCTGTTTGAGACATGGCATAGCCAATGGCTCAATATAGCAGCAGTCTTATACAAATTATAGACAGTACTGGTGTATCACACAGATAAAAAATCATCCTGCAAGCTTGCTCCCTCTGTAAGTCACAACTGTTTTCCTGCTGTAGGTGAGTGGGCCTGCATGTCTGCTGATGCTGTACTGATAAAAGGTTAACACCATGTTTAACTACAGCTGCCTCTTTTGTGATCTTATCTGCAAAAACTTTCCCTAATGCAACTGGATCTTTCCCTCACATGTGTGCTGCACATTTACAAACGGCAATTCCACTGGTTAACAACGCTGCCTCCAGCAGAATTTGCAAAAGTTTGGTGTGTTCTGCAGGTTTCCCTGTAGAGGTTGTCACACCGCGTCTCACTCACTGCACTACAGAAAAATGTACAGTAGCAAATGTCTACTGCCTATCAGTGTATATTGTCTCTCTACAGCTTTACACGCTTCCGTTAAGGCTAGCATCTCTGCTGCTCAAGCAAATATGACACATGCTAGTTGTCCTACATAGATAACTCTCTCTCACTGTCTGCTACAGTAAAACGTGTTCTAGTCTGTCCCTCTGCTATTGTAAAACTCAAATCATCAGCAAACCAAACCTTTCCCTCAACGAGTGGCACATCTATTAAGTCATTCCTCAGCTTACACGTCTTCTCCTCGCGCTCTCTACACTCATGAGAAGTGCCCTTCCTCCGTTGGCAAAAAGGGTTGGACAGATTCAGAATTCTGCACCACTTTATGGTAATATGTGTGGTTGTGAGAGTAACAGTAACATTAAAGACAAGTGTCTTGTAGGTGACAGAAATGTAAGTTTAGTCTGCGATAGTAAACATCTACCTCGTGTGGAACTAACAATGTCAAAAGGTGAAATAAACCATTGAAACATTGTACAGCTTAAGCTGCTGCACATACTGATCTCACGCATGGAGGTAAAGCACGAGCAACTAGAGCTAATCTTTTAGGATAGTAAGTTACTGGCTTCACTTGTGGAAAAAGTGCTGTTAGTTATTTTACAGTCACCTTGTATTTGTGCTGTTCACAGAACCACAAGTCCATCGCTGGACCTCCTCTGCGCTGTCACTTTTTGGAGCTTGGCACGCTCCCTCAAGTTCCATTTTGTGGGCGATCCTCTCAGTCACTCCTTCTCGTCATGGCACCTCACGACATCTACAAATTGAAAAAATGACACTCCTCTCGCCACACGGCTTTCGCCACGTGTCAACTCCCCAATGAGACATGTAAAAGAGTGTCGCACAGTCTCCCTAAAACAATCTCCAGGGTTTGTCCCTTGGAGCAGCTTCACTCCAAGCTGTAACCCTGTGTAAAACATTAGTCAGCACTTAAATGTTCAACTTGTTTAACTCCCAGCTCCTGTATCACAGAAGACAAAGTCTTAAAATTTAAAACAACTTCACATTTGCAACCAACTATAGATCATGAAAGTAATAAAGTATTCAGCATCACAGAGACAAGTATCATTGCAGGTTTATTCTAAACCCATTAAACTCCTACTTTTTCCCATAATTTATTCCAAATTATTTAACATCTCAATGTTATTCCACATTGTAATCAGTGAACTTCACTTATAGGCCATCAAAGCCTCATCTGAACAAGGATGCACCACTTGCATAGGTTTAATACTTGTAAATAAACAGCTAATCACACAAATCACTGCAACAATAATAGAAAACATTGCCTGCATATACAAAATCTGGAAATAAAATCAACCTTCACACGTATAAACAATTATATCAAAAAAGTAATAAGCATTCGGCACGGGCGAGACAAGTGTCATGTGCAGGTTTTCTCAAATCATTAAATCACTATCATTACCATAACTCGCCTCAGACATGGATCATCCCATGTGCTCAGTTAACATTAATGTAATCGGTGACTTCTCTTAAGCAAAGTCACTCCACTCATATATTATTATTATTATGGGTTCAAAAGTGGCCAGCAAATGAGCCCATAATAAACTATTCCATAAATATCGTAATCTCTTATTTGTTTTACTCATGTCACTTGTCCACTTCTGCTGAATGCTACATGCACTCTTAAAGAAAACAAAACCTGTAATAAAGAAACAAACATCCACCAGTTGTTCTGCTAAAAACCACATCATCAAATCACATGAAAAACTGCAATGCTGTAAGAAAAAATGCAAATATTAGCGCTGCGCAGGTGTGTGCATACTTTCTCACAGTAACTTCTGTGAGTACCACAAGTTAGTCAATGACACACACATGGTAAATTCACAGACATAGAATTTAAACTAAAAAGGTTACATTTTCAGAGTTCACATAGTCATGTGACCCACAGGAGGAATCCTGTGGTCTCCTTCTGCTCCTGCAACAGAGAACCACACAGAGATACATCCACACCTTTGTCAGGTGGGGGTTGACTTCACACAATGGTGTTAAGTCAGTCAGTCAGTTCCCCATTTATTTTAAAATTCTTACTCATTCACTCAGTGATTCCTTCTTTTGCTAATTGTGGAAATTATCGTCGCATTCGTTTCCACGCTCAGCAAAACAACGTCATTTCAAAAAGAAAAATAATTTAGACTGGATTTCCTCGTTGAATTTTTTTGGACAGGAACTTGTTTCCTGATTGTCCCAAATAAGAGCCCATTTTAATTTTGGAGAAGCTCACTTTGCAACAGTTTTCTCGACGATGCTTCGATTCTAATCGTGCAGATCTGCTCAAACAGAGATCATCAAACAAAACTTTCAGTGCACCATGAAAGTAACAAAATAAAAGAAAGAAAATAAAAGAAATCAAAGAAAATAAAGGAAAGCAAGGCCTTGTTTAAGTCATGACACGTGTTCTTCATGCCAGGGGGATAAATCGTCACAACCCAATTGGCAGGTTCAACTTTAGTAATAAAAGACAAATTAACAGCCAGTTTAATCTCAAACATTCATCCAATCAGCCATACACACAACATACAGCATAACCCTGTTGTCTTAGCACATAATAATTTTAGTTCTCATGTAACTAAATGTGTGCCATGGTAAAACTTCTTCACACACCAGATGTGTATATGCATGTGGGGTTAGTATGGTTAATGCATTTTCAGTATGTTTTTGTGTTCATCTCTCATCACACTTCCATTATTCTCATCACTGCTTAAAACAACACACATCTCTCTCTGTTTTTCTTCTTTAACTGTACTTTTCTCCAAAACAGAAAATAGCATTACAGCTGTTTCAGACCCAGAAACACCAAGCACTCTTCATGCTATCATTCATCCACACAACTATTTTATTTCTTTTTGGCCACTGGGCAGGTGACTTGCAGAATCACGTCTGCCCAGCTGGATACCTTTCACACACACCATGACGTCAGACACGCTCACACTCGCGGAATTGATCAGGAGAAAAACTTTCTTCATCTTCACACTCTGTTACAGAAACACCATATGTTGTTTTTTTGTGTTGTGTCAGGGATGGATATGTAGTTGTAACGTTTGTGTTCACTAACTTTACTTTCTGTTTCCTCACTTGCCTAGTCTGTCTTGGACTCAATGCTGCTCCTAATATGCCTTTAATCTCTCCTCCACTTCTGCCTCTGCTCTCTCACCCTCTTCTCTGACTCTACTTTTCTGCTAACATTCTTGCTCTTTCTAATGCTTTTCTACGGTGTTGTTCTAGAGTAGTTGCAGTGGATTAAGCTGTAGTTTCATCCTCAGGTTTCACAACTACTTCTTGCAATATTGCTCTTTTAACATTCTTGCTTCTCTCCTCTTCTGAGCCTGCTCCAGCCACAACTTAGCAACTGCTAACTGCAATTCCTTCCTCTGCTTCGCTTTACCTGTTTTACCTGCTACACTTACAGCTATTCTTTCTACCAGCATTTTACACTGAACTTCCACTAATGTCCCTTCAAATCCACATTTCTTACACCAACAACCTACATACTGCGTGCTGCCTGGTAAAACTTTCTGCATAAATTTTACATCTCCTTCTAAGGCAGACTTACACATTTTATTCTCCATTACAAGACAACAATCAGCCACACTCACGCAGACCACGTCTGGCCCGCACACACACAACATAGGCCTATCGCTTGCGTCTGCACGCACAGCCTGCGCTCTCTGTTGAAAACTCTCAAACGCCCCATATGGCGGAGACTTCAACCTTCGGACACTCTCCAACGCCCCAAATGGCGGAGATTCCGGACTCTGAACCTAGGTTCTCTCCACGCCCCAAATGGCGGAGAACTCTCTACGCCCCAAATGGCGGAGAAGCCTGCGTCTCTCTCACGCGGCTAGCGCGCTCCCGGACTCACGTTTAACTAGAGCTGGGCGATATGAGATTTTTTCATATCACGATATGTTTTTTTCATTTCAGACGATTACGATATCTATCACAATATAAGCCAAATAACTATATTTGTAAGATTTAAATGTGCCGTTGCTCACAAGTAAAATGTGAAATAATCAGCAGCTTGTTTTTATTTAAATATTTATTTCCCATAATAAGTTCAACAGGGTAGATGTACTTCAGGAACATGAGACTTTTTCAGATAAATAAAGGCAAATATTGCAAACTACACAAAAGGCAGCCGCTAAAGCGTTTAAGTTTCAAAATAGAACAAACGAAACAGACTAAATTGTCAATTCCACTTAGAAACAAAATATTAATTCTAAAAAATAAATCTTAGTTTGTTTTACAGAAGAACAGACAAAACTGACTAACTTTTGTCAATATCAAATAAACTGAGAACTAAAAGGAAATTCTCAATCTCTCCTTGTTGTATAGCTTAGCTTTTCAAACAGTTTTAACAGTTACTTTAGTCTAACAAAAGCCGAATGACGAATTAGCGCTTCCAGTCAGAGACTGAGGCTACGTCCACACGTACACGGGTGTTTTTGAAAACGGAGATTTTCCGTTTTCGTTTTAAAAAATAATCCCGTCCACACATAAAGGCAGAAATGAAGGAAAACGCTGCTATGAACATGCCAAAGCAGCAGGTGGAGCTAGATTCCTAACCGTGCAGAAATGTTGGCCAATCAGAAGTCTAGAAGCCTCGGTGGGAAAAAGTAAACAAAGCTGCGGCATAGAAGCAGAACCGAGTCGTATGTGTGGACGGACAGTAACTGTGTGTATGTAAGCATTTAAACACTGCAGAGAGTAACAGTATTGTAGAAATTCATTTCACCGAAACAATAACGTGGCGCACAGTGTGACGCATGCACCAGTTTATTGTATTTCCAGACTTGCTTTCGGCACAATTTACAGTGCACGCTACTCTGTTTTTGTCAGACTTGAAATAGCCGAAATACCTTCACACTACGGAACTTCTATGGCTCTTCCGTTCGACAATCTCTCCGGCATTGGAACCATCATCTGGTTTTTCTTCGGTCACGCTCGGTTGAATTTTCTATTCGGCACACTCATTTCCTCCATTACGCGCTGGCTCCATTACCCGCTGGCTGCTTCCCAAACAAACACACGTGCGGCTTGGCACTTGTGCTGTACATAACAAGTCACGTGACGTGACGCTGCGGCTGTGATTGGTTCGGCTCTGCGCTACTTAATTTGGATTGGCTGACCTTTTTTTTTTTTTTTTTTTTTAAAGAAGACAAGAGCGGCGAGGTCTATCGCGATAGCTTAATTTCTCTATCGAGTAAAAGTTATATCGCGATACATATCGTTATCGTTCTATCGCCCAGCTCTACGTTTAACGCACAGCCCGTAGCCGCTCTCTAAGGCCTTCTGTACTCACTGTTTGTTTACATTCATGGGAAGAGTCTCTGGATCCCGTCAATCGTCATCCATCCCGAGGGGAGGTCAGGCGCAAACTTCCCGGCCTGGTGGCAAGCCAAAAACACCAGGGCTTTACGTCAATCATCCCAGACGTTGCGGTGGCGTCCTCTCCCTCTCCTCGGTTGATGCAATGTGTTAGGCTCCGGCTCCGAAGGACCAAATAAATGTTGGGTCTGTGTTTCCACAAACCCCGCTAATTCTAGAGACTTATTCATCATGAAGAAAACAAGACAGTCGATCGATCCATTATTTGCACAAGGGAGGCCTCATCTGTGTCCAGCACGACAAAGAACCCCAAATGGTGGCCTCCTCTCGCTGCCTTTTATTGACAAACTTCAAACAATAGTTTACAAAGCACCTCCCCTTGCAACCCCCCTTTGGTTACAAGACAAGGACTGTATGTAAGTGTGTGTGTGTGTGTTATATAGCATCTACTTACATCATGGTAATGTTCAATTATTCAGTACAAAGGGAGTACACAACCCATTTTTCCCAGAGCTTCTTGAATTTCTCAAGCTCGAGTCTAAGGACAAAGGTAAGTCTTTCCATTCCAAAAATTTCTTCCACTATCCCACGCCATTGGGCCCGAGTTGGAGGGTCTGCCTTTAGCCATCTTCGGGTTATGGCCTTCCTGCAGCCAGCCAAAAGTATTTTCAATAAATAATTATCATTATGTGGGAGTGCCGTAGGCAATTTGCCAAGATACAACGTATCAAATGAATAGTCTATTCTAATCCCAATTATTTTGTTTATCTCAAGGGCCACCTCCCCCCAATATGGCTGGATCCCTGGGCAGGCCCAGAAGACATAAAAATGGTTTGCCATGGGGGTTCCACAACCTCTCCAACATAGGCCCTGGCTCTGTGAGCCTGTTTGCCGAGCTGTGAGTTTAGGAGTGTTAAAGAATCTCACTACATTCTTCCAACCAAACTCTCTTAAGGACCTTGAATTTGCAGTGGTAGCCTGAGACTCACATATTCCCCACCAGCTGTCCTCTGAAATTTGTGAGCCTGATTCCCTCTCCCATTTTTGCTTAATGTACAACGTAGAGTGATTTTTAGAGGCTTGTATACTACCGTATATTTTAGAGACCATCTTTTTAGAGTCCTTTCTCTTGTATGCCTCTTGAAAGATATGAATTAGGTTGTATTCGTTTTCATCTCTGAATAGTAACGTCTTGTTGTAATAGTCTCTAACCTGCAAGTATCTAAAGAAGTCATGCTTTGCCAGTCCGTATGTATCTGAGATGGTTTTATAGCTTTGGATTCCCCCATTTGTTGCTAGTGAACAAAAAGAAGTAATTCCTCTCAGAGTCCACTGTTTAAAGGTCCCATCCAGCCTGGCAGGCACAAACTCCGGGTCATAAGCTATCCAATTCAAGGTCCTAGCCTGTTTTTCTATTTGTAGTTTCCCCACTACCCTGAACCATAGTTTCAGGGTGAACCGGGTGAAATGGTTCAAATCTTTGTAAAATTTTTCAGCTTGGTTCTTATTTCCTAAAAGAGACTGTAATGGGAAGTCTAATTGTGTAATTTCCATATTTTTCCATTTAGCTTCATAGTTTGGGGAGCACCAGTTTACCAGGGGCTTCAGTTGTGCGGTGTAGTAGTAATCTTGTAAGCACGGCAAAGCTCGTACTGGACCCTTGGTCTTCTGCCGTTTCAGATGAACCGTGAGATCCATCTGTCCCACTCGTCAAATTGTTT
Organism: Diplotaxodon limnothrissa; assembly: GCF_057381915.1. NCBI lineage: Eukaryota > Metazoa > Chordata > Actinopteri > Cichliformes > Cichlidae > Diplotaxodon > Diplotaxodon limnothrissa. Next base: position 678,698 of record NW_028188561.1, on the reverse strand, counting down.
TTGGGTTATCTCCAGGGGTAGTGACTGGAAGAGATAGAGAATTCGAGGCAGAACGTTCATTTTAATTATTTCTGTTCTATTACTCATATCCAAAGGGAGGAGAGACCACCGAGTTAGGTCAGATTTGATCTCTTTGTTGAGGGGGCAATAATTAATTTCATAGAGTCTAGACATGTCTTTCGTTAGGTTTACTCCCAAGTATTTTATTGTGGGAGAGTCCCATTTGAAGTTAAATTTCTTTACAGTTTCCGGTCGAGGTGTATAATTGAACGTAAGGGATTGAGTCTTTTGAATATTTAGTTTATAGCCAGAGTAGTGATTGTAGGCTTTTAGTAAGGTCATCAATTGGGACAAACTAGATTCAGGATTTGTAATAAAAAGAAGAACATCATCCGCAAACATACAAGTCTTGTGTTCTTCACCCCTGATCATTATTCCTTGTATTTCAGAGTTTTCTCTAATAGCCTGAGCCAGAGGCTCAATGTACAAGGCGAACAGGGACGGGCTCAAGGGACAGCCCTGGCGTGTCCCTCGCTTCAGAGTAATATTTTGAGACAGGTGTCCATTAATCCTGATCCTGGCTGTTGGGGAGTAATACAGTGCTTTGATACATTTAATGAAGCCATCTTTGAATCCGAATCTTGCTAGTACCCTAAATAGATATTCCCAACCCACCGAGTCGAATGCCTTTTCGGCATCTAGGCTGACCAACATTGCACTAATATTTCCTGATGTTATATGATCCATCACTTGTAGCGTTCTCCTCAGGTTGTCCTGAGTCTGTCTATTTGAAACAAAGCCTGTCTGATCTAAGTCTATCAGCTCCGGGATAATTGATTCCAGTCTCTTAGCTAGTATTGAAGCAAATAATTTATAGTCCACGTTAAGGATAGAAATTGGCCTATACGAGCTGCATTCTTTTTTATCTTTGCCGTCTTTTGGGATAATTGAGATAACTGCTTCTCTCCAAGATTGTGGGGCTACTCCTGTTCTTAGTGTATGATTAAAGCAATTAAGCAGCACTGGTGTTACTTGTGTCCTAAATGCTTTATACCATTCGGACGGATAACCGTCTGTACCTGGTGCCTTATTCGCCTTCAGTCTGGAAATGGCTTTATGCAGCTCTTCAGCAGTTATCTCTGCCATGAGTTTTTTATTTTGCAATTCTCCTATAGATGGTAGGTCTAATGAGTTTAGAAAGGCTTCCATCATTGTATTCTCTACTAGGGGAGGTTGGGTATATAGGTCTTTGTAATACTGTTCAAATGCCCGTTGGATATCCTCCAGTTTACTGCAAATAATTTGTGACTCAGGGTTCCTGATTTTATGAATTCTGTTCTTTTCCTGTTGTTTTCGCAGTCTCCACGACAGAAGCTTCAGCGCCCTAGGTCCCGTCTCATAATACTTTTGTTTTGTAAATTTGAGCTTTTTTTCGATTTCCTCGTCGTAAATGCTGTTTAAATCTTGTTTAATTTTGTTCATCCTCCACTCTGTTCTATCTGAAGCATTCACACAAGGCAAACTGCCAACCTCCTGGTACGACGCTTCCATAACTTTAATTGCAAAAAAGGGGAACGACAACTGAGTGTGCATCATACCGGCCGATTTCACTTCTGAACCTTGACTTTAAGATCCTAGCTAAAGCGCTGGCCCACAGGTTGGAAAGGGTCAATATCAGGGGTAATATTAATAATTGTTAATAACCTGCACACGCCGTCCAAGGACACTCCAGAATGTGTTCTTTCCCTCGATGCAGAAAAAGCATTTGACCGTGTAGAGTAGAACTATTTATTTGCTGTGCTGGAAAGATTTGGGTTCGGTCCCAACTTCATCTCATGGATCAAGTGCCCATACTTGTCCCCTGTTGCGTCTGTTTGCACTAATAGCCAGAAATCAAAACCATTCCCACTCAAACGTGGCACACGTCAGGACCGGCCCCTTAGCCCGTTGTTATTTGATCTAGCTACTGAACCTTTAGCAATGCTTTTTCGAAGCAGTAAACTTGTCCAGGGCATACAAAGAGGTCAAACTGAACAGTCTCTCTCTATGCTGACGATTTATTGCTTTTTATCTCAAATGCACATGCTTCCCTAACGTCTATATTGTCTCTACTCACGCGTTTCAGTCAAGTCTGTGGTTATAAATTAAATCTGTCCAAGAGCGAACTTTGTCTATCAAATGAAGAAGCATTTCCAATAGATTTGTCGGGTTTCCCCTTTAAAGTGGTCAAGGAGCAGTTCACCTACCTGGTATTACAATTACAAGAAAGTATAAACAACTTCTCAAAGCCGACTTTTTTACACTATTGAAGAATGTCAAACAAAGCCTTCAACAGTGGTCACCCCTGAACACAACTGTGGTCGGACGAATTAATTCAATTAAAATGAATATCCTTCCTAAATTCTTACACATCAAATCAAAATGTATTTATATAGCACATATTAAAACAACAGTGTTGACCATAGTGCTTCACAGTCAGTGAAAACACGAGACAATTAAAACAAACAATAAAACAGGACAACAAACAATAGGTAACAACACAATAAGCTAAAACAGCCAACGAGTTAGAATCAAAGGCCAAAGTAAAAAAAATACGTTTTAAGACGTGATTTAAACGACTGGATCGACTCGGCAGTACGAATATGAACAGGGAGGTTATTCCAGAGTCTGGGTGCCACGGTTGCAAAGGCCCGGTCACCTCTCGACTTCATTTGAGTCCTAGGTTGTGCAAGGAGCCTGTGATTGGACGATCTAAGTGCTCTGTTGGGATTGTGTAAGTGGAGGAGTTCAGAGAGATAGCTGGGCGCTAAATTATTCTGAATTTTAAAAGTGAACTAAAGAATTTTAAAATCTATGCGATATTTGACAGGGAGCCAATGTAATTTGGCTAAAATTGGGAGTTATGCGTTCATAGATTCTCGTACCTGTTAAAAGACGCGCAGCTGCATTTTGAATTAACTGAAGCCGGTAAAGAGAAGAGTGTTGGAGGCCCGAGTAGAGGGAGTTACAGTAGTCCAGTCTGGATGTGATAAATGCGTGGATAAGCTTTTCAAGGTCCTTTAAAGGAAGGAACGGCTTTGCTTTGGATATCTGACGCAACTGGCAAAAGCTGTTTTTACCACAGTGGAGACGTGTTTCTGAAGTTTAAAAGAGAGCCATCCAGGAACACTCAGAGGTTTCTTACAGTGAGCGAGAGATGGCTGGCGAGAGGGCCAAGGGCATCAGCTAACCGGTCTAGCAGAGTGTGACTACCAAAGACTATGATTTCGGTCTTATTTTCGCTCAATGTAAGAAAATTATGTGATAACCAGAACATTCAGAGGAGCCACCAGGGTCTTTAGAAACACGCTCTACTTCCTGCTTCACGCCTGAGGCTCTGCAGTGACGACCTCTGTTCTGCAGCTTTTAATGTCTAGTTTCAGCCTGAGTTTGTTCAGAGTCGTAGGACGCCATCAGCAGGAGCTGGAACACGTGAACTCGTCATTGGTGAAGTAAGAAAGGTAAAAATGCAAAGAGCCAAATGATGCCAGAAGAATCCGTGACGTGCAAGTCAGTGGCATCCAATCATAACTGTTGAATTTCACTCATTAAACTGGAGCTCCGCCTTCTTGGATGATCTGTTGGTACGGTAACCTCACAGCAGCCATATTATTGGTCAGGTGAAGCTAGCAGACAGCAAACATGGAAGTTTATGGGACTGACTCACTGCTGCCTCTGCTGGACATCAGAGGAACTGCAGCTGATGTAATGTTTTTGTTGTTCAGCCTCCTGCAGAAGCTCTGCCCCCCTCCAGACTGTCTCTGCCCTACAAAGTGATGAAGTCTTTGGACGGGGACATTTACAGAAACCTGGAGTTCGATGTGTGGCAGGACACCTGCAAAGGTAACGCAGGTTTAACTAATCCAGACCAGCGTCAGGATAAAGTAATGCTGGTGAACTGAAGCTGGACACTGTACAACTGACGGCTGTGTAATCTGATTACTTCCTGTGACGGTCTAATCTGATCACTGTGATAGAGATGCAGAAGACGGACTACATGGTGTTTGCAGGGAGGCGGTACTTCCTGGGAGACAAGTGTCAGGTAAGAAGACTGTATTGGGGCGATCGTGGCTCAAGAGTTGGGAGTTCGCCTTGTAATCGGAAGGTTGCTGGTTCGAGCCCTGGCTTGGACAGTCTCGGTCGTTGTGTCCTTGGGCGAGACACTTCACCCGTTGCCTACTGGTGATGGTCAGAGGGCCCGGTGGCGCCAGTGTCCGGCAGCCTCGCCTCTGTCAGTGCGCCCCAGGGTGGCTGTGGCTACATGTAGCTTGCCATCACCAGTGTGTGAATGTATGCGTGAATGGGTGGATGACTGGATATGTAAAGCGCTTTGGGGTCCTTAGGGACTAGGCCATTTACCATTTATTACTGAAAACTTTATAATGCGGATGTGAACAAGGTTCAGACACAGAGGTCAGAGTTCATTCACACCAAACCGCCTCAGGCTCTGACCTCACAGCCGGCAGGTTATCTAGATGCTACAGGATACAAAGGGAGAGTGCCCAGTGATGCTTAATAAGGCTGGCGCTGTTTATGACATGGTGAATTATTTTTTTTATTCTGATTTATGTTGATGTGCAGAGACGGACGTCCTCGTCAAAGCTCTGTCAACATTTTACATGACGAGAAAAAAAGGAACCGCTCTCTGACCTTTGACCTCACCTGCAATAAAATAATCCACCAGTGCATCTAGGCTCACTCTCCTTTACAAACTCTTGACACTTCCTGTATTCCTTTCAAATTAAAAGCTCTCAGCATTTCACTACACTGAACTTCACTTCTTAAAGAGGCTTTTATGCTGAAACATTTGGAGGAAGTAGTTTTGGAGAATGTAATTATCAAGCACGTAAACATCAAGGGGACTCTGGGTAGCGTGACCTCTGAGGCGTCTCGGTATGCGTGTTGTGAGTTTTTGGTGAGGTCACTACAGCGAGGGGTCAGAGGTCAAACTTTAATCAGCTGTTCAGACACTGAAAGCACTGAAAAACAGTTACTGTCTGTGGTTACTGTCTGTAACTCTTATGAATGAAGCTCCAAAAACATTTGTGGTACTATAAGATAGGTGGCATTTTGTTTTTGGCTCCACCCCCTAGCCACCATGTTTGTGACATCAGGAATGAAACTTGTTTCAGGTGCGTCTGGAGCCGAAGGGCAAGTACTACAACGCCTTCATCCAGGAAGTGGGAACGCACTCATCCGCCATCACGGTGTTCATCGAGAAACTGGGCAAGAAGTAACACACACACACGCACACACACGGCAGGATCACGTCCATCAGTGCCGCTGTGACATCACTCATGTGTCTTTCCTCACAGACACCTGGTCCCTCTGACGGACCTCAAACCCGTGAATCCGGTTCCCGTCTGGAATGTGGCTGCCCCCTCCAGGAAAGGAGACCTCGGTGCTTTTTTTTTTTCCCATCCACTCCCTGTTTTGTATTATCCTTTTCCTGTGTTACTCACCTGACTTCCTGTACGGTCTCTTCCTGTCTCTCCCTCAGACCCGGACTCTCGTGGTCAGCGGCGTCAGCGGCATCACCGCCATCGCTACTTCAGGAAATCTCGTGGGATGAAGGGAACAGAGCTGCTAATCCCACCTCCTCCTTCCTATGGAGGCCCCGCCCCCTCGAGTCTGCCACCTCGCTTCCAACCGGCGGGCCACCCCCGCCCACCCCCTCCTCCATCACCTGGAGCTATGACCTATAACCCCTATGCCCCCCCTCGCCATCACCATCCCCCCCCAGCCCGAACACCACGCTACGGAGCCTTAAGGTGAGACTTTACCTGAGATGCACCTGTGCAGTTTGACTCCATCACAGACACAAATGTTTTAAATGCACTTTTCTGAAGGTGGGACCCGCCCCCTTAGTTACCTGATCGATGTCAGTGGCTCTGACCATCAGTGAAAAATATCATGTTAATGAGGAGTGTGTGTGTGTGTGTATGTGTGTGTGTGTGTGTGTGTGCACGCGCGCAAATGTTTCTGGTCAGAAGCTCCACCCATTTCCTGAACCGTCACCTGATTGGTACTCAGCTGACCTATTACCATCCTGGTCGCAGGTATTATCAGGACTACGAGAGCTTCACCTTCAGGTCCCGGTAAACGCACGACACGCCAACACGCATGACACGGCAACACGCACGACACGCCAACATGCACGACACTGATGTAACCACCAGGAATGACCGGTCAGCTGATCTCTGAAGCAGCTCCTGTTTTTAAAATGAATCGAGTCATGTGACATGAGGTGCCGTAATCGCAGACAAAGTCACTCTGGCCTGAAAGAGGATGTGATGTCAGTCGGTGGGTTTTTATTTTCTCCTCCGTGGTTTTTTTCAGGCGCAGTCGGCGTCAGCTGGCGGCGGCTCTGAACAAAGAGTGTCAGTTTGGTTTTCCCGAGGCGGTGGAGGAGCCGGCCGATCTGGACGCAGCCATCTCGTACTACCAGCTCGATGGCGCCAGCGACGGTGTCTTCCCTCCGCTGCCAGTGAGTATGTACTTGGAAAAATCCTCCGATGATGCGGCGCGTGTGTGCACAGAGCGCTGAGGCAGGTGGGAGGGGCCGTGTGCTTCACGTGGTTTATGGTAAACACGTTTAAATGATGGTTACTCAAAAACCAGATTCTACATTACTGAGGACAGGTGAGGTAAGCAGCGACATCACATCTTTAAGAGTGTCCCAGATATTTGTCCTCTGAGACGTCAGACTCCATTTTATTGTGTGTGAGCTGAGATGAGTAACTGAGGTTTTTTCCACTTCCACGTGACCATAGCTATCGCCCCCTCTAGGCCATTAACAAGAATGCAGTTTTAAACTCCTACAAACATGTCTATCTTTTATATACAGTCTTTTCTTGGTTGTTGCTGGCAGCCAATAGAAAGGGCCCTTGAGTGAGGCGGCTGATGATTGGTCACAGACTTGTTGTCGAAGAAGAAGAGTCAGGTGTAACATTTTCAGGTCACATTTTACCGTTTCCTATGCAGGGCCCCACTGTGGCTCCTCCCCCCTCCATTGGTGCCCCAGCCCCTCCCTCTGGCTCCTCCTATAGAGTTCAGAGAGGCTCTGGGCCCCTCTCCCCTGCCCCCCCACCCAGAAACACTCCCGTGTGCTCGTCAGAGGAGGAGCAGGAGGACATAAGCACAGTGGAGGACCAGGGTGAGGACGCCACTGCTCACTTCAGATTTTCACTTCCTTCCCCTTAGTAACCTTTCACAGTAAAGGTCTGAGAGGTTTTTACTGTGAAAACTCATCAGAAACTGACTTTAATTGTGTGTGTGTGTGTGTGTGTGTGTGTGTGTGCGTGCGTGCGTGCGTGCGTGTGTGTGTGTGCGCGCGCGTGGCTCCCGCATGCAGCCGAGTACACGGAGGACTTCATCTACAGTTCACAGGGTGAGTAACGTGATCCCGCTGTGACACGCCTCCCTGCAGCAGCCGTATTGGTGACTCTGTCTCACATTATTTCAGATCAGAGTTTCCAGACCTCCGGAGTTTACAGCGCCACTGAGACCTCCACCAATCAGGTAAGAGCTGACCTCTGCCTCTGTCTCCTGTTAGTGTGATGCAGGTCAGCATAATGTTGCACATGAAAACTGGTTTGAAATTCGCACGTGTGAAGAGGTCATGTGATCAGTGACCCCATGAAGCTGTAATCAGTCTGTTTTTATTTTATTTTGAAAGGATGAGCAGGAAGGAGGCGTGGCTGACTCTCCCACGAGATCAGACGTGAACTTCAGCTACAGCCAGCAGGTACGTCCCGCAGCGTAGCTTGAAGGTGACATCATCGCGTGTGTGACAGCGGTGCCAGGGTAGCTCAGTGGTTGGCGCTGCTTCCTCGCAGTCTGAGCGTCTTGTTTCAGACCCGGGGAAGTTCAACTTCCTGCTTCAGACTTCAGGAGAATATTATTGCGACCGCGCCACAGACTGCAGCTGCCATCTCTGCTCCGCCTCGTCTCAGTGGGCGGCGACAAGCTGGACAGAGAACAGCTCTAAACATTGTTCGTCCAATCAAAAACCTGTACAGCAGGCCTAAAGCGCCTGTCCAACGTCATCCTCCAGAGGTCGCAACCTCTGAAGGTAATGGTGCTTGGACTTTGAGCACTTCCTGTTCCTGTGACGCGCCGAGCTCTCTTCTTCTCTTGGTTTTGGTCTAACGGCAGTCGGGACAAAGTCTGAGTGTGTATTTCCTGTTTCTGTTCAAAAACATAAACGCATTCATTCCTTTCTTCATACGGGAACAGGGATATCTGCATCTGACTGAAAGGAGTATTCCTTTTTCTCTTATGTCCATCACACTTTTTCTAGGATAGACTACTTGACTAGTAAATGGTAAATGGCCTGCATTTGTATTGTCTAGTCCATAGGACCCCAAAGCGCTTTACACTACATTCAGTCATTCACCCATTCACACACTGGCAATGGCAAGCTACATTGTAGCCACAGCTGCCCTGGGGTGCACTGACAGAGGCGAGGCTGCCGGACACAGGCGCCACCGGGCCCTCTGACCACCACCAGTAGACAAACATGGGGTTAGTATCTTGCCCAAGGATATTTGGCATGCAGCCAGGAGGCAGCCTGGGATCGAACCACCGACCTTCTGATTAGTGGCTGACCTGCTCTGCCACCTGAGCTACAGCCACCCCACATTGCATGTGCCTGTGAATACCGTGCCATAGTTATATCAGACCACGCCCCTTTAATTCTGACTGGCTATGCCTGACTTACCTAGAACAGACAGGAGTTGGCATTTTAACCCCACACTACTATCTGATAATACCTTTCTGGAATTTATAAATAACCAAATTAAGCTCTTTTTAGACTCCAATCTTTCCCCAAATATTTCTAGCCTTTTAGTTTGGGACTCAATGAAGGTCCTATCCCGAGGGCAGATCATTTCATATACAGCTAATATAAAGAGGGTAAACTTCAAAGAAAGGCAAGAATTAGCCGATAAAATAAAACACTTGGACCATCACTATGCATACAATAAGGACTCTGAGGTTTACAAGAAACATATTGAACTCCAAACCAAATTTGAACTTCTTTCAACTCATGCCGTGGAGAGGCAACTCTTAAAGAGGAGTACACTCTTTGTGCATGGAGAGAAATCGGGCAAACTCCTAGCTGACTAAATAAGGGGTGTAAAGCCACGTCAGTGTATAAACACCATTAAGTCAGATGGTGGGCTTGTTATTGATCATGCCAAAATCAATGACGCATTCAGGGAATATTATCTGAAGCTTTACTCCTCTGAATCTCCCACCGACCGCTCACTGATCACAAATTTTCTTAAAAGCTTGGACTTTCCTGAGCTGGAAGACACCCACAGAGAGATCTTGGATGCGCCATTTTCCAAAGAAGACATTGGCGCTGCAATTTTCTCTCTACAGTCAGGGAAGTCCCCTGGCCCGCACGGCTTTTCGGTAGAATTTTTCAAATCATTTGCCCCCAGCTCGTACCTCTACTCCACTCTGTTCTATCTGAAGCATCCACACAAGGCAAACTGCCAACCTCCTGGTACGACGCTTCCATAACTTTAATTGCAAAAAAGGGGAACGACAACTGAGTGTGCATCATACCGGCCGATTTCACTTCTGAACCTTGACTTTAAGATCCTAGCTAAAGCGCTGGCCCACAGGTTGGAAAGGGTCAATATCAACACAACAACACAATAAGCTAAAACAGCCAACGAGTTAGAATCAAAGGCCAAAGTAAAAAAATACGTTTTAAGACGTGATTTAAATGACTGGATCGACTCGGCAGTACGAATATGAACAGGGAGGTTATTCCAGAGTCTGGGTGCCACGGTTGCAAAGGCCCGGTCACCTCTCGACTTCATTTGAGTCCTAGGTTGTGCAAGGAGCCTGTGATTGGACGATCTAAGTGCTCTGTTGGGATTGTGTAAGTGGAGGAGTTCAGAGAGATAGCTGGGCGCTAAATTATTCTGAATTTTAAAAGTGAACTAAAGAATTTTAAAATCTATGTGATATTTGACAGGGAGCCAATGTAATTTGGCTAAAATTGGGAGTTATGCGTTCATAGATTCTCGTACCTGTTAAAAGACGCGCAGCTGCATTTTGAATTAACTGAAGCCGGTAAAGAGAAGAGTGTTGGAGGCCCGAGTAGAGGGAGTTACAGTAGTCCAGTCTGGATGTGATAAATGCGTGGATAAGCTTTTCAAGGTCCTTTAAAGGAAGGAACGGCTTTGCTTTGGATATCTGACGCAACTGGCAAAAGCTGTTTTTACCACAGTGGAGACGTGTTTCTGAAGTTTAAAAGAGAGCCATCCAGGAACACTCAGAGGTTTCTTACAGTGAGCGAGAGATGGCTGGCGAGAGGGCCAAGGGCATCAGCTAACCGGTCTAGCAGAGTGTGACTACCAAAGACTATGATTTCGGTCTTATTTTCGCTCAATGTAAGAAAATTATGTGATAACCAGAACATTCAGAGGAGCCACCAGGGTCTTTAGAAACACGCTCTACTTCCTGCTTCACGCCTGAGGCTCTGCAGTGACGACCTCTGTTCTGCAGCTTTTAATGTCTAGTTTCAGCCTGAGTTTGTTCAGAGTCGTAGGACGCCATCAGCAGGAGCTGGAACACGTGAACTCGTCATTGGTGAAGTAAGAAAGGTAAAAATGCAAAGAGCCAAATGATGCCAGAAGAATCCGTGACGTGCAAGTCAGTGGCATCCAATCATAACTGTTGAATTTCACTCATTAAACTGGAGCTCCGCCTTCTTGGATGATCTGTTGGTACGGTAACCTCACAGCAGCCATATTATTGGTCAGGTGAAGCTAGCAGACAGCAAACATGGAAGTTTATGGGACTGACTCACTGCTGCCTCTGCTGGACATCAGAGGAACTGCAGCTGATGTAATGTTTTTGTTGTTCAGCCTCCTGCAGAAGCTCTGCCCCCCTCCAGACTGTCTCTGCCCTACAAAGTGATGAAGTCTCTGGACGGGGACGTTTACAGAAACCTGGAGTTCGATGTGTGGCAGAGTGTGACTACCAAAGACTATGATTTCGGTCTTATTTTCGCTCAATGTAAGAAAATTATGTGATAACCAAATTTTAACTTCATGCAAACAGTTGAACAGAGGTTGCAAAGAAGCAGACACATCGGATTTCAGAGGTGAATAAATCTGGATATCATTGGCATAACGGTGAAAGGAGATGTTGTATTTTCTAAAAATTAATCCCAACATGTACAAAGAGAAAAGAGCAGGACCGAGCACGGACCCTCGAGGCACACCACAGTAAATAGGAGCAGAAGCCAAGGAGTGTTGCCCCATAGCAACAGAGAACGGCCTCTCTGAGAGGTAGGATTTAAACCAAGTTAAACCGTACCTTTGAGACCTACTTATTTCAATCTTTACCAGTCTTCATCCCCAAGTCTTTCTTTACAACTCTAGACTCTCCTGGAATCTCCTCTTATATTTGGAAGGGTAAACGACCTGGAGTAGTTAAGGTGCATTTACAGAAACCTAAGATTGAAGGGGGTCTGGCACTCCCCAACTTCCGTTTTTACTATTGGGCTGCCAACATTCGGTCCCTGACCTACTGGTTCCAGTCTGGGGAGGGTGTGGGCCCCACCAGCTGGCTGGCAATGGAATCAGGCTCAACTCAGGGAATTTCTCTTGCCTCCTTTCTGGGTTCTTCTCTTCCTTCATTCATTGACAACTTTACATCTAATCCAATAATTCGGCACTCCCTCAGGGTTTGGGCGCAGTTAAGGAGACATTTCAATCTTAATTATTTTTCACTTCAAAGCCCCATCCTTTCAAACCACCTATTCCTCCCCCAGCTTTGGACAACTTGTTCCAGGTCTGGTTTAGAGCAGGTATTATTTACTTTAAAGGTCTCTTTATATACAATAAACTATCATCATTCGATCAGCTGGCAGGAAAATACATCTTCCCAAAACTCACTTTTTTAGATATTTACAAAGCAGACATTTTTTGCAATCCCACCTCTCAAATTTTCCAGAAGCTCCAGCTGCCAACTTACTGGTCGAGCTCCTTAATTTGCAACTATCACGCAAAGCTGTAATGTCTCGCATCTATAATAAACTGTGCAGTGTAACCCCAGCTCCCATTCTCAAGTCCACATGGGAGAAGGAGTTGGGTGTATCTATGTCAGATGCCGTCTGGGACTCACTCCGTCTGGGACTCACTCCGTCTGGGACTCACTCCGTCTGGGACTCACTCTGCGCCCATCATTCCCTGTTACAATTCAAAGTAGTCCACAGAGCCCACTTATCTAAATCCAAACTAGCTAAGCTTTATCCCAGTTTAGACCCTCACTGTAACAGGTGCGGGTCTGATGATGCCAATCTAACCCACATGTTTTGGACCTGCCCTGGCAAATTTTTGGGAGGAGGTTTTCTGCACTTCGAACAAGGCTACCGGCCTGAAACTAGCTCTCAACCCCCTACATGAGAGGATGATTAGTATATTCCCAGAGCAAAGCGCAGGCTGCTGTCCTTTGGCTCCCTCTTGGCTAGGCGTGCCATTTTGATGAGGTGGAAGGCCGCTGCCCCGCCCTCCCATGTTCGGTGGCTTGCTGATCTCATGTCATGTCTCAGTCTGGAAAAGATCCACTGCTCCATCCAGAACCAAAAGGGCACATTCGATAAAATTTGGGGTCTCTTTCTGGAAAACGTCTCTAAACTTCAACTTACGGATGTTCCAGCTGACTAACGGATTTGCTTCTCCATAGTGGTCTGATGTCTGTCTGTGTTAACGGGAATGTGAAGCTCAGTGATGTTGCAGCTAACTTCTGTGTGGTTCTTGTGGACAGGGTTAGTTAATATCATAATCCCTCTGGCTTTGGTTATCTTGTTGTTTTTTTCTTTTCGTTGCTTGTTTGGTAAATAATAAGAGGAAAACAATGTTCTAACATGAGAAGTTCTGTTTTGTATTCATTATAAACAGTTTGTTGTCCGTCTTTTCTTTCTTTGTAAACTTTATCCATAAATACTCTATAAAAATATTTTGTATTAAAAAAGGGGGGAAAAAGAAAACGCTTGGCGGGTTCTGTCTGTACGAGCAGAATCGCTGTGACTGAAAACAAATTGAGATCTTTTGATCACAGAATCCTGATGTGCTGCCCCCTGTGGCTGCCTGCAGAGCTGCAGGTGTTCGCTCACTGCTGTGTGTGTGTGTGTGTGTGTGTGTGTGTGTGTGTGTGTGTGTGTGTGTGTGTGTGTCAGGTAGTGAAGCCGCTGTCAGTCATCTGCTCGTCTCCATCTTCCTCCTCACCCTCCTCTTCCTCATCACGGCTACCAGCAGCTGCTCACCTGCTGTCAGCCACACACGCGCAGACACGCTCAGGTAAGCAAACACTGCCCACCTCAGTTACTTCTCTCAGAGCTCTGCCCTGTTTAAGGCCTGAACCCGCTTTAATTGGCTCTGATTGGCTGCACCTCTAAAACAGGAAGTCTGAATATCAGGGGGAGGGACTTCTGTCACCTCTGAGAGCTTTAGCTGACACGAAGTCTGACAGTCTCATTGGTTCTCAGTAGGTTGCCATACACTAACACGTTTTCTGGTTCCAGTTGCCATGGCGATGCCAGCTGCTTCTTCCTGGTCGGTTAATGAGTTGGGTGAGCCGCTCTGCACTGTGGTAGCCCCGCCCCCTTATTCATATGACCCTAATGGAAGGGATTTACCAAGAGGTCAGAGGTCAAAAGCTTGTGTCTACAGTTTGTATCCATATGGATCAGTTTGATTTATGTGTGTGTGTGTGTGTGTGTGTGTGTGTGTGTGTGTGTGTGTGTGTGTGTAGACTGCAGAGTCCTCCAGTATTACTTCAATTTGGGCATCCAGGTAAGAGACACCTGAACAATAAACAGCAGTATTTGAAGCGGCGCTGACAGGTGAAGGTGAGACGCCTGAATGAACTCACGGAGCATCACAGAATGTTGATTCTGTTCTGGACGTTTTCAGTGGGAGAAACCTTTCGTTATCATCCAGGTGATCCTTCAGTCTCAGCTGACTGCAGGTTTCCGACCTATAAACAGGACATAATGACTGAAACTAGCTCAGCTCCTCCACTGGCAGATCTGTTTTAGCAGCAGAAGTCTGAGTGCACCTGAGTCACTTGCAGGTGTGGTAAACATCTTCCAAGGGCACTCTGATCACCTGGGTCCTGTGGAGGTCATGTGACTGGTGTTCCTCTCCTTTAACCTGTGGCTGCCGTTTCAAAGAGACACACGTTTCCTTCAGGTTCTTTGAATGTTTATAGATGATTCTGCAGGTGTTTCAGGTTCAGGTGATGACATGATGCTGTGAATTTGTCATGTGACCGTCATGTGACCATCTGTCTCCTCAGTGGTACCATCAGAGCTGCTGGAAGCAACAGCAGCAGCTGTATCCCGCCTCCTCACCTGAGACTGCCTACCCCTACCAGCCCTACACGCCCTACCTGGGCCAGGAGCCCCCTCTGCACGGTAAGAGTGATCGGTTCCAGCAGGTGGTGCTGCACTTCCTCCACCTGTATACAAAAGATGCAAGTTTCATCTTTTAGCTGAGCCTTCACTTCCGTAGCGAAGCCTTTCACAATAAAACAGTGCGATCAGGTAGGAGGCAACTGTGGGGAACACATGACTAACAGGAAGATGTGTGCAGTGATGTCATTACAGCATGGATGGTCCCTCAGGTGTTTTAATTTAAGCTCCACCCCCTTTACTGTGACTTGATCTGTCCCATCTTCCGTCCCCAGCTGCCTCCCAGCCATTCTCTGAGACTGGGCGGATCTCCCATCAGCCCGCCATCTCCTACCCAGAATCCTCCAGGTCTGCAGATGGACAGACAGAGGGACGCAACGGCGGTCAGTACTTTACCTTTACCTTTGGAGTGCACACGCTGCCAAAACAGGAAGTGTTTGTCAATAAGACAGTGTAGAAGTGCCGGAGGTCAGCAGGTCTGTTGGTGAAGCTTTACAGCTGCATAATGGTGAGAGTGGCGCAATGAGGAGGGAAGGGTGGGGTAAACCCTACACCATCCAGCTGTCACATTCCTGTACCCAATGACTACTGTATTGTTATTAAGGTGAAATTTGACCAGATGAACATAGCAAACAGGCGTGGCAACAGACAGGAAGTGCGGTGCAGTAATTCTGGAGTCAGATGAAGGCGGAAGCACAATGGGCCAATTGCAGGCGCTGTTAGTCATTGGTCAGGTCACATGATTAGTGTGCCTCCACATTAAAACCCAAATTTTCTGCATTATAAACGAATTTACTTTGAAAATAAAGGCATGTGGTTTGTCTCCTCAGGTGTCTCCATGGAAAGCTCCTCCTCCATCAGTCCTACTCCTCCAGGCTCCGCCCCCTCCTCTGCTCTCCTCTACCCAGATCAGTCGCCCCTCCCTCCTCTCCCACTGCTCCACCTGCCATATGAAGCTCCATCCCCAAGCACCTACCTGACTACAGCCCCTGCACCTCCTCTTCCACATCCCGCCCACCACCCTCACCACTCTTCCTACCACCCGTCCTCTGTCTACTGGGGGCCAATATCGACTGGAGGCCACGCCCCATGACTCTACTGCCTTGCCCCCAACCCTTCTCATGTTGTTGGATACATTGCTGCCCCGCCCCCTCACCACACAGACACACTCTACATCCCACCCACTATGTAACGTGCATATTAGCTCAAGGCTAAAACCCCTTTTGTTTTGAATTAGTGGTAACATTATTATGAACACTTTTCCTGCAGCAAGACTTTCAAAATTAAAGTTAGGATTTAAAGGTAAATATTGGCTGGATGTTAATGGATGTTGCTGTTGGTTAAAATTCATGTTGTGACAGCCAATATGAGGTGGTGGGTGTGACCAGTCCCTATTTGTGGAGGGATCTTTGTGTTGATGTTTTGTTTTTTGGGTTTTGGGTGAATAAAGTTTGTTTCACCAGCAGATGGCGTTTTTGCGTCATCACATGACTATTGTCCAGCTAACAGTCCCAAACATTAACTTCCTGTTTTTTATGCTTTGAGCAAACAGGAAGTAAAATAATAAAGCCAGAAAGGTGCGATTCTCCACAGGGCGTGAGAGACGGGGATCAGAGGGGAGTTACAGGTGATAGGTCGTCATCTCTGGCGAGGGGGCAGCGCCTCAGTGTGTCAGTTTGAGCTCTCAGGTAGAAAACTCTCACCTGTGCAGGTTAGGGGTGAGTGTGATTCATAGCAGCAGAAAATTTGAGAGCTTTGGAGGCTGACTCTGATTTTCTTAGTTTCCATGGAAACTAAAATCAATAAAGGCATTTTTTTCCATTACAGCTGCTGTGACACTGAAGTTCAGTAAGTAATCTGATTACACTGAGACAAAGGTTGATGGATGTTTGAACGACTACTTTGTCCAGACCTGTGATGAGCAGCGAAGCCTGAGACGACTCCCCCCACCCCCCCCACTGAGTCGCCTGTCGTCATTTTTAAACCTTTATTGACACAGGAAGTGGCGTCACAGCCAAGAATAGAAACGCGGTGATGGAGGGACGTCCCTCAGCCCAGGAACTCTTTATCTGGATTTGCTTATGGTGACATCATCATTCGGGATGAGCTCACGTGGATGTAGCTGCTCCATCCACCGCCGCTTGTTTCATAGAGAAAAGCGCCACAGGTTGTATGAAAATCTGCAGATGGCGTGTTGACTCAGCCTGATACATGTTTAAATTATACTGTATGTGTATTGATCACTGTGGTTTTTATAGATCTGATTGGTTAACGGGTGCTGGTTTCATACCTGCTGATAAGTTACCATGGTAACTTTTGATAGGAAGCACCTTCAGAAAAGCCTGAGTTACGTGCAGTTACCTGGATTAGAGGTCGGTTTGTGTGCTTAACCATTTGTTTTGTTGATGGAACCATGAATTCTGCAGTTTACCATCCTCTGGTTTAGTCAAAGTCCTGACGGCTTCATGCTCTAAAACCCTCCAGTGTGACTGAATTACAACAATTCTGCACAGACTGTTTTCTAAAACAGCGAGAGAACAATGGCCAGAACAGCAAGCATAGCAAAATATTACCTTTTAATTTCAGTGTAACATACAGCCGCCTGATAACAGCACCACAGGTAGGTTATTTACACAAACACTGGACGTTTGGAAGGTGCCCTTATTAACCCACCGGCAACAGTTGCCGTTTTAACCCCCACACATCAACAAAATTAAACATACAGTCAGTAGGACAAGTGCCACCGCTCTGATCACAGATCAATGATCAGCTGTAAAAACCAAAGTACTATGACAGAGAAGTCGCTCCAGCATCGGCCTCAGTGCCCGGGTAGGTTACGTATGTGTTGTCATGGTAACAGTTTTGCTGGGATCTCTATGGTCTAGAGGTCGCGACCTCCCGGAGCTCTCAGTGGGGCCTTCAGCCAGCGAGGGTTGGACAGGTTAGTCAGGTGCTTCTCCTGCAGACCAATCAGCACGGCCGACTGCTCCAGGCACTGTAGGTCCTTCCCCTGGAGGGAGGCGGGGCAAAGCCAGGTCCGGCCCACATCCACCAATCCTAAAAGAGACCACAGGGTTCGTTCAGGGATGTGTAAATGTGGCAGAGTAAATAGTGATTCTAACCTGCCACCACGCCGTGGCCGAACTGCTCCCTGGACTCCAGAAGTGCCTCAATCTGAGCGCTGTCCATCCCCAGCAGGCCGCTTAGCACCGCCCTCCACTCCGACCCCTCCCAGTCACGCTGAGCCACTTTATCATCATTTTCTTTAATTAATATGTGTTTTATTATTTTCAAATCAAGCATCTAGGAAGACTGCTTTGGACCAGGCAGTCCTGAATTTTATTATAAAGGACTGCCAACCCCGTAGTATTGTGGAGAGAGAGTGTAATGTACTGAGGGAATAGGAAGACATCTTATCAGAACCTTATCCACCTGGCTTTACAGCTTTTGTGTAACCCAGCTTCATCTGTTCCTGTGATTTTTCCAAAGCTGGAAAAATGATGTAAAAAAAAAATAAAATAAAAAGACAAAAAACGCAATAGACTGAATGCAAAAACATTGGATAAACCTATTTTTCTGAATAGAAATTTATAATGAACTGTGAGTCAAATGGGTAATATTACATTCACAATACTTTCATTTTAATTTTCACTTAATGTCATTCATAATATATTTTAAAGATGTCTACAATATTTGTAATATAGAAGATATAAAATGATTCCATGGAAAGTACAATGCCTTACAGTGTGTACAAGTATGACTAGGTCATTGAATCAGTGTCTGTTGTGAATCTCAAGTAAGTTGCCTGCAATGGTATTTAAGGTCCAGCAGGTGTCAGTATGGAGCAAAACTGTGTCGACACAGTTTGGGGAATGTGCTGAAACGCTTCACGAGGAGAAACCAAACAAAAAACAAGGAGCACAAGGGTCCAAAAATGAAGGAAAACACATCAAAAACGAAACTAGAGTTCAACAAGAGTCCATGAAAAGTTCAGGGGATTGACCCAGAGGTCGACAGCACAAGAGCCAAAACAGTTCAGGGGGCCGGCCGTGCGGACAGCAACGGCGGCGACGGGCAAACAGTTCTGGAGGCCGACCGTGCACACAGCAACGGCGGCGGCGCAGGCTGAAGACAATTAGGCTGGACCAGGCATGGATGAAGACACAGAGGCGGGACCAGGCGTAGATGAAGACGTGGCGGCGGGACGGCAGCGGAACCTGGCGGCGATGATGCTGCAGGCGATGATGCTGCAGGCGATGATGTAGAAGTCGCGGGGGATGATTCAGCAGGTGACGGCTGAACAGATTTCCCCGGACCATCAGCAGATGTTAGGATGTGCTGGCTGGGTCCTCCAGGACCCTCAGCTAACGAGGCGTGGTGCTGGGTGGGCTCCTCGGACCCTCCAGCAGACGACACTTGAGGCTGGACGGGCGACTCGGGCCCTCCAGCTGACGACACATGAGGCTGGAAGGGCTCCTCGGGCCCTCCAGCTGACGAAACTTGAGGCTGGACCGGCGACTCGAGCCCTCCAGCTGGAGCAGATGCAGGACCAGAGGCAATTGGAACCCATGGCTGAGGGTGAAAATGAGTGGCTGACTGAACAGATGACAACACTAATGATTCCTCCACTAACTGAGCTACTGACTGGGTCATGGACTGTAACAAAGCTTGCAGAAAATCCGATTGTGGTAGCGACTGAGCTATAGATAGCGGGGGTGAAGACTGAGATATGGGTGACTGAACTTGAGATGAAAGTGGTGGGGGTGGAGTTGGTGACTGGGCTACAGGCGGCTGCTGAGCAGGAAACACTGGACACTGAGCTACAGGCGGCTGCTGAGCAGAAAACACAGGACACTGAGCAACAGGTGGCTGATGAGCAGCTAGCTGAACTGAAGGTGGTTGCTGGTCAGCTAAATGAGCTGAAGGTGGCTGCTGATCAGCTGACTGAGCTGAAGGTGGCTGCTGATCAGCTGACAGATGTGTTGAGTTGAGGATGAACAGCGGTCTCTACATGCTTGACAGGTTTCGAAGCATGACAATCATCCAGAACATTCCTTGCCGGCTGTTCAGACAAAATCCCAGACTCCTGCTGGGACTGTGAATGCTGGCGGCACATCCGCCGCTTCCCAGTTGAAATGGGATCAGGGCTGGCAAAAGGTGACATAGAGAAACGCTGCTGCGGAGTGGAAATGAAAACTGCACCAGTCCGTACTACAGGAGAAAAGTGAAGTGTGGTTGGGTGGTGACGGCTAGGGTTGCATTTCTTCTTCAAGGATGGATCAAACGATTTGGCGATAAACCTTGGCAAAAACTGCCGCTGACGTCGAGAACATCACGTGGTGAGGGCCTCCAGGAGGGTAGCTGAATCATCCTTTCCTGGACCGCCCATGCCAAACAGTTCGAAGGCTAGCCTCGCTCTTAGAGCTGTTATTATTTGCTTAAGTCCATTTATGTTTAGAAAACTGACGGTGGAGGCAGTGGACGACAAAAAATGATCAAAAAACACTACCTCCAGCTGCCTCTTGTAGGGGCTCGCAGCGTGGATTATCCTCCAACAGTAGGTGCATAGGTGCGCAAGATTCTCTCCCTCAGAGGTGAAAAGTGAGTCTGCTGGATCCATACTGGTCGCGTCATTCTGTCAGGGCT
Organism: Diplotaxodon limnothrissa; assembly: GCF_057381915.1. Lineage (NCBI taxonomy): Eukaryota > Metazoa > Chordata > Actinopteri > Cichliformes > Cichlidae > Diplotaxodon > Diplotaxodon limnothrissa. The sequence goes on along the minus strand of NW_028188561.1, from coordinate 658,570 downwards.
CTGTGTGCGGGCAGGTGGAGATGTGGATCCAAGTGCAGGACTCTGAGACGGAAATATACTGAAAACTAGTGATGTGACGTTCTGTATCGAGGCTTCGAAGCTTGTGTCGAGTAATGGAGGGGGCGTTTCCGCGATGCGCGTATCGAGGCTTGCTTCATTTATGGGAGGAGCTGAAAATGATGACGTCCGAAGTCTCGCTGCCCGGCTGTACCACGTGACTGTTTCATGAAGTGGTTTGAACTTTGCCGCGAGCTATGACAGCGATATAAACCCCTCAGACTTCATTCAAAATGTACGTGTTTGATGGAGAGTTGCGGTTAGTGAGAGTTTGGAGACAGTTTGGAGGTTTATGAGAGTGAGGAGAGAAAGTCAGGAGAGAATGGAGCCAGCTAAGAAGAGGCGGATGTCCTCCCCTGTGTGGGAACATTGTGATTTTATTCCTCCCAACAAGGTATGTAAATTTCTACAGAAGATGTATTTTCATAATACTGATGGTGCAATACAATTTATGTTAAGCGGCTTTGCTTTTGTACAAGGTGAAGTGTTTGCTATGTGCCAGGGAGCTGGGATATAACAACAACACCTCATCCATGCTTAGGCACTACAGAGCTTTGCATGAGAATAAAAGGAACACCGATTGTGGAGCAAGACCAGGTGAGCCATCAAATGCAATGATAATATAGCATGCAGTAATGTTACTAAATGATATAACAATATTATACAACTGTAATAAGTTACGTGTGTGATATTTATATTTGTGCTTTGTCTTTATTGTCTTTCCTCAGGAGAAGAATCTCAAATAGATGAAGACCTGGTTAGCATGGTGATTGAGGACTCCCAGCCATTTAGCATTGTGGAGGACAAAGATTTGTTAAATCATTAAATCCTAGCTATGTTCTCCCCACTAAAGGTTATAAAAGCAGTGAAAATTTAGTTTTTACTGAATAAAATGTGAACAGGCAGGACTGAGGCCTCAGTGTGTAGCTGTCCATACCTCAGCGTTACAAAAGCACAACCACTGTCCACACCCCAACCACAGCTCACCTCACAGTAAATGATCATTTCCATTTTAAGCATTTCCAAATGATCATTTTCCATACTGCCAGTATAAATATACAAAGTATACTGCCATCACTAAAATATATATGTTTTACACACTCCTTTTGTTGTTGACATTTACAGGCTGTGTGCAAAAGGCCACACTCTTCAAATTCATGCCAACTAATATTTTTACGTCCAGTAGGTGTCCTGCTAGAGCAAATGAAGCTTCAAGACGCTTTGCGCTGGGATGAACCAATTGGATGAAAAGCTTCAGTGCTTCATGAAGCTTCATCTGCCCATCACTACTGAAAACCACAGCTTTATTGCTGGCACCAACAAAACAGAAACCAAACATGAAGACACTAACTGGAACACAGGCAGGATCTGAGGGTACGACGCAACACCAAGCACGGGAAAACACAGGGCTTGTATACACAGGGTAGTAATGAGGGAAATGGCAACAGCAGGGAGACACAGCTTGGGGAGATCAGGGCTAACGAGACAGGGGGAACAAACCTGCACACACTAACCTTATGCTGGGCTTACACTGTACGATTTTTGGCCCATTTTGAGCCGATTTTTGAGTCGTGCGACCGTTTTGGCGATCGGCCCGATTTTGGCCTTCATCGTGCGTCATGCATCGTATACAGGGAGTGCAGAATTATTAGGCAAGTTGTATTTTTGAGGAATAATTTTATTATTGAACAACAACCATGTTCTCAATGAACCCAAAAAACTCATTAATATCAAAGCTGAATGTTGTTGGAAGTAATTTTTAGTTTTAGCTATTTTAGGGGGATATCTGTGTGTGCAGGTGACTATTACTGTGCATAATTATTAGGCAACTTAACAAAAAACAAATATATACCCATTTCAATTATTTATTTTTACCAGTGACACCAATATAACATCTCCACATTCACAAATATACATTTCTGACATTCAAAAACAAAACAAAAACAAATCAGCGACCAATATAGCCACCTTTCTTTGCAAGGACACTCAAAAGCCTGCCATCCATGGATTCTGTCAGTGTTTTGATCTGTTCACCATCAACATTGCGTGCAGCAGCAACCACAGCCTCCCAGACACTGTTCAGAGAGGTGTACTGTTTTCCCTCCTTGTAAATCTCACATTTGATGATGGACCACAGGTTCTCAATGGGGTTCAGATCAGGTGAACAAGGTGGCCATGTCATTAGTTTTTCTTCTTTTATACCCTTTCTTGCCAGCCACGCTGTGGAGTACTTGGACGCGTGTGATGGAGCATTGTCCTGCATGAAAATCATGTTTTTCTTGAAGGATGCAGACTTCTTCCTGTACCACTGCTTGAAGAAGGTGTCTTCCAGAAACTGGCAGTAGGACTGGGAGTTGAGCTTGACTCCATCCTCAACCCGAAAAGGCCCCACAAGCTCATCTTTGATGATACCAGCCCAAACCAGTACTCCACCTCCACCTTGCTGGCGTCTGAGTCGGACTGGAGCTCTCTGCCCTTTACCAATCCAGCCACGGGCCCATCCATCTGGCCCATCAAGACTCACTCTCATTTCATCAGTCCATAAAACCTTAGAAAAATCAGTCTTGAGATATTTCTTGGCCCAGTCTTGACATTTCAGCTTGTGTGTCTTGTTCAGTGGTGGTCGTCTTTCAGCCTTTCTTACCTTGGCCATGTCTCTGAGTATTGCACACCTTGTGCTTTTGGGCACTCCAGTGATGTTGCAGCTCTAAAATATGGCCAAACTGGTGGCAAGTGGCATCTTGGCAGCTGCACGCTTGACTTTTCTCAGTTCATGGGCAGTTATTTTGCGCCTTGGTTTTTCCACACGCTTCTTGCGACCCTGTTGACTATTTTGAATGAAACGCTTGATTGTTCGATGATCACGCTTCAGAAGCTTTGCAATTTGAGACTGCTGCATCCCTCTGCAAGATATCTCACTATTTTTGACTTTTCTGAGCCTGCCAAGTCCTTCTTTTGACCCATTTTGCCAAAGGAAAGGACGTTGCCTAATAATTATGCACACCTGATATAGGGTGTTGATGTCATTAGACCACACCCCTTCTCATTACAGAGATGTACATCACCTAATATGCTTAATTGGTAGTAGGCTTTCGAGCCTATACAGCTTGGAGTAAGACAACATGCATGAAGAGGATGATGTGGACAAAATACTCATTTGCCTAATAATTCTGCACTCCCTGTAGTATACGTGGGGTAACGAGACGCGATTAACACCTCACGACCAGCTCCCGATCATCAATCGCTTGGTCGTGAGGGTGTCACCGCAGTTTGTCACACTGCGCACGCACAAACACAAATGTCAGCGAAAAAGACGGCGCAGCACGGCAGTGCAGTGTGTGATCTGGACACAAGCGATGGAGGCACAACTTGTAGAACTTTGGAAAGCTCATCCGAGCCTTTTCGATGTGGCCTCACAAAATTATCACGATCACAACAACCGTGAAAGTAGTTGGATTTACACTGCTGCTCAATCACAGCTGCCTGATTAATGTTTTTCATTAGTAATTTAGCAAAGTTGATGGTGGTGGTGTGCGTGTCTGTGTGAGTGAAAGACAGAGAGGGAGAGCGAGCGACAGAATTCTGTTATAACCTTCATTTTATGTACGCACAGTGTGAGCACTCAGGTCGCATCAGAGCATCGGGCCGTATAGTGTGAGACCCTGCATCGTGACCTATGAACTTCTAACCCCTGCGAGTCAACCGTACAGTTTGAGCAGGAGCTGAATCGCGCAACTGAAAAAAATCACACAGTGTCTGCCCAGCATAAGACAAAGACTTTCACAATAAAACAGGAAACACTACTCAAAGACACAGACTCAACACAGAGGGGCGGACAGAAAATAATACATGAAACTCAAACAATACATGAAACCACAATTCCTAAAACATGGATAAACAGAAACATGAAACTCTAATAATAAACATCATCATCATCACAATGAGAATGAGAAAACAATCCAAAACACCAAGATAATTGAAACACAAAGTACCAGAGAAACATAAAGAATAATCCATGATGCAAAAGTAACCAAAACATAATAAACTCAAATTACTGGGTCCAACGGACCCAGAACCGTGACAGATCTAAATCTAGAATAATAATCAAAACAGCACAACTAAAGAACCAGAACATAAATCATAATACAGAAATATACCAAAATATAAGAAACTGAAAAAGCTGGGTCAAAATGACCCAGAACCATGACAGCTGACATGTGGCCAACAGTAATGTTTTGTCCTTCGTTATTAAACATTTGCACATAAATAAGTGACAGTACTTACTTTTACAATTTTACTCTTTGGCCTCCACGCTTCCGCCGTTTTTCTTTCTGCAAAATTATCCACACCCACCACCACGCTATGGATTCTGGGATATGTTGGGCCACGAAGTCTACACCACCACATCCTTAAAATTCAGGTAAATGAGGGCCGCATTTGAAGGCCGCATTTCGAGCAGCCTTTGAATTGGGACAGCCTTTGTCGCGTCACTGTGATGTAATCGGCCTTAAAATGCGGCCTTTAAGGCTGCAGACCCTTAATTGGGATACAGCCTATGTCTTTGTGTTTCCCTATTTCCCTCTATCTTTCTTGAAATGATTCCCAAATACCAAGTACTGAAAATAAATCCACTAATCTGGTACACTGTAAAAAAAACAAACAAACAAAAAACTATGAAAAATGGGGTTTTTTTATTGAACAAAAACTACATTTATCTGAAACCTCAGGCTTAATGACAGACACAAAAGTATTAAGTGCAATAATACTTTGTAAAATTAATCACTATAAATCACCAGTGTTCTTAGTCAGTGGAGATTAAAACTAACTTTAAAACAATCTCTACTAGGTGTACTATTTTTTTACCTCTTAACCTTTTGTTTAGAGCCTTAAAGCAACTCTTATACAATACCTTCCCATTCACCAAATGCATAGCTGTTCATATATATGTATCATGCTCCAAAAAGTTCCAGACAATTTAAAGACTAATTCAGTGTGTTGTTATTGTTTTATCTTGAAGGGTCTAAATCGTGGATATTTGATGTTTTATTATTTACATAGTGAGAAAGTAGTTTTAAGCAATTGCTTACTTTTTGGAGGTCCAAGAATGAAAATATGCTGACACCTGCTTTAACGTAGCTATATATAGCTATGTAATATAATTTAGCTTGAGTTTTGAGTATATAGGACTTTGATATTGAAAGAAATCACCATCCCGTCAATCAACGCTCCAACTTCACCCATCCCCCACCCTCCTCTCACGTATCATGTGACAAAGTCATGGACCAGCCTGTCTTCTGATTGGCTGTAGTTGATAGCTTATTAAGGTCTTGATGTTTCTGGCCATCCACTTCAAATTACCGTCTTCACCACCTGGCATTTCATCTCCTGGTAAGAGTTAAAAACAGTTTATTTTTGTTTTATTTGTGTTTATTTATTTGTTTTTGCTTAAGTACTGTTTGATAGCTTTATTTTAGCTCACCCATTTGTTCAGTGAACCCAAAATCCACATTTTCCTTTAAAGGAGCCTGAAAGTCAAATCGTGTTTTATCAAACAAAATGTATTATTGTAATGGCATCTCCGTATAATGGTGTTTTATCTTGATTATAACATTAAAAAGAAATAATAAATGCAATTTGTCATGCCTCATGAAAGTAAATGCATCTAAGTATTTCTTTCTTATGGAAATATCTCATTTGAAATTGAGGGGAAAAAAGATCTTGTTTCAACTGTGATATATTTATTAATACGTATATGTGTATATATGTGTGTGTTTATATGTGTGTGTGTATGTATGTGTGTATATATGTGTATATGTATGTGTGTATATATGTGTGTGTTTGTATATGTGTATAAAATACTAATATCAATTTAAACGAGCTGGCCCCAGTGTTTTCTGGCATTTTCAACTCCTCACTGCAGGCATGTCATGTGCCTGCCTGCTTCAAGTCCTCTACCATAATCCCTGTCCCCAAGAAACCTAGGATCACTGGACTAAATGACTACAGACCCGTGGCTCTGACATCTGTGGTCATGAAGTCATTTGAGCGCCTGGTTCTCTCCTATCTCAAGACCCTCACGGCCCCCCTCCTGGATCCCCTGCAGTTTGCATATAGAGCCAACAGGTCTGTAGACGACGCCATCAACATGGCCCTACACTTCATCCTGCAGCATCTGGACTCCCCAGGAACCTACGCCAGAATCCTGTTTGTGGACTTCAGCTCTGCCTTCAACACCATCCTTCCAGACCATCTCCGAGGCAAGCTTTCCCAGATGAATGTGCCTGATCCCACCTGCCGGTGGATCACTGACTTCCTGACGGACAGGAAGCAGCATGTGAGGCTGGGAAAGAATGTCTCGGACTCCCGGACCATCAGCACCGGCTCCCCTCAGGGCTGTGTTCTTTCTCCTCTGCTCTTCTCCCTGTACACCAACTGCTGAACCTCCACCCACCAGTCTGTCAAGCTAATCAAGTTTGCAGATGACACCACCGTTATTGGGCTCATCTCTGACGGGGACGAGTCTGCCTACAGGAGGGAGGTTGAACGTCTGGTGTCCTGGTGCAGCCACAACAACCTGGTGCTGAATGCCCAGAAGACAGTGGAGATTATTGTGGACTTCAGGAAGCACACAGCCCCACTCCCCCCCATCATCCTGACTGACACCCCCATCACCTCTGTGGACTCATTCCGCTTCCTGGGTACCACCATCACCCAGGACCTGAAGTGGGAGCCCTCCATCACCTCCGTCATCAAGAAAGCCCAGCAGAGGATGTACTTCCTGAGGCAGCTGAAGAAATTCAACCTGCCAACACGGACGATGATGCAGTTCTACACTGCAATCATCGAGTCCATCCTCACCTCCTCCATCACCGTGTGGTACGCTGGAGCCACTATCAGGGACAAACAGAGACTGCAGCGTGTTGTGCGCTCTGCTGAGAAGGTGATTGGCTGCAGACTCCCATCTCTGCAGGACCTGTACACCTCCAGGACATTGCGGCGTGCAGCTCGGATCTCAGCTGACCCTTCTCACCCTGCACACAGTCTGTTTGACCTGCTCCCCTCAGGCAGGAGGCTCCGGTCCATTCGCACCAGAACCTCTCGCCATAAGAACAGTTTCTTCCCCTCTGCTGTTGGACACATGAACAATAACCATATGACTGTTCCCGCCACTAACACATGACCCTACGCTGTGTCACTGCATCATTCCATGTTTGGCACTGATCACCACCTGCACTCATGCATATATCTTTCTACGTAGCACTTTTAATTCTTATTCTTACTTTTATTTTTTCATGTCTATTTAAGCGCAATTTATGACACTTTGTTTGCACTGAAGCACCGCAGCAATTTCCTAATGTTGTAAACCTGCTCAACATTTGGCAATAAACCCCTTTCTGATTCTGATTCTGATTATACTCTGAAATCACTTAGTTTGATGTGAACACATTGTGATACAAATTCCAATTTTACATGCCTAACCATTTCAGTTCATACTACACCCCAGAGAGTGGTTGAAGTGCTGTCATGAGTCGTGGTACGATTACCCATGGTGGACAGAGGTGGGTCTGTGGGGAAAGTAAGTCAGAAGATAGTGGATTGGGTGAGAAGGGTGTAAAGACCCAGGGTGAAGAAGAGGTGAGTGTTACAGTGTTGTATAGATTAATTGCAGTTACACATTAACTCAAATTATCAATTTCTCTTTGTAGCTTCTTAGTACGCAGAATTGACTGATAAAAAAAGCTCATGTTGTCACGGTCTGGAGGGCAGACCGTGGGGGATGTAGGAGAAAGGACCCAAACGCTGGACTTAGTGGAATGAACAGTGGGTTTATTTACAGTGAGGTAAATGTACACCACACATTAAATCTCCAAAAGTGCTCCCTCGACTCCCGTGACGTGTCTTCTCCCAAGTGCTGGTATCCCGTGCTCTCTGCCCCTGTGCCTTCACACACCCCGTGTGTCTTGCAGTCCTGTGTCCCGCTGTCCTCCTGAGGAAAAACACAGACACAGCCGTTATGGCACCAACTCCAGCAGGCATACACTGACCAGCACTATAAACACTGACATGGAGTCTAACTCAACGATCCTGCGCCGGAGGAAGCTCCATCGCTCTGTTAAGTAGTTCCCCCGACGATCCTGATCAGAAGCAGGTGTGTGGGAAGCTAGGTGTGACCAGCAGCTGGCAGGGCCACACCCATCAGGCCTGCAGGTGGCTGTCCTTCATCCTCCAGCCACACACACACACACACACACACACACGGAACACAAGAGCACAGTGCAGCAAACATACATCCAATACACTAATAACAATAAAGGTCCACACTGTTCACGAACCCCGAGTCCCTGGAACCGGGTCCGTGACACATGTAATCAATCAGTTGGCAAAGTATTGAGAATTCTAACCTCTTACATTCTGTTTCTGTGGAGAAAGACACTCCAGTGATTTACTTTATATTTCATCATTTAGTGGCCCAAATATTTTGAACATGGTGATAGAGAAAACCCGTGCTATTTTGCCATTTTTAGTAAGAAGAAAAAGCCACTCCATTTATCCATCTATCCATCCATCCGTCCATCTTCTTCCACTTATCCGGGGCCTGGTCGCGAGGGCAGGACCCCAAGCAGAGAAGCCCCAACCTCCCTCTCCCCAGCCACCTCTCCCTCTCCCCAGCCACCTTCTCCAGCATGTCCAGGGGAACACTGAGGCATTCCCAGGCCAGCTGAGAGATATAAGCTTGGCCTCCTCCTGGTGGGACATGCCCGGAACACCTCACCCAGGAGGCGCCCAGGAGGCATCCTTGTCAGATGCCCGAACCACCTCAACTGACTCCTTTTGATGTGGAGGAGCAGCGGCTCTACTCTGAGCCCGTCTCAGATGGCCAAACTTCGTACCCTATCTCATTTCCACCACTTGTATCCGCGATCTCGTTCTCTCAGTCACTACCCACAGCTCGTGACCATAGGTGAGGGTAGGGACGTAGATCGACCAGTAAATTAAGAGCTTTTACACTCAGCTCTCTCTTCACTACATCAGACCGGGACAACGTCCACATCAGACACCCCATACTCCTGGAGCCCCCCCACAGGACACCCCAAGGTACATGGTTGAATGCCTACTCCAGGTGCACAAAACACATGTAGAGTGGTTCATCAAACTCCCATGCACCCTCAAGTGTCCTCGAGAGTATGAAGAGCTGATTCAGTTTTCCATGACCAGGTGCGTTGAAGATCTCGTGGACCGGGGCCTCTGCTAGGCATTCCCAGCACACCCTCACTATAGGGCTTTGGAGTTGACGTCACGCCGCAATGCATTGTGGGAGCGCAGCGCCATTTTCGGGGTCTACGAATCAAAAAAACACACTGTGTTGGAACGACGACTACAAGAAAGATGCTTAAAAGCAGCTCAAAAGAGAATGAACTGTATAGAGACCGATTGCGTCCAGAGGCAAAGCAGCGGTACTTGCAGAAAATAGCGTGCATTGGAAATGTGGACCCATATGAAATACGGCCGTGGAGTAGAAACCCCGAACACCTAGCGCTACTGACGTAGCCTGACATATTTTCGTACCTTGTCTGTGGAGTCAGCGTGTACAAGTCGTCATTCAAACAAAGGTAAGTCAGCTCGAGTACTGCGTGTGAAATGCGTTTGATTTCCCTGCAAACATTCACATTAGTGCAGCATAAATTCATTCATGAGGGGAAATTACAGTGAGAACATGTGGAGGCTGTTAGAGGGATAACATAGTGAGTTCAGTGCATTGATGTGACATTGTCCTGAAGGATTTAGTTATTCTTTATGGTTAAAGAAATTGCACTAATTTATTCATATTTATTATAAATAATCCTAATTATACATCTTGCTTCCATGTTTGTATCCTGTGTCACTAAAAATACATTTTATTTTAGTTTTATACGTTGATTAATGACCTGCATAATCTCCTTATCATATTAAGTGATTCATAATTGTCACTTTATGCTTTCTCCATCTCTAAAGTGATGACATCCTTGCATTACATACTTTAGGTTCATTCTCTGCAGGCAGGTTTCTGACAGAGAACAGGCAGATTTACTCTATAACATGCAGCGTTCTATAGATGGACACATAAAGAAATGAAAAATTACATGTATGTGCTAACTTTCTAAACACTTTGTTACATTTATGATAAAGTAGATAAAACACATTTGTGTCGGCCTTGGCTCATAGTTCTTGTCTTTAAATGAACTTTGTCTGTGTGTGTTTCAGGTCCTGCACTCTCAAAGACTGAATGAACCAGCATTGCAGCCATGGGTCACTGTGAGCATCACAGGGAAGGTTGAAGCCGCCCACTGCAGCTGTATGGCCGGAGTCGCAGAGACCTGCAGCCATGTCGCTGCTCTTCTGTTTAATTTCGAAGCAACAGTGTTGATCCGTGGCACAAGGACTGTTACAGATGAACCTGCATACTGGGTTTTGCTGGGTAATATGACCAAGATACAGCCAGAGGTTGGCCATAAGATGGACTTCTCCTCTTCAGCTGCCCAAAAAAAGGCTCTGTTCAAAACATAAACAGACCATCTGTATTGAAAGGTAAAAGGAGCCGTCCTCAAAAAAGAAAAATCCCACCTGCTACTTTGGAGGAGTTGTCACCGCTATTGGATACTGTGCTGGTACACAGTAAAGCTGTAGGTTGTGGGAATGACCCATAATGTTTCATCTAGGGGTCTATATTTATGCCTGTAGTGCACTGCCGTGTAAATAATTTGCATTTACTGAATATCTACTGACTGAGTCCCACTGTTCAAAAGCTGAATAAAGAAACAAACTAATTTTTGCCTCTTTTTTTATTAAAACCACTTTATAGAACATCACATCAGTTACAATGTAGAATCCATGTCATTTATAGTTTACAAATGACAAAATGTTTACACAATATCATGAGTGTTTACATGATATCACCCACTACTAACATTACTTTATTTACTGTATCTTTTGAAAAAATACAGCAATTTTAACAGCACAAGACTTAAGAACATTTAACAGGAGCAGGTTTCATTTTCCCTGGTTTTATTATCACACTGTTCACCAAACGCAGCAAACCTTCACCATCTTATCCAGAAGGGTCACCTCTTCACCCTCACTTGGAAGAAGTAATCTGATTGGCATGGTGGTATGTTTGAAGCAGGTCCCTCGTGTAGCGCTGGAACCCAGTCATGATGTGTTTCACCCATTTCATCGGCTGGTTTGCTGCAATAATGTCAAATAATTAGCAACTCTATAAATAGAAGGTAGTTCTGCAAAATCACTCAGTAGGATGTTTGTTCTAATTTGCTACGACCTCAGAGCGCATAGAAAATAAAACTAATAGGTTATAAAGAGTGATATGAACATATTTAGAACTTACCGGAATAAAAATGTCTAGAGCACCAACAGATATCTGGAGATGGAAGAGAACTGCACGTCAGCTTGTCTCACAGCTGCTATCCAGGCTAGACGCCTTCGTTTGGTAACATCGATACACGAGCTGCTCATGTTGCTTCCAGGTTGGGAAAGAATGAAAAGATAAACCATTTTCAAGCTTATTATCTTGCCGGTCGTGTGATCGAACATTGCAGCCGACCACACAGCAAATACGAACCATGGATGTTGTGTGTGCCTTCGCTCCCTTTTCACTTGCGCTAGACCCCCAAAATGGCGGATCGGGCCAAAATCCTTTCCACGCCCACCCCCGTGACATCACGCTCCAAAGCCCTATACTTTTAGGCACACCAGGTCTGTCCAGTATCCTCCCCCGCCACCTGATCCAACTTACCACCACGTGGTGATCAGTTGACAGCTCAGCCCCTCTCTTTATCCGAGTGTCCAGAACATATGGCCTCAGGTCTGGTGATACGATTATAAAATCGATCATTGACCTGCAGCCCAGAGTATGGTGCCACGTGCACTGATGGACACTCTTATGTTCGAACTTGGTGCTCGTTATGGCCAAACTATGGTTTACATAGAATTCCAACAACAAAATAGCGCTCAGGTGCATGATCCGGGAAGATGTTCCTCCCAATCATGCACCTTCAGGTCCTGCTGTCAATGCCCACATGAGCACTGACGTCTCCAAGGAGGACAACAGAATCACCAGGCAGAGCACCCTCCAGTACCCCACCCAGGGACTCCAAGAAGGCTGGATGCTCTAAACCGCCACTCGGTGCATAAGTGCAGACGACGATCAGGTGCCATTCCCCGACCTGGAGGCACAGAGGAAAAAACCCTCTCCTCCACTGGCAGAAACCCTAACATACAGCCAGCAAGCCAAGGGGATACCATGTTCCCTCAATGGTCTTGTCATAGGGGTCTTATATGCCACTTGAATTTTAAAATTGTATTTTGCTCTTTAGGATGTGACTTACTTGCAAAAACGGAAGTCATGGGATTGTGGATTGGGTGAGAAGAGTGTGGAGACCCACCATAAAGAAGAGGTTAGTGGGACTAAACTACTTTAAATGTGGTAAAGATTAATTGGAGTTGCACGTGAGCTAACACATAATTACACAATGAAAGGTAAAATCATCAAGAAAACTTTATATTTCATAATTTAGTGGTCCAAAAAGCAAAGTCAGAGGATAGTGGATCAGTTGAGAGGGGATCGTTGCACACAGAGGTAAGTTGGAGTAAACTGGTTTTAATTGTGCATATATGAGTTAGACAAGTCGATGGCTTGTATAACTTTAACTTGCAAGATGTACTAGTGATGTACTAAGTGTACTGGGGTTAATGTTTAATTTAATTCCATGATGTATCTTTTTAAGCAGGAACCCACAGTGACTTCTCTCTGAGGCCCAAAAAAGATGGTGAGAGTGCTGTCAGTCTGGTCATTGTGTTGTAGTTGTTCTGAATCCAAGTTTTCTGGGTGCATCATGGGCTATTGCAGATGTTTTCTTTAGCCTTGTAGGACCTGGCTTCCACATATGTGGACGTCACATTTTAGGTTGTCTAGACAAAAATACAAAATTTTGCTCTACGAGGGTCTCAATTCCACTTACGAGAACATTATACTGCCTCTGTTCTATCAAAATGTAAAACAAATGTCCTCATAAGTGGGTCTCATTTTTCTCAGAAACAAAAATCTGGTAAATTCTTTGTTTTTACACTCATCAGGTCCCAATCAGCCCAAATAGCAAAGAGAAATTAAAAATGTATGCCATGAAAGAGATCGCGTCTTAGCACATTAAGCTAGGATTTAGCTTACCAGGATAAAGAAATCCGATGCAAGTAATCAACTGTCAGATTATTAAGTAGTGGAGACTATGAATTGCTGTTGGTGTGCATCAAGACATTGATGAATACACAGACTCAGTCTGTGGATTTATCAGGAAATGCGTGGAAGATGTCGTCCCATCCAGAACAGTTAAATCCTTCCCAAATCAAAAACCCTGGATTAACAGAGATGTTCGCGCGGCACTGGCGGCACGGAACACCGCCTTTGCCTCCGCGAACACATCGGACTACAAACACGCACATTACCAACTCCGGAAGACGATCAAAGCAGCCAAACGTGAGTACAGGGACAGGGTGGAGCAACAGTTTGACAACCCTCGGCGTATGTGGCAGGGACTAAACACGATCACAGACTTTAGAGGGAAAACCAGCACACCGCAGACCACGGCCTCTCTGTGTGAGGATCTAAACGTATTCTACGCTAGATTCGACACAGCGAACACCATGAGACCGGACAGTGTGCGCACCGCGGATGACGTCAGCGCGCACACTGTGTCTGAGGAGGATGTGCGGAGGTGCTTCAGGAAGGTGAACGCGCGCAAAGCTACTGGTCCGGACGGGATTCCCGGCCGCGTCCTCAAGTCATGCGCGGCTCAGCTGGCTGGAGTGTTCACACACATCTTCAACCTTTCCCTCTCTCTGTCTGTAGTCCCAGCCTGCTTCAAAATGGCCACCATCGTCCCTGTACCCAAATCCTCCACCATCTCCTCATTGAACGACTGGCGACCTGTAGCCCTGACCCCCATCGTGAGCAAATGCTTCGAGAAGCTGGTCAGGGACTTCATCCGCTCTGCACTACCCGACTCACTAGACCCTCTACAGTTTGCATACCGCCACAACAGGTCCACTGATGATGCCATAGCCCTGACACTACATACTGCCCTGTCACACCTGGAGAAGAGAGACACGTATGTGAGAATGCTGTTTGTAGATTACAGCTCAGCATTCAATACCATCGTTCCCTCGAAGCTGGACAGGAAACTGCAGGATCTAGGACTGAGCAGCTCCCTCTGCAGCTGGATCCTTAGCTTCCTGTCTGACAGACGCCAAGTGGTCAGACTGGGCAGCATCACCTCATCCCCCATCACACTGAACACTGGTGCTCCACAGGGGTCTGTACTGAGCCCTCTCCTGTACTCACTCTACACCTACGACTGCACAGCCACTAACAACTCCAACATCATTGTGAAGTTTGCGGACGACACTACAGTGGTGGGTCTTATCACCAACGGTGATGAGACGGCTTACAGGGAGGAGGTCAGCGCCCTGACCCACTGGTGTCAAGACAACCATCTCACCCTCAACGTCGCAAAGACAAAGGAGTTGATAGTGGACTTCCGGAGGTGCAGAGAAGTACACACCCCCATCACCATCAACGGCGCTGCTGTGGAGAGAGTGAGCAGCTTCCGTTTCCTTGGAGTACATCTGGCTGAGGATCTTACATGGTCAGTACACACAAACAAAACAGTGAAGAAGGCGCAGCAGCGCCTCTTCTTTCTCAGGAGACTGAAAAGATTCGGCATGAGCCCCCGCATCCTCAGGACCTTCTATCACTGTGCCATTGAGAGCATCCTCACTGGATGCATCACCACCTGGTATGGCAACAGCACCGCCTACAACTGCAAAGCTCTCCAGCGAGTAGTGCGGTGCTCTGAACGGATAATTGGAGGTGAGCTTCCCTCCCTCCAAGACATCTACAGGAAGCGCTGCCTGAGGAAAGCGGGGAGGATCATCAAGGACTCCAGTCACCCCAGCCATAAACTGTTCAGACTGCTTCCATCAGGAAGGAGGTTCTGCAGCATCCGGTCCCGTACCAGCAGACTGAGAGACAGCTTCTTCCACCAGGCCATCAGACTGCTGAACACGTCATAGACACCTCAGCTTCACTACGGGAACTTCAACACTATGCACTCCACACTGTACAGTAATGCCGCTGTTTTGCACATATTCAACTCTGTATATTTTTACATTTTATTTATTATTATTATTATTATTATTTTTTACTATTTAATTTGTAAAATGTGTATACACACACACACACACACACACACACACGTAGGATAATATTTAGTATACACATCCAGAAATGCACACACTATTATATATTGTACATATATTTATTAGTTTCAGATTAGCCATTCTTGTATTTGCTGGTTTGTGTTGTTGTGTTTGCACATCTCTGTTGCTTGTGGGGCTCGCACACAAGAATTTCACTCGCATGTGCTGTGCCAGTGTGCCTGCACATGCGATGTGACAATAAAAGTGATTTGATTTGATTTGATTTGATTTGTTGCTTAACTCACACCAAATTAAAACATAAAACTTAAAATCTTAAATTAATGAAACCACTATTGGAAATTGTCGTGGTTCGTTCGTTTTGGATCAGAGAAGAAACGCAGGCTGCATCCAGTTTAAGGTGTCAAAAATAGTGATCTTTATTACATACTTCCAAAAGAAGCACGGGAAGACAAAACATACAGCAAACACAGCAAACAACCATCTTCCTCGGGCGGAAGCCCCATCCTGCTTTTATATTATCTGATGACGTCACACAGTCAGACCTTACTGGAAATGATAACAGTTTGGGCCTGTTCAGAGAGTTTACCTAATATGGACATCAGCTGCTAGTTTTTAGAGAAAAACAAGTGTGTATTACATTTGTGCCTTTTGTGAAAGTATATCTATCAGAAAACTGTCCTCAGACGACCCTCCTATTCTTACTAAGTGTGTGTGTAAACGTGCGTCTTACATAAAGTGTTGTGCAAGTTCTCTAATGGCCTGCGTACGTGCAGAACTGAACATAGACCTAGGCAGGGTCCAGCAGGACCCACAGGCTTCTAAGTGGTTACAGAACTGTGAAACAGCTTTAAACAAATGTTGAGTATAATACAGAACAACAATGGACTGATTAAAGTACTGATAATCTGTGTAGATTAATAATCTAGTCAGAGTAACCTATATGTGGTTCAAACATTATTCTGTCAACTGGTTCAACAATGGTAAATGATTAATCAATGATGGTTATGATTATAAACTGTCATCATAAGAATACAAAATAAAATATCTCTTTTCCACAAAATGTATCAGGAATCATTAAGCAAAGGAAGTCTTCCTAAAACAGGATCACTAATCATTTTGTTACCTAAACCAGGAAAACCGAGTAATAAATGTGAAAATTTGAGGCCGATAAGCTTACTTAATTCTGATTTTAAGGTGTTGGGTAAAATATTAGCAACACGTCTGCAAGATACTCTCCCCTCAGTAATTCATAGAGATCAAAACGGTTTTATATTGGGGCGCCAAGGTCTACATAATGTGAGAAGAGTCTTTAACATTATAGACGGACTAAACAATTCTTCAGAGAGGGCCTTTCTCTCACTGGATGCTGAAAAAGCATTCGATAGGGTCGAGTGGCCTTATCTTTTTGATGTTCTGACTAGATTTGGTTATGGAGATGTGTTTCGAAGATGGATACAATTATTACACTCAAATCCAACTGCTGAAATCTTGACAAACAAAAATATCTCTAAACCAATAAGGGTGAAACGGGGATGTCCACAAGGCTCGCCGATAAGCCCACTGTTGTTTATATTAGCTATGGAACCCTTTGCTATAGCCGTACGTTCGAGTTTATCATTGACAGGAATTATGGTAAATGAAGTAGAACATAGGATTTCGTTGTACGCAGACGATGTAATAGTATATCTCTCTAAAATAACAGAATCTATACCTGCTCTGCTTAGATTGATAGGGGAGTTTGGTCAAATATCAGGGTATGTCATTAACAAATCTAAATCATCAATTTTATTACTAAATGAAGAAGAAAGGAAAAACCCACCCATAGTAACATCTCATTTTAAGACAGTAAAGGACTTTATGTACTTAGGAATAATGATTTCGCCCAAATTAAGTGAGATCGTGGAAAATAACTATGAAAGACTTTGTAAAGAAATAACAGAGATAGTGGACAGATGCATGTCTCTACCAATTTCTTTAATTGGTCGGATTAATATACAAAATGAGTATACTGCCAAAGGTGCTTTATGCGTATCAGAACATCCCCCTGCCGCCTCCTGTTGATTGGTTTAGCAGGATCAAAAAGCTTGTTCTCGGTTTTCTATGGAAAAATGGGAGACCAAGGATAAGATTATCATTGTTGCATCTACCATACAACGAGGGTGGTGTCATGTGTCCAAATATTGAGTGGTATTACTGGGCATGTCAAATCAGGTCTATAAGATACTATTTTGACTTAAATAACGCCCCGCAATGGTCAGAGATGGAAAGTATTAATTTGAATCCACCTTTGCCTTTATATTTTTTCTCAGACACAGCAATAAACTTGATTAAAAAGGCAAAAAATCCGATGGTAAAGAACATGGTCAAAGTGTTGTATGATGTAAAAAGATATATGAGGGAACCTGTTGTACTGTCACAGTTTACACCAATGTGGGGAAACCAGGACTTCAGACCTGGAAGAGAGGATGAAGTTTTTAGACAACGGTCAATTAAAGGACTCCAAAAAATCCAAGATTTGTATGCAACAGATTCTCAAGATATGATGTCCTTTGATATGCTTAGACATAAATATAATATAGATAGAAAACAATTTTTCAAATATCTCCAAATTAGAAGTTACATTCGAGCGAATCAAAAGAATACCTGCACCAAACCACCAAAATCAGAATTGGAAGACATAATTAGCAAAAGCAGATCAAAAAAAGGGGCAATATCAGAAATATATAAATTGATTAGGTCCAAAACATCTGACAATTCTTTGGGAAGGTTGAACGCCTGGAAAAATGATTTAAAGAAAGACATATCCGTGGAACAATGGGCATTGGTTTGTGCAAAAGCTCATAAACAAACTATCAATTCTAGACTAAGGTTGTTGCAATACAAATGGTTAATGCGAACATATGTTACTCCCGAAAAATTAAATAAGTACAACTCTAATATTCCAGACACTTGTAATAAATGTAATGAAGATAAAGGTAACTTTTTGGCATTGTATTTGGGATTGCAGGAAGATAGGCTCTTTTTGGGTTGCAGTAACACAAACTATGAAACAAATATTATCCAAAGAGATTGTTTTGGATCCTGGCTTCCTTATTCTGGGATTGTACCCAGAAAACATGAGGTACACAAAAAGTGACAGAATGTTTATAGATATGGGTTTGTTACAAGCAAAAAGATTAATCGCACTAAAATGGAAAAGAACAAGGGAACCAAGTATCACTCAGTGGATAAAACAAATGATGGTGGCTTTGCCATTGGAGCGGATAACATAAGAAAGAAAGTGTACTTTATTGGTCCCCGTGGGGGAAATCCCTCTCTGCATTTAACCCATTCACTCAGTGAAGCAGTGGGCAGCCACTGGGCGCCCGGGGAGCAGTGTGTAGGGACGGTACCTTGCTCAGGGGTACCTCAGGGTAGCTGTTCAGGGGAATCAAACCCCCGACCTTCCGATCATGGGGCCACCACTCTACCTACTGAGCTATCCCTGCCCTACATGTATACTGAAAAGGAAATTGGATGTTTTTGAGAAGGTGTGGAGACCATTTGTGAATTTTGTAGAAGGATTTGTATTATCTGAGGAGGACGAGGACTGAGGGCAATAACATTTGATTTGGGATAATGCAACACGTTCTCACTCCCAACTCGTCAAACGTGTGACGCATGGTCAGGCTCCCTCTGCTGCACTTATGGACGCGCAGGGTACCCCCCTCGCGTCAGCAACTGACGTGAAGGGTCCTCCGATTGAAGAGATTGCCGCGGAAGAGCCTTTTGTCCGTATATTTATATATTTCCGAAATCACATTGTAGTGACGTATACTGAACACAATAAATTATATAATGTAAACAACTACCTGAGAAACAGGTAGAACGATACTTTTGTATGGTTTATTGCATTTATGGAGGGAGTGATGTATGCTGGGTAATGGCACAGCTAGCTACTGGGTGACTTTATTCACCCGCTTTGGCTGTTATCAGTCCAAACAATGGACGTTATTAGCACAAATCTGTCCCATAGATATCGGCCATGTCCTGCTAGATTGTTCAGAAGGTTGTTCTCATCCATCCAGATGGAGGATCACTAACAGGAGCGTGGGAGACTCCAGAATCCACTCTGGCTGGAATCCGGTGGATATGCAGTGTGTACAGGTAAGACCATTTAAACGGACAGCATTTATAGAATGACTATTAAAAGTCAGCGAGTGTCAGTAATGTTAATGTGGTTATGTTAGTAATACACCGAGTGCTAATATAACAGCTTTAAGATGCATTTGTAGATATTATTACGTGTTTTACCGTCTTTATGGTGCTAGCTTAAAGTTACGGTGTAAACGTTAGCTTATATTGGAGGAAAGCTGTTACTGTTAAACGATGTTAGCACAGAAATATTAGCTTCTGTCATGACTGATGAAGTTACTAGTTAATAAAGTTTCCAGTAAAGTGTTTAATCGCAGCCACAGACTGACAGCAAATATCTCGATTAGCTTCAGTGCATCTGTAATAAATATGTGCAAGTTTCAGTGCTTCGTTTAAACTGTATGATACTTATACTGACCCAGGGTCAGTGTAAAATACAATCCTAGCTGTGTGAACAAAGCCTGGCTCCTTTAATCCTGCATGACAAACCTCAGGATGCAGGTTATTATTACTCTTTCCTGCTGGCACACCTGTCACACCTGAGAGTCAGCTAGAAACTTACAGTGACGTGGACACCATGCAAAGACTGCCAGACTCTGTAATACTGCAAATGATCAGTGACTCAGGTTATCACTAAACTTTAAACGGCACCTCTGTGTCTCTGTGTGCTGAACATTTAGGATTGAGTCAGGCTGCATTGACTGTGGGACTTTAATGTGTTAAAAGCAGGTTGAAGACTGCTCAGAAACATTTGAAGATTAAAATTTAGCATTATGGCTGCTGGTGGTTTGTAAAGCCTCTACTCAGCTGTATTTTTGTTACTAATTTATGTTTGTTGTTGTTTAACACAGATTTCAGAAGAGCAAATATGCTTAATAGTTTAACTAGATTTCATTTGTCAGTGTGGGACTGCTGAGTCACCTGAAGAACTCATTTCATTCATTCTCCACATGATGTTCATTTACAGAAATGTTTCACAGGAACTGATTCCTCCCAAAGGTTGAACTAGTGTGTTTCCATAGATTACCTCTGTATGAATGTACTTCTTAAATGAAGGCAAGTGTTTGTCCTTTTTTGTTCCTCAGGTACAGTACGTGATATCAAGGGCAGGCAGTCAACACTGGGGGTAGACAAGAAGCAGACGTACTTCCAAGAGGGAGCTGCAGTGAGGTCAGAGGTCAGAATTTAACAGCTCAGGTTTATATTTTAGAGGTTATAAAAAATCAAAATGTATTCATGAAGAAACCTTTAAATAATAGTCATAATTATGATTATTATAAGAAATATCAAACATTTAAGTGGATTTTCTGTTACACATATTGTGTTAGCCCTGCGATAAACTGGCAGCCTGTCTCTGTCCTGTATCAGCTGGGATAGGCTTCATCCTCCCGCAGCCCTGAATTGGATACATTGTATTCCAATTATGTAATCTGATCATTTACAAACTCAAGGTTTCTAATCAAAATGTAAGTAATAATTATAAAATGGGAAAGCAGAAATAAGTGTGACATAAATGTAAATGTGTTAGCTGACATAGAGGACAGCTACATGCAGTCTGAAAAACCTTTGTTGTCAAGTTTGCAGGTATATCAGCACGAGACATTCTTACATAGAAGAGACATTAAAGTCTCTGACTCAGTGAAGCATTATTGGTCCCGTCTGTTTGGATAAATATAGTAAGTTGATGTTTGTCCATTTACTGACACATTTCTTAAGTGCTTATCCAGTTCAGGATCACAGTGGAGCTGCAGCTGGATATGTTCACTAAATAAACCTTACAAAAGTTAACAATAAACCTGCATCCATGTACATTGTTGTCCACAGGATGAGAAAATCAAACTGGAAGACTGTGGAACATGTTAATAAATGTTTGTGTGTTTATGCCTGTGTCTTTCACAGGAGGCGCTGGAAGGTTTCCCTAATAGTTCCTGGTGAATCAAAGCAGAACCATAAAGGTTGCTGGACTGCATGATGGCCTTACCCCTGAGCAGCCATCCTGTTAAAGGAGGAACCAGTTAGAAGCTGTTTTCAAAGTAGCTGAGCAGATTTCTTCTCAAGTAAGCAATTAACTGTTTGTTCGTCTGTTCTGCCACTTAAAGAGCATTTAAGGACGTCTTTCGAGTGTCCAGTTGAATTAATTCTACTGGCTCTCATGGTCATTTGTTATTATAGACATATTTTTCATGTTCATCCAGCTATTTAGTAAATTCTGTCTATTTAGTAATATCCGTCAGCTATAAAATGTAATATAAATATAAAAATATCTAAATATCTCCTGCACTTTATATTTTAATGATGTAAGTCTGTTATCGTGTTACATTAGCATTCCTCACATATCAATGAGATGCTGTACAGTACAATCCTACTGACGCAGCAGAGGGATAACGACGGCTATTCAACATCGTTACACGACACATTCGAGCTGCATGATGCAGACAAAGCGACTAAATCATCTTTTTTGTGGTTTATTGTCTTCAAACCAGCAGACAAAGCCGATTGCAGAAGATGTCGGAGAAGAACTTCAGGCCGTGGACTGAAAAGGTATTTTTTTCTTGTTATCAAAAGACATTTTGGAGTGGCAGCTTCTACAACTGGTTGCGCTGAAGTAAAGCTTACAGTCTAAGAAACCACAGTGTTGATATTCAGCACAAAGAGAAAAGCTCACTTGTTTGAATTTATTTACAATCATAGTTTTATAAATTCTGACTGTAAACAGCTTTTACAGCTTTGATATTGTTTGACACTAGATATCAGGTTTAATTTAAAGGTTTCTGTGTCCCAATGAGCCATTTACACTGACCAGTGTTTCACTTTAACTGTAACACATTCATTATTTAGATTCAACAAAGAAATAACTGAATGTAAAAATGACAGCCCTCAGGCAGGTTTATAGAGATATATGCATGCATTATGAAATTTATGTATCCCAGATAATTGTTATTCTTCTAGTCATGGCAGACCTACCCCTCCTCCCCAGTTAACTGCAACCCAAAAGAACTAGTGGGGCTATTTACACACTCACAACCAGTGTGGGGTAAAAAGAGCCACCAAAAAGCTGTCAGCCACAGATGTGCTAGAAGAGTTAGAAACTCTACTTATGGAGAAACTTTCTAAGTCTAACAGAGGACAGGAACTCCTGCCCAAATAACATGATATAACCCCACATACAGCCCAGCCATAAAGTGAACCAAGTCATTTAGTTAAAGACAGCATGGGACCAAATGCATGTAACCAGCCTGCACCAACCTGACATTTCTTCCTCCTGAATTAAATGAATGGATGGATGAAAGTTAAATGACTACAAACCTAAAGCCACTAGTTCCCACACTGGAGCTCCCTGACACTGTGTGTTAACCGTATTTAGCTTGTATCAACAGTTGTAACAGGCTAAGCCACCCGAGACACTGCATTGAACGATTGTTTCTATCTTAATGATTTCAGCTGACTGGTTTCAGCTCAGATGTTCTGCTTTTTCCTTTCAGTAGATCAAAGCAGCTCGTGCTCCTTCTGCTTCCAATTTAGAAGAAGAAGAAGAAGGCGAAGGCTTCAGCGAAGTGGCGTTCATGGTCTCAGTGAACAGTCACGGTCACACACTGCATGTGGTTTTAAAAGCAACATGTCTGTTCACCACAACAATGGAGATGTGTAATATTAGTGCAGCTGTGGTTTGTCCTTGAACATCAGTTCTGTTTTCTACTTTGATCACTTAGACCAAAAAAGTGTTGTTTTCAGATTCTTTCTTTTACATCTATAAAGCACCTGCTCATTTTTTATTACAATTAGTTTCACATAAATGTTAGTGTTTCCTTTATGATCTTTTAATGCTTACACTACACTGTACACGTCTACATTAGAGACATTTCTGCTTCCTGTTTCTGTTGACTCAGAGTTGTGAAATGTTCTTTTATTTGATACACAATATGAAGTTCATAATTTTCTTACAAATAAAACTCTAATGACAAACATGAACAGCTGTGCTTATTTCTGAGACATGAGTTTTTGAATGTGTTGATATTTAGACAGTTTGCATCTGTATGCTGAAACTGTAATGGTGAACCTGAGGTGATGGTCAACAGAAGGCAAATATATATCAATATAAAACAATATTGAAGTAATGTCTTTACCCCCTGCAGCGTGTGGACGCTGTGCACGCAATCACCTTATTCACTGTAGTAAACATGCACCGCTAGCTCACGTGACTGACTGTCTCCATGGTTACATCGTATATTATTAGCTGTAAACAGCTTCCAAAGATACCGCCATAGCTCTCTGCAGCTGTAACACTTTCACACTTTGCAAATCATTTCATGTTTTTGATAGTTATGAAGACAGAATATGTTTTTAAGGTCATGCTAGGCGGTTGCTATGGTGGTTGCTGTGGACTTGCTGTGGACCTGCTTGCTTACCTAACCTTTTTTACCCACACCCCTCCGCATGCGGGCCAAATACACACCCCTTTACGACATCTACCAACACTTTACAACAACAACAGACTAATAGGATAAAATCTTAGCAGGATTAATTTATGTAGCACAGCATATTACATCATAACATAAAATGATCAAGATTATAATAAAAACTTAAAGATCATGACAAATACTTAAATATGGCATGATGTAACTGAGTGAAATATTGGCCTGGACTTGGCTCCAACAGCACCTAAGCTACGACCTTGGCTCCCTGTTTATCTGCTCCTGCTGAGATGGGGCAGAAAACCTCTCCAGTATGTTCTGTTCTCTTCTAATCAGATAAATAAGGCGATGACTTTCTGCGAACAGTATTTGTTATAACTCAGCAGTATAATGCATCATAAGACAATATCATTCATTCACAATAAATCAGCAGTCTAATGTAATGCAAATCAGTTTAACAAATGCAATAGTTATCAGCTTCTAATTCAGGAGAATAATGCAAACTAAAACTACATAATAATTCACAATCTTTAATTAGGGGTCTAACATGGCATAAAATAATATTATAATCCCACACAATGAAGCTTTTAAATCTTACTTACTCCTTATACTCCTTATATACAGAGAAGGTGGTCTTGTAGAATATCCTTATTATTGGGAAGTTCCAGACAGTTGTACTTGCTTGCTCTCTCCAAAATGGTGGGGCCCAAATACATTTCCTCTTGATGTTGAAATTATATGTTTCCAATTTGAGTGCCTTGTTTTTAGTTTCTTCTTTGTTGTGTTTGTTTGTTTTAAATTAAGGAGTCCAAAGGGTAGTTGTTGGGTCTCCCCTTTGCTTTATACAGAGAAAGTGGTGTTATTCAACACCCTCGTCTTTGTGGTCAAGTTTAGTTCATTTCCTCTTTTGTTAGATGAAAATGGTCTGTGTCTGTGTGGGACAGTCATCCAGAAGGAACTTGAAGTGGACTTTGAAGGGAACTGGTTCAGCAAATGTGGTAGATGTTTGAATGGAGCAGGTATTATTGTCTGCAATGAAGGGTCCCAAAAGTAGATATTGGGTGCTTATTCTTTATATACTCACGAAGGTGGTCTCATAAAATGTGCTTCTTATGCGGGTCGAACATCACATCGTCCCTGTCCAGGATGTGTACATCCCCATCATTGAAAAAGTGCCCATTGGACTGTAGTTGTAAATAGACTGGCCTGACGAGGTAGCTCTACTTCAGGGATGGCCAACCCGCGGCTCTCGAGCCGCACGCGGCTCTTTGCCTGGTTTCATGCGGCTCTTACGTTCATATCAAAGTTTGCGTTTGTGGGTTTTTTTTTTTTTAATGTTGTTGTTTTAAAATGTGCGCGTTCGCTTCGCTTGAGTTCAATACGGTGTTTTCATCAAATGCACATGTGTGTGAGATGAAAATACCGCAAAGTTTCCCAGTAGGAGCAAGTTCGCCCTTAAAATGGCAGGAAAAAAATGCACAGCAAAAAGAAAATATGAAGATGAACACAGGACGTTTTTAACAGAGTGGGAGAGTTTATATTTTTTTGTTGAACGCAATGGTAAGCCATTCTGCCTTATATGTCAGACGTCATTAGCGCATTTCAAAGCTTCAAATCTTCAGCGCCACTTCAGCTCACTCCATGCTAACATCGACCAGGAATTTACAAAAGGGACTGAACTTTGCAAGCACGAGTTGGCCACTTTGAAAAGTCAGGCAGAAAGGCAGATACAGTTTTTCCAAAAATTTACGAAGCGGTCAGAGACCATAACGCTCGCATCCTATCAGCTGGCTTGGAACATTGCACGGGCTAAAAAGCCATACAATGAAGGGGAGTTCATTAAAAAATGCCTCAGTGATGTTGTTGAAATCTTGTCTCCTGAAAATGACAAATTAAAACGCATGGTATCAGACGTCCAACTGTCCCACCACACTGTTGAACACAGAATATCGGACATTAACACGGCTATTGAATCACAGTTGCACTCTGACCTTCAAGCATGTGAGTATTTTAGTGTCGCATTGGATGAGAGTTGTGATATACAAGACAAGCCTCAGTTGGCAATATTTGCACGGTCTGTGTCCAACGATTGTGTGATCAAAGAAGAACTCCTGGATATTGTGCCATTAAAAGACAGAACCCATGGCATAGATGTGAAAGAAACCATGATGGCTGCATTTGAAAAAGCAAATCTGCCCATAACGAAATTAACTGCAATAGCCACGGATGGAGCACCAGCCATGATGGGATCTGTGAACGGGCTTGTGGGGCTGTGCAAAGCTGACCAAACTATTCCTGACTTTTGGAATTTCCACTGCATCATCCACATGGAGCAACTCGTGTCTAAATCATTGAATTTAGATCACGTCATGAAGCCTGTGATGGAAATCGTCAACTATATCCGCACACATGCGCTTAACCACAGGCAATTCAAGAATCTCATCACTGAGCTGGACCAAGGGCTTCCAGGTGACCTGCCGCTGCACTGCACTGTGAGGTGGCTCTCAAAAGGCCAGGTACTCTCTCGCTTCTTTGAGCTTTTGGATGCCATGAAACTGTTTATGGAAAAGAAGGACAAGGACTATCCCGAGCTCTCGGACCTCAAGTGGATTATGGATCTGGCCTTTTGGTCGACATGCTGTGTCACTTGGACAGACTGAACCTGACCCTGCAGGGTAAGTTAAAAATGCTGCCTGACATGGTGCAAAGTGTGTTTGCGTTTGTCAACAAACTGAAGCTGTTCAAGACACATATTCAAAAGGGAGATTTAACGCATTTTCCCACTCTGCTAAAAGCCAGCGGGCAAGTCGCCAGCGCTGCCCTGAGTAAGCAAAGAGCCAGATATGCAACGGTGATTGAAAACTTGCACGAAAGCTTCGTGACCCGGTTCCATGATCTACAATTGAAAAGGCCACAGATTACGTTCCTCGTCGACCCATTTAATGCAGAGACCGGCTGTTTGTAAGTCCCGCTAGTCACAGATGAAGCTGCGGCTGAGTTGGAGATGATCGATCTTTGTGAGGAGGACCAATTGAAACCTGCTTTAAGGGAAGGGACCATTTAGTTCTGGAAAAGTGTGCCAATGGAAAAATACCCCAATGTCAAACGGGCTGCGCTTAAGATACTGTCAATGTTTGGGTCAACATACGTCTGCGAGTCTGTGTTTTCTACCCTAAAACATGTCAAATCAAAGCATCGATCTGTTCTGACTGACACACATGTGAAAGAATTGCTTCGAGTGACAACAACGGAATACAAGCCAGATTTAAAGAGGATTGTTCAAGGCAAGGAATGCCAGAAGTCCCACTAAACAACATGCATTGTAAAAGTAAATGCTATTGTAGATTATTATATTTTTGTTTGTGGACTTGGTTGAACTGAGAGTTTGTGTGTGTGAGACAGTGGACACAATGTTCATTGTTGAAAATGACTGGCCTGTGGTTTTAGTACTGTAGGAGTCCATTTCTGTCATTATCATGTTGGTGTGTGACATTTACAATGAATCTGGCTGAGCAGAGATGTGTGTATTTTGTGTGTGTGTGTGTGTGAGTGTGAGAGAGAGAGAGAGAGAGAGAGAGAGAGAGAGGGGGGGGAAAGGATGGGTGATGTTCATGTGTGCCCATGCGTATGATGTGGCTCTTTGCGGTAACACAGTAAAAAAAAAGTGGCTCTTGGTCTCTGACTGGTTGGCCACCCCTGCTCTACTTTGTTGTGCCATCTGCTTTGCCAGATGTCATTTGGTTTCCCTGATTTATAAATCCTGGCAATCCTCCATGCACTTAACAGTGTACACTATATTACGCTGTTTGTGTTGGGGGACCTGGCCTCTGTGTCTGTGAGGATAGTATCCGCACTATGTTGAAGCATCCTGATGACACCCAGTTTATGATCCAGTGGATAATGAGAGTCAAACCTTAAATACTGATGCGTATGCGTAGGTTTACGGTACACATCAGTTTTTAATTGTCCCCCATTACTGATGGAAATTTCACAGTATGAGAAGGTTAACCTGCCACTCTTATATCCTCCCTGGTGAATTTGATGTGTTGGTCCATCGAGTTAATGTAATCCGTGAATTGTGGTACGTCCTGAGATTTAATTTTCACCCAGGTGTCATCCACCAATGACTTGGTGGTGTTCCAGGGTAGGATAGGAAAGCCCACTTCCTCCATGTACAAATTGGCTATGATGGATTAAACTGGGTAACCCATGGCACACTCATGTTTCTGCCTGTATGTGAATGTGAAACAGGTAGAATTAAGACAAAGTTCTGAAAGCAAGCACACTTGGACGATGCTGAGAGTGGTCCTGTTGCTGAGGTTGGGGTCCTTCTGTAATCTCTTATGAACTACCTCCAATGCTTCCGTGACGGAGATGCAACTGAAGAGAGATGTAACATTGTACGAGATCATGGTTTCAAGGAACTGAGCTCCCATCCCATTGTTCCTTCATTGGTCCTAGTTTCAGTCAATATGCAAATGTACTGTTTATAAGGTTGGGGAAACCTGCAGTCAGTTGAGACTGAAGAAGTCACCTGGATGAGTGATGAAATGTTTCTCACACTGAATACACTACATCCAGATGGACAGAATCAAGTTTCGGGGATTTACTTACCTGAATTTTTGAGCATGCATCAAGACATACACCACTTAAGGTAAAATCATGCTAAAAACTTTCTCTGTATAAGTACTTAGTGTTCAGGACTTAAAAACACTGAGACTGAACTCAAGACATGTAACCTTAACAATTGCGACTGGATGAATGAAACAGAGACAAAGAATTTAAAAAATAAAGAAGATCTATGGACTTGTGTTTATGAAGAGTACATAGCAAAATATAAAAAACAGATTTAACAAAACTTTAATTTCTGTATTTTTGTTCATAATCATTGGTATCTGGAGCAGGTAACTAGTACTTCAAGAAATATGGCCTTCTATGTAAGCATTGGGTCAAAAATAAATCTTCGTATTAAGATGCTTGGTCATTCCAAGCACAATAATGGAATGTTGGGTGTTCTCATTTGACCCAACATTTTTTATTTCTTCAAATCTTTCTGAGCTATTGGTTGTACTAAGTTGTTTGCTTCAACAAACATTCAACTACATTACCCCTTATATTCATAAGTCAGTTCTGTACAGAGATGTTTGGCTTCATATTAGGATAACAGATGCCATGAACCACCAGTACCCTCGAAGATCTGGAAGAGACCTTTGGGGAAATGTTGGGTGTAGGAGGCAGAGAACACAAGTTATGAGAGAAAAAAGGGTGCTACTTGAGGACCCATAATGCACTGCAAAGATAGACTTAGTGGATTTAACCCTTAGATGCACAACCTAACAATACCTACACTCTTCCACGAGTGGCGTCAAAAATAGACCACAAATAGAAACAATGCATTTTGCTATAAACTTGGATGTTATTCTTCAAAATCTTTAAAATGAAGAGTTGCAATATTTTCATATTTGAGGTATTCCTCATAAAACATGTTTGTGACATGAGGCCCTTTGCATTTTTATTTATTTTTTCATTAATTTTAAGAAATTGCAGTTTTTGTATCACTTGTATCACTTTTGTATGCTTGCTCTCCATATACTGCAGAAGCTGGGTCTTCCCTCTGAAAGGCACAAGTTGTTCATCCACTGTAACACAATCACTGAGGATGAATTTCTGCCTGCAGTTGACCAGGAACAGGCCCCATATGTAGCGGAAAGCTGCCATGTGGTTTGTTTTCAGACTGTAGGCTCTGGTCCTGTCATCAAAGTGAAAGAAATATTGAATATCTTTAAATCTTTGAATTGACATAGTGGCCTTGTACAATGGGTTATGCAGAGGACGCCCAAAAAAACACACCAACTGGTACATCCCAGTTCTTCTCACTTCCTGCAAGAATGGTCAATCAAATGAAGGCCACAAGCTTATGTTTGGTTAAATTATTCCACTCTTTCCCCCAGTCTGTGGCTACTCTATATAGTCTGGGTCCTCTGTATCTTACATGTCAGATTCTGAGTCAATGCCTCCAATGGGCTCTTCATCCCATCCGTCCTGGATCATTTGTAGGGCAAGGTCCACAGGGATCCTAGCTGGCCTCATAGCAGCCATGCTACTTTAAATATTGAAAAAAAAAAAAAAAACAATCAGAAAGGACAATGTTTGAAATGCACAGGAAACTATAAACAGGGCTGCACATAAATGGTCCGCAGGTGCACATTTGCTGTCAAAATAAAAGACTCGTACCAGATAAGAAGTTGGAACACTTGTTTGCATACATTAGATATTGTGGAGGAGGACAGACATTTGTTCAGAACTCTTAAAGATGTCGAAGAAGCAAGCTCCGTAAGCAATTACTTTGGTGTTCCTCCACCGTAAAAAAGCGCGTATTCTCTGAATTTCCGGGAATACTTTTATTTTGTTAAAATCAAAAGGTCGTCCCTTTGTTTACCTTTAGTCTCTTAATATTTTCAGCACCCCGCGTCCATCGTTGGCAGCTTCTCTCATCAAAAGCGATAAACTCTTATCACCCAGGAACTGTATTAACTCTGCGTAGGCCTGGGCCTTCTTATCTTTATCATCTTCATCTTCGTCATCACTCTCCAATATTGTGGCTTTTAGACCTTGTAGTCTAAGATGTACCCAAAATTTTGTCTCCCACAGTTCATAATTCTTCTCACTTGTCAAAAATTAACCTCGCCCATCAGCCACTGGGTTTATTTGCACGCTTGACAAATGAGGGAATACGTAATAACTAACTCAACATTAACCCTTTCAATTTATGGACCTGATCATGTTTCCTTACCAATGACTTTTGTCCTTTTAGAAACTGGTTTAGCTCAGCGTGATGAGCAGGTGACCATATGCTGCATGGCTTATTATATAAAAATGAATAAAAGGTTTTGTCCATACACACAAGGGAGTTAAATGGAGATATCAGGTTCAATACTGACATTTAGGTGTGAACCAGCATCTCCATATAGTCAAGCCCTGTGACCCACCATCACAATACAGATCTTATAGACCATGAGAATAAGAGATTTGTAAAGAAATGTTGGGTCTCAAATTGAGATTTTGCGTTTAACCCAACATCTCATCATTGAACCCAATTTCTCAATACAAGACCCTGTTGTTGGGTCATATCCAACATGATTTTGGTGTGTTGTGATCATTCAATTCAATTCAATTCAATTTTATTTATATAGCGCCAAATCACAACAAAAGTCGCCTCAAGGCGCTTCATAGATACAGAGAAAAACCCAACAATCATATGACCCCCTATGAGCAAGCACTTTGGCGACAGTGGGAAGGAAAAACTCCCTTTTAACAGGAAGAAACCTCCGGCAGAACCAGGCTCAGGGAGGGGCGGCCATCTGCTGCGACCGGTTGGGGTGAGAGAAGGAAGACAGGATAAAGACATGCTGTGGAAGAGAGACAGAGGTTAATAACAGATATGATTCAATGCAGAGAGGTCTATTAATACATAGTGAGTGAGAAAGGTGACTGGAAAGGAAAAACTCAATGCATCATGGGAATCCCCCGGCAGCCTACATCTATTGCAGCATAACAAAGGGAGGATTCAGGGTCACCTGGTCCAGCCCTAACTATATGCTTTAGAAAAAAGGAAAGTTTTAAGCCTAATCTTAAAAGTAGAGATAGTGTCTGTCTCCCGAATCCAAACTGGAAGCTGGTTCCACAGAAGAGGGGCCTGAAAACTGAAGGCTCTCCCTCCCATTCTACTTTTAAATACTCTAGGAACAACAAGTAGGCCTGCAGAGCGAGAGCGGAGCGCTCTAATAGGGTGATATGGTACTACAAGGTCATTAAGATAAGATGGGGCCTGATTATTTAAGACCTTGTATGTGAGGAGCAGGATTTTGAATTCAATTCTGGATTTAACAGGAAGCCAATGAAGGGAAGCCAAAACAGGAGAAATATGCTCTCTCTTTCTAGTCCCTGTCAGGACTCTTGCTGCAGCATTTTGGATTAGCTGAAGGCTTTTCAGTGAGTTTTTTGGACATCCTGATAATAATGAATTACAGTAGTCCAGCCTGGAAGTAATAAATGCATGAACTAGTTTTTCAGCGTCACTCTGAGACAGGATATTTCTAATTTTAGAGATGTTGCGCAAATGGAAGAAAGCAGTCTTACATATTTGTTTAATATGTGCGTTGAAGGACATGTCCTGGTCAAAAATGACTCCAAGGTTCCTCACAGCGTTACTGGAGGCCAAGGTAATGCCATCCAGAGTAAGAATCTGATTAGATACCATATTTCTAAGATTTTCAGGGCCGAGTACAATAACCTCAGTTTTATCTGAATTAAGAAGCAGAAAGTTAGCGGCCATCCAGGTCTTTATGTCTTTAAGACATTCCTGCAGTTTAACTAATTGGTGTGTGTTATCTGGCTTCATGGACAGATAGAGCTGGGTGTCATCTGCATAGCAGTGAAAATGTATGCTATGTCTTCTAATGATGCTGCCTAAGGGAAGCATGTATAATGTAAACAGAATTGGTCCTAGCACTGAACCCTGTGGAACTCCATAATTAACCTCAGTGTGTGAAGAGGACTCTCCATTTACATGCACGAATTGGAGTCTATTAGATAGATATGATACAAACCACTGCAGTGCAGTACCTGTAATACCTACAGCATGTTCTAATCGCTCTAATAGGATATTATGATCAACAGTATCGAACGCTGCACTGAGGTCTAGCAGGACAAGCACAGAGATGAGTCCACTGTCAGAGGCCATAAGAAGATCATTTGTAACCTTCACTAAAGCTGTTTCTGTGCTGTGCTGAGCTCTGAAACCTGACTGAAACTCTTCAAATAAACCATTCCTCTGCAGATGATCTGTTAGCTGTTTGACAACTACTCTTTCAAGGATTTTTGATATGAAAGGAAGGTTGGAGATTGGCCTATAATTAGCTAAGACTGCTGGGTCTAGAGATGGCTTTTTGAGTAAAGGTTTAACTACAGCCAGCTTGAAGGCCTGTGGTACATAGCCGATTATTAGAGATAGGTTGATCATATTTAAGATCGAAGAATTAATTAATGGCAGGACTTCTTTGAGCAGTTTTGTAGGAATGGGGTCTAAAAGACACGTTGATGGTTTGGAGGAAGTAATTATTGAAGTTAACTCAGAAAGATCAATTGGAGAAAAAGAGTCTAACTTAATATCAATGGTACTAAGAGTAGCTGTAGATAATATTACATCTGTGGGATGATTATTGGTAATTTTTTCTCTAATGATAAAAATTTTATTTGTGAAGAAGTTCATGAAGTCATTACTAGTTAACGTTAAAGGGATGGTTGGCTCAAAAGAGCTCTGACTTTTTGTCAGCCTGGCTACAGTGCTGAAGAGAAACCTAGGGTTGTTCTTATTTTCTTCAATCAGTGATGAATAGTAAGATGTTCTGGCTTTGCGGAGGGCTTTCTTATAAAGCAGCAAACTATTTCTCCAGGCTAAATGATGATCCTCTAGATTTGTGACACGCCATTTCCTCTCCAGATTACGAGTCATCTGCTTTAGGGTACGTGTTTCAGAATTATACCACGGAGTCAGGTACTTCTGATTTGAGGCCTTAGTTTTCACAGGAGCTACAGTATCCAGAGTCGTACGTAGTGAGGAGGTGAAATTATTAACAAGATAATCGACCTCTGTTGGGGTAGCGTTCAGATAGCTACTCTGCTCTGTGTTGGTACAGGGCATTGAAGATGATAACAGTGGGTGGATTATATTCTTAAACTTAGTTACAGTGCTTTCAGAAAGACATCTACTTTGATAAAGTCTACTCTTCACCGCTGTGTAATCAATTATTGTAAAAGTAAATGTTATCAGGAAATGATCAGACAGCAGAGGGTTTTCAGGAAACACTGTTAAATGTTCCGTTTCTATGCCATATGTTAAAACAAGATCTAGAGTGTGATTAAAGTGGTGGGTGGGTTCTTTTACATTTTGAGAGAAACCAATTGAGTCTAATAACAGATTAAATGCCATGTTGAGGCTGTCATTTTTAGCATCTACATGGATGTTAAAATCACCCACAATAATTATTTTATCTGAGCTCAGAACTAAATTAGATATAAAGTCTGAGAAATCAGACAGAAACTCTGTGTAAGGCCCAGGTGGACGATAGATGATAACAAGTAAGACTGGTTTCTGAGTTTCACAGCTGGGGTGGACAATGTTAAGCATCAGGCTTTCAAATGAATTAAAAGTCTGTCTTGGTCTTTCATTAATTAAAAGTGCAGTAAAGACCCAACATGTCTTTACTGCACTTGGAATGTTGGGTCATTCTATCCATATCCTAAATTCAAATGTTTTTCACCCAATACTTATGTACACTCAACAAAAATATAAACGCAACACCTTTGTTACTGCTCCCATTCCCCATGGGATGGACGTAGAGACCTAAAATTCATTCCAGATACACAATATAATCATCCCTCCCAAACAGTGGTCACAAATCAGTCCAAATGTGTGGTAGTGGGCACATCTGCCATATTGAGATAATCCATCCCACCTCACAGGTGTGCCACATCAGGATGCTGATCTGACATCATGAGTAGTGCACAGGTGTACCTCAGACTGCCCACAACAAAAGGCCACCCTGGAATGTGCAGTTTTGTCTCACAGCAAAATGCCACAGATGCCACAAGCAATGAGGGAGCGTGCAATTGGCATGCTGACAGCAGGAATGTCAACCAGATCTGTCGCCCGTGCATTGAATGTTCATTTCTCAACCATAAGCCGTCTCCACAGGCGTTTCAGAGAATATGGCAGCACATCCAACCGGCCTCACAACCGCAGACCTCGTGTAACCACACCAGCCCAGGACCTCCACATCCAGCAGGTTCACCTCCAAGATCGTCTGAGACCAGCCACCCAGACAGCTGCTGGAACAATTGGTTTGCACAACCAAACAATTTCTGCACAAACTGTCAGAAACCGTCTCAGGGACGCTCAACTGCATGCCCGTCGTCCTCATCGGGGTCTTGACCTGACTCCAGCTCGTCGCCGTAACAGACTTGTGTGGGCAAATGCTCACATTCGATGGCGTCTGGCACGTTGGAGAGGTGTGCGCTTCACGGATGAATCATGGTTCACATTGTTTAGGGCAGATGGCAGCTGAGAATGTCCCAGTTCTTGCATGGCCAGCATACTCACCGGACATGTCACCCATTGAGCATGTTCGGGATGTGCTTGACCGGCGTATACGACAGCGTGTACCAGTTCCCACGAATATCCAACAACCTCGCACAGCCATTGAAGTGGAGTGGACCAACATTCCACAGGCCACAATTGACAATCTGATAGACTCCATGCGACGATGTGTTGCACTGCATGAGGCAAATGGTGGTCACACCAGATACTGACCGGTTCTGGGTCCCCAGACCCCCAATAGCGCAAAAAACTGCACATTCCAGGGTGGCCTTTTTTTGTGGGCAGTCTGAGGTACACCTGTGCACTACTCATGGTGTCAGATCAGCATCCTGATGTGGCACACCTGTGAGGTGGGATGGATTATCTCAATATGGCAGATGTGCCCACTACCACACATTTGGACTGATTTGTGACCACTGTTTGGGAGGGATGGTTATATTGTGTATCTGGAATGCATTTTAGGTCTCTACGTCCATCCGATGGGGAATGGGAGCAGTAACAAAGGTGTTGCGTTTATATTTTTGTTGAGTGTATTTCCTAAAGAACTAGTTACGGTATGTATTTCTTACATTCACTGGAATTATTTCCAATATTTCCTGTGCTGGAGAGAAGCGGAAAAAAAAACCTGCTATCGCTTCGTCAACAAGCCGGCGAAGCTGTTGTTGTCACTACCTGGAGGACGTGTGGACATGAAGACGGCATAACATCTGGTCTGACGCTGCCTTCAGGTGCTTTTCAAACAGTGTGAAATCAAAAGTTGAAACGCCTTCCCATTTTAATTTAGCTCTGACGTCAAAAAAAGAAAAGACTGTTTGCTCCTGACGCTGCCCTCCACATAACCTTAAATACTTTCCTTAAATAAGTTCCCCCAGGGATCAATAAAGTATTCTGATTCTGATTCTGATAACCTGTTGTCTGAAATGTGAGCCCTGGCTTTCATTTTCAAATACACCTTTTAATATATATGAAATCTATTATGAGTTAATGGTAAGGTTCTTACAGTCACTGGTACAGTATCCTGATCCTAACACAAAAGCACCCCGGTTATCAATTTTGGCCTTTGAAAAGGAAAATGAGATAAATAACTTATAAAATTCAAGAAAACAAACAATAACAATTCATGAAAAGCAACTTAGCTGTTTAGTTGATGCTTTATCTGACACGTATTGCAACTGATTATCAGCATATCAGCGGGTCAAACACAATGACTACAGAAAACTACAATCACTGATCAAACACATTTCCAGAGAAAATCCCCAAGATTCATTTTTGACTATGTTAAATTCTACTTGCCATGTTAGTTTAAAGGAGCCATAAACTAAATATTCCACCACAAAATATATTATATTTCTCAGTGATGAGCTTTTCTTTCAATAAAACTTCCAATATATGACAGATTTAAAATATAGACACAGAAAATTTTTGGTAAGTTTTATCTACAGGGATCCCACTGAAAGAGACATAGAACTATTATATTATTCCCTCTTTGTGCCCAGCAGAGGACAATGCAAGCTTAAGCTGACTACCAGTGCAAATTACCCACATGCTCAAATATTCAGCATTAAATTAATAATATAGTTTTCATTCTAGACTGACAATCAAATCATTGAAAACAAGACAAAGATTATGAGACAAATAGAAACTCTTTATTCAAAACATGAACTTTTTGTTCCAAAAAATATATTTTAACAAAACCAAACACAGTAACAACCAATGACAAATGGCCTCAGACTGAAAATATGGAAATCAAAGTAAAAGATTGATAAAAGAAAGAAACAAATGAAGCATATATAAAGCTTGATACACTCGTTCTTTTTAATGTACACTACTGGATGAATGGTTGAAAAAGTAAAGTATGTTAAAAAAAGGTAATACCTGTACTATAATATATGACTTTTTTTAAGCTTGCTTCTCGAAACAATAATGAAAATTTCTCTTTTCTTTCTCAAAAAAAAGTGGAAATGCTTTTAAATTACCAAAAGGAAAATATGGTGAAATTAACAGCTGAAACATACTGTCTCTTATTTTTTGTCAGCTGTTTTCAAACACAACTTCTAAAAAAATCATCAGAATTAGACCAGGACATTGTTGTTTTAACTTACATAAAACAGACAGCAGGACATTCCAGTCAGCTGCATTTAGACTACCGGACAAACTCCCTGTGGTCGTGAGGAGGGCACTGCCTGACTATAGTGTGCAGGAGGCAGGAAACAGGATGATCACTCATTAACTGAACTCAGCAGAATATTCACTTCTCTATTCTTGATTTTTCACAAT
Source organism: Diplotaxodon limnothrissa (assembly GCF_057381915.1). Taxonomy (NCBI): domain Eukaryota; kingdom Metazoa; phylum Chordata; class Actinopteri; order Cichliformes; family Cichlidae; genus Diplotaxodon; species Diplotaxodon limnothrissa. The sequence goes on along the minus strand of NW_028188561.1, from coordinate 621,265 downwards.
TAAACATCATGCATTTTTTACGAGAGAACTGGCATGTTAAAGACAATATCTAATGATTCATACGGTTTAGGGCTGCAGTACATAGGTGAAAAGAGCCTTTTTGTTGCTTGTGGGAAAACGATCTACACTAAAAAGAAACTGAAGAACAATTTTGAATATTCATGAGCAAAATTATTCAAATCTTTAACTGTGGATGGCAATGAAAAAAAACTTAAATTCTGTAACATAAAGGGTTGCTCAGTTTGAATGAAGCTGCTTTTAGATGGTTTAAGTAAGGCACTTTCAATTGCAGCATTAAAGTCTCTTAAACAAGGTAAACAGAAACAGGGTACCAAAATCTTAGCGCAAAAGGTATTCAAGATATTATTTCTGATACTTTCCCGCGCTCTATTTTCTTGCTATACAAAGCTTATTTACTGAACTGAGCTAAATAGCTAAGCTGTTTTAGATATTCGTGTTTCAAATCCACTCTGAACCCTTTTTGACTCCATATTTGCTGCTACTGCTGGTGCCGCTGCTACCTCTGTCTGTATATGCCCTGCTGGAGGCATGTCTGTTGGTCTGCTGGTGTTTACGTTCACGGTGGGGCGTGCTGCGGTTGTTAGTGTGGCTCTGCAGCTGGATGTAGGTCTGATTATCACCCTCCAGGATTTTCTGAGGTCTACCACTGTCCTTATGAACAGCCCTGGGTGCATTTCCCTTCCCAGCTCTGCACTGGTTTTCATCATTAATGCCGTTCTGTTGACGCTCCTCTTGGGGAATGTTCACGTGATTCTGCTGACATGCCAGCTTGGCATTAGTTAGATCAGTGATGGGTAGTGGTTGGTTGTGGTTCCCTTTACCTACCAGAGGAGGTTTGATGGCGATGTTGTACCCAGGTGGAGGCGCTGGTGCATTCCAAGAAAATGGGTCACTCAATCTCACCTTGTTAAGACGGCCTTGTCCTCTTGCCAGCCCGTAGAGCTCCTCATTGGGGAGCTTCGTCGAGTGTATTATCTTACACATGGTACCTATGCCCAGGTGAAGCATCTCCCATATATTGAGTGTTAGACAGAGCAGGGAGACTGTGTACATGATGAGGAGAAAGATTGTCTTCTCAGTTGGTCGCGACACAAAGCAGTCCACCTTATAAGGACAGGGCTGCTCTTCGCATACGTAGATGGCAGGAACGGACCAGCCATAGAGGGTGTACTGACCATAGAGGAAAGCAACCTCCAGCAAGGAGCGCAACAGGAGTTGGAAGATGTAAAGGCGCATCAATCCATCCTCTTTGATACGATGACGCCCATCATGGCGTACTTTGGCTTTTACTTTTCTATCACAGCTGCCTCCCTTTTCTGCTTCACAATCGTCGTTCTCCACCTCTGCCACTTCATAGATCATCGGGTCTTCCTCGTCGTCATCCTCAGCCTCTTCAATGCCCCTGTGCTGCTTTCTGCCTGCAAGATAGTGCTTCTTGGGTTTCTTCTGGGAAAATCCATTCACTCCCCCACTTTCTGCCTTCTCCTCTGCCTGAGCAATTTTGTTGACAGCGTAGCCCAGGTACATAACTGAAGGGGTGGCCACCAGGATAATTTGAAAGACCCAGAAGCGGACGTGTGAGAGTGGAGCGAAGGCGTCGTAGCATACGTTCTCACAGCCTGGCTGGGCTGTGTTGCAGACAAAATTGCTTCGTTCATCGTGGTAGATTGACTCTCCTCCTACGGCTGTTAGCACAATGCGGAAAACAATGAGAGCAGTGAGCCAGATCTTGCCCACAAATGTAAAATGGTTGTGGATTTCTTCCAGCAGGTGAGTCAGAAAACTCCAGCTCATGGTAGTGGTGGAGAAACTACAGCAAGAGGCAACATACCCATCCTCTTACTCCCTGTGGAGAGAACAGAAAGCTTTGGGTCATGCATGCAAACTTAAAAGGCAAATATCTACATTGATTTATTGAACACTGAGGTGGTTATGTCATCTCTTTTCGAGCTGCCAAGGGTAACAAATGAAGTCAGAGACAAAATAAGAAACTAAAGGTTTACTCCCTCCAGGATTCGCTGCTTCTACCATAACCGAGTATGGCTGCCCCCATTCCCCTGCTGGCCTGTGCTCCAGTTTGTCTCTTTTGCTCCCTTTTTAATCCTTCTCCCTGTCTTTTCTATGTCCTAAACTAAAAAGGAACATCATTACTTCTACTTCTATCAAACATGGTTTAGGGAGTGATGGCACACTGTCTTCTCACATGTCAGATTTATCGGTTGGTTAACATGGCATTTTTCATTAGTGCTACAGGTCACATGAAAAGCCATTACAGGGATCTTCTAAAGGGAGGTGGAATTGCTCAGAAAATTAAACATTGTGCATGCTATATATATATATATTACACTTTGGCCTGAATAAGACCGCAAAGGTTCATTACACATTCCTTATAACCTTTACTGCAATTTAGCTTATTGTTCTATTTGAAAACATAGAGTCAACCATGGTGCTGCTGACATAATACAACCAAAATATGTGCATTAAAGATATAATGAGCTTCCTGAAACAAAAATAGCGAACAAAAAAGTTCCAAAACTTTGTATAATGCAAGCAAATTTGTTTAACTCATTGATGTACATCCACCCGAAGGACAAATGGATACTCTGAGAAACGGGACTTGACACATATGTTCTTGACATGCCCTCTAGGATTACAAATGTACATATTATTTTCAACTTGAAGATTCTTCTTGCCAGAATCTGATAATACAGAGTAGGGCTGGGCTATATCATACCGTTCACGGTAATACCGGTGTAATGTTGGGCAACGATAAGAAAATGAAATATCGCGATAGAATATGTGTAAAACGCGCATGCGCAGTGCCTTTGTTTACATACGCTCATGGTGGCAACGCAGAATGAGAAGAGCGAAAGTGGATCATTGAATAAAACAGATGAACCAGAACTGGTTTGTAAAAATGCTGGAATTTCAGTGGTGTGGAACTGGTTTAGCTTTCGTCCGTCAGATACACAACAAAGCACTATTTTTGGTAGAGCATGCTAGCAGGCTGTCGTTATTACTGTGTTGTTTGGGAAATACGGCACACTTAAAATCAATCCTTTGATTTTTCTGAAATTCGACAGAGCCCCTTATAATCCCATGTGCCTTATGTATGAATTCTGGTTACTGACCTCGAAACGATTTTATGTACACGGCGCTCGAAAATCTGTCAAATGTTTCAGTACGACTTTGCTAAGCTACGAAGCCGCACCGCTTGATGGATTTTCGGAGCATTACGGCTATCGTAGGCAGGAGCCTGGCGGAGTGATACGTACTGTGCTTCAACATAATGTTACCGTATTGTGTGTGTATAACCTGTTTTTAAGTTTTGTGGATATTATACATGGTTATGCTGAGGATATGTCGGCCAGTTTCCACTGGAAATGCCTTTTGGTTAAACTGTCAGCAAAGAATTTGCACTGTTAAACTTTTATGTAACTTTAATGCACATTAAAAACAGCTGCTTGTTTAAGTGAAAATACATTGATGGTGTTTTTTTGCACTAATAAAGTTGAAGAGTTGTAAAGTATTTTGTCTAGTGTCAGTTATATTGTCAGTTATATCATTATCGCAAATTTTCAAATGTATATCGTGATAAATAGTTTTGGTCATATCGCCCTGCTCTAATGCCGAGTAGGAAAAAACATGATTTCTTACTCTTTCCATTTTTGTATATCTCTCAATTTTTCTCTTTTTCCTGACACACAGAATGAATAGCTCATCTTTTATTTTACATATAAAGACGCCACACACTCTTCTACTGTACTCACTCTGTGTTTTGTTTAGCGCCATTTGTTTGCACAGATGGGTATGAGCACTTAGCTCTTCTGCAGAATGCACACCTACCTCCTGATTCGAAATAAATCACAGGCAAGTACTTTGTCTTTCCTATACATGGTAATCAAATAGTGTATTTCTTCACAATAACAACACTTTCATCCTTCAATGATAGCTGTGCCTTGTAGCTCATGTCCAAACACATCCTCAGTATTAGTACACAAAGGGAAGAGTAATGAAGGAGATGGAACGCCAAAGTGTAATTGCCATCGTAATTTAAATTACACCTTAAAAATTAAAAGCCATTCAACGTTGATTTGTTAATTTACAACAATATACAATATATTTATTTGCCTATTATGGTAATGGATGCACTCTGCATTAAAGTCTGATTGATATATTGGCCATCTGATATTACTAGCTGCATGAAATATATAACACAATGCAGAAAAAGATGCATATAAAAATGCTGTTCTCACACAGAAAACTGTCATTCACCTGTTTGCTATTTAAGGTAGGACCTGACCTTCAGAATTCACCTGAGTGTTATCTAACTGTGGTATTCTTCATCTTGTCTCTTTGTAAGGCTCTGTGAACTGGCCGAAGACCTCTAATGTGCTTCTTTATGTGCTTAGGATGTCCCAGCGGAGTTCCGAGAGTGTTTGTTACCTTACCTTAGGAGATTCTGTTCGGGGATTTTGATTCACATATTGTACATATTGGACTCTTAAACCGAGCACTTCAAAAAGACTTTGTATATAGCACTATCTACACCAGCACTGTAAATAAACTCACCGCACTTTCATTCCTGAGTCCTGCATTTGACTCCGGCCAGACAAATCATGACAGCAGTGTGTGGATTACAGAGCAGTAAGTGCTGCTTAGTCAAGCAGGCATTCAAAGTAAGCAAAGTAGTTTTTTAAGTATGTGTTAGAAATGGGTAAAAACAGTCACTTATCATTTTCTTAAATCTAATTGCTACAAATTAATGTTGGCGTAAGTGCCGAGAATCAAGTATATGTGCATTAACCTTTTATCCCTAATCCAATGATAATTTACATTTAAGTTTAGCTGAAGTAAAGCCATTCATTGATGTTCAATAATGGCACCATTTTATCATATTAATGTAAGCTGTTGAAACCCAAATGTACTAAGCAGTACATATCAGCATGATATTGCAATTAAAAAAAATGTTTTGATGGGTGCAGAAAAAGAACACAGTCAGTTCATTTCAATGGTGATCAACAATTGGCCGAGAGTAGAACAAATTAATGAGCCAAAAACAGGCAGACCTGTTGCATGGGATTTTTGTAAGTCTGTGCTCACGGTAACTTGGTCACTTGTAACCCGGCTGCCTATGAAGATGAGAGTTATATCCCCGTACGCATCTTTTATAGAAATTTTTCTTGTCCCTCCATCCAATACTCCACGTCAAGTTCAGTTCAGTTCAGTTCTGCTACATTAATATACCAGTATTACTGAAGACCAGTGTGGCGGAGGAGTGGTGCAGTGAGCTCAACGGGGCGGTGCTGGTAAGAACAGCTGATGGCGATTTTGGACTGATGGTGGTTTTCCTTCCCTTTATATAGTGAGGCGGAGAGGAGCGGAGGAGAGGGAGCTGGGGAAACCGACCGCTGTCAAACGGTATTCAGCTGTCATTCTGTGGACACTCACAATAAACGTGCATCCAATGTTAACGACGTGTGTGTGGGTGTATCTGTGCCTAGCGTGTGTCACAAGTGGTGCCGAAACCCAGGAGCCTGCCGGTGTGGGGATGTCCGACCCGCAGGCTGCGCCGCCCGCCCAGCCTTTGCAGTTTCTGGCGCAGATGCTGGCGGAGATGGCGAAAATGAACCACGACCATGCGGCGGCCCAGCGGGCTCACCTGGCTGCGCTGCAGGAGCAGACGGACCGGCAGACTCAGGTTCTGGAGCGGCTGGTTGGCGCCGCTGCCCCGCCGAAGCCCCCACCGCTGTCGGTGGCGGTGCCCCGGATGGGGGACAGGGACGACCCCCAGGTTTTTCTGGAGACTTTTCGTGCCACGGCGGAGGCCTGCCAGTGGCCGCAGGTGGAGTGGGCTTCGCGTTTGCTTCCTCTGCTGTCGGGGGAGGCTCGGACGGCGGCCCTGAGTCTGCCGCCGGCTTCGAGGGGCAGCTTCCAGGACGTGAGCCGGGCGGTGGTGGACCGGTTGGGACTCACCGCTGAATATCATCGCCGGCAGTTCCGGGCCTGTCGGCTGGCCGTGGCGGATTGGCCGTTTGCTTGGGCCCGGAAGCTGCATGACGAGGCCGTATGCTGGCTGCAGCCGGGATCGTCAGAGGGCATAGTGCCCATAGTGCCGCTGTTATTAAAGTATAAGGGCAAAACGCATAGAGTAACGGCTGCGGTTAGCCCGCGCCTGTCGCATCCCCTAATTCTGGGTACGAATTGGCCGGGGTTTCATCATCTGTTGGGACAGTACGCGGGGGTGCGATCACGACCGCTAGTAGCATGTAATGTCTGATCGGCGCTCAGTGGTGACGCGGGGTCGTCCGACACTGACTCTGGGGAGGGGGAGACGGCGGGTCCTTCACAGGAAGCCCTGCTGGCTCCGGAAGTTCCCCCCACGGGTGATTTCCCACTGGAGCAGTCTCGTGACGACACCCTACGCTCAGCCTTTGACCAAGTGATTGAGATTGATGGTCACGTGGTGCGCCCTGAAGCCGTGCGGACCTACCCACACTTCATTGTAATGAAAGATAGGTTATATTGAGTGAGTCGTGACACTCGCACGGAGGTGACACACACCCAGCTGTTGGTGCCGCAGGGCCGCCGGGAAACGATTTTCCAGGCGGCTCATTATAACCCCATGGCAGGGCATATGAGATACGAAAAGACTCTGGAGCGAATAACGGCCCGATTTTATTGGCCGGGCATCCGAGCGGATGTGCGCCGCTGGTGCCCGTCCTGCCCGGACTGCCAACTTGTTAATCAGCCGGCCATACCAAAAGCTCCTTTGCGTCCGCTTCCACTCATAGAGGTCCCGTTCGAGCGCATTGGCATGGACCTCATCGGGCCGTTTCACCGGAGTGCACGTGGCTACCGCTTTGTGTTAGTCCTGGTGGATTATGCAACGCGGTACCTGGAAGCAGTCCCGCTGCGCACCATCTCTGCAAAGAGTGTAGCGCAGGCACTGTTTCAGGTCATCTCCCGAGTCGGAATCCCGAAAGAGATACTGACTGACCAGGGCACGTCGTTTATGTCTCGTACACTGCGGGAACTGTACGAATTACTGGGCATTAAATCTATTCGGACCAGCGTCTACCACCCTCAGACTGACGGGCTGGTGGAGCGGCTGAATAAGACTTTAAAGTCCATGATTCGGAAGTTCATTAACGAGGATGAACGCAATTGAGATCACTGGCTAGACCCTCTGTTATTCGCAGTGCGGGAGGTGCCCCAGGCCTCCACGGGATTTTCTCCCTTTGAACTGCTGTTCGGCAGGAGGCCACGTGGGGTGCTCGACCTGATTAAAGAAAGCTGGGAGGACGGTCCGAGCCCCGCCAAAAATGAGATTCAGTACGTGTTGGACCTGAGAGCAAAACTCCACACTTTGGGGAGGTTGTCACGGGAGAATTTGCTCCAGGCTCAGCAGCGTCAGCAACGCCTGTATGACAGAGGGGCTAGACTCAGGCAATTTTCACCGGGAGACAAAGTGCTTGTATTACTCCCTTCTTCCAGCTCAAAGTTGCTCGCCAAGTGGCAAGGACCCTTTGTGATCCCACGGCGAGCCGGGGACGTTGACTATGAGGTCACTCGGTCGGACAGGGGAGGGGCCACGCAGATCTATCACCTCAATCTCCTTAAAGCGTGGAGAGAGGTTGAAACCACTTCTCTGGTGAGCCTGGTTAAGGAGAGAGATGAGTTGGGGCTGGAGGTGCCAAATTCCATCATTCCCGCCTCCCTCCCTTGTGATGACCATCTCACACAGGCCCAGAGAGCGGACGTTGTCGCGTTACAACAGCGTTTTGCTGACGTGTTCTCCGGCCGGACGTCTCTCATTGAGCATCATTTTGTAACGCAGCCTGGCGTGACGGTGCGTTCACGGCCCTACAGGCTTCCTGAGCATAAACGCCAAATCGTGCAGAGGGAATTGGCTGACATGCTGAGGATGGGAGTGATAGAAGAGTCGCACAGCGCCTGGTGTAGCCCCATCGTTCTGGTGGTGAAGAAGGATGGGTCTATACGGTTCTGTGTCGACTATCGCAAGGTGAATGAAGTGTCACGTTTTGATGCTTATCCCATGCCCCGGGTCGACGAGCTCCTGGATCGGCTGGGCACGGCCCATTTTTTCATGACACTGGATTTAACCAAGGGCTACTGGCAGATTCCCTTGTCTGCTGAGTCCAGGGAGAAAACGGCCTTCTCCACTCCGTACGGTTTGTACCAATTCGTTACGCTTCCGTTCGGCTTGTTCGGGACCCCTGCCACCTTCCAATGTCTCATGGACCGGGTGCTGCGCCCGCACGCTGCGTGTGCTGCTGCCTACTTGGATGACGTGATCATCCACAGCGACACCTGGGCGGAGCATGTGCAGCGGGTGGCCGCGGTCCTGGGGTCCCTGAGGGAGGCGGGGCTCACGGCCAACCCGAAGAAGTGTGCAGTTGGACGGAGGGAGGTGCAGTATCTGGGGTACCACTTGGGGGGCGGGCAGGTGCGTCCACAGGTGGAGAAGACGGCGGCTATCGCATCCTGCCCGCGCCCTAAGACCAAAAAGGAGGTGAGACTGTTTTTGGGGCTGGCGGGTTACTATCGCCGGTTCGTGCCAGGGTTTGCACAGCTGACCAGCCCCTTAACCGATCTTACCCGGAAGGGTGCTCCAGATCTGGTTCAGTGGACGGGGCCGTGCCAGGCGGCGTTTGTGCAGGTGAAAAAGGCTCTCTGTGGGGAGCCGCTGCTTCACACTCCTGACTTTTCCCTCCCTTTTGTTCTGCAGACCGACGCCTCGAACAGAGGGCTGGGGGCCGTTTTGTCCCAGCAGGTGAGGGGGGCCGACCGTCCCGTTCTTTACATCAGCCGGAAGCTGGCGGAGCGCGAAAGACGTTACAGCACCGTGGAGAAGGAGTGCTTGGCTATCCGGTGGGCGGTCGACTCCCTTCGCTATTACCTCCTGGGGCGCTCATTCACCCTCTGCTTGGACCACGCCCCGCTACAGTGGCTTCATCGCATGAAGGATGCCAACGCCCGGATCACTCGGTGGTATCTGGCTTTGCAGCCTTTTAAGTTCAAGGTGGTCCATAGGCCGGGGGCGCAGATGGCGGTGGCCGATTTCCTCTCTCGCTCGCGAGGGGGGGGAGTAGGTTCGGCCGGTGGGCTTCCCGGCCTCAGTCGGGCGGTGGGGGTGTGTGGCGGAGGTGTGGTCCAGGGCGCGGCTGCAGGGGAGGAGTGGTGCAGTGAGCGCAACGGGGCGGTGCTGGTGGTTTTCCTTCCCTTTATATAGTGAGGCGGAGAGGAGCGGAGGAGAGGGAGCTGGGGAAACCGACCGCTGTCAAACGGTGTTCAGCTGTCATTCTGTGGACACTCACAATAAACGTGCATCCAATGTTAACGACGTGTGTGTGGGTGTATCTGTGCCTAGCGTGTGTCACAACCAGAAATATGTGGGATTCGGCTCCAAACTCAGCGAAGAGCTACAGGAGAGAGCCAAAATTTTGGCGCCGTGCTCACAGCTTTGAGTCATCTACAACCTTAGTAAATCCTGTTTGTGTGAGTCATTTAAACATTTTCCTCCTAAAATTTAATAAATATAAAATTTTATTTTCAATTAAATTAATTTGTTTTGTGTATATAGTGACAGCAATACAAACTTTGTCTTAAAGTGGTTTCTATCGTAAAGTAAAGAGCCTACAATATTAGAGAGAAAACACAATAGATCAGACAATCCTCTGTAAGGAAGAGATGTCTGGTTAAACCAGGCTCAGGGACGCCATCTAACTCCAGGACATGTGGGTAAAGAGAAGAAAAGGAGAAGAACACTTTTTTTCACTTGTGCAATACTCTACCTAACCCCAAAAAACCTCTAAGCCGAAGACACCCATCTGCTCAAATCTAGGGCTGCAGACGTCTAAAGTAAGTAAAGTTTTAAAGATCTAGACTTTTGTGGGGCAATCTTTGCATGTGATGTGCCTGACTTTAGAGGCTTCCTAAGAAGAGTTTGTATTCAAACAATCTAGCTCCCGCACTACTACTTGTAACTGTACATGACAAGAGGGACAGAGACATGACACGGGAACATGACTGAGGTTGTGCTGGAACTGCTGATATATGGAATAATTTATTTTGCCACGGTGAATAGAGCATTCATCAAAAAAGCAATTCTTTAAAGCAGGGGTCACCAACACGGTGCCCGCGGGCACCAGGTCGCCCGCAAGGACCACATGAGTCGCCCGCGTGCCTGTTCTAAAAATAGCTCACCATAACAACTTACCAGTAAGCTGCATCTATTTTCATTTTTTCTTGCTATTTTTTTTAATCACAATTGCATTGGTGTTAATTTGTTAGAGATAATATATATATATAAAAAATGTTTATTATTAAATATTAGATCATGATCTAATATTTAGTGCTAGCTGGTCTCCACGGAAACAGTTGCCGTGAAGACCAGCAAAGGCAAAGGTGAGGAGATGAGGAAAACATGGCTGAAAAAAGGAAGAAAACATATAATTTTCACAGTGAATGGGAGGAAGAGTTCTTTTTTACCACTGTGAAAGTTTCATGCGTGTGTCTCATTTGAGGGGCAACTGTGGCAACGGCAAAGCGGCACAACGTGGAGAGACATTTCCGAACGTGTCACACAAGCTACCATGCTAACTACCCAAAGGGCAGCACACTGCAAGCGGAAAAGGCCCGCGAATTAAAGGCAGGTTTGAGCAAACAGCAGTCTTTTTTCACGAGACCGGTGAAAAACTCTCAAAAAGCAACCGAAGCCTCATTTAGAGCTTCACATTTCATGATTAAGAAAAAGAAGGCATTTTTAGACGGGGAGGTTTTCAAAGAAGCAATGATGATAATTGCAAAAACTGTGCTTAAAGACGAGAAATATGGAAACGATGTAATCTCCACTCTCTCTGATGTCCAGCTGGGGGCAACTACAATTGTTAGAAGAGTGTCGGCTATGTCTGGGAACTTGGCCGATCAGTTGGATCAGGATCTGGCAAAGTGCAGTTGGTTTAGCATCCAGTGTGACGAGTCCGTCGACAGCAGCAGTACAGCACAGCTGATGGTCTTTATCCGGATGGTATTTGATGGTTTCTCCACAAAAGAAGAACTTCTGACACTACTGCCGCTAAAGACAACTACGAAGGGAGTTGACATCTATAACGCGGTGAAGGAGTTTTTCGCGAAGAAAAAGGTACCGTTGGAAAAGCTGGTATCAGTGACTACCGACGGGGCTCCTGCTATGATGGGCCGACATACGGGATTCATCGCTCACTGTAAAGGTGACACAGAGTTCCCAAACTTCATGCATTACCACTGCATCATTCACCAGCAGGCGTTATGTGCAAAGATGATCGGCTTCGAGCACGTCATGACTCCCGTCGTGAAAATCATAAACAGCATCCGCTCCAGAGCTAAACAGCACAGAACATTCAAGGTGCTATTGGAGGAGCTGTCAGCTGAATATGGTGACCTGCTACTACATACGGAAATCCGATGGCTCAGCAGGGGACGGATTTTGCTTCGTTTTTTGTCACTTTTGGGTGAAATCAAGGAGTTCATGCACATCTCTGCTGGAGGACACTGAGTGGACACTTGACCTTGCGTTTTTAACAGACATTACTAGGAAACTGAACCATTTGAACTGTGAGCTGCAAGGCAAAGGTAAGACTGTTGCTGACATGATAAGTGCTTTAAATGGATTTAAAGCCCAGATGAACATTTTCTCTGTGCATTTACAGAGAAAAAAGGTGCTGCACTTTCCCTCTGTGCAGATGGTGCTGAAAGACAATGCTTCTGCATCTGAGACTTTTGACAAAGTTGCAGAAAAGTACACTCAAGTCATAAACCGACTTGGTCAAGAGTTTGAGAACAGGTTTAGTGACCTTGATCAGCTTGAGCCATGTGTCTCATTTGTTTCCAATCCTTTCATGAATGTGGACACAACATGCATTGCTGAGCAACTAAGTTCAATGTTCAGCTTGGATGCTGGACAGGTGGAAATCGAAATTGTAACATTGCAAAATGACGTCCACCTCATAGCCTATCTGGGCGCACCAAACTTTTGGTGCCTTGTTGACACAGAAAAGTACAGTGGTGTGTGCACAGCAGCTATGAAGGTTGCCAGCCTGTTTGGTTCAACCTATCTTTGTGAATCAGCCTTTTCTGACATGAACTTCATCAAGAACAAACACAGAACACGCCTCTCTGATGCACATCTGCAAGACTCACTCAGAGTTGCAGTGTCAAGTTATACCCCAGATTACAACACACTGGTGAACAGCCTGCAATGCCAGGTTTCCCACTAACAGACAAAGAAAGCCATATTAGATGTTCTCAGTGGCAACATTACAGTGTCATGTCAAAGTTGAATTTAATTATTGAAAAACAAATGTGTTTGTTAAGTGTAACATGTGACAATTTGCTTTAAAATGCTGCCAATTTGGTGAAAAGTTCTGTAAAATTTGAAAGTTGATTTTTTGTATGTTACATACATACAAAAATAATGTATGTAACAGTGCATGATTTGTTAAAATTTGTTAGTGGTAAGTGAAGATGTTGTAGAAGTGATCACTTCAAAATGTAAATACTTGCAGAGATATATAGAAATAAAGCGTTGCATATTGATATTTATGTTTCCTACCTTGTTTCCTACTTGCATTCTTTATAATTATGGTGAAAAATAATTAACATAATTAGTGTCCGTACATAAATGAATATCATTAATTATTAATGATAACACATAATTAAGTTAAACTGAGGAAATTTGTTATTTGAGAAGTGTGTGTCAAACTGGTAGCCCTTCACATTAATCGGTACCCAAGAAGTAGCTCTCACTTTCAAAAAGGTTGGTGACCCCTGCTTTAAAGCTTTCTTTACTTGGTTCATTTATGTCACAAGAAAATAAATTACAAAAAAATAAATAAATCAAAAGACAAATCAAATGGGTTAAGGCACTATATCTTTCATCTGTAATCTTCCGGACACCACGGTGCAAGTGACCCAGTAGCACAGTATCAACACTACCCAAACACGAACCTTACTGACGGCCTGAAACTGGGACAATCCTTCACGTTGCTCATTTTTTAACTCATGATCAGCCAGGACACGCATGCAGTGTACAGCAAATTTAAACATAAAAACAACAATCTAATGTAATTAATGTGGGCACACGGTAGTTTTAACTGATCTTCTTGACTCAAAGCAAAGAATGAAGCAAAAATAACTCAAAATATTCTGAATATTTTAAGCTTGAGAGTTCCGTTTTGATGAGAAGTTCCCAATATTATTTGCATTTTGCATCAAATCCATGTGTTTTTCTGCACTAAATCAAACACTCAAGGACAATAGACATTTCAGTATATTACATGATCAAAATCACAAGGAAAACTGTAGATTCTTGTCAAACAGAGTAATATGGACTCAGTGCCGCTTCAACACAGACTCATTATGCTTACTTGTATCACAGCCCTAATCTGAACAGAGAACCTGGGTCTTTATATTTAAGCTTTATTCCCACGGGTCTTGATAAAAAGTTCATCAGCAAAAGATTTTTAAGGAGCAGGGAGATAGTGAAGCACGTTATCCACTGCTGGATAAGCATCCACGGTCCACCACGCAGACTATTCAGTGACAATGGCGGTGAATTTAATAATGAAGAAATAAGAAGCATGGCGGAGAAATTTAACATTGAGGTTAAAACCACTACAGGGTATAGTCCATGGAGCAATGGCTTGCTTGAAAGGCACAATCAAATCCTTACTGAAATGTTACTGAAGGTAAAGAGAGACAATGAGTGTGACTGGAAAACTGCTCCGGACTGGGCTTTGATGGCAAAGAACTGTATACACAATGTACATGGCTACAGTCCCTATCAACTTGTCTTTGGACAAAATCCAAATCTTCAGTCCTTACTGACAGACCCCCAGCTTTGGAAACTGAAGTGCAGGGCTGTGCAGAGAGGTTTAAAGGGGCGGGTGCTCAAAGTTAAAAAGGGGCACATTGAGCCAGGCTGAATAACAACAACACACATTCATCAAGAATCTAATATGGGCAACAAGGCAAAGCAAATGTAGCTGATGCTTTACCTGATGGGTACAATGTTGCTGTTGAGGGGTTGCTGTGGATAGTGCTGGAGGGCAGGGCTGTGTTGATCTGAGACTGTAGACAGTAAAAAGTCCACAGGAGAGATGGTAGCTGATTAAACAAGTGTCATGAGATAATAACAAAATGCAAAGATTGGTGACAGCGCTTGGAACCATAAGGCAGTAAAAAACTGTGAGAAATAATTTAGGCTCTGCCTGTGAATCAGTCTTTGCTTCTCTTCTTCCTTCCATCCCATCATTTCATATATCACTCTCCACTTGCTGTCCATCTGAGAACAAGGCACAACTTGCTATTGCAATAAACTATAATTTAATTATCCACACCTAACTACTCTTGCACTTAATCTAAATGATGACAGAAAAATGTTATAGCCCTGCCTTTAGTAGCCTCACACAGCTCCTACTGTTTCCTCCTCATGTCCTTACCAGGCATGTCTGGACAATGTTATATCATGAGTAATATTTTTTTTTAAAAATCCATCTAAATAAAACACACACATGCACACACAGTGACATTTTAGACCTTCTTCAGAATACTGTATATACTATGGGCATCATGGTGCTGATCCAGAATCCTTACATTATTATTTATTACTAGAGCTACAATAATAAAGCAAAGAGGAGGGGGAAGTAATAAATATGAAATAATGTATTTATGATGATTCCATTTGTTTCACTATCCACTCTGTGCAGGGGCAAAGCTTATTACATTTTTAAACTGTAGAGATACAATCATTTTACTGCTGTAAAATCCAAATTTTGTCTTATTTAAAATATAAATCTAATATAACCTGCTTCTTAATGTATGTTCTTTAAAATACAGCGTGTGTTTTTTAAAATATTATTATAATGCATAATTATGTGGACATGCATATTAGATAGTTTTTAGTGAAATATAATCCCTCCAGAAAGGCAGGAAAAGCCCTGTAACTTACTTTAAAACTAAATATGTTCCCTAAAACGGTGGACAGAGCTACAGACCCATGACAGCCTTACACAGGTAGCCAGCAGCTGTGACCAGCACTACTTGTGCAGTTAATAAAAGGACAGGTAATGTTTGTCACGCTGTTGCACACACAGCACGCTCGTTTGTTTCAGTTCGTCAGTTGCAACAAGACAGCTTACCAACGTGTACGTAATAAGCTAATACTCCTGGGTGCTACACACTACAGTGTGCGCTGTACACCTACTTACTGGTTTTGTCGCATCAGTCTGTGTCTCTGAGTTAACTTGTGTTTGCGATCATTGGTTAATAGTGATCATGTGACTGATGCAAGCCAGATCCTTTTATTTAGCAAAACTGTGATTAATAGTTAAATATTATTGTTGAGGGGCACAGACGGGACTCCGCACGCACACACACATTAAAAAAAATATATATATTTTTTTTTAAAAAGTTGCCTCAACAAAATGGCACCTTGGGCACCCATCAGGAAAGGGGCGGGTGCTCAAGCCCCTCTAGCCCCCCCCTCTGCACGTGCCTGCTGAAGTGAGTACATGGATAGCCCAGCACATTACAACGTTGCATGCCATGAGATGGTAAATTTATTATTTAGTATTTATATAGCGCTTTACTAGTCCCTAAGGACCCCAAAGCGCTTTACATATCCAGTCATCCACCCATTCACGCACACATTCACACACATTCACACACTGGTGATGGCAGCTACATTGTAGCCACACCAACAGAGGCGAGGCTGCCAAACACTGACGCCACCGGGCCCTCTGACCACCACCAGTAGGCAACGGATGAAGTGTCTTGCCCAAGGACCCAACGAGATGAGCTTTTACAGAAGCTGAATGCTCTGAGAGGATACGAAGGGCCCTTCGCAAACAGCTGCGATCCATTAATGACAAATATGAAATGGGGGACAAAGTCTATTACAAAAGGACGGACTGTCATGAGTGGAAAGGTCCAGGGGTGGTCATTGGCCAAGATGGTGTAATAATATTTGTCAGGCATGGAGGAACCTATGTCAGAGTACACCAGTCTAGGCTCAGAAAAGTGGATGAACCACAATTGAACATGGAAGAAACTGAAGAGGAAAATCAGAGTAAAACAGATGAAAATCTTTTAAAGACCCCAGCAGCAGTACTTGGTGAGGAACACGATTTTGAAAATGAAAATGGGGAGATGGCACCAACTAACGATGAACCACTTGGCAGTACAGAAAATGAACTGCTCGGTACTGCAGAAAACAGCGAGTCCTCTGATCCAATACAACCTGGAGAAAAAGATCCCACACTGTCTCACTCAATCACAGATATAGAAGGATCAAAACTTAAAGTTGGACAAATAATTAAATACACAGACAAAGAAACAGGTCAAACATATGCTGGAAAAATAATCAGTCGAGCAGGAAAAGCCACTGGGAAAAACAGAAAGTGGTACAACATGGAGTACAGTGAGCCAGAGGAAATTGCTGGATCCATGGGTTCCATTAATGTGGAGCAAGTAAACAACCTTCATGTGACACTATCTAAGGATGCCAAGTCATGCACAGATAAAAACAGAGATGAAATATTAGTGGTGAAGGAAGACATCTATGGGCAGAAATCTGTGCCATCAGAAACTGAATTTGAATAAGTTAAATTTGAATTTGAATTGCTCGGATTGAATCGGAATTGTAACTTGAATAAATGCTTTTGAAAACTGAATTTGAATTAGTCTAATTTGAAATTGAATTTATGGTTTGAAAATGATCATCACTAAATTGAAATTGAATTTTAATTTGAAATTGAATTTATGGTTTGAAAATGATCATCACTAAATTGAAATTGAATTTTATATTTTGAAAATGAATTGATTTGCTTTGAAACTGCATTTTATCCTTTAAAAATTCAGCTCTCGAATAATTTCAGATTCACTTCTCACCATTCAGTTTCAGTTCTACAATTCAATTTCAGTTCCAAAATTCAGTTTTTTGGAACTTACATCCGGTTCCGGTTCAGACCTGACATCATGTGTGACATTTCCATCCTGGCATCAAGCACAAAACATGCTACCATTCAGACAATGCACTGCACAAACAAACTGATCAGAAAACTTAAATCAGAGGAGGTTACCCTGCGGTTTCAGTTCTTGGGTGAAAGCAAATCCCTCAAATTAGTGGTGTTTAGTGATTCCTCCATGGGCAACCTCTCAGACGGAGGCACACAAGGTGGACATTTTATCATGTTGATGGGAGAAGTAGGAAAGTTTTCGCCCATATGTTGGCAGTCAAAACGGATCAGCAGGGTGGCACGGAGTACACTAGCAGGAGAGACTTTGGCCCTTGTAGATGGGATCAACAGTGCTGTTTTTCTGGCTGCACTCTATTCTGAGCTCACCACTGGTGATGGTACACACAACATCTTGCCAATTGTCTGTGTAACAGACAACCATTCCCTTCTTGATGCTATCAAGTCCACAAAATCTGTAACTGAGAAGAGGCTTCGGCTCGACATCAGTAGCATCAAAGAACTTATGCACACAGGGACTATTCAGCACATCATATGGACATCTACTAAAGAGCAGCTTGCTAACTGCCTGACAAAAGTGGGAACATCAGCACTTGGACTGCTAAGAGCCCTGAGAGAAGGGGAATGGCAGCTAGAAAGCTGAAAGGACAAATGACAAAAAATAAAAATTAACACTCATAAAAATGTTTCTTTTAAACACTAGTTTGGAGTGTTATATTATGTTTAGCTGTTATATTGTTCAAAAAGAAAAAAAGGAAATTGTTCTAATCTGTTTTCCTTTAAAGAATGGTAAATGGCCTGCATTTGTATAGCACTTTACTCAGTCCCTAAGGACCCCAAAGCGCTTTACACTACATTCAGTCATTCACACACACATTCACACACTGGTGATGGCAAGCTACTTTGTAGCCACAGCTGCCCAACTGACAGAGGCGAGGCTGCCGGACACTGGCGCCACCGGGCCCTCTGACCACCACCAGTAGGCAAACATGGGGTTTGCCTACTGTACCTGTTAGCATCTTGCCCAAGGATATTTGGCATGCAGCCAGGAGGCAGCCTGGGATCGAACCACCAACCTTCTGATTAGTGGCTGACCTGCTCTGCCACCTGAGCTACAGCCACCCAGTGGGAAAAGGGGATATTGTTAAGATGTATCTGTCCCACTGTGCAAGTGTACAGTGAAGGGGGGCATGGCTACGTGTAGGCGGGAAGGGGACATAGAGGTTTCTGGGATGGGCAGTTCTTTTCCTCTTGTGTGTATGAATGAAAGAAGGTGACGATTAAAGTTGGAATTATCATACCAGTTGTGTGATTATTGGACTAACAACACAGACCCTCAGTCTTAAATACATGCTGAACATTTGTGGTTATATCCACATTCGCCTATTCACATAATTAACTGTGAGGGGACAACGTAGGGTTGTATATTTTCAAAAAAGATAAAGAATAAAATTATATTGCTTCTATTGATATTGTGTAACATTGCATACATAATCAATTTCATTCATAAACTCATGCTTGTGTACCTGCAGTGCTCAAAATCCTGGCCACATTCACTCAGATGTTACATTAAGGTTACAACTGCATATGTGGCATTAGTTTATGTGAACAGATGATTAAGAAATTCCTGAAGCAACAGCAGCTGCCCTTTTGCACATTTTGTTATGAGTCTGAGTAAAAAACAGCTTGAACAGTAAAACTGTTTTAATTTTAAAAGACGAAAAAACCTCTAAAATGTTTTGTTAGTTTCTTAAAAACTAAAATTCCTCTAAGCTGAGAAACGATTTGGATCAGTCGGTTTAGAAAAATAAAATAAAATAAAAAAGCTTGTAGTGTCTCAAATGTTTGCTTCGACTTATGAATGATCTTTATGTCATATCACTCAGCCATCATATCATCCAAACTATGATCTAGGATTTTAGTATTTTACTTGGTTGAGTAATTTAAACAGCCTTAGAGCACAGGATCAAATTAATTTAAAAAGCCATTCTCGGTATTGTGATGAATCTTATTACCCCCTTGCTTTGTGCTTTGATTCCTTTCGATCCTTCCTGTTATCCCAACCAGAACTCAGAGAGACTTCAAATCCCATGTGCCTGTAAAATAAATAGAAATATATATTTTTAGAACTATGTAGTTAAAGGTTTTTAGTCTTTTTAAAAAATATTTTCACATATCTGTGTTTATGTTTTTAGCTCCTATAACTGTGCCTTGCCTAGCCAGAGAACCAAACTGTCTTTCATTAAACAAACGAATTTAAATTAAAATAGTAATATTTAGACCCACACAGCATGCTCATCCAACTACTAATTTGGTTCTTAGTTGCTGAAGAAGATCCACATGTTAGAAAAAAAGAGTTATTCAGGAAAACGAAAATATTTCTGCTGCATACAGACTAAAATAAAATTTTCCTAACAGGAGTGTAAGGGATTTATGCTAACTTTATGCTAATGCTAAAATAAGATATTAAAGTTTAAGATAGGGTTTTCTTTTTTTGGGGGGTGGGGGGGGGGGGGTCACCAAATATATTGTACACACTTTTTAAATATTTGAATTATTAAAAACAACATTTGTGAAATTACAGCAGTGTAATATCCTGCAAAATAATCGGCTAACTAAATCTGCAACCAGGTAACCGAACTTGCTAGCAAACCTGAGTAACTTGCTAAACATTATAGCTTATTAATCAAAACACAACAAAATTGTAAGAAAAAACAGGAGAAAGTCAATTCTTGTAGTCTTTCTAGTGTCCTAATGATTCATTCCAATCTTTTAGTAATATTTCCCTCAAAACAATTTTCAGAGTTACTCATCACTTATTGTAGCCACCTCACCTTTTCTGGCCGACTTTTGCTGGATCAGCGTTTGAATCATTAACTAGCAAGATGTGGTACTCCCTGTATGCAGAGAAATACAGTCTTCACCACAAAATTACACCACAGTGGTTAATAATAATCTCCATTCACATAAAAGCTGAGGGTGAGTTTAGCTCTTACTGTTTTAAATGTAAAAGTAGCTCCAGTCAGCTGAACCAAAGATGGAGGCAGTGTTGCCAACTCCTCAGTAAGGAAAATCGCTATTGGTTGTCCTAAAAGTCGCTAGAAGTCAAATGACGTCATTGTCTAATTTGCATAATTGGTCATGCTAATCTAATTGTAACCTATGTTGTTGGAGAGAGAAATAACATCATGGAAGAGACATAATGTGAGTAAAAAATGTCCTATGCATTTAGAGTTTATTTAGAACTACAACTTAAATTTCTTTTAGCAATTATTGTTTTTTTTAATGTCACAATTCCAACCCTGCTCCTTTACCCGGGCTTGGACCGGCAAAAGTGACCCGAAATAGGCACTGTGGTGATCACACCCACAAACTACACCCTTTTTGGCTCCTACCTCAAAGCACACTGTGTTCTGTTGATCTTATGTGCTGCACTAAATATTTAGTAGGCCTATTTACTGTTATATTCCCATATATCATTGTGATGTTGTTTATTCTATTACTCTTGTTCTCTTCTGCTTGTTTTCCTTTTTCTTTCTCAACAGGTGATCCAGGTGATCGATATATGCATTTTCTTTTTCTTTTCTTTTTTTTTCTGCCCATTCTGTTGGTTTTTGTTTTTTTCCCTTCTCCCCCGTTCCTCTTCTCAGCTGTTTCTCTTTCCCTCTTTCTTTCTCCCCTTCTTTCCCCCAGTCAAGTCTGTCCCGTATTCAGCAAGTGAAAATAAAATAAACAATAAAAGGTGAATCAAATAGACCATTATGGCAAGGCTGGGATGGTCAATTTGGTAAAGTAAATCCGTTGGGCATCTTTCTTTGCCTTTAGACAATAATTCTGATGGCAAAAGAGCCAAATGGGACAGGCAAAAAAAAAAAAAAAACTGACTAGGTTACTTTTAAACATATAACACTGTCAAAAGTGTTAATTTAACACTCAGAGGTGTGGACCCATATAGACACTCTCTAGTGTTAATTTAACACTGGAGATTTTGCTGTAAACCTTGTGATCCACAAAACAGCATAAGAGTAAAAGAGTAAAAGAAGAACTTACAGCACCCGCTGCTTGTTAAGAGTAAAAGCAATACGCGCTTTCACGTCTTTTTTTAGCGACTTTTTTTTTTAAAAAGGGGTCTGAAAACTCGCTAAATATAGTGACAAAGTCGCTAAGTTCGCAACACTGGAAGGAGGGAACTTGGTTGGAGCAGAGGAAGGCAAACTGGCTAAAGCAGGAAGGAGGGGTTTCTGGTAGTGATGTGCGGATTGATCCTGAAATATCGATTCCTCCGATACCAGTCATTTATGTTCTAGAATCGATTCTCACATTAAAATATTGATATTTTTAGTAATTAAGGGTTAATTTGTAGTTTATCATTTACAGCAACACAGTGGAAAGAAACTATAACATTCGGATTGTCTACATTCAAAGAAACTACTTCCTCTTCCGCCTTTCATAATCATGTGCGAAATACGGCTGTATAAATGTCTCGCAGCCCCTTGGTGCGCGCACTCACAACAATGGCTGAGCGTAATTGTGCGGACGTATTTTACCTTCACAAACAGCTGAGACATGGTTTGCGATACATGTGGCAAAAAAGTGCTCCAAGAGTGAGGTGTTGTGGCTATACTTTCCCAACCTTGAGACCTCAGAATTAGGGAGACATTCAAAAGGGCTGTTGGGGGGGGGGGGGGGGTGATAAATACATTTTACAGGGTTTATTTATCGGATAAAATACGTTAAATGTCACCGTTATTATTGGCCGGCCCGGAAACAGCGGGGGTGTGCAAATTCAGAGGCTGCTTCCACTTGAGGACCCGCACTTCGCGGTCTAAAGAAAGCCGGGTAGTATGTCATGAGCTCCCTCGGTGGAGTGAAAATATAACCGGGCACTGACGTAAACTCTCGACCGTCTCACACTTTCTTTAATTAGTTTTCTGTTTGATGTTTATTCAGCTGTGTGAAAACCCCAGAGGAACCCTCCGGAGGGATTAATAAAGTTAAATTTAATTTAATCTAGTCGAATAACTTTAGTCTCAGCCAAACCGATTTACTCACGAACAAATAAAACACTGATAAAGCCAAACAATAACATTTTTAAGTTATCAAAGTGACTTATATATCATCTTTAACCCGAATAGGGAAAGACCGGGGGGGGGGGGGGGGGGGGTGAAAACGATGTGTCGATGGGATCAGATATTTGAAGTTTATACAGCTACATTCTCACCTCAAAATATTGTAACGATGTTTAAGTGTTATTGGACAGTGACATGTTGGTTATCCCTGCACACTGTTGTTGTTCCTTTAAGATTCATGTTTGGTTGTGCTGCAGGAAGTAGTGAGGGGGGTGTACAGGAAGAGGTGGGGGGACCTGGTTGTTCTGTGTGTGTGCCAGACTGAAGAGAGGTGTAGTACGAGGGCGCTCTCCCCTGAGTTAGCAACCCGCTTGCTTATGTGCCGAATAAACGGACAAACTGAGACCCAACCGTCTGGTTCTTGTGAATGTTACATTGGTGTCAGAAGTGAAGAAAGAAAAAAGAACCCCAGAACGCCCGACGCCCTGTTGCTGGCGACACTTGCCGTTACGAGACGAGGATGTTGCCGGGCAGGATTAAGAAGGAGACGGAGGAGAGGGAGGTTCGTCCGCGCTCGCCCGCCCATGGAGTGAGGGAAACGGCGCTGCGGCTGTCTGCCGAGGCTGGATTTTCTCCAGGTTCGACTAGGCTCGGAAACTGTTCGCACAGCGGCCGCGATTCCGGCGGGAAGGAGTCGACCTCGCTTGGCGCGCCGTCACGTGATGTAAACAAACATGACGGCGCCCAGCAAGCTGCAGCGAATATAAAAACGCCTAAGTTCAGCGGCAAGACGCCATGGGAAGTGTTTATCGCACAGTTCGAGCTGTTAGCTGTTGCAGCTGGCTGGTCTGAGGAACATAAAGCTCTCCAATTGGCTTTGTGCCTGTGTGAGGATGCAGCTGCATGCCTGCTGCTGCTGACCGAGGAGCAGAGGGGAGATTATAATGCTCTGGTCGGAGCACTTCAGAGGCGCTTCGGGAAGTATAACCAACCTGTGCTGCTGAGGTCAGAGTTCCACAACAGACGCAGATTGCCAGGTGAGCCCCTCCACATTTTGGCCCATGAAGTCGAGTGCCTTTGCTCCGTATGCAAACTCAGCTTGCTCGGCCGGCCACACTCTGAAGAGCTAGCGTTGGAGAGGGAGATGCTTGCAGGATCCTCTGGGGGCGCTGATGACGCACACGTGGTGAGGGCTGTGTCAGCACCTGTGGAACAGATGAAGACGCCAGTGGGCCTGTGCAGTTTGGTACAGGCAGCTTCGCTGCAGTCGCCTCCCCCTCGGGCTGGCCTACACCGCCGACCTCAGAGCTGCTGGGGATATGGACAAGTCGGACACATCATCAGGCAGTGCCCCAAGCTTGCAGCGGTTCAGGGAAACGCCCACGGGCCCGTGTAGGCGGGAGTACACGGGCCTGGGAGAACGACATCCCCGCACCACCGCCACCTCCACCCGGTGCGGCCATCACTGTGGGCTGGACCCAGGTTGGCGGCTTTTGCCATGTTCCAGTGACGATTGCGGGGGTGTCCTGTACGGCCCTGCTGGACACGGGGTCCAATGCAACGCTAGTCCGACCCGATGTTGTCCCAACCGGAGCTGCTGTGCAACCGACTAATGTGCAACTTAAGACTGTGACCGGTGACCTGGCCCCAATGAGAGGGAGGGGGGTGTTCCAGTTCAAGGTGGGGGACCTCGGTGTGTCTTATGCTGCCTGGGTGGCTAACGTGCAGGACGCCTGCATCCTTGGGCTGGATTTTTTACGAGCCATTGGTGGTGTACTGGACTTAAGCAAAGGCTTCCTCGTACTCCCTGATGGGAAGAAGGTGCCGCTTATTCCTCCCCCGGCCTGCACAGCATCTGCCGCGGCGTCCACCTCCACCCCTGCAGACCTGCCAGCAGAACAGCGAGCGGAGGAGGAGGAGGAGGAGAGGCTCTCAGCATTGAGGAGTATCTGGTCAAAGAACTGTGAGGGGCTGACTCCACAGCAGCAAGAGAGTCTATGGCAGGTACTAAAAGAGTTTAGTGACATTTTTGCCCTGAAAGAAAGTGATGTTGGCTTGACACACTTGGTAGAGCACGTCATTGAGACCGGGGATGCCCAGCCTATTAAAGTGCGCCCCCGCCGCCTGCCCCTGGCTCATCAGGAGGCTGCAGACAGAGAGCTGTGTGAAATGATGAAGGCGGGCATCATAGAGCCATCTGATAGCCCGTGGGCCTCCGCGGTGGTGATGGTGCCTAAGAAAAAAAGTCCTAGGATGCGTTTCTGTGTGGACTACAGACCACTCAACAAAGTGACGAAGAAAGACTCTTACCCCCTTCCCAGGATTGATGAGTCTCTCGACTTAGTAGCCGGGTCCTCCTGGTTTTCCACCCTGGACCTGCGGAGTGGCTACTGGCAGGTGCCACTGTCCCCGGAATCCAGACCGAAGACAGCCTTCTGCACTAACAGGGGACTATGGCAGTTCAAAGTCCTGAGCTTTGGCCTTTGCAGCGCTCCTGCGACCTTCGAGAGGCTTATGGACAGTGTACTGGCCGGCGTCCCACGGCAACGGTGTCTGGTTTACCTGGATGATCTTCTAGTGCACGGGAGCTCCTTTGATGCTGCCCTGGATGCCCTGAGACAAGTGTTGGAGAGGGTGGCGGCTGCAGGCTTGAAGCTGCATCCCGACAAGTGCCACTTCATGAGGAGGGAGGTGGAGTTTCTGGGCCACAAGCTGGGTCGTGAGGGCATCAGCACTTATGAGGAAAAAATTCACACCATTACCGAGTGGCCCACACCAGCAGACCAGAAACAGCTCAAAAGCTTCCTAGGATTGGCGTCTTATTACAGGAGGTTTGTGAAGGGCTTTTCCTCCATAGCCACACCACTCTTCCACCTGCTGCAGAAGGACCGTGACTTCATCTGGACCCAGGACTGTCAGCAGGCGTTCGACACCCTCCGGAGATCGCTGACAGAGTCCCCAGTCCTTGCCCCCCCTGACCCCGCCCTGCCTTTTTTCCTGGACACTGACGCAAGTAATGTGGGGCTGGGAGCGGT
The DNA here is from genome assembly GCF_057381915.1 of Diplotaxodon limnothrissa. Taxonomy (NCBI): domain Eukaryota; kingdom Metazoa; phylum Chordata; class Actinopteri; order Cichliformes; family Cichlidae; genus Diplotaxodon; species Diplotaxodon limnothrissa. Next base: position 596,101 of record NW_028188561.1, on the reverse strand, counting down.
GTTGTCGCAGGTTGGGCCAGAAGGGGAGAAGGTGGTGGCGTACTTCAGCTGGGTCCTGAACAGGAGTGAGCGGCGCTACTGTGTCACACGACGAGAGCTGTTGGCTGTGGTGGCGGGGGTGAGACACTTTAAGTACTACCTGTGCGGCACAGCATTTGTTATCAGAACTGATCATGCTGCCCTTCAGTGGCTGATGTCTTTCAGGGAGCCAGAGGGACAGGTGGCTCGCTGGCTGGAGGAGCTTCAAGCCTTCAATTTTACTGTGGAGCACAGAGCAGGGATGCACCATTCTAACGCAGATGCCCTCTCTCGCCGCCCATGTGCTGCAGCTGGCTGCCGTTACTGTGAGAAGCGAGAGGAAATAGAGCGGGAACTCACGACAATAGACGGAGCAGCACAGCTCGCCTGCAGGGCTCTTCTGGTGGTGGATGCAGCGGAGTGGAGGGCACGGCAGGAACAAGACACGGACCTGCTGCCGGTCCTGCAGTGGCTGGAGAAGGGGGAGCAACCCCTTTGGGATGAGGTCACTGGGTTTTGCATCTGTACCAGGGGCTGTGGGCCAAGTTTGCAGCTCTCAGGCTGAAGGAGGGGGTGTTGGAGCGTGCCTGGAAGGATCCTGCCACGGGGGAGGAGAGGTGGCAGGTTGTGGTGCCAAGGTCGCTGAGGTCAGCTGTGCTGGAAGCCTGCCATGGGAGCACTGGCTCCGGCCACTTTGGGGTCTCCAAGACTCTCCGCCGCCTACGCCAGGGCTATTACTGGGGTCAAAAGCGAAGGGATGTGGAGGACTTTTGCCGCAGCTGTGATGCATGTTCCTCACACAAAGGGCCACAGGACCAGTCCTGGGCTCAGCTTCAGCAGCAACCAGCAGGAGCCCCAACACTGGGATTGCCAGGCTTCTACCGTTCTACCTTTAAAAGCCGGAGAGCAGTCAAATGCTGGAAGTGGAAGCTAAATTGGCTAGTCATTCATATGTATATTAGGTTGTTAACTAGGAATTCTGGAGGGAGGGGAGTGGGGGTGTGTGATTGAAGGGGTGGGGGAGTGGAGTGTTTCAGTTTGCCATCTTAGGGAGAAATCAACACACATGGGTGTAGGTCCTTTGTTGCTGACATTTATTGATAAAAACAGTACAAAAAACCAACCATTTGTACACATATGTACAAATAATAATAAAAAGTGAGTGAGTACATTTCAACATTTTCAGCAATCACTCACAATCCTGGCACTGCCTCTTCCTCTGTATCCTCTGCATTTTCTTTCCTTGGAGAGGGGGTCCGTACACCACAGAATTCTTCAGGGCAATGAAGGATTAGGCTAAGTGCAGTGAGCTTGTATCATATATATACCCTTGATCACAATTGATCAGACATTATTCTGATACAGAGGAGGAGATACTGGAATTATAATTAGTATCTATGCATGCATTTGTGATTTTGCATGCATAGATACCTTCCCATTGCTCACAATTTGAATTTGTTGGAAATAACAATTTATCTTATTTCTTAGGTGTTTCAACCTCTGCTGCATTTACCACATGTGTATCTGTAGCAGTGAACACATTGCACAGTGGCCTGATTTTTCTTGCATATGTGTTTGACCTGACACGTGGCTCTTTTTCCAGGGCAACCCGTCACACCCCGCTTAGCGACACTGCAAGCGATGCCACAATGGACCACTGATCAAAGACCACTGATCAATTGTGATCAAGGGTATATATATGATACAATCTCACTGCACTTAGCCTAATCCTTCATTGCCCTGAATAATTGTGTGTAAAAGGGCTATGGAAATAACAATTTATCTTATTTCTTAGGTGTTTTCAACCTCTGCTGCCACGCTGACGGCGTATGCGGCCAAACGGAAGAAGACAGTCTATATTCTTAGCAGCATGCACAGCGTGGTTCAGACTGATAACACTACCAAAAGGAAGCCAAACACTGTCACCCTTTACAACAAAACAAAGTGTGGCGTGGATGTGATGGACCAGATGGTTCGGGAGTACACTGTCCGCAAAGGAACACGGCGCTGGCCAGTTGCCGTGTTTTATAACATGATTGACATGGCAGCACTGAATGCACATGTACTGTATCAAGCATGCACCGGGACGAAGGAAAGACGGGTGGACTTCCTGGTGGCGCTTGCAACAGAGTTGGCTCGCTCTCATGTACCTGCGAAGAAGGCAAGAAAAGAACAGTTGCTTTGGACACAACCCTCCACACCCTGGAAAAAGAGCCACGTGTCAGGTCAAACACAAATGCAAGAACAATCAGGCCACTGTGCGATGTGTTCACTGCTACAGATACACATGTGGTAAATGCAGACTACAGATACCATGGCAGTGCCAGGATTGTGAGTGATTGCTGAAAATGTTGAAATGTACTCACTCACTTTTTATTATTATTTGTACATATGTGTACAAATGGTTGGTTTTTTGTACTGTTTTTATCAATAAATGTCAGCAATAGGGGTGCAACGATACACAAAATTCACGGTTCGGTTCGGTTCGATACTTTGGTGTCACGGTTCGATATTTTTTCGATACAAAAAAAATGTTCATGCCTTTTTAATTTGTCATTTATTAAAATTATAAATATATATTTTAACTCAAAAGTACAGTTTTTAAATTTAACCCTAACCCTTGTACGTGTTTTTTATTTTGACAGCGAATGTGCACCACTTATGTGCACCCCTGGTTATTTAGCACAGCTTAACTTTCTGTCTCGCTAGCTTGCCCTGCGCTCTTCCTTCTGATGATGCTGTCTGTGTTGAGCGCTCAGTGGATCTGCGCTGGACAGTGCAGCCTAGGCGGAGTAGTTGAACGCAGATTCACTGAGCGCTCAACACAGACAGCATCGTCAGAAGGAAAGTTGATAAAAAAAATTACAAATTTTGTATTGTTCTTTTTTTTTTTCTCCCCTTTGGTTTTCTTTCTTTCTCTCCCCTCTTTCTTTCATTCTTTCCCTCTGTCCTATCCCACAGTCATGTCTGTCCCGTTTGCAACTGAAAATAAAATAAATTCATAATTATAATAAAGGTCAATCAAATGGACCAATATGATGATCCACTTGGTAAAATAAATCCGCTTGGCATCTTTCTTGGCCTCAAGACAACAATTCTGATGGCTATAGATCCAAACGGGACAAAAAAAAAAAAAAAAAATTTTTTAAAAATTGTATTGTTCGAGGGGGTTCCGGTGAATATGGTAGGCTAGAAGACGTGCTTTCACTGTGCTCCCGCTCCCACCTGTACTTATCACAGTGTAATGCGCACTACTGTCTATATTTTTACCTAAACTAGTGACTGAGAGCTTTGGGAATACTCAGCAGTCCTAAATACGCTTTTTGGAAGTTAAATAATGTCGAAGCAGACGAAGATACAATCTCGAAAGACCACGGCCGTCGTGATGAACAATGCTAGCCAAACTGACATGCTAGTAGCAATGGGCGACCAGCCCTCGCCCCCGGTGGACACCGCAACTCTCGTCCGCGAGGTGACCGATAGCATCAGTGAGGTAATTGACCAAAAACTGTCTGCACTGTCGGGGACACTGGAGAAAATTTCGTCCTCGCTGGAAAACGTCTCCAAACGCGTCACGGAGGCAGAGCAGAGAATCTCAGATATGGAAGATGGGGTGACTGACCTCGCGGGGAGGCTGGCTGAAGCGGAGGGGAGGATTAAGGTTATGGCAAAAGGTTTGGACGACTTAGAGAACCGCAGCAGGCGCGACAATATTCGCATCATTAACCTGAAAGAAGGTGCGGAGGGTGAGAGCCCTACTCAGTTTTTTGAGGCTTGGCTGCCTGCCACACTCGGGCTGGGACACAGCTCCGCGGGTAAAGCCCGCATTAAAATTGACCGCGCACACCGGGGCCTCGGCCCGCGGGGTGCTCACCCCAGGCCGGTGATCATCAAGCTCCACAACTCCGGAGATAAACAGCGGATTATGGCTGCAGTGAAAGCGGCCCCCGAACTCCACCACGACGGGCAGCGGATCTTCATACATCAGGATTTCTCCTACGCGATCCGTGAGAAACGACGGGGATTTAATGCTTCTTGCCGTGCCTTAATCGACAAGGGCATCCGCTTTAGGATGCGCTATCCAGCGACGCTTGTGCTGACTTACAATGGCAATGAGCACAAGTTTGAATCGCCTAAAGATGCACAAAGTTTCATCAATGCGCTGGATTAATAGATGCTTGCCCCGTACAAACTGTGGCACTGCCGGACTTAACTGGGACCGTGTCATTGGACGCCTGAGTCCGCAGCGTTTAACGCAGTTTGAGGAGGCAGAGACGGTTTAACGGGGAAAATAGCCTAATTGTTTACTCAGTCTCTAATTTTGATTCACAACTGACAGTAACCCGATTCCATTCAGGTTTGGGGAGCGGGGGCGGGGTTTTGCTTTGTTTTTTTTTTCTCTTTTTCTTGTCTTCTCTCTCCTTCTCTCCCGTGGAGTGAAACTTCTTTTGGCTGCACTGGGCTTGTGACACCACCCGGTGGGTGGCATTTTCATTTTTATTGTTTCTTGTTTGTCTGTTTTTAGTCCGTGATACCTTGACGTTTATCTTAACTCTGTTATTGTATGCAATTTGTTGTGTGGGTGAAGGTTCCTTTGCCATCTTTTTGTGATGGTTTTGTTCATGTCAGCACGGCCGGTTCAGGCCATGGGTTAAGTCTTTCACATGTCTTTTATTATGATGGCTCTTTCTGTTTGCCTTGGGTTGACGATTCTTGTCCAGTGACCGATTACTTTTGCAATGAGTAACACTAAAATTATTACTCTTAATGTCAAGGGAATTAACCACGTCATTAAGAGGCGCAAGATAATTTCCTTACTCAAAAAAGATAGAGTGCAGATTGCATTACTGCAAGAGACTCACCTCACAGATTCCGAACACCTAAAACTCAAACGTGATTGGGTGGGACAAATTTATTATTCCTCCTTTAACTCTAAAAGTAGAGGCGTCGCAATATTGGTCCATAAAAATCTACCATTCACGCTACATACTATTGTAAGGGATACGGACGGACGATTTATTTTGATTACTGGGCTTCTATATGGGGAATTAATTCTATTGGGAAGTGTTTATGCACCAAATACTTTTGATAGATCGTTCTATTCAAATTTTCTGGCAAAAGCCTCCCCTGTGTGTCCGAACCACGTAATAATTGGTGGGGATTTTAACTGTGGCTTGAATCCTGAAACTGATTATAATCCACCAAAATCTCAACCATCTTCAAAAATGGCAAAGGCTACAACGGACCTCTGTTCAGATCTTGGTCTCTTTGATGCTTGGAGAGTTTGTAATCCACATGTGAAGGACTTCACATTTTTCTCACGCCCCCATTTTTCCTTTTCCAGAATTGACTACATGTTTGTTTCTGGATCTGTCCTTGACAGAACCCGGGGCTGTTTGATCCACACATGTGCGCTTTCGGACCACTCATCAGTTTCAATGGAGCTATCACCACCTTATTATGACCCTTCGTCTAGACATTGGCGGCTAAACCCAGCTCTCCTTAGTGACCCTAAATTTGTAAAGTATTTAGAAGATCAGTGGGAACTCTATCTTTCTACAAATGACTTACCGGGGGTTAGTGCTTCTACTCTATGGGAGGCGGGTAAGGCATTTCTCAGGGGCTCCGTTATCTCTTTTACCTCGGCAAAAAAGAAGAGCAACTTAGCCAAACAATTAGTGCTTGAACGCGATATCACTGACTTGGAGAGGGAGTTTAAGAAATCCTCGTCCATTTCTGTGCTTCGGAAGTTGGATGCAGCTAGATCGGCCCTGGACCAACTGTTAACTCAGAAAGCGGAAACTGCAATATTCTATGCGAAGCATAGATTATTTGAATCAGGCAACAAACCTGGACGCTTGCTCGCCCGACTTGCCCAAGGGAAACGGGGCTCTTATGCAATACCCTCTCTAAAAGATAAGGCAGGTGTCTTACAGTTTGAGGCTAAACTTATCAGAAAAATAATGAAAGAGTTCTATCAAGACTTATATTCCCCTGAGTGTCAAAATACTGTAGACGCCAGGAAACTGTTTCTTGACACTGTTAACCTCCCTATACTGTCAGAGGAAAGTCGATTGGATCTATGCAGCCCTATCAGGGTGCAGGAGGTCTTGGATGCAATTAAATCCTTACAGAGTGGGAAGGCTCCGGGCCCTGATGGGTTTGGGCCAGAGTTTTATAAAAAAATGGCCAAACATGTGGCGGGTCCTTTGTTGGGAATGTATACAGAATCTCTTGAGAGGGGCGTGCTTCCACCCACCCTAAACCTTGCCCATATATCCCTGATCTTAAAGAAGGATAAACCCGCGGATCTGTGTACATCCTACAGACCTATAAGTCTACTTAGTGTGGATTGTAAGATTCTGTCCAAAATTTTATCCAGACGTTTGGAGGAGGTTCTGCCGGTTCTGATAAAGCCTGACCAGACGGGATTCGTCAAGAATAGATACTCCCGCTCCAATGTCCACCGACTCATAAATGTTGCGCAGTTCTCTCAGAACACCAATTATAGGGCTCTTGCGATCTCTTTGGATGCTGAGAAAGCATTTGATCGGGTGGAGTGGGAGTATCTATTTGATGTTTTGGACAGGTTTGGTTTGGGATCTGAATTTGTCAAGTGGGTCAAACTGCTGTATGGGGCCCCAGCTGCAAGGGTCTTGGTTAATGGCTCGGTCTCGGATGTCTTCCCACTGGGTAGGGGAACGCGGCAAGGATGCCCCCTCTCTCCCCTGTTGTTTGCACTTGCTTTGGAGCCACTGGCAGAGGCTATAAGAACTGATCCTGAGATCTGTGGGGTGACCTTGTCGAATACTGAATACAGGATTTCCCTTTATGCAGATGACGTGTTGCTCTTTCTCACTAAGCCAGAAACTTCTATTCCTGCACTGACACATATCATCAACCAATTTGGCCTCTTCTCAGGGTATAAGATAAATTATGATAAATCTGAAGCTTTGCCACTGGGTGACGGGGGGAGGTGGGACGCTCCTCCTAATTTCCCTTTCAGGTGGTCGACCACAGGTTTCACATATTTAGGTATCAGGGTGTCCGCAGACACAGCGGAGTTGTACAAGTTGAACTTCAAGCCGATTGTGGCCTCAATCAAGAATGACCTCAATAGGTGGTTTGACCTCCCCCTGTCTTGGACGGGTAGAATAAGTTTAATCAAGATGAATGTGCTACCCAGAATATTATACCCCATTCAAATGTTGCCTCTCAGGATCAACAGAAAAACATTCATAGAGATTGAGGGATGTCTTTCTAAATTCATATGGCGTGGGAAGAAATCTAGACTAAAGATACAGATTTTACAACTGCCCACGGATGAGGGGGGTCAGGCACTGCCTAACTTTTTATATTACTACTGGGCTTGCCATGCACAAATAATCTCAGGGTGGTTACATTCCTTCCTTCACCGGGGCGAACCATCGGTAGATGCCTGGTGCTGTGACCCTCTCTCACCTCTTAGTCTCTTATCCACTGACCTGGCGGACCTCCCTCTTGGTGTCAGAACTAATTCCGTCTTGATGCCCACTTTAAAGGTTTGGCGTAATATTACTGCCCACGTCGGAAGAAGAGGTTTCTCTAGTGCACTGCAGCCTCTAACTAGGAATAAAGCTTTCCCCCCGGGTATTGGCATTAATATATTTGATGATTGGTATTCTAAAGGTATAAGATTTATTTGTGATCTGTTCGAAAGGGGTAGTTTTATGGCCTTTAATCAAGTTCAAGTTAAGTATAATTTACCACAGAAACACTTCTTTGGATTCCTGCAAGTAAGGCATTATGTGAACTCCCTTAAATTTCCAGCCAATCAACCAGTTTTGAACCCTGTTGAAAGCTTTCTTCTCAAAGTTAACGAGGAAATGACTACAAAAAAGAAATTTATTTCTCTTTGTTATGGGAAATTGTTGTCTTTGAACTTTATAACCACTGATAAGGCCAGGGTTCGGTGGGAAACCGACCTCGAAGCTCAGGTTGGTGCGGAAGCATGGTCCAAAACTTTCAGATCTGCCATGAAATTGTTTCCCTGTAACAGACTAAAGGAAAGCCAGTACAGAATCTTACATAGACTACAGCGTACGCCGGAGTTCCTAAATAAAATTCACCCTCAGATTTCTGCTCTTTGTGTGAAGTGCAATACGGCTGTAGGGACCTATTACCACTGCATATGGCAATGTCCTTTAATTACTAGATTTTGGAAGAATATTGCTATAGAGCTTTGCTCTATTTTCCACCGAACGATCCCACTGAACCCTATGCTGTTCGTTCTGGGTCTATCTATAGAAGGGCTCTCTCTGTCTTCTGTACAGATGCTTTTGTTAAGTAAACTTTTACATTTGGCGAGGCGATGTGTACTGTTTCAATGGATTCAGAGACGGCCCCCTACTGTTACACAGTGGTACAGAGAACTGCTCAGGGTGCTGCCGATGGAGCGCCTCAGTGCCATCATAAAGGGCAATTGTAATGCATTCTGTAGCATATGGCAGCCTCTGCTTGATCACCTACCTCATGACCTTACTGTGCTATTACATAAAGGGGACTCGCAGTTTGTTTTTAAACACACTGATTAATGTCTGTGTTTTCCCCCCCTTTTTTTTTTTTTTTTTTTTTTTTTATTGTTTCCCTTGACTTCGAATGTGAAACGCTTTACATATTTTGTCCCAGGCGTGTGTACTGGTAACTCATATACCTGCATTTGCTTTGTTTTTTTTTTTTTTTGTGCTTGGCTGTGCTGACTTGTTGCTGTTCGTGTTGTTCTGACAAAATCAATAAATCATCGTTTCAAAAAAAAAAAAAAAAATTGTATTGTTCGATACATATGCGTACTGAACCGAAAGCACTGTATCGAACGGTTCAATATCGATACGAATATCGTTGCACCCCTAGTCAGCAACAAAGGACCTACACCCATGTGTGTTGATTTCTCCCTAAGATGGCAAACTGAAACACTCCACTCCCCCACCCCCTCAATCACACACCCCCACTCCCCTCCCTCCAGAATTCCTAGTTAACAACCTAATATACATATGAATGACTAGCCAATTTAGCTTCCACTTCCAGCATTTGACTGCTCTCCGGCTTTTAAAGGTAGAAACGCAAAATGATGACTCCGCGGGGGTCTAAGTGCCAATGGAGCAAGTAGCTGTGGAAGTCACGGGCCCATTTCCTCGCACAGACAGAGGAAACCGCTATGTTCTTGTGGCCATGGACTATTTTACCAAGTGGCCGGAAGCATACGCCATCCCAGATCAGGAGGCTGAGACTGTCGCTGATGAGTGGAGGGGATGTTCAGCCGCTTTGGAACAGCAGAGACCCTCCACAGTGACCAGGGGCATAACTTTGAGTCCAAGGTATTTGCTGCCATGTGTGAACGCCTTGGGATTAAGAAAACCCGCACCACCCCACTTCACCCCCAAAGCGATGGGCTGGTGGAAAGGTTTAACAGGACGCTGGCCCAGCAGCTAGCCATCCTTACCTCAGAACACCAACGGGACTGGGATTACCATCTTCCCCTTACCCTCATGGCCTACAGGTCGGCAGTGCAGGACTCCACCCAATGTACGCCTGCCCTGCTCATGTTAGGGAGAGAGCTGAGAACTCCTGCAGAGTTGGCTTTTGGGAAACCCCCGGACGCGCCAGAGGCACCACCGGGCCGGGACTATGCAAGGAAGCTGCAGGACCGGCTGGATTCTGCACATTCCTAAGCCCGAGAGCAGCTGGCGAAGGCAGGCCTGCGCCAAAAGAGGAATTACGACATCACCACTAAGGGGAGGCACTTCCGTGCTGGGGAGCTGGTGTGGGTCTACAGCCCAAAGAGGAAGAAGGGACGGTGTCCTAAACTGGATAGCAGCTGGGTGGGGCCTTGCAGCGTCCTAGAGCGAGTGGGGGAGGTTGTTTACAGGGTGCAGTTGCCTCCTAGGGGGAGGATAGTAGCGCTGCACAGAGACCGGATGGCCCCCTACAGAGGACAGTCCCTCCCCTCCTTTCCATGACCCTGCTCAGAGGGGCCCCCGACCGGGGCTGCGTTCCCCTCCCTCGGACTCTTCACTCCAAAGCCCCGAAGCTCCGCGTCCACCTCAGGGGCTCAGGAGGTCAAGGAGGGAACGTAGGCTACCACCCCGCCTCAGAGACTGCGTCGTTCCCTCGGGGACGAGGAACTTATTGCTGGGGGGGCAGTGTAACGATGGTTAAGTGTTATTTGACAGTGACATGTTGGTTATCCCTGCACACTGTTGTTGTTCCTTTAAGATTCATGTTTGGTTGTGCTGCAGGAAGCAGTGAGGGGGGTGTACAGGAAGGGGTGGGGGGACTGTCACTACCCGATCCGTACCGGAAACCCGATCGGTACCCCACATGCGCAAATCTTACGTCACTTTCTCTTTTTGCCAACATTGCGACATTCAATATATTTGAATGATACGGTTAGCGCCCAGTTAGCTCCTAGCATTTCTCAGCAGCTCTGCCTCCTTTTTGACTACCAGGACATTTAAACAATGAATAATCTATATCCGCAACAAATTTTTGCTTTTCTCCTCAACAGAAAGCGTTCCCCGATTGAACAACAGCGCCGTAAAATAAGAAGAATGGTGCCTAATGACAGAGTTAATAATACAGACTTTATAATATGTCATGTTCAGCAGCCAGATGAAGTGTTTACTGGCAATTGACAGTGATAGCGGACATTATCATCACTTTTCCAACAATCCTCTCCACACAGACAAGCATAAACACACTCGATTATCACTAAATCAAATTTAACACACGTTTGTAATGACGCTAATTCAGTTTACAATAGGGTTCATTCGCTAAGTCAGCAGGTGGCGGTATCCTCGTACACTGGGGAGTACACTGCCATTAAACGAACAGAAGAAGAAGAAAACCCCTGCACATGCGCGGTACGGATCGGGTAGACCCGATTTGTACGGTCTGACTTTGCACATGCGCAGTAAGGATCGGGAGTCCCGATCCGTCACTATCTTTTAATTTTTTTTATTTTTGTCTACATTATATTAAATGTTTCATTAGCGGAAACATGTTAAGAGATACTTGTTATTCTTAACATCTTAACAGATACTCTGACCTGTAACTATCGTAAAATGCTTCGACCGGAAGTAGACACCTTTCGCGCATGCGGGGTACCGATCGGGTTTCCGGTACGGATCGGTAGTGACAGGGACCTGGTTGTTCTGTGTGTGTGCCAGACTGAAGAGAGGTGTAGTACGAGGGCGCTCTCCCCTGAGTTAGCAACCCGCTTGCTTATGTGCCGAATAAACGGACAAACTGAGACCCAACCGTCTGGTTCTTGTGAATGTTACAATATGTTAAAAGTTTTTTTTGCGACCCAGAAAGAGAAATAAGAGTAATATTAAAACTAAGTAGCTGCTGCCATTGTTGGAAACTGGAATTGGCTGGGCCGCGCTATGAATTCTGCAATATGGTTTTTCAATTTTGTTGTCCAGGTGGAAATTTGGGAGAATGGCGGCTCCGGGATTCTCCCGGAAAAATTGGGAGGGTTGGCATGTATGGTTGTGGCAACATCACTAACCTTGTCAAACACCTCAGAGTAAATCATATCACAGAATATGAGGAGCGTATGTTGAGGCGAACTGAAGAGGAGGAGAGGGACAGGTGCTGCTGGGGCGAGACAGACGTCTCTCATGGAGTCCTTTAGTGCTGCAGGCAGGCAAGGTGTTCAAATAGCGCACAACTTCAGTTTTTTTTACTTACTATATGATGAACTCTGCATTATTAAGTGATAAGAACAAGTTATCTGATGTCCTGTAATCATTATGACGCTATGATTTGAGAAACAATAAATAAAATACGTTTTTGTATAAAGTATCGGTATCGGATAGGTATCGTCGATACCACCCTGAATAATACTTGGTATTGGATCGGAAAGGAAATCAGTGGTATCGCACATCACTAGTTTCTGGGCATGTGTGTGTGTATGTGTGTGTGTGTGTGTGTAGGAGAGAGAGAGTATGTGATGCATCATGAGCAGTGTTGGGTTTAAATTACTTTTCCACTGAAAAGGTAGAGTAACTAATTACTGTTCATTTTTAGGTATTTTAAATACAGTTACTTACAATGTACTTGGGTTACATTGTAAAATAACTAAACTCGCTGAAAATCATTATTTAATTTCAATAATTTATCTTCTAAAGGTAAAAATAAACTCTGCCGCTTTAACATCGCTGTAGTGCAGATGCACGTCATTTCGTGCCACTTTGCTGCATAGTCGTATTCTACAGCGGAAGATGTCGGACTCGAGGGCGTTCCAAGATGGCCGAGTAAGTACACGCTTACTACCAAGCTTAGCAAATGTAACCCTATAATACGGTAGCAACACTGTGTCAACTCAGACCTTAGAAGCTTTTTCGGTATTTAAGCCAGAAAAGGACTGATTTTGATCAATTAAGAGACAAAATGTCACAGCGTGACAATAAAAGACCCTCGTCTAGCTCCAAGATGAAGCTACTGCTAAAGGCTAATGCTAGCCAAAAAACCGGTGGGGGCCAGAAGCTGACTGTGTGATTATGTTACAGTCTGTTTTGACTGGAAAGGCTCAGGAAGCTTATTCAGCACTCAGTGCAGTTGATTGTCGGAGTTTTGCTACTGTTAAAGATGCAGTTCTGAAGGCGTATGAGATGGTACCACAAGCTTACCGTCAACGTTTCAGATCATGGAGGAAGTCTGATAAGCAGTCGCATATAGAGTTTGCGAGGGATTTAACTAAACACTTCAACAGATGGTGTTCTGCACTGGGAGTGTCAACTTTTCAGGATTTATGTGAGTTAATGGTATTGGAGCAGTGTAAAAATTGTGTTCCTCCTGAGGTTGCCACTTACATTGCTGAAAAGGGAAGTGACAACAGTTTCTGACGCTGCTAAATTGGCAGATGAATATATCTTGGCACATAAGGGGCAGGTTGGTAGAACCTGTTTTTCAGTTGGTGCTCCCGCTAGAGCTTTTGGTCAAACTAAGTTTATGTCATCGGATCCTGCGAAGGCAATTGGTGGTGTGAAGCCCAGTAAGTTTGGTCAAGCATGCAACTACTGCCATGGCGATGGACACTGGAAAGCAGATTGTCCCTTGTTGAAAAGCAAGTTAGCGCGTACAGGCAAACAGGTTAAGCCTGCGGTTCTTACCATTCCTATACTGGAATTGCCTCAAGTGGCAAAGCAGGACGTTTTGCCACTTGAGGGCGTACATGTGATTTTGGGGAATGATTTGGCTGGAAATTGAGTCTGGGCTGACAATTCTTTACCTGTTAAATCTAGAGTTCTGAATGAGTCCCATGAGTGTGAATAGGGTTTTTCTGACTTTGCAGCTTGTGCTGTTACAAGGGCTGCAGCTAAAAGGGATGCAGAGCCTGTAACTCAAGCAGAAGAGTGTAGAGTTGGATGTCTCGAGACTTTTACGTGGTCTTGGTCTCGTCTTGGTCTCGACGGACTTTTGTCTTGGTCTCGGTCTTGGTCTCGACGGACTTTTGTCTTGGTCTTGTCTTGGTCTCGACGGACTTTTGTCTTGGTCTCGGTCTTGGTCTCGCTGTTTCGGTCCTGCGTTCTCAAATCGACATAGTGTTCGGGAGATTTGGAGTCAACCATCAGCGGAGTGGGGGGGTGGCTTACTGGGCTTAAGCCCGGGTCATTTTTTCAGAAGCATGGGGTCTTTTGGAGTGTAATTTGTTAGTTAGATGCCTGACTGACAACTGTATAAAACAAAAACAACACACGAAGCACAGAGCGCACCGTCGTAAATTCCCCCTAATTTTGGTATGATCCGAGCTCAGGCACTAGGCGACTGAGCACAGCACCCATGTGAGCGAGGGGGGGAGAAGCTGCTGCAGACAGAGGAGAGCTTAAGGTTGACCAGTTACTAAAGAAAATCATTCGTACTGAACTAATAATGTAAATATGACGGTGTATCACAAAAGATTGATATCAAACTGATCACTTGTTTGCGTTACTTGCTCTTCGGGTGAATCCACAAATGGATAAATAAAAAGCCGAACGCAATGCTGATTTTTTTAGAGAGTCTTAGCTTACATTTCATATTTTTAGTTGTTACCCTCCACGGCTAAACAAACTCTCTAAATCGGTTTCAGTTGTGTACCGATGAACACAACAATGGACATAAGGAGCTTCTTTCAAAGAAAAAACTCAGGTAGATGTTATTTTATATATTATGCTTTGGATGTTGTTCAGTATATCTATGCAAAACAAGAGGAATTTCAATACACAGCAGTATATTCACACTTGAAACCAGATATTTACATACACTTTATGGAGAAAACATAAAAACTTTTTTTTTTACTTTTTTGTTAAACATCAATTTAGAGTAAACTTTTGTTTTAGGTAAATAAATGTTGAAATATCTTTTGAATTAGTTAAATGTCAGAATAAAAAGAGGGAGCTGTCTATTTTAATCACTTTCATCAAATTTAGGAGTACATGTACACTAAGTTTATCGTTAATTAATAAGAAAACTCCAGATGATTCCATTCTGAGCTGAAGAAGCTTCTGATAGGTTAGTAGAGTCCATGTGAGTAAATCGGTGGCACACCTGTGGATGCATATAAGGCAAAACACAGAGCCTGTTTCTTTGACATGGGAAAAATCAAGAGATGTCAACCAAAACACCAGGAAAAGAATTGTCGAGCTCCATAAGTGTGGCTCAATTTTGAATACAATTTGGTGCCATTTGCAATTAAGAAATACAGATAGTTTCTCTCTTTACTCTTAAAGTTAACAAATATGTTTTTTTATATTTATCAATCTAAAAAAATAAACATTTAGTCTGATTTGATGTTACAATTAAAAAAGTGTTTGTGTTTTTATCTGAAGAGTACATAAATATCTGGTTTCAACTGTATATTTGATGATGTTGGTGTTTGGCTTGATTGTCAGCACAGAGAGGGAGGGAGAGAGAGAGGAGAATGAGGACAGAACAGAGATGGAACAAGAGCAGGTGAGACACACATGTTAGTCAAATGGTTGTTTGCCAAAACTCATCAGAACATGTATCTCGTACCTAGTGTTTCTTTTTAGATACCATTTGTTACTTTTCAAATTCTATATTTATTAAGTTATGCAGGCTTGTTTGCACAACAAGGCTAAATAATTATATAAACTTTTCTCAATCTAAATATTGTACTTTGGTAGAATTAAAAAATAAGTGTAGTGCAGGTCTATGATGATTTTTAGTGCTACTATCATCTAGTTCTGATTCTGGTTCTGTCTTGGTTACTGTTGTAGTCCTGTTTTAATTCCGGATCAGTTCTGGGTCTTGTTGAATTGGGGATTAGTCCCTGTGTCTTGATACAGGCCCGACTTTGTTCTGCCTTGCTGCTTAAAACCCCTGGGTGGTCTTGGGGTCATTTTGTGGTTTTTTCAAATTTTGATTACATGCCATTTGCACAGTGTTGAATGGACTTCCAGAAGACGTCCTTCTGACCCGGCTGCCGGCCGTTGCGTCCTTCAAATACTTTTTATGTTTTTTTGGTGCAGATACACGGTAATTGGGCGGGTTAATAGGCAGGCAGATTTTCATCGCTGCGCTGAAAAGAATTAGTGCAATTCAGAGCACGCGCCCATTCGGCCCGACGCGACTTGGCGGTAATCATTTGAGGTGAAGGAAGGGGTCACCGCATGCTTTGCTGGCCACTGAAGAGTAACTCGCATGACTTTTGCAGCTCTTCAGCAATTTGCGGCTTTCAAACAGGAAGTGAGCATCCTCTCAATGAAAAAACCCCGAGTTTCATTATTGTCCACAATGAAGGGTCTGCACCGACGATGTTGGGTCTTTGCTCTTTGCATACGGCGAAGATGGCCTTCCAAAAGACGTCCTTCTGGCCCGGGTGCCGAGCGCTGCGTCCTTCAAATACTTTTTAATTCTTTGGGCGCAGATACACGGCAATGGGGCGGTTAATATGCAGGCAGATTTTCATCCCTATGTTGAAAAGAATTAGTGCAATTCAGAGCACGTACATTTGGCCAGACGGGACTCGGTGATAATCATTTGAGGTGAAGGAAGGGGTCATCGCATGTTTTGCTGGCCACTAAAGAGTAACTCGCATGACTTTTGCAGCTCTTTAGCAATTTGCAGCTTTTAAATAGGAAGTAAGCATCCTCTCAAAGAATTGCGTATCAATATGCAGCCAGATTTCATCTCAACATTGAAAAAAAATTAGTGCAATTCAGGGTGGTGTTGTACCTGGCTGCTCCGATCTTCTCCAGCAAATCCTCGATTCGAGGCATGGGGTAGGCATCAAAATCTGAAATGGAATTAAGCTTCCGGAAATCAATGCAGATGCGTAGGGAGCCATCTTTCTTGAAGATGATGACCACTCTGAGGGTTACACCACTCTGAGCAGGACGGCTCTATCACCCCAAGCTCCAGCATCTTCTCCACCTCCTGTCGCAGTTTATCCACTAAGTGTTGTTGAATCCGGTATGGACGTTGGCGGATGGGATGTCCATCCTTTAGGCGTATCACATGTTTGACAAGGGTGGTCCTTGGATCGGATCCCTGCTCGGGTTCTGTCTTCCCTTCTCTTGGCCATTCTCTTGCCACCAGAGCTTTCGCAGGGGCCTGGTGGGCACGCTCTTCCCATTCTTTCAGGAGATTCACATGGTAAGTCTGCTTCGGTTTCCTCTTTTCAGGATGATGAATCTCATAGGTCACTGGCCCCATTCTGCGAAGAACTGTGTATGGCCCTTGCCATTTTGCCAGAAGTTTACTGTTGGCTGAGGGGAGAAGTAACAACACCTTTTGACCAGGTTGAAATTCACGTTGCCAGGCCTGTTGGTCATACCAGGTCTTCTGGCTTCGTTGAGCATCTCGTAGGTTGACCTCGGCCTCTTCATGGTATCTCCCCAACCGATCTCTCATTTCCAGCACAAATTGCACCACTCCTTTATCATTTGGAGCAGAAGCAGGAGACTCCCAACCCTTCCGGAGGAGATCCAACGGCCCCTGCACATCCCAACAATAGAGTAGCTCGAATGGTGAGAAACCAGTGGAAGCCTGGGGAACTTCTCTGTACACAAACAACAGGAAGGGTAGCCACTGGTCCCAGTCTTTCCCAGTGGCTGACACAAACTTCTGCAGCATCCTCTTCAGAGTTTGGTTGAACCTCTCCACCAACCCATCTGTCTGTGGATGGTAGGGTGACGTCCTGATGGCAGAGATGCCTAGCTGGTTGTGGAAGAGCTGCATCAACCTAGAGGTAAAGTTAGTCCCTTCTTCTTCTTCTTCTTCCTCCTAGCGTTTTTCCCGCTTGGTTGCAGGGTCCGCTTTTCTGCAAAGTCGTCTCCACTTGGGTCGGTCAAGGGCGTCGGTCAGATCGACTTCGATCTTCTTCACGTTGTCCTTGATTCGGTCCATCCATCTCCGCTTTGGTCTGCCTCTAGGTCGACGTCCTTGGGGGCTGAGCCGCAGTGCTGTTCTCACCACTGAGTTCTCATCGCTCCGAACCACATGTCCGTACCACCGCAACCTCGCTTCTTGCATCTTATCTGTGATTGGCGCGACTCCCATCCTCTTTCTAACGTCGGTGTTCATGACGTGGTCCCATCGTGTCAAGCCTAGGCACCATCGCAGCATCCGCATTTCCATCGTGTGGAGGGCTTGTTCGTGCTTTGCGGTGGCTGGCCAGCACTCGGATCCATAGAGGGCGACAGGGCGCACTACACTCTTGTAGATCTTTGACTTGAGGCGATTGGGCATTCTTCGGTCACACAGGACGCCAGTGACTTGGCGCCATTTCATCCACGCTGCGTTGATCCTGGCTCGTACATCTAGTAGGATATCGCCGTCATTGCTGATCATCGATCCGAGGTATTTGAAATGAGGTACTTTCGCCAGATCTTCTCCATCGACGTTGACCGTGCCGTCGGTCTGGGGGCCAGCCTCTAAGTATTCGGTCTTGTTGGTGTTAAGCCTCAGGCCGAAGTCAGCTAGGCGAGTCTTCCACTGCTGCGTTTGATATTGCAGTTCTATTCGCGATTCATCAGCCAGGAAGACATCGTCGGCGTAGAGAAGTGTCCAGGGATGGGGTGACTGGAGATCCGCCATCACAGTGTCCATGCAAAGGATGAAGAGCAGCAGGGAGAGTGCCGAACCTTGGTGGACGCCCACATTGATGTTAAAGGGCGACGATGTTCCCACTGGGCTTCTGACCACGCTGGTGACTTGTCGGTAGAGGAGCTTTGTCCAGTTGACGTAGGCTTCAGGAACTCCATGTGATCGCAGGGAGTGCCAGATGAGGTCGTGTGGGACACGGTCAAACGCCTTTTCCAAGTCGAGGAAGGCCATGTGGATGGTCTTGGACTTCTCTCGGTGCTTCTCCAAAAGCAGGCGGGCAGCATGGATGGCGTCTGTCGTGCCACGCCCCCTGATGAAGCCACATTGGTTGGGCGTTAAGTTGACGATTTCTCGCATCCTGGCGTCGATGATCCGTTCGTAAACCTTCATGGTATGGCTTAGGAGTCGGATCGGGCGGTAGTTGGAGCATTCAGCCACATCGCCTTTCCCTTTCCAGATGGGCACCGTTATGCTGGTTGACCAGGCTGCTGGGACGGTCCCGTCTCTGATGATGCTATTGAACAGGATGGCGAGGACTAAGGCGCCTTGGCGCCCGAGCAGTTTCCAGACATCGGCTGGTATGTCGTCTGGTCCGGTCGCTTTGCCATTCTTCATATTTTTAACGGCTGTTTCCACTTCCTTGACGGTGATTGGCGGGACAGGTCCTGGGACGGGCGGGGCACTGTGGATTGGCTGGTGAGGGAACTCCACGTTGCAGATATCGGAGAAATACTCGCTCCAGCGATTGAGGATGGCGGGTGGGTCGCGGAGGGTTTGATGGTTAGCATCCTTGATGTGTTTGACCTGGCCAATATCCTGTGTTGCTCGATGGCGGCTACTGGCAAGGCGGTAGATTTTGTTCGCTCCTCCGGGTGTGTCCAACTCTTCATACAGTTGGTCATAGTGCGATGCCTTTGCCGCTGCTACCGCCTTCTTTGCGGCCGATCGTAGGGCCCTGTGTTGCTGGTAGTCGCCATCGCTGCGGGATTGAAGCCACACTTTGAGTGCCGACTTCTAGGCAAAGTTAGTCCCTTGGTCAGTCAAAATCTCATCTAGTATCCCCACCCGGGAGAACAGCTGTACCAGTGCACGCAGAACATTGGGTGCCGTGAGCGCACGCAGAGGGAAAGCTTCTGGGAAACGAGTCGCATAATCACACACCACCAAGATGTACTGATGACCCCGATTACTTTTTACCAGAGGACCCACAATGTCCATAGTTATCCTACGGAAGGGGGTGGAGATGACCGGAAGTGGCTGTAGCAGGGCCCTGTCAGACTTGCGAGCTGGACAAGTTTTCTGGCAGGTAGGGCATGTACGGCAATATTTTTGTATGTCTGTGTACATTGACGGCCAAAAGAAACGTGAGCTAACTCGCATATAGGTTTTTTGGCGACCCAGATGACCTGCCCAGGGGAGGGTATGTGCTAGGTGCATAATGAGGGGTCTACAACTAGAAGGTATCACAAGCTGTTGGTGGTCACCGTCAACTGCATACAACACATTTTTGTCAACAATGAACTTCTCTTTCCCTCCCCATTTTCCAGTTCTCCCTTCAGTCACATTAGCAAACGAAACTTTCAACGTTTCATCCTCCCTTGGCAACAAAGTGATATTTTCTGGTACATCCCTTTTCATGCTCTTAGTGTCCGGCCCATTTGACCATAGCTGCTTCTCAAAGCGGCGTTGGCGGCGGGATTTTCTTGGCCCATTAGTGCCACCCTCACACAGACTACTGTCAAAGTCTGGCAAGGGTTGGCATTCAGCCTTCGCCTTGGCTCTAGTGACCACTGGGCCAGACACATTTAATTTAGCATTCCCCTTATCCCCCACATCAGTCTCTGTCCACTGTTCTTCTTTTTATTGCAGCAAGTCCATGAGTACAGGCAAGTCCATCCCCAGAATAACCTCTACAGGCAAGTTCTGCACCACCCCAACTGACAACAGGTAGGGCTGTTCATTAATAGTCACTGTTACCGCCACTTTTGGGTATGGATGTTTATCACCATGCACACACAAAACTTCTTCCTATCTGCTATAGTCCACACTGTTCACTGGTACGAAACTATGCTTAATTAAAGATGTAAATGTCCAGTTTTGTTTATTGATCTAAGCCTGAACAGCTACGCGTAGTGTCCAGTAGAGGGCTCTGTTGTTTAGTTAGCGGCAAGCTGCACTTCCAGGTCAGACCGGTTTTTGTGGAGCACATGTCCCAGTAGGCAGCTCTCAATGAAGCGTGAAGCAGCGTGATACCGGACTCTAGCGAAATTAACAATTTGCAGCCCTTGGAATGCGGAGCGAGGTACATGTTTTAAGTTGTATTTCTTTGCTTAACTGATATTTTGTTGTATTTTCTGCTTTATTTGAGTTCATATTTGTAATAAGCGTCTAAGAAAATGTATTTTGTGTTTCTGTTTAGTTTTCACGGTGCATTGGTGCACCTCAGCACTGTTAGATTCTGAATGAATCTCAAAGTAAAAATTACTGCACCCGTCGAGGCTCTCTCTATTTCTTCCTTGGTCCAAGGGACTGCTACAAAAGACATAAAACTACCAGTGTCCAGCAAAGCAGTAGCTTGCTGACCATTGACCTTTACTTTTTTATAGCGTTGCACATCCACTGGCTGGACCCTTGTGGGCTCCATCTCCAGCCGGGGTGCATAGCAGGCACCAGTGACTGTAGCCTTCCGGATAGGGCATACCGAGGCTTTATGACCTGTAACAATAATAACAAAGAAAGTCCTTACCCGCTGCTCGTAAGTTTGATGCCTTGGGGTTTTCTGGTGGCTCTGGGATGCTCTCCCTCTTCAGAAGACCCGATGATGGGAGTGGTGGTCGCTGTGGCGTCCCACATGAGCGTGCAGGTGGTGCTCCTTTACGCACATTGAAGTACTGTGACACCAGCTTAGCAGCGGTCAGTCCATCTGCTGGCTCATGCTCCCTCACCTCCCCTGGAAGTACCCGGATTAACTGCTCCAAGATGATAGCTTCTCCCATCTCTTCTTTAGTATGCTACTCTGGTCGGATCCAGCACCGATAGAGGCCCTTCAGGCGATAATAGGTCTCAGTGGGGCTCTCACCAGGTGGAACTGTATTGGACCGGAACTTCTGCTGATACGTCTCAGGGGACATGTCAAATTTGGTTAGCAACTGTTACGGATTCAAATATTGGGGATGGATACAAGAGGAAAAACCACATGCTGACCCATGACTGCACTCCATCATATAGCTCCAACCTCTTCATCAAGTTTGCGGACGACACAACGGTGGAGGGTCTCATTAGCAACAGGGATGAGACCGACTACAGAAGTGAGGTGAGACGCCTGGCCACGTGGTGTGTTGACAACAATCTCTCTCTGAATGTGGAGAAGATGAAGGAGATTGTTGTGGACTTCAGGAGAATGCACACCCAACATGCTCCTCTGACCATTGACGGAGCGTCTGTGAAGAGAGTGAGCAGCACCAAGTTCTTGGGTGTGCACATCACAGAGGATCTCTCCTGGACGTACAACACCACAGCACTGGCCAAGAAATCACAGCAGCGTCTCTTCTTTCTCCGCAAACTACACTCAACAAAAATATAAACTGCTCCCATTCCCCATGGGATGGACGTAGAGACCTAAAATTCATTCCAGATACACAATATAACCATCCCTCCCAAACAGTGGTCACAAATCAGTCCAAATGTGTGGTAGTGGGCACATCTGCCATATTGAGATAATCCATCCCACCTCACAGGTGTGCCACATCAGGATGCTGATCTGACATCATGAGTAGTGCACAGGTGTACCTCAGACTGCCCACAACAAAAGGCCACCCTGGAATGTGCAGTTTTTTGCGCTATTGGGGGTCTGGGGACCCAGAACCGGTCAGTATCTGGTGTGACCACCATTTGCCTCATGCAGTGCAACACATCGTCGCATGGAGTCTATCAGATTGTCAATTGTGGCCTGTGGAATGTTGGTCCACTCCACTTCAATGGCTGTGCGAGGTTGTTGGATATTCGTGGGAACTGGTACACGCTGTCGTATACGCCGGTCAAGCACATCCCGAACATGCTCAATGGGTGACATGTCCGGTGAGTATGCTGGCCATGCAAGAACTGGGACATTCTCAGCTGCCATCTGCCCTGAACAATGTGAACCATGATTCATCCGTGAAGCGCACACCTCTCCAACGTGCCAGACGCCATCGGATGTGAGCATTTGCCCACACAAGTCTGTTACGGCGACGAGCTGGAGTCAGGTCAAGACCCCGATGAGGACGACGGGCATGCAGTTGAGCGTCCCTGAGACGGTTTCTGACAGTTTGTGCAGAAATTGTTTGGTTGTGCAAACCAATTGCTCCAGCAGCTGTCTGGGTGGCTGGTCTCAGACGATCTTGGAGGTGAACCTGCTGGATGTGGAGGTCCTGGGCTGGTGTGGTTACACGAGGTCTGCGGTTGTGAGGCCGGTTGGATGTGCTGCCATATTCTCTGAAACGCCTGTGGAGACGGCTTATGGTTGAGAAATGAACATTCAATGCACGGGCGACAGATCTGGTTGACATTCCTGCTGTCAGCATGCCAATTGCACGCTCCCTCATTGCTTGTGGCATCTGTGGCATTTTGCTGTGAGACAAAACTGCACATTCCAGGGTGGCCTTTTGTTGTGGGCAGTCTGAGGTACACCTGTGCACTACTCATGATGTCAGATCAGCATCCTGATGTGGCACACCTGTGAGGTGGGATGGATTATCTCAATATGGCAGATGTGCCCACTACCACACATTTGGACTGATTTGTGACCACTGTTTGGGAGGGATGGTTATATTGTGTATCTGGAATGAATTTTAGGTCTCTACGTCCATCCCATGGGGAATGGGAGCAGTAACAAAGGTGTTGCGTTTATATTTTTGTTGAGTGTAAGAAGAGCAGGAGCACCAGCCCCCATCATGTACACTTTTTACAGAGGCACCATCGAGAGCATCCTGTCGAGCTGCATCACTGTGTGTTTTGGAGCCTGCAATGCGTCCTGTCATAGAACCCTCCAACGCATAGTGAGAGCTGCAGAGAGGATCATTGGTGTCTCTCTCCCCTCCCTCCAGGACATTTACAGCACCCGTCTCACTAAAAAAAGCCCTTTGCATAGCGGCTGATCCCATGCACCCAATTCAAAGCTTCTTCAAGCTGCTGCCGTCAGGGAGGAGACTGCGGAGTCTCCAGGCCAGGACCAGCAGACTGAAGGACAGCTTCATCCATCAGGCTGTCAGGAAGCTAAACTCCCTCCCGATTCTGCCCCCTCTCCCCTCTTCTCCTCCATGGTCTCACTGAACTCTGTCACACACACACACACACACACACACACACACACACACACACACACTCTCTCTCTCTGACTCACTCACTGGCCTGCACCAGTTACAAGTCACTTTGTGGAGCATTGGACTGCCATTACCTCATAAGACTTTGTTGTTACACTATCTTTTACCGTACATTACTAAATCTCCATTTGCACTATTTGCCTATTTGCACTACTCTGCCTGGTTTACACTCAATTTCATTTACCCTTACTTGAACATTGTATATTGTATATTGTATAGCTTTCTTGTTATATGTAAAATTGTATTGTATTTATTTAAATTTTTTACTTTTTAATTATTTTACTTGCATTTTTTAATCATTCTGTTATATTTAAATGTTCATTTGCTATTTCATTTAGGGTTTGAGAGTAACGAAATTTCTATTCTCTGTATGTCCTGTACATGTGGCAGAATTGACAAATAAAGTTGACTTGACTTGACAATAACAACACTGGTCCGGCCGGGTTGAGTCAAACGATGATTTTAATGATCACACGCATAGGAGATGGACACCGTACGCAGACAGCATCAGATCTCAAAATGGTGGAGCATTGATCAAACTCTTATAGCCTCTAGTGGCCCCCACCTAATCATAAAAGCCTAAACATTCACATTCTTTCTCTCACACAGCGCCTAAGCTACGACCTTGGCTCCCTGTTTACCTGCTCCTGCTGAGATGGGGCAGAAAACTCCAGCATGTTCGGTTCTCTTCTAATTAGATAAATAAGGCGATGACTTTCTGCGAACAGTATTTCTTATAACTCAGCAGTATAATGCATCATAAAACAATATCATTCATTCACAATAAATCAGCAGTCTAATGTAATGCAAATCAGTTTAACAAATGCAATAGTTATCACCTTCTAATTCAGGAGAATAATGCAAACTAAAACTACATAATAATTCACAATTTTTAATTAGGGGTCTAACATGGCATAAAGTAATATTATAATCCCACACTCCCCCTGATGAGCTCTTTAGAATAAAGAGATCACCTACACCCTGCAATCCAGAGTTGCCGGGTTCATTTCTTCTCACTCCTGAGGCCCTTTGTCCCCCTGTTGGGTGAACCATATGTGAGATGACCTCTGTGTTTGCGCAGTTCAGATGCAAGAAAAACTATTATTACAACAACAATAGCAGGTACAGATGACACTCCCATCACTCCCCAGTTCTCCCACAGCTTTATTTTGGTGCTACCTTATACCCTTCAGACGTACTCAGACTAGAACCTCTGTCCGAGGAGCTTTTAGCCTTTATTTTATTGCTGCAGCCACCAGTGTCTTCCAATCGGGTGATCCTCTGCTCTTCTTTTTCAACCTCAGGGGTTAGACAACCCTTCAGTCGTTGCACAGATCAGGGGATTATTCTGCCCCGATTTTAAACAACGATCTGTGTATTCTGGGGTCACAGCTGTGTCCCCCAGAGAAAAGAACAGGAACGTGTCCCCCTTTTGACCAAGAGCCTCTCGAACCTCGTCGGTCTGGTGTTCCTGGATTTCCACCAACCCCTTCATGGTTATTGCTGTGTTAATGGGATCCATCCTTTTGAGGTGACTAGCTGGAGCCCAAAATGCCATGACACTTGAACCCAGTTGGTGTCTCGGCAGTCTCCACGTCTATCTCTGCTGCCAAGGATCCTCGTATATCTGTGACCTCATCTGGTGTCTGTTCCTTTCTCTGTAAGAGACAGAAAACCAAAACACCTCTCTTCCTAGCTCCAATAATCTAATGTTGTTATCCATTGTTCCTCTAGTGATTCAAAATCGGTTTAGCACATCATGTTCAGGACCCCCTGACCAGTAACTTATTCTAATCACAATTTAAGTGTGTGTAAGCGTGTTTGCATTTAGCCCTCTGCACTCAAAGTCAATACCTGCAATATATCAGTCCGGACCATCACGCCGAACGAAGCTTATGACCTTCAAAAGACCGAGTGCCAACTCATTATAAGCACATTTGCAGGGTGTGTATGAAAATTATTAAAACCACTCATTTTAACAAAAGACATAAAAAACAAATTAGCCATTTTTAATTCTAACATTTGCCCCCCCCCCTTTCACAAAAATCATGTGTTTCCTTCCGCCTACCGTTCCACGGTTTCCTCGGTGTGGTACTCAGCTTCTCATGAACACAGGCATTTTATCTTCTAAACGCTATTCAGTTCATTTTAATGATTAATGCTTAAACATGGAAATAATGATTTATGCTTCTCCCTGGTTCTCTAAAAAGTCTGGAAACCTTTTGGGTCATTATTGGCTTAAGTTTTACCATACCTAAGTTATTAAAAACACAAATGAAGTCATAAAAATGTTCATATAACCCTTGTTTGATGTTAAAACTCAACTCCCCCCCTTCTGACACATTCCCATGTGTCAATTCAACGGAGCTAGAAAATTAAAGGAAAAGGTTAGTGACCTCATACCTCAGAAAGTATCAGACATTCTCCTATCCAGTGTCGTTGCTCCAGTCCTGTCATCCTGTGCCAGGGAATGAAATCAATTTAATTGTCATGTTAGATCTGTTCAACTCCTGGCTCCGCCCAGAGCCTGCGTCCGCAGAATTGCCAAGAAACAAAACCTGTATTAATATGAAATTCACTTCAATATGAACCTGTTGACTACTTTTGACACGGCAAAGGAAGATTCTCTCCTCCTCGAAGACAGGCACTGACTCCCACTTATCTCCCGGAGCCAACTGTCCCTTATGGAGACACAACATTGCAGCTACAAGGTTCTGCAGATTGTTAAGTTGATCTGTGTGTAATGCTCTGAATCAGGTATGTAATATTAAATGAACAGTGTTGGGTAAGTTACTTTAAAATAGTAACTTAGTTACATTACTAGTTACTTCTCTCAAAAGTAACTCAGTTACTTCAAGTTACTCGTTACTTTCAAAGTAACTAGTTACTAGGGAAAGTAACTTTGGTTTTACTCAGAATTCTCTTGTTAATGTGTTGCTTCCATAACTTTGCCAGTCTTCTAGCTTGCTTACTTGCCACAAGTGCACTGTGCCACCTACCAATAGAAAGGAAAAGATAATGTTCATATTTCCACGAGAGAAATCCCACGCCTGGACCGTCAAATTCTATTTCAAATTCAAATTTTTATTTGTCACATACACAGTCATACACAGTACGATATGCAGTGAAATGCTTACACAACTGCTCGTGACCTAAAGAAAAATGAAAAGGCTATGAATAAGATAGGAAATAAATATGAAAAGGGTAAATTTAACTAGGAAGGAATAAAATAAAAATATATAAATTAAAGTTGAAAATAAAATAACTGTACAACAAAATACACAATACACAGTATAGAAATATATAAGAATGTATGAGAAATATAAATATATATACACAATAACAGCAGCTGTACAAGTATTAAATGGAAATGAAGAATATAATGTCCATGTTGTGCAATCCACATTTGTAAGTGTCTTGTGCAGTGCAAATATGCTTAAAGTGATGAAGTGAAAACAATGTCCAGAATGTCCAGTGTGTGTGTAAGAACCATATGTGTGGGTCAGTACTGTGTGGTGGTGTGATTGAGAGACCGTATCGCCTGCGGGAAGAAGCTCCTCCTCAGTCTCTCTGTGTTGGTCTTCAGGGACCGGAATCGCTTTCCTGACCTCAACAGAGAGAACAGTCTGTTGTTGGGATGGCTGAGGTCCTTCACGATCTTCCTGGCCTTGGTCCAGCACCGCCTGCTGTAGATTGCATTCCAAAGGTTTCTCCATGTAATGATCTGCTAGGGAGTGTGGGGAGCCACAGCCCTGTCCTCTATGGTATCAAGCAGGTATGGAGGAGATCAAAACTCCAGACATCCAGAGGCCCCCAGAACACAAGAGACCAAGGAAGACCCACAGAGGGGCAGCCGCATCACTGTCCCAGTAGGAGCTGAGAGTCCCAGATGAGGGCTCATTCAGCAGCCGCGGAGCAGAAGCCAGGGGGAGTTGCATGTGACGCGCCCGTGAGCTCCGCCGGCAGCCAGCTGTGCCTGAGTGACCGAGCCCCAGGCCGAGAGGCCGGGGGCACCCCACCTCCGAAGTGGCCCGAGCGAGCCCCAATAAGTGGCCGCCAAGGAGTGAGCCGGTGTGTACCCGGACACCCACCCCCAGATACAAAGAACCACCAACGCACCGACACC
Source organism: Diplotaxodon limnothrissa (assembly GCF_057381915.1). Classification (NCBI taxonomy): domain Eukaryota; kingdom Metazoa; phylum Chordata; class Actinopteri; order Cichliformes; family Cichlidae; genus Diplotaxodon; species Diplotaxodon limnothrissa. The sequence goes on along the minus strand of NW_028188561.1, from coordinate 568,504 downwards.
TGAGGGAGTCCGCCACCAGCAGGGGAAGTGGTGGTGGGTGGAGATGGGCCTCCAAACCTTGGAGGGCCCGAGATGTCCCCAGAGAGGTGGCGTCTGATACCCAACCTGACATATAGACACAGACACACAGGCACACACAGACACAAACATCCATTCCCACCCTCGTGCTCTCATGTGCACTTCACACTCAATCGACGTGGAGACAGACATAAAGAGACGCTGTACACACGATCACACTCCCCAAGCGTACTCTACGAACCGGGTCTAGGTACCCTTGCCCCTGGAGGGGGAAAGTGCACCCAGACCCAGGTGGTGTTACCCTTTTCCCTGCGGTGGGGAGAGGCAGACCGCCCCGACTCCGCAGCAGCAGGGAGGCCCCACACCCCAGACCGCAGTCGGACGGCCGACACCTCCCAGCCCCCCGCTCCAGCAGGCCGCAGAGAACGGGGGTGAGAGAAGACTCCAAACCTCCCTCCACCCGCTCATTGTAGTGTTGATGCATGTGTGTTCTAAGGTGCAATTAAAACCCAGGAGGGCATGGAGCTACCTGCCAGAGAGCAGCAGGTAAGCGCATAGTCCCTCCTGCTAGCCCTCAATGTCTACGTGTATTTAAAATTGAGAGGTGGGCAACGATGCCAGGGGTGAGGTGTACACCCTGATGGTAACTTGGACTCCGTGTATCATGCCCACCCCCAAGATCCTATATGTATGTGTAATGAGGGTGTGAGTAATGTGAATGTCTAAGTTGTGGGATAAAATTGAGGCAGAGGCAGCCAGAAGGGGACAGAGGGGGAGGGTAGCCTCCTCTGCACCCTGGTGACATACCCCTACTCCAAGGCCCTGCATGTGTGGGTGGTTGTGGTGGAGCGGGAAGAGGGAGGCAGCTGGAGATGGGGAGGGAAGGAAGGGAGGGGCAGGTGACCCCTCCCTGGGGCCAGCTCCCCCACTGACCCCAGTAGGCACTCCCATACTCCGCGACCCGCCAGGGAAAGGGGGCTCAGGCCCATCCAGACCGGGGCCCAGCGCAGCAGCGCCCCCCGGCCCCACAGAGCCCGGGACAGTCCACCAGCCCCACCACAGAGAAAACTGCACCCACCCCACCATCCACTCATCTTCCAGACTACATGAGACAATAGACGCCCAGGCTGAGATCTTCCTCCACCTCTCCTGTATCTCCCCCTCCTGCAGAGAGTTCCTGAGGAGAGGAAAGCTCCTGCAAGGTGTGACAATCCCCCCCACCGGTTGAAGAGCCCCACAGACGGCTCGACACATCGGCGGCACCCTGCACCAGGGATGGGCCCCCATGCACCCACCCGCCCAAAACCCCGGCAACACACAAACCAGGACCCAAGGCCCCGAGGCCCGGCCAGGGCCCCGGCCCAGAGACGGAGCGCCCCCAGACCCCCACGCCCATCCCGGACCCACCCAGGGGCAGACAGGCTACCAGCTCAGTAACCCACGTCCATCAGCACAGACCCTCCCCTAGCCCCGCTGCACGCAGCCACGAGGAAATAGTCAGAAATGAGCCCCCAACCGGACATGACCACTACCCCGGGTTGAGCCCCCCAAGGAAGATGCCTCCGGGGAACCCCCCGACGCCCTAAGCCTGTCCCTATCCCCACACCAATCACAACATTGAAGGCGGGACCAAACTATGACCCCCCCACCCCCACTAGGTGATGGAGCTGATCAAAGGAGCCCAGAGCAGTTGATCTGATGTGGTGGCCGAGGCTGTATCAAAACTAATGTAATCTAATAGATAATTTCTATATTGGTTAGAATTAAGATTGTTTTTATTTTTCCAGTTCATGAGGACAGTTTTCTTGGCTATGCATAGGGCAGTGAAAACCATATGGGCTATATTCTTTTCTGAAGTGACATTATCTAAGCTGCCCAACAAACACACTAAGGGGGAAGTTGGAATGTTACATTTCAGACACTTTGATAAGTCTTCACATATCTTGCGCCAAAACTTCTGCACTGGTGGACAGAACCAAAGAGCGTGAATGCAATTGGTGTATTGCTTTGACAGTGTGAGCAGTTGTTGGAAGATGTAAAGCCCATCTTGAACATCCGATGACCTGTAAGTTCAACATCATTAACTTCATAGCACCCACCCAGCTGTATAGAAACTCCGTCATGCTAGCTAGCACGCAGTACGGAAAAAGTCAGAATAACGAAAATAAACTCCACCTAAACTTGGTTCATATCTGACCCAGAGAGACTGCAGGTCATAACTTCTTACCTGAAGTTCAGTTCACACTTGGACCGGCGGCCGCCTCGGGTCTCTTTTCCTTCTGCGTCCCCTTTCTCCAGCCCGAGAACATGTTGCTTTCTCTCATCCACCTGCTGGCCTCCACCACTTGCTAATGTTACTGAATCTGTGGAAGCTCCACAATAGCCACCACACGAAATAACGAGTAACGACCCTATCTAAATCCCAGTAACGACTAACGCGTTCCTGATTTTGGCATAATAACTAGTTACCGTGCTCGTTACCACAATAATAACGTAGTTACTTTAACGCGTTACTTAATAACGCGTTAGTCCCAACACTGTAAATGAATGTTGTTTAATTAACTGCCACTACTTAAAACTTAAAAGATATAACTGAATAAAAAATCACAAAGAAAAGCATGATATCAGTGTTATGTAAGCGCGTGCGGCCTTCTATGCTCAAAGTCACTCCAGTCCATAGATCAGCCAAACATCGCGCTGACTGTAGCTTTTAACCCTTATTAACTTGAGCACAACTCTATAATGAGCAACAAACTGCAATATGTATAAAAATGATCATGGTTACACCTGCAAGGAAAGATCATACTGTGGTGGACCACTAGAGGGCTCCACTCACACCCAGTGTATAGGAAGTGTGTTCCTGTGTTTTGTGGCGCGATATGCGCAGTTCATGTTGGAGACGAATAAAGAAGGAGTGAGAACTGAGAGCTCTGTGTCGTTGATGCTTACCTCCACATTGGTGACCCCTGACTCGAGCATGCAACGGGCCGCAGATAACACAGACTCCGCTATGGATGCATCAGCGGCCGCCGGACCTCCGCCTCCTGTTACAGCTACGTTCGCTGTGGCGCTGAAACTGCCGGACTTTTGGCTCCATGACCCCCCGTCATGGTTTGTACACGTGGAGGCTCAGTTCGCCCTTCGCGGCATCTCGGCTGACGACACGAAGTATCACCATGTGGTGGCCTCGCTCGACCCGCTGGCCACCCGTCGCGCGATGGCGCTCCTCCGGGACCCACCCGCCCAAGGGAAATACGCTGCCATCAAAGAGCTGCTTCTTCGGCGCTACGCCTTCTCCGACGCTGAACGAGCCGAAAAGCTCCTCAATCACGTCGGGGTCACCAATGTGGAGGTAAGCATCAACGACACAGAGCTCTCAGTTCTCACTCCTTCTTTATTCGTCTCCAACATGAACTGCGCATATCGCGCCACAAAACACAGGAACACACTTCCTATACACTGGGTGTGAGTGGAGCGTGTTGGACCACTAGAGGGCTCCACTCACACCCAGTGTATAGGAAGTGTGTTCCTGTGTTTTGTGGCGCGATATGCGCAGTTCATGTTGGAGACGAATAAAGAAGGAGTGAGAACTGAGAGCTCTGTATCGTTGATGCTTACCTCCACAATATGATTATTCTGACACCTTTAAATACACTCAACAAAAATATAAACGCAACACCTTTGTTACTGCTCCCATTCCCCATGGGATGGATGTAGAGACCTAAAATTCATTCCAGATACACAATATAACCATCCCTCCCAAACAGTGGTCACAAATCAGTCCAAATGTGTGGTAGTGGGCACATCTGCCATATTGAGATAATCCATCCCACCTCACAGGTGTGCCACATCAGGATGCTGATCTGACATCATGAGTAGTGCACAGGTGTACCTCAGACTGCCCACAACAAAAGGCCACCCTGGAATGTGCAGTTTTTTGCGCTATTGGGGGTCTGGGGACCCAGAACCGGTCAGTATCTGGTGTGACCACCATTTGCCTCATGCAGTGCAACACATCGTCGCATGGAGTCTATCAGATTGTCAATTGTGGCCTGTGGAATGTTGGTCCACTCCACTTCAATGGCTGTGCGAGGTTGTTGGATATTCGTGGGAACTGGTACACGCTGTCGTATACGCCGGTCAAGCACATCCCGAACATGCTCAATGGGTGACATGTCCGGTGAGTATGCTGGCCATGCAAGAACTGGGACATTCTCAGCTGCCATCTGCCCTGAACAATGTGAACCATGATTCATCCATGAAGCGCACACCTCTCCAACGTGCCAGACGCCGTCGAATGTGAGCATTTGCCCACACAAGTCTGTTACGGCGACGAGCTGGAGTCAGGTCAAGACCCCGATGAGGACGACGGGCATGCAGTTGAGCGTCCCTGAGACGGTTTCTGACAGTTTGTGCAGAAATTGTTTGGTTGTGCAAACCAATTGTTCCAGCAGCTGTCTGGGTGGCTGGTCTCAGACGATCTTGGAGGTGAACCTGCTGGATGTGGAGGTCCTGGGCTGGTGTGGTTACACGAGGTCTGCGGTTGTGAGGCCGGTTGGATGTGCTGCCATATTCTCTGAAACGCCTGTGGAGACGGCTTATGGTTGAGAAATGAACATTCAATGCACGGGCGACAGATCTGGTTGACATTCCTGCTGTCAGCATGCCAGTTGCACGCTCCCTCATTGCTTGTGGCATCTGTGGCATTTTGCTGTGAGACAAAACTGCACATTCCAGGGTGGCCTTTTGTTGTGGGCAGTCTGAGGTACACCTGTGCACTACTCATGATGTCAAATCAGCATCCTGATGTGGCACACCTGTGAGGTGGGATGGATTATCTCAATATGGCAGATGTGCCCACTACCACACATTTGGACTGATTTGTGACCACTGTTTGGGAGGGATGGTTATATTGTGTATCTGGAATGAGTTTTAGGTCTCTACGTCCATCCCATGGGGAATGGGAGCAGTAACAAAGGTGTTGCGTTTATATTTTTGTTGAGTGTATATATATATATATATACTTACATTTCTTTGTGTCTGATGGTGTTGACAAAAACCTTGCACTTCCCCAGCAAAAACATAAATTAAAAAACACCTGGGAGATTGTACCAAAACATACTCAGACAGCCAAAACTTTGTGTAACAATTATATGTAAATATGTTTTGAAAAATCAAAAAATAACTTTTTTACCTGTTTTGTCCCTAATCTCAGGAATCGCTGAAATGCGAACTGCCAAGAAAAAGAATTGCATTTTTTTTTTAAATTTAAATTTAACCCTATTACAACTGTTGTGAAAATAATGCAGCATTTCATATAACACCATATCAACAGTCAAACATGGTGGTGGTAATGTGATGGTCTATGGCTGTTTTGCTGCTTGAAGACATGGACGACTGTAATTTGGAACCATGAAATCTGAAATGTTTAAGTGTGACAAATATGCAAAAAAGCTCCTGAGAAATCCAGATGAGGTTAAATCCTTTTCACATTCAATGAAAGATTGAGAAACATTTCCTTTTTTACATTTATTTTTTAAAAATCAACAACATCTGACTTTTTTTCCTCTACTATAAGAACCCAGAGGTTTATTCCCATGATGCACTTCTCTCGTGGAAACATGTAGTCCTCTGAAAGAGACACAAGCCGTCTTTTAGGCCAGGCTTCTTTGCCGGGGCTTAATCCTCAGATATAGCTGGGAATGAAAGATAGAGTTTCTCATTAAAACACCATTAAGATAACATTAAATACTGAAACGTCAAACTTAAGACTGTTAAGTAACAGGATTCTCAAAGCAGTTTTTAAATCTGATTAAAACATGTGATTTAAGGCCAACCTGAAGTAGCAACAGATTGGCAGACTAGACAGTTTAATTCCCGCACATTAGGAAATCTTACCGTCTTATTCTTTATTACATTTTTCTGATATTCTCCTGGGATGCTTTTTTACTTTAACAAGAAAGTTTTAAATGCTGATGTAATGGGACCCTAAACCCAGAAATCTGAACATTTCCTTATGAGTAGCTTCAGTCTAAAATGTTTATACAAGCTCTGCTAAATTTGGCATGGGCGGCTCACCCCCAGAAGGTTTCGGGGAATGTATCCCTCATGGTCACCGCATTGTGCCCACCACCACTCCGTTTCCACCTCATCCTCCCTTCTCAGCACTGTCATGCAGTCACCCTCACTGAAGCAAAGCTCGTCGTCACTCTGAGGCTTATAGTCCCACAGGGCATACACTACACCGTGATTCATCACACCCATCTTCTCCTGAACACCTAAAAAGACAAAAATAGATTAAAAGTTAATGAGTCTGATATTCTTTAAGCTTTTATGTGAAAATGTAATAACCTGAGACAAATTTAAACTACTTTAAGTCCAAGTCCATTTGCTGAAACACAAGCCTCACAAGTCTAGAAAACTTTTACAAAATTGATTTACTTCCTTGATATAACTGGTCTGAACCAAACCCCCTTAAAATGCATGAACCTATTCAACAGTCCTCAAAATCCAGGCAGATCACAACAAGATCCTTATGGCACCCAAGATCTTTTAAATCTCCTAAAGAACAATTAAGCAAATTCCAAACTCACCTGTAACCTGTACAGACACCCATCATAAATCAGTAAATCTCTTGTTGCTACAGAACACGCTCAACCCCTTGAAAGATTTGCGAAATTGTCCTTGAAATCAACAAATGTGTTATGAACTATGAGGCTTATCTCCCTGAACCCCTTTTGTTAATATGTTAACAGGTTTTGTCTCACCATAGAGGAACTGGGAGCACTGGACATAGCCATCTTCCATCTCTTCGCACTTGTCAGCAGCTGTCTGCATGTCACTATATGTTGTGGCGAATACAGCTGCTCCAGACTCGACAAGGAACTTACAGACCTGAACGTTGTTACAGGAGGCAGCACAGTGAAGGGGCGTCCTGGAGACACGAACAGAAGGAGAATGAGTAGTTAGTTAATAAGGACTGGTGCTGTGCCAAATTAATTTGTTTTCTTCCTACCATAGACAATGTAAAAGACAGACATAACATCCGGAAGTTATGTCCGGAGGTGTCACCATGGCTAAGTCCATCTTTTATACTGCCCATGTTTTCTACTGTTTCCTACATAGGCTCACCAGCCGTCACTGTCGGCAGCATTAACATTGACACCAAACTGAACCAAAAACTTGACAATCTCGGTGTGGCCGGCACAAACTGCGTTGTGCAGAGCTGTGATGCCCTCGTCGTTCGGCATACTAGGGTCATCCACCTGAAAGACACACAGTAACATACTGACCATATACCCTGGGGTGAAGAACAATTAAGGAATTTGCAAGTATAAATCTTTTTAGTGGATCTATAAAATAAGTATAGCAGTGTGTAGCTCCCACAATTTTTTGGTACATGTACAATGATAATAATGGGCTATTTTATTCTATTTGTTTTGTGTGACTCACATCATAGATAACCCTCTGGACAAGATCATATTCGCCCTCCAGAGATGAATCCAGTAGCAGGGCCAAAGGGTTGAACTTGACCCGCAAATTGTGGTTGGCTCGCTCTTTGCCAGCTTTATGGAGGTTTGATTTCTTACCCTAAGAAGAAAACAGAACTGCAATAAATTAGAAAAAAAATTGTGTTTGTATTTTAGGCAAACTGGATTTTTAATAACCTCTCAAAATCTGAGTCACCTCACTCACCGGCAGAACTGTGACCTGTCCTGCAACCTCTGGTGGCTGCAGGGGAACAGTATCATCTCCCTCTTCCAACTCCCCGCAGCTGGGGTAAGGTGGGGGTGGGTAAGGAGGGAACTCCTCTAGAAACGGTTCCTGGTGAGCTAAGGTTGATGGACATTTCTCTTTCTCCTTGTCCTTGTCTTCCAGCAGTGATAGCATGCAGTGGCAGGAAGTAGGATCAGAGATGGGTGAGCAAGGGGGTAGTGGGGGTGGGGTCAAACTTTTCTCAGGGAGTGGCTCTTTCAAGTCAGTTTCACTTTCATCCTGAACCCTGGCTACTCCATCTATGCCACCCATCCTGTCCTCATGAACTGTAGGCTGTATATGGATCCCTGCAGAATTAGCCGTCTCCATGGGGATGGTTTCCATAGCAACCAGAGTGGTTTTCTGGTAGAGCAGTTTCTGAATGTTGGGTCCTGCTGGGCCTTCGGGCTCTGTGATTGAGTTGCGTTTCTTCAGGGGTCGGGGTGCATGTTGCAGCCAGCGACGCAGATTATCCAGGTCAGCATCACTGGGGTTCCTGTGAGAGTTTGATATGAAGGGGAGGAGCTTGGTGGGTCTGAGCGGGCAAGGGATACTGTGTTCCGCTGTTTCTCCTCCGATACCTTCAGTGTTACCTGGGCAACTGTTGTCAGCTTCACTTCCGTCAGGTGCACAAAATTCAGAATTGAAGGAATGGTTTTCTGAGCTGATTGATTGCTGCCTGCTGCTGGCTGGAAGGACTGGTTTTCCATACACTAAGAAAAGAAAGAGAATACATGGATTCACAAGACATTTCTCACAGCAAGCTCTATTTGACCTCCATTAAACAAAAGCACAGATTACAAATTACATGTTTGATTATTGTTTGGGGTGAGAGGAAAAAAAACTCCCCCAAAAAACTTCATTATTGATAGATAAGTACCTGTTTTTCCTAAATACTGATACTGAAAAAGCTTGCTTTGCCAATAAACTACAAAGCAAAGGCAAATCAAGTGGTATCTAAATCAGTCCCTGACAACATGCCAGTAAATACCAGTCACAGCTGTTCCCTTCACCTCACATGGTGAAGTTTCCAAAATATAGTCTGAACAAGTACAACATCACAGAGGAAATGCTATCAAGTACTGGGCTATAAGTTTTATTTACATCCATCATGCAGGTATAATTAATGGAGTGAAATACTCCGTATTTTACTTCTAGGAGACAGGCTTATGGCCTGTATTTGTATAGTGCTTTACTAGTCCTTAAGGACCCCAAAGCGCTTTACACTACATTCAGTCATCCACCCATTCACGCACACATTCACACATATTGGTGATAGCAAGCTACATTGTAGCCACAGCCACCCTGCGCACTCCCGGCGCACTGACACAGGCGAGGCTGCCGGACACCGCGCCACCGGGCCTTCTGACCACCACCAGTTTTCTCTGTCAATCGTTCCTAGTTTAGTTATCTGTACAGGGAGTGCAGAATTATTAGGCAAATGAGTATTTTGTCCACATCATCCTCTTCATGCATGTTGTCTTACTCCAAGCTGCATAGGCTCGAAAGCCTACTACCAATTAAGCATATTAGGTGATGTGCATCTCTGTAATGAGAAGGGGTGTGGTCTAATGACATCAACACCCTATATCATGTGTGCATAATTATTAGGCAACGTCCTTTCCTTTGGCAAAATGGGTCAAAAGAAGGACTTGACAGGCTCAGAAAAGTCAAAAATAGTGAGATATCTTGCAGAGGGATGCAGCAGTCTCAAATTGCAAAGCTTCTGAAGCGTGATCATCGAACAATCAAGCGTTTCATTCAAAATAGTCAACAGGGTCGCAAGAAGGGTGTGGAAAAACCAAGGCGCAAAATAACTGCCCATGAACTGAGAAAAGTCAAGCGTGCAGCTGCCAAGATGCCACTTGCCACCAGTTTGGCCATATTTCAGAGCTGTAACATCACTGGAGTGCCCAAAAGCACAAGGTGTGCAATACTCAGAGACATGGCCAAGGTAAGAAAGGCTGAAAGACGACCACCACTGAACAAGACACACAAGCTGAAACGTCAAGACTGGGCCAAGAAATATCTCAAGACTGGTTTTTCTAAGGTTTTATGGACTGATGAAATGAGAGTGAGTCTTGATGGGCCAGATGGATGGGCCCGTGGCTGGATTGGTAAAGGGCAGAGAGCTCCAGTCCAACTCAGACGGCAGCAAGGTGGAGGTGGAGTACTGGTTTGGGCTGGTATCATCAAAGATGAGCTTGTGGGGCCTTTTCGGGTTGAGGATGGAGTCAAGCTCAACTCCCAGTCCTACTGCCAGTTTCTGGAAGACACCATCTTCAAGCAGTGGTACAGGAAGAAGTCTGCATCCTTCAAGAAAAACATGATTTTCATGCAGGACAATGCTCCATCACACGCGTCCAAGTACTCCACAGAGTGGCTGGCAAGAAAGGGTATAAAAGAAGAAAAACTAATGACATGGCCACCTTGTTCACCTGATCTGAACCCCATTGAGAACCTGTGGTCCATCATCAAATGTGAGATTTACAAGGAGGGAAAACAGTACACCTCTCTGAACAGTGTCTGGGAGGCTGTGGTTGCTGCTGCACGCAATGTTGATGGTGAACAGATCAAAACACTGACAGAATCCATGGATGGCAGGCTTTTGAGTGTCCTTGCAAAGAAAGGTGGCTATATTGGTCGCTGATTTGTTTTTGTTTTGTTTTTGAATGTCAGAAATGTATATTTGTGAATGTGGAGATGTTATATTTGTTTCACTGGTAAAAATAAATAATTGAAATGGGTATATATTTGTTTTTTGTTAAGTTGCCTAATAATTATGCACAGTAATAGTCACCTGCACACACAGATATCCCCCTAAAATACCTAAAACTAAAAACAAACTAAAAACGACTTCCAAAAACATTCAGCTTTGATATTAATGAGTTTTTTGGGTTCATTGAGAACATGGTTGTTGTTCAATAATAAAATTATTCCTCAAAAATACAACTTGCCTAATAATTCTGCACTCCCTGTATTTCTAGCCTAGGTTGTCTGGTATCTGGTCCTGTTCATGCCTGGTCTCACCTCAGTGTCCTCAGTGTAATGACAGGATTTCTGCGAGCAGTTTTGTAGAAATGGTGTCTAAAGGACCACTGATGGTTTTTTATAAAGTAATTATTGAAGTTAACTCAGGAAGATCAATTGGAGAAAAAGAGACAAAATAAATATCAGTGGTTCTGAAAGTACATGATGTTACATCTGTGAGATTGTTATGAGTAATTTTTTACTGCTGATCTGCACTGTGTTGGCACATGACATTGAAGAAGACAACGGGATGAATAATATCCTTAAATTAAGGATATAATTCCTCCCCTTGTACACTTTCAGAAAGACATCTGCTGTGATGAAATCTATTCCTCACTGCTGTGTAATCCATTATTGTAGATTGAAATGTTATTAGTAAACGATCAGACAAAACAGGGTTTTCAGGAAATACTGTTAACTGTTCAGTTTCGATCCCATATGTCATAACAAGATCTAGTGTATGATTAAAGTGGTGGGTGGGTTATTTTTTCATTTTGAATACAACGGATTAAATGCATGGATGATAAAATCACCTACAATAATTATCCTATCCGAGCTGAGCACTAAATCAGATAAAAATTCTGAGAAAACAGCCAGAAACCACGAGGCCCAAGTGAACAATAACAAATAAAGCTGTTTGTGTGGCTGTAATTTCAAATAAATTACAACTCTGCCTGTGTCTTTGGTTGATTAATAAGCTGGAGTGGAAGATTGCTGTCACACCCCGACTTATATTATTTAATAATAGACACTATTTTACTCTTTGGTGCATTTGTGGATACTATGTTTTTCTTTTGTTGTTATTTTTTATGTTTAAGTCATTATTTTGCTGATTTTTGGTTTGTTTTTTCTTGGTTTGGGAACAGACACAGTCTCTAAGGGGTTTTGGGGGATAACAGGGGGAGAGAAGCTGTGGAGAGGCGTGTAAGACTGCGACTCTGCTTCCTGATCCCAACTCTCGATAGTCACGCTTTTTTTGTGGGGGGGAAATTATTAGAGACATGGACAGTTTGGTGGTGTGGTGGTGTGAAGAGTGGAGAGGCCAAGGTACTAGTCAGTCGGCTACGAGCTAAGCTAAGGTAGTGAGTCCCTAAAGATGAATGAATACTTTGAATATAATTAGCAGGTTATTCAACAGAAAGTGTGCTTTGGATAAAGCATTTAAGGATTACACTATGTAATAATATAAGTTTTTAGATCAAATTTGAATCGAAATAAGCTACAGAAAACACCACTGTGTGCTGTAACAGGAACAGGAAGTGATGCTCTACCCCAAGACCAAGTGTTGGCAAGTTTGTCGCACACACCTTATTTTTCTGCAACGATGTAAATGCAAAAGCCTCTCCCCTGTTGACTGAATTTTGGTGTTTTGGTGAAATTTTTTAAATTCATATTTTTCTACTAAGACATATACTACATTTTGGTGAATAAGGAGGACCAGTGCTTCCAAGGACCAATCTTACACTGATCAAAATAATCAGAAAAATCCTTTTGGCCATAATTGTGCAGCCCTATCTTAACAGGAAGAGTATTCTAATACACGGGCAATCGTATCAGTGGATTACCTCGGGGCTGGCTCCGAGGCAGTGTTCCTTGGCCACTGTGTTGGTATCCCTTCCCCAGTGTAGCCTGCTGGGTGTACATCGAGTAGATTGAGGAAGCCGCCAGGGTCTGAGGTTTCTGAAGCACAGGTGGGGGACAATCAGAGAGTTCTGGGGTGTAGGGTCGCACAGCAGCAGCTGGAGGACTCTCCTGCTTGTTGGGCAAAGGGAGGGTGTTGCTATGACTGGATAGAATTCCTGGAGCCCTGAGGGGGGCCCCAACTGGCTTCACCTTACCTGGGAAGGTGCCAGTGTTATAGGGGGCTTTGGAGAAGGCTGACAGGCCAGAAGATCGGAATGGTTTGGGCTTGCTGGGAACTGGAGGAGGTGCTGTCAACTTGGAAAGACTTTTGGATGAGACCTGAAAGTAAAATATAGCAAACGTGGAAACACAGGGTTATACTCAGAGATTGATGATATAACTGCAAAATACAGAAAATGAAGCAATAAATCAAATATCAAAATGAGCTGAAATGTAAAATGGCTTTACATTAAAATTGTAAGTGCTCAGCAGCTATTAACCGGTTTGAGTTTGACTTTTCATATTTAGCCTTACAATTATTGTACCGTAATTGTCGGGCTATAAGCCGCTACTTTTTGCACAAGCTTTGAACCCTGCGGCTTTTAGTCAGGTGCAGCTTTTCTATGGATTGTCCATGATTTTTGTGATATCGTAAGAGGATTTGTTTTGTTTGTTCCGCTGTTGTACGGCACTACGTTGCCTGGCGAAAGGGCATGTGATCAGACACACAGTATCGGGGTTCAAGAGTTGTATGTTGGTCACATGTCCGTCCGCCAGGCAACGTAGTGCCGTACGAAGTAGCGCGAAAAACAAACTTCAAAGTAGCACTACGCGTTCAGCGGGAGGCGTGGATGATGAGCGGCGATAAACTTGCGAAAAGCAGGTTATGCTCAACTCCACCGGTGGATTCTGACAGCGTGGAAAAGTGTGAAAACATCCACGATCACCAACGGATTTCGAAGGGCTGGACTGCTGCATGATGGAGAGGAGGACACCGCCACGGCCCTTCTGAGGGTGTTCGACTCTGACACTGACAACGAGGATTTGTTTGGTTTTGAAAGTGACAACGAAGGAAAGAAGCGGAGAGTGGATGACGAAGCCACCCTGAGCCTGTTCGTTTCCGACACTGGAGAAGAGGACTTTGGTGGTTTTAGTGCGCAGGAAGAAGAGAAAGATGGTGGTGAATGACTGACTTTTCTTCTTGTTAAAGCCGTGTCACTGCACCTGAGCCTAAAAGGTAGTCCGAAGCTATTTTTCTGGTGTGCTGTAGGTTATTGTTATGTACTACATTTCTTACTCATTTATGAAGCACAGTATATGTTTCGTACTTGTAATTACCGCTACTTGTACATATACCTAAAAAGTTATGCAAATATGTACCCATAACTTGTTTTTCAAAATATTAATAAAAGGGGTGTGTCTCCAAACAGCCATCTCTTTCCTGACAATTCGCTTTGTGCATATTCTCTTACATATGATAAGTCAACATTGAAACACCTGCGGCTTTTAGTCAGGTGCGGCTAATGTATGTACAAAACAGGATTTTCTCCTGATTTTAGCTGTATGAGATGTAGAGACTAAATGGAAGCCCACTGATACCTGATTGTCCCTGAGCAGGTTCTCTGTGGAACGATTAGATCGTGAGGGGATGGGAGGAGGAATGTCGGACCCAGAGTAGCTCTTGTCTATGGCGGTCTCACCACCTAGAAAAGAGAAAGTAACTCTAACATCCATGGGACTTTGTTTAAACAATTTTCTATCTCCCAGATCTCATTCCTTCTATTCTCAGGTTGATTAGCCTGTCATTTGTACATGGTATTCTATGAATGCATGGATAGACCATCCTTAAATTAGGTTTTCAGTGAATGTCTCAATGTCTCAAAGAATCAGCGTGCCTGAACGTTTATGTGTCAGATTAGAAATGTAGTAACAAATGATTGTAAAGGCATAGAAAGTTTAAATCCTCTTTCTGCAAAAGGTAAAACAGAAACAGGACCTAACTGACCTGAGTTGCGGCAGCTTAGACTCGACATGCGAGGCAGAGTGGAGGCATGCTCGTAACCCCTACTGGATTCGGAAAATGAGCTTTCCCAGTCAAAGATCTTGCTTGTTTTTAAGGTGTTGAAACCTGTGAGGCAGAGATAACTACATCAAGTAGAGTTTTGGTACTAGAAATAGAAGTGACTAACTCAGACTCAAATAGTGTTTCAGCATGCTAGGACAGACTCAAAACATAGAAAAATATATTTCTTACATCACGGAAACATGTACCTGAGGCTGGTTTGACAGGCCTAGGAGGTGGCTTCAGTGATGAATCAGCCATGGGCAGGGTGACAGTGCCATCTGGGTATGCTGGCTTCACCAGAATCTCCTGGCGGACCGGCACAGGTGGCCCCTGAGAGCTTGATGTGGAGGATGACTGGATGTACGGCCCCACCGCTGCCACTCTGGAGCCCATGCTATATTGTGGGGCTGTACAGTCTGAAGCCACCTAGAGTGAGCAGAAATGTTTGACTGCTGCAGCCTTTTCGATCAGTACTTGTATATTAAGCAAACAACAACAAAGCAAAAATAAATGTTTTGTACAAAAAACAAACAAAAAAACCTTGAAATTGTAGAAATCTACTTTTGCTGATATTTTTTTCCTATATAAACTCACTGGCTGGTTCTCATTCTGCTGCAAAGCAGCCTTTTTCTTCCAGAGCCGTTCCCGGAGTTCAACCAACCGACGGTCCATCGCAGCTACTTCCAAGTTCCTTTTGTTCAAGCTGTCTCTCTGCTGCTGCAGCCTGCCACTATGATCCTGATTCAGCTTGTTTCTTAGCTGTTTGGAAAGGAGGGGGTGAGAAGTCAAAGTATGATTGAAAACCAACAGAAAAAATATTGTCTAGAATAATTTATTAGACACTAGGTTTAACCTCCTAGCAACTGTAGCTGGAAGTACTAACAGTGTGAGATAGAGGTATGTACAGCCTGATATCAAATCACTCCCTATATCAGTGGTTCCCAAGCTTTTTTTGCTTTTACGTTTAGTAAACAATTAAACAAATACAAGTTCACTCAGCAGCCGCGGAGCAGAAGCCAGGGGGAGTTGCAGTGACGCGCCCGTGAGCTCCGCCGGCAGCCAGCTGTGCCTGAGTGACCGAGCCCCGGGCCGAGAGGCCGGGGGCACCCCACCTCCGAAGTGGTCCGAGCGAGTCCCAGGTTCCAGGCCCCGATAAGCGGCCGCCAAGGAGTGAGCCGGTGTGTACCTGGATGCCCACCCCCAGACACAAAGAACCACCAACGCACCGACACCTGAGGGAGTCCGCCACTGGCAGGGGAAGTGGTGGTGGGTGGAGATAGGCCTCCAAACCTTGGAGGGCCTGAGGTGTCCCCAGAGAGGTGGTGTCTGATACCCAACCTGACATATAGACACAGACATACAGGCACACACAGACACAAACATCCATTCCCACCCTCATGCTCTCATATGCACTCACTCCACACTCAACCAACGTGGAGACAGACATAAAGAGACGCTGTACACACGATCACACTCCCCAAGCGTACTCTACAAACCGGGTCTAGGTACCCTTGCCCCTGGTGGGGGGAACTGCACCCAGACCCAGGTGGTGTTACCCTTTTCCCTGAGGTGGGGAGAGGCAGACCACCCCGACTCCGTAGCAGCAGGGAGGCCCCACTCCTCCCCAGTCGGACGGCCAACTCCTCCTAGCCCTCCCGCTCCAGCAGGCCGCAGAGAATGGGGGTGGGAGAAGACTCCAAACCTCCCTCCACCCGCTCATTGTAGTGTTGATGCATGTGTGTTCTAAGGTGCAATTAAAACCCAGGAGGGCATGGAGCTACCTGCCAAGGAGCAGCAGGTAAGCGCATAGTCCCTCCTGATAGCCCTCAATGTCTAAGTGTATTTAAAATTGAGAGGTGGGCAACGACGCCAGGGGTGAGGTGTACACCCTGATGGTAATATGGACTCCGTGATTGTGCCCACCCCCAAGATCCTATATGTATGAGTAATGAGAGTGTGAATAATGTGAATGTCTAAGTTGTGGGATAAAATTGAGGCAGAGGCAGCCGGAAGGGGACAGAGGGGGGGGGGGGGGGGTAGCCTCCTCTGCACCCTGGTGACATACCCCTACTCCAAGGCCCTACATGTGTGGGTGGTTGTGGTGGAGCGGGAAGAGGGAGGCAGCTGGAGATGGGGAGGGAAGGAAGGGAGGGGCAGGTAACCCCTCCCTGGGGCCAGCTCCCCCGCTGACCCCAGTAGGCACTCCCACACTCCGCGACCCGCCAGGGAAAGGGGGCCCAGGCCCATCCAGACCGGGGCCCAGTGCAGCAGCGCCTCCCGGCCCCACAGAGCCCGGGACAGTCCACCCAACCCCACCACAGAGAAAACTGCACCCACCCCACCATCCACTCATCTTCCAGTCTACATAAGACAGTAAACGCCCAGGCTGAGATCTTCCTCCACCTCTCCTGTATCTTCCCCTCCTGCAGAGAAAGTCCCTTGTCCATCAGGGAAGTGACAGACAAGGTAAGCGACCCATGTTGTAGGTGACGTCAGACGCCAGAGATTTTGGCGGAGAAAAAAAAAGCAAATGGTAGCATAGAGTTTAACAAAGGTTTTTCAAGCTTCAGTATTACCAAATATACTAATCAATTGTCATATAACTAACATCATCTGTCCTATCACCTTTATCACACTGGATGACAACGGGGAGAGTTTAGACGCTCTCCAAGATTACATCGACCGCTGTTTTCAAGATTTAGTAATGAAGAAGGCCCTGAGTGCATCTTCCCCGGCTAAAACTGAGACGCCGTCATCGAAGAGATGTCGCCCAGCAGACTCCCCCGGTACATCATCGCCTGCCGGCAAAGACATCACAGACATCCTGGAGTCAATCGACAAGCGATTGTCCAGTTTCGATGCGAGGCTGGCCCTGGTGGAGATCTTACACCGGGAATCTAAATCTCTGAGAGAATCCCTGGAATTCAGCCAGCAGCAGGTGGAAACGCTTGCCGCTGAAAATGCCACGCTACGGGAGTCGGTTAAATCTCTCACCGATAACGTGACCCAGCTAAACATTGAAAATAAAAAAATAAAAGAATCCGTTATCAATCTACAAGCCCGTAGCATGAGAGATAATCTTGTGTTTTCTGGTATTCCAGAATCTGCCGGAGAGAACGCAGAGGCAACGGTGAAAAGCTTCATTAAAATCCACCTGAAGCTGCCGGAGGACACCGTAAAGAACATCGATTTCGATAGAGTGCATCGCTTGGGGGGCGTGCGGTCGCGGACCGGGAGACCACGGCCTATTGTGGCCAAATTCGGTCAATTCAAACAAAAGGAACAGGTGAAGAGTCGCGGCAGAGAGCTGAAAGGAACTGACTTCAGCGTGAACGACCAGTTCCCCAAAGAGATCCTGGAACGACGCAAGGTCCTGTTCCCAGTTCGACGTAGCTTTATCCAGAAAGGCTCCCGTGCTGTCATCGCCGTGGACCGGCTCTACGTGGACGGACAGCTCTACAGCGACCCCGGCACCACACCGTGGTTATATTGACTGCACTCCAGATAAGAACCCGCTACACTCTTTTCTTATTCATTCACACTCTCTCCTTTAACATGAGTTTAACCTAGTAATATCAATATGATGTCATAGCAGATATAACACCGTCACCCTCCGTCATTGCTTTAATTGGAATGTTTCCGTTTCGTTTCTTTTTTTTTGGTGTTGCTCACAGTTCATGTGGTTTCTTTCTTTCTCTTGTCTTTCACTGCTGTGATCACCCACTTCCCCACTCACCTACAAACAACACCCTCTATTTCTCCATATTTTCACACCACGATCACGCAAACACATCAGCTCAATGGCAGCACATTCACAACAGCCTCACAGCACGCACAGATTTGCAGGACACATAACACAAGCCACGCTTGTTCATATTAGTGAATATTCACACACATAGTCAGACTTATGGAGCCTCTCACCACACTTCTTTTTCTCTTTCTATTTTACAAACAAGTGATGTTTCCACATCCTCTCCACCTGTCTAAACGAAACACCCAGCGTACATCATTAGACATACACACACAATTATGGGCATGCTGAGGTTTGTCACATGGAATGTAAATGGAGCTGGCTCCAGAGGAAAGAGGTTAAAGATATTTAACCAGCTTAAAAAACTACAGGCTACTACAAAACTACAGATGTTGTTTTATTACAAGAAACTCACAAACCTGTCACAGGTTTAAACGAACTTAAAACACCTGAGTTTCCTAACGTGTTTGCAGCCTGTTATAATTCTAGACAACGGGGAGTAGCAATTTTAATACATAAAAATGTTAATTTTACAGTACTCGATACAGTTATAGATCCAGAGGGTAGATTTCTAATTATTAAACTATCAATATTGAACAAAAAACTATGTATTGTAAGTATATATGGTCCAAATGTTGATGAACCCTCATTCTTCCACGGATTTTTTAGTGCACTCTCTGAACACCTTGATTGCACACTCATTCTTGGCGGTGACCTCAACCTTGGACTAAATAAAGACATGGATAGGCTCAACACAACAGGAACTCAGCGCAATTGGCAGTCCACAAATATAATCAATCAGTATATGAGCGACTTTGGTCTTTGCGATGCATGGCGCTCTCTTCACCCCACCAGTAAGGAATATACTTTTTTCTCGCATGTTCATCACTCTTACTCTCGTCTGGATTATTTTTTGGTCAGCAGCTCACTGCTGTGTGACATTTCAGACACTGAGATTCATCCTATAGCTGTCAGCGATCATGCTCCTGTATCTTTAACACTAATGCACAAGAATAACACTACGCCAAGAAAAAACTGGAGATTTAATATATCACTACTAAAAGATGAAGACTTTATTAAATATTTTAAAAAGGAATGGACTTCATATTTAGACTTTAATGACACTCCCGGAATATCTGCTTCTGTTCTATGGGAAGCAGGGAAAGCTGTGATGAGAGGTAAAATAATTTCTTTCTCATCACACAAAAAGAAAGAAGAAAACAAAAATATTCAGGAATTAGAAAAAACCATCAAATCACTAGAAGAAGCCTACGCGTGCAACCAAGATCAGGAAACATTGAACAAAATATGCAAAACAAAACTAGAATTAAATGAAATTATTAATAAAAAAACACAATTCCTTATACAAAGACTACGCTTGCAGAATTTTGAACACAGTAACAAATCAGGTCGATTTCTAGCTAACCAGCTAAAAATAAAGAAAGAAAAAACAACTATATGTGCTGCTAAAGATTTATCGGGGAACACAATATATGATCCTGGAAGAATAAACAACATTTTTAGGGATTTCTATGAAACTTTATACTCACCACAAATAAACCCATCTAAAAATGAAATTGATCTGTTTCTTGACAACGTAACTCTTCCAAAATTACTAGACAGTGAAGCAATGGAACTGGATTCGCCACTGACGCCAAGTGAACTCCAGGAAGCCCTGATAGGTATGCCCAGTAATAAGGCTCCAGGTCCAGACGGCTTCCCTGCAGAATTCTACAAAGAATTCTGGACAATTTTGGCACCAGTATTCCACGGCATGTTGCAGGAAATCGAGGAAAATGACAGACTACCACCAAATATGAATTCTGCCAACATTAGTCTCCTGCTAAAACCAGGCAAAGACCCTTTATTTCCCTCAAGCTATCGTCCAATTTCTCTTTTAAATGTAGACCTTGAAATAATCTGCAAAGCTCTCTCAAAGAGATTAGAGAAAATGACCCCCCTCTTAATTCATCCTGACCAAACTGGTTTCATAAAAGGTCGGCACTCCTCAACAAACACTCGTAGATTACTTAATTTAATAGACTACTCATACGATAAAAACATCGAAACCATAATATTATCTCTAGATGCAGAAAAAGCATTTGACAGAGTTAACTGGAAATTTTTATTCGCAACTTTACACAAATTTGGTTTTGGAAACTCTTTCATAAACTGGATAAGAATATTATACAATTCCCCAACAGCTCGTATCAGAACAAATGACCAGACATCCTCCAGCTTCTGTCTCCTGAGGGGCACCAGACAGGGATGCCCACTCTCCCCTTCACTTTTTGCAATTTTTATCGAACCTCTAGCAGCAACATTTAGACAGGCTACAACAATTAAGGGCATAAAACAAAATGTAAGAACATAGAACATAAAGTCAGTCTCTATGGGGATGATGTGTTGCTTTTTCTGCAAAACACACAAACCAACCTCTCTGAGGTAATTACTTTAATAAACTGGTTTTCAAGAGTTTCAGATTATTCAATTAACTGGCCAAAATCTACAGTTCTCCCCATTAACTGCTCCTTCCATAATTCTTCCTCTGCCCCACTGCAATCCGGAAATATTAAATATTTAGGTATTAATGTCTCTCCTAAGCTTTCAGACTTAACTAAATTAAACCACATCCCACTTCTAAAGAAAGTAGAAGGCGATCTGACTAGATGGAAATCTTTACCCATATCACTCATGGGAAGGGTCGCCACTATAAAAATGATGATCTTGCCAAAAATAAATTACTTATTTTTGATGATCCCTAACAAACCATCACAAGATTGGTTCAGATCTCTGGATTCATATATTTCCCCAACAAACCATCACAAGATTGGTTCAGATCTCTGGATTCATATATTTCCAAATTCCTTTGGAAAGATAAACCCCCGCGTATCAGCTTAAAAACGCTACAAAGAACCAAGGATAGAGGAGGATTAGATCTGCCTAATTTTTACCAATACTTCTTAGCCAACAGGCTTCAGTTCATCTCAGAATGGTTAAAATATACCTTCTTAGATGAGCCCTGGCTAGATGTTGAACAGGCACTATGCAAGGATCTAGAGATTTCAGACCTACCATTTATTAGCTCAAACATCAAAAGACATGAATGCTTTAAAAGTATCAACATCAGCTTTTCTCTGACAGCATGGTGGGAGTTTCTAAAAATAATGGAATCTTCATTAATCCCATGCAAACGTACACCTATCTGGAATAATCCAGACATATTACAAAACAATAATATGATTAATTTCCCAGAATGGAGTTGTAAAGGAATTAAATACTTAGAACATATATTAGAGGGAACAGAATTTATTCCATTTGACAGACTAGTTGCACAATATGGGATCGACAAGATTTTTAGAATATCAACAAATTAAATCCATAGTAAAAAAGAAATTTAACCTCAGTCAAGTTGAATTACAAACACCACTAAGTGCGGCACATTTTCTTACTCTTAAATCCCCCAAATTATTATCTAAAATATACAGAACACTTTCTAAATTAGATGAATCAATATCCCTTCCTATTGCAAAGTGGGAAGCAGATTTATCAGTCAGCTTAGACCAAAACTTCTGGTCTCAGATTTGCTTAAAAACCTTTAAATTAATTAAAAATCCCAGTCTGCAATTAATACAATACAAAATACTACATAGAGTGCACTATACAGGTCATCGGATGTTCAAGATGGGCTTTACATCTTCCAACAACTGCTCACACTGTCAAGGCAATACACCAGACAATTACATCCACGCTCTTTGGTTCTGTCCACCAGTGCAAAAGTTTTGGCGCGAGATATGTGAAGACTTATCAAAGTGTCTGAAATGTAACATTCCAACTTCCCCCTTAGTGTGTTTGTTGGGCAGCTTAGATAATGTCACTTCAGAAAAGAATATAGCCCATATGGTTTTCACTGCCCTATGCATAGCCAAGAAAACTGTCCTCATGAACTGGAAAAATAAAAATAATCTTAATTCTAACCAATATAGAAATTATCTATTAGATCATATTAGTCTTGATACAGCCTCTGCCACCACATCAGATCAATTGCTCTGGGGTCCTTTTATCAGCTCCATCACCTAGTGGGGGTGGGGGGTCATAGTTTGGTCCCGCCTTCACTGTTGTGATTGGTGTGGGGGTAGGGACAGGCTTAGGGCGTCGGGGGGTTCCCCGGAGGCATCTTCCTTGGGGGGCTCAACCCGGGGTAGCGGTCATGTCCGGTTAGGGGCTCTGTTGGCTCTCAGGTGACTATTTCCTCGCGGCTGCGTGCAGCAGGGCTAGGGGAGGGTCTGTGCTGACGGACGTGGGTTACTGACCTGGTAGCCTGGCTGCCCCTGGGTGGGTCCGGGACGGGCGTGAGGTTCTGGGGGCGCTCCGTCTCTGGGCTGGGGCCCGGGCCGGGCCTCGGGGGCTTGGGTCCTGGTTGGTGTGTTGCCGGGGTTGTGGGCGGGTGGGTGCATGGGGGCCCAGCCCTGGAGCAGGGTGCCGCCGGTGCGTCGAGCCACCTGGAGGGCTCTACAACTGGTGGGGGAGATGGTCACTACCCGGCTTTCTTTAGACCGCGAAGGCCGGGTTCTCAGGTGGAAGCAGCCTCTGAATTTGGACACCCCCGCTGTTTCCGGGCTGGCCAATAATAACGGTGACATTTAACGTATTTTATCTGATAAATAAACACTGTAAAATGCATTTATCACCCTAAATTACTAAAATATCGATATTTTAATGTGAAAATCGATTCTAGAACAGAAATGATTGGTATTGGAGGAACCGATATTTCAGGATCGATCCACACATCACTACCCCTAACTTTCAGTAGCTGTTGAAAGGATAAAGTTGTGGTATATCAGTGGTTATAAATACCATTATTACTTTGGGATTAGTTTAACACAAAGTTAGTGCTGATCTGGGAGCATTGCTGTGAGTCACAGTGCGCAGCCTAAAGGTCCTTTCACATCGGCGGCAGCATGTGCTGCTAATGCTAACTAAAGGCCAAGGATCCAGAATTTGTTGCGCTGGCTGTTGAGCTCTGTGGGTTTTTGCAGCAGCTCTACCTGTACTAGATGCACCTGCTCCTTGTCGTTTCTATCTCTGACTTTATGTCCTCTACAAGAGTTTGGGTTTTTTTTGCTGGTCCTTCAAATGTTCAGTAAAAACATGTATGCTAATTCATAACGAAGAATGCTTTGTAACTATCCCCACTAGTGAAGACTGTCATTTCCACAACACTGCCCCCCCTCCCCACCCCGAGGTCCGCAGCGCTGTTGAAAAGGCTCTAGAGGTCCCTGTATTAAGCACGTAAACCTGTCACACAAAAATCACCAAACTCGGACGACCACAGACTGTTTTCCCTTGTGGTGATGAAGGAAAACGCTGGGCTGGCATGTAAAAGGGCATTTATTCCCTTCAAGGACCTGAAGCTCCATAAAGCACCCCTCCAATAGCCAAACCTATCTGTTCTCTGATTGGATAGTTAAATTTGTGATTGACATGACATTGGCCAATCAGATGAAAGGAAGAAAAATAGGGTCAAAATTCGTACTTGTAACTTGAAACTTGAGTGCAGAGTTTCACGTGTATTTTTGGCTCAGTTCACACACAAACCTTTTTTACACACATACGAATTCGTTTTACACATACAAATCCTGATTTACAAATACAAAATATTTATGACCACAATTTGAGCCCATATAGTTGGTCATTATAAGAAGTGTTTGTGACCTAAACATCAAGAATGTGGGATACTGTTTGTCTGTGATTTGGAGAACCCAGTTCGTGCTCCCGACGCAGGGAAAACCAATTCTGCAGGGGAGGCCTATCTTGGCCTTGTGCAGGTAAAGCCAAAGGGAAGATATGCTTCACAATATTTTCTAGTCTTTGGCTTGGAAGGCAGTTGGTTTGGAAACATATTTGGCGATGCTTCATACCCTGCTTTGCATATGTGTGGAAGCCCCGCCAAAAACCTGTCCATTATGCTACCATGCCCCCCCCCCCTGCAATGGCTCTGCACCCCCCCCCCTCCCCAGGGGGCGGGCCCCACACTTTGGGAACCTCTTCTTGAGACTTAAGTCATGACACACTTCTCTCCCCAACATAAGTTGCCAATATACACTCAACAAAAATATAAACGCAACACCTTTGTTACTGCTCCCATTCCCTATGGGATGGACGTAGAGACCTAAAATTCATTCCAGATACACAATATAACCATCCCTCCCAAACAGTGGTCACAAATCAGTCCAAATGTGTGGTAGTGGGCACATCTGCTATATTGAGATAATCCATCCCACCTCACAGGTGTGCCACATCAGGATGCTGATCTGACATCATGAGTAGTGCACAGGTGTACCTCAGACTGCCCACAACAAAAGGCCACCCTGGAATGTGCAGTTTTGTCTCACAGCAAAATGCCACAGATGCCACAAGCAATGAGGGAGCGTGCAATTGGCATGCTGACAGCAGGAATGTCAACCAGATCTGTCGCCCGTGCATTGAATGTTCATTTCTCAACCATAAGCCGTCTCCACAGGCGTTTCAGAGAATATGGCAGCACATCACACCGGCCTCACAACCGCAGACCTCGTGTAACCACACCAGCCCAGGACCTCCACATCCAGCAGGTTCACCTCCAAGATCGTCTGAGACCAGCCACCCAGACAGCTGCTGGAACAATTGGTTTGCACAACCAAACAATTTCTGCACAAACTGTCAGGAACCGTCTCAGGGACGCTCAACTGCATGCCCGTCGTCCTCATCGGGGTCTTGACCTGACTCCAGCTCGTCGCCGTAACAGACTTGTGTGGGCAAATGCTCACATTCGATGGCGTCTGGCACGTTGGAGAGGTGTGCGCTTCACGGATGAATCATGGTTCACATTGTTCAGGGCAGATGGCAGCTGAGAATGTCCCAGTTCTTGCATGGCCAGCATACTCACCGGACATGTCACCCATTGAGCATGTTCGGGATGTGCTTGACCGGCGTATACGACAGCGTGTACCAGTTCCCACGAATATCCAACAACCTCGCACAGCCATTGAAATGGAGTGGACCAACATTCCACAGGCCACAATTGACAATCTGATAGACTCCATGTGACGATGTGTTGCACTGCATGAGGCAAATGGTGGTCACACCAGATACTGACCGGTTCTGGGTCCCCAGACCCCCGATAGCGCAAAAAACTGCACATTCCAGGGTGGCCTTTTGTTGTGGGCAGTCTGAGGTACACCTGTGCACTACTCATGATGTCAGATCAGCATCCTGATGTGGCACACCTGTGAGGTGGGATGGATTATCTCAATATAGCAGATGTGCCCACTACCACACATTTGGACTGATTTGTGACCACTGTTTGGGAGGGATGGTTATATTGTGTATCTGGAATGAATTTTAGGTCTCTACGTCCATCCCATAGGGAATAGGAGCAGTAACAAAGGTGTTGCGTTTATATTTTTGTTGAGTGTAGTTAAAGGTTTTTAGTCTTTTTAAAAAATATTTTCACATATCTGTGTTTATGTTTTTAGCTCCTATAACTGTGCCTTGCCTAGCCAGAGAACCAAACTGTCTTTCATTAAACAAACGAATTTAAATTAAAATAGTAATATTTAGACCCACACAGCATGCTCATCCAACTACTAATTTGGTTCTTAGTTGCTGAAGAAGATCCACATGTTAGAAAAAAAAAGAGTTATTCAGGAAAACGAAAATATTTCCGCTGCATACAGACTAAAATAAAATTTTCCTAACAGGAGTGTAAGGGATTTATGCTAACTTTATGCTAATGCTAAAATAAGATATTAAAGTTTCAGATAGGGTTTTCTTTTTTTTGGGGGGGGGGGGGGGGGGGGGGGGGGGAGTCACCAAATATATTGTACACACTTTTTAAATATTTGAATTATTACAAACAACATTTGTGAAATTACAGCAGTGTAATATCCTGCAAAATAATCGGCTAACTAAATCTGCAACCAGGTAACCGAACTTGCTAGCAAACCTGAGTAACTTGCTAAACATTATAGCTTATTAATCAAAACACAACAAAATTGTAAGAAAAAACAGGAGAAAGTCAATTCTTGTAGTCTTTCTAGTGTCCTGATGATTCATTCCAATCTTTTAGTAATATTTCCCTCAAAACAATTTTCAGAGTTACTCATCACTTATTGTAGCCACCTCACCTTTTCTGGCCGACTTTTGCTGGATCAGCGTTTGAATCATCAACCAGCAAGATGTGGTACTCCCTGTATGCAGAGAAATACAGTCTTCACCACAAAATTACACCACAGTGGTTAATAATAATCTCCATTCACATAAAAGCTGAGGGTGAGTTTAGCTCTTACTGTTTTAAATGTAAAAGTAGCTCCAGTCAGCTGAACCAAAGACAGAGGCAGTGTTGCCAACTCCTCAGTAAGGAAAATTGCTATTGGTTGTCCTAAAAGTCGCTAGAAGTCAAATGACGTCATTGTCTAATTTGCATAATTGGTCATGCTAATCTAATTGTAACCTATGTTGTTGGAGAGAGAAATAACATCATGGAAGAGACATAATGTGAGTAAAAAACGTCCTAAATGCATTTAGAGTTTATTTAGAACTACATATTAAATTTCTTTTAGCAATTATTGTTTTTTTTAATGTCACAATTCCAACCCTGCTCCTTTACCCGGGCTTGGACTGGCAAAAGTGACCCGAAATAGGCACTGTGGTGGAGTTACTTTGTGTGTGTTTCACAGCAAAATCTCCAGTGTTAAATTAACACTAGAGAGTGTCTATATGGGTCCACACCTCTGAGTGTTAAATACAACACTGTTGAGTGTTAAATTAACACTTTTGACAGTGTTATATGTTTAAAAGTAACCTAGTCAGTTTTGAAGATTAACAATGGCTAACACTGAGCAGTGCTGATTTTCTAACACTGGAATATTTCTAACATTTTGAGTTATTTTCCTCAACAAAGCCCCCAGGGGGGCTAGGAGGAGGAGTTGGCCGTCCGACTGCGGTCTGGAGTGTGGGGCCTCCCTGCTGCTGCGGAGTCGGGGCGGTCTGCCTCTCCCCACCGCAGGGTTCGTAGACCCGGTTCGTAGAGTACGCTTGGGGAGTGTGATCGTGTGTACAGCGTCTCTTTATGTCTGTCTCCACGTTGGTTGAGTGTGGAGTGAGTGTATATGAGAGCATGAGGGGGGGAATGGATGTTTGTGTCTGTGTGTGCCTGTATGTCTGTGTCTATATGTCAGGTTGGGTATCAGACACCAAGGTTTGGAGGCCTATCTCCCCCCACCACCACTTCCCCTGCCAGTGGCGGACTCCCTCAGACATCGGTGCGTTGGTGGTTCTTTGTATCTGGGGATGGGCGTCCAGGTACACACCGGCTCACTCCTTGGTGGCCGCTTGTCGGGGCCTGGAGCCTGGGGCTCACTCGGGCCACTTCGGAGGTGGGGTGCCCCCGGCCTCTCGGCCTGGGGCTCGGTCACTGAGGCACAGCTGGCTGCCGGCGGAGCTCACGGGCGCGTCACTGCAACTCCCCCTGGCTTCTGCTCCGCGGCTGCTGAGTGAGCCCTCATCTGGGACTCTCCTCAGCTCTTTCTGGGACAGTGGCGCGGCTGCCCCTCTGTTGGTCTTCCTTGGTCTCTTGTGTTCTGAGGGCCTCTGGATGTCTGGAGTTTTGATATCCTCCATACCTGCTTCATGCCCTGGGGGACGGGGCTGTGGCCCCCCCACACCCTCTAGCAGATCATTACATGAAGGAACCTTTTAAAAAAACAAGCGCGTCCATGCTCACAGGTGTACACACGGGTGCTCACACACACAAACTACACCCTTTTTGGCTCCTACCTCAAAGCACACTGTGTTCTGTTGATCTTATGTGCTGCACAATAATGTTTAATATTTAGTATTTACTGTCATATTCCCATATATCATTGTGATGTTGTTTATTCTATTACTCTTGTTTTCTTCTGCTTGTTTTCTTTTTTCTTTCTCAACAGGTGATCCAGGTGATCGATATATGCATTTTTTTTCTTTTTTTTTTCTTCTGCCCATTCTGTTGGTTTTTGTTTTTTGCCCTTCTCCCCCGTCCCTCTTCTCAGCTGTTTCTCTTTCCCTCTTTCTTTCTCCCCTTCTTTCCTCCAGTCAAGTCTGTCCCGTATTCAGCAAGTGAAAATAAAATAAACAATAAAAGGTGAATCAAATGGACCATTATGGCAAGGCTGGGATGGTCAATTTGGTAAAGTAAATCCGTTGGGCATCTTTCTTTGCCTTTAGACAATAATTCTGATGGCAAAAAGAGCCAAACGGGACAGGAAAAAAAAAAAAAAAAAAGAGAACTTTTCCCCAACTCAGCCAATGGACCTCTGTATGATAAGGAATGTCGGCAAACTCTGAATCTATTTCCTGCACAAAAGACTGAAATTTACGGTAATTTAAACCTTTAGCTAGAATACAATTGACCTTTTGCGTTACAGTACTCATTACATGCTCCATTTTTAGGACATTACTACACAGCGTTTGCTGGTGTATGATGCAGTGATATGCTGTTAACTCACCCGTATGTTTCACATCCTGCATCTTTTACTCGAATCCTGCCGAATACTTCTCTTTTTTCACCACACATTGCGGGTGCTCTATCTGTTGTAAGTCCAACAGGTTTGTCCCAGGGCAGACCTGGATGACCTCTAATTTTCTGCTTTTTAAATTCAGATAAAACTGAGGTTATTCAGCCCTGAACATTTTAGAAATATGGTATCTAACCAGATTCTTACTCTGTATGGCATTACCTTGGCCTCCAGTAACACTGTGAGGAACCGTGAAGTAATTTTTGACCAGGATATGTCCTTCAATGCACATATTAAACAAATATGTAGGACTACTTTCTTTCATTTGCGCAACATCTCTAGAAATCCTGTCTCAGCACGACGCTGGAAAACTAGTTCATGCATTCATTACTTCTAGGCTGGTCTACTGTAATTCTTTATTATCAGGATGTCCAAAAAAACTGCCTGAAAAGTCTTCATTTAATCCAAAATGCTGCACAAGAGTACTGACGGGGACTAGAAAGAGAGAGCATATTTCTCCAGTACTGGCTTCTCTTCATCGACTCCCTGTTAAATCCAGAATTGAATTGAAAATCCTGCTCCTCACATACAAGGTCTTAAATAATCAGGCCCTCATCTTATCTTAATGACCTTGTAGTACCATATCACCCTTTTAGAGCACTTTGCTCTCACTCTGCAGGCCTACTTGTTGTTCCTAGAGTATTTAAAAGTAGAATGGGAGGAAGAGCCTTCACTTTTCAGGCCCCTCTTCTATGGAACCAGTTTGGATTTTGGAGACAGACACTATCTCAACTTTATTTAGTTTAGGCTTAAAACTTTCCTTTTTGCTAAAGCATATAGTTAAGGCTGGATCAGGTGACCCTGAATCCTCCCTTAGTCATGCTGCTGTAGGTGTAGGCTGCTGAGGGATTCCAATGAGGCATTGAGCATTTCTTCTTCAGTCACCTTTCTCACTCACTATGTATTAATAGACCTCTCTGCATTGAATCATATCTGTTATTAATCTCTTTCTCTCTTCTGTCTTTATCCTGTCTTCCTTCTCTCAGCCCAACCGGTCGCAGAAGATGGCCCCGCCCCTCCCTGAGCCTGGTTCAGCCAGAGGTTTCTTCCTGTCAAAAGAGAGTTTTTCCTTCCCACTTTGGCCACAGTGCTTGCTCATAGGGGTCATATGATTGTTGGGTTTACATCTGTATGTATTATTGTAGGGTCTACCTTACAATATAAAGTGCCTTAAGGCGAATGTTGTGGTGATTTGCCGCTATATAAATAAAATTGATTTGAACCGAATTTTCTCCACAATAGATGTGTGTCGTTTGTCTTCAATGATGAGGTATCTGGAGACTGCTGTCTTCAAAAGTGTTTTGTCATGCTCAATGATGTTGTTTGACCACTGTCACTTTTCTGCAGCCATTGGTATAGCTAATTTGATTCCACCCCATGTTTTATAGGCAATCTGAGTTTGGTTAAGTCACCCTAGCACTAGTGGTTTTAACTTAATCCAGATTAATTTAGTACAAGACTCAATAGTCCAGGTGGTAGTAATCACTGTGTTTCAGAAAGGGGATTATCAAGAACTGATTAACAATTATAGATTATATAGACGCATCTTTGTTCCCTACAAGAATTATGAGGAAACACTACACAATGTGTTACTCTTCTATCACTCCCAGTTTCAACATTTTGCCCATTTTCTTCTGAACAATTTGCCTGTTGTGCTCGAGTCAGGCTATGAATGCATTATCACCCCAGGCTGCATTTCAAAATAGCACTCTATAAGCAAAGTAATGTCAGGCAGGGGGGAGAACAAATGTGCAAACCGCTGCAAAATTGAGGTCACTTTTTCTTTTGTTAGATTAACAAGTTCAATGCGGCTCCCTATGTGGATGAGAGCAAGTGGTTCAGAAGATGTGGTAGATTGTGGTGCTTGGTCTTTCCCCCAGTGGTAGGACATCTATGTACATTCTGATTAAGTTATGAAGTTTATGTGAACTTATTAGCCTTATGATTTTACAACTGAAACTTGTGTAGATATAGGACCAAATGGCATCAAATGGTTTGACTGTATAGTACAACATACCCCAAAACTTCAACATTTACATACTGACATTATATCTTAAGCTTTGATTTTTACTTCTTCAAGAAGCATGTCTCCTTTCTTAATTTGACTGATCTCACATATGGTGGAATTATATAATGTCAAGTCTGAGAGCACCAGTGATTCCAGAAAATAAAGGTGACAGTAACTCATTAGATGATCACTTTTAATTAAAAACTCTTTCATGCACCTTATTTTCTGAGACTTTCTCTCGCCATTTCTTTGAGGACTCTGTGGATTTTTCCTTCTTTTATTTCATAATCTTAATTCGCTTCCCCAGAGGCTCTGCCTGTATCTTTTCTTCCTTCCTTTTCCTTTTGCCGCTCATCTTCTCCTGAGGATCTGCCTGTATCTTTTCTTCCTTCCTTTGCCTTTTGCTCCTCATCTTCTCCAGAGGCTCCTGCTGTACTTTTTCTTTTCTCTTTTCTACTTTGGCTTCACTCTTCATCTTCTCCAGAGGCTCCTGCTGTACTTTTTCTTTTCTCTTTTCTACTTTGGCTTCACTCTTCATCTTCTCCAGAGGCTCTGCCTGTATCTTTTCTTCCTTCCTTTGCCTTTTGCTCCTCATCTTCTCCAGAGGCTCCTGCTGTACTTTTTCTTTTCTCTTTTCTACTTTGGCTTCACTCTTCATCTTCTCCAGAGGCTCCTGCTGTACTTTTTCTTTTCTCTTTTCTACTTTGGCTTCACTCTTCATCTTCTCCTGAGGCTCTGCCTGTATCTTTTCTTCCTTCCTTTGCCTTTTGCTCCTCATCTTCTCCAGAGGCTCCTGCTGTACTTTTTCTTTTCTCTTTCCTACTTTGGCTTCACTCTTCATCTTCTCCAGAGGCTCCTGCTGTACTTTTTCTTTTCTCTTTTCTACTTTGGCTTCACTCTTCATCTTCTCCAGAGGCTCTGCCTGTATCTTTTCTTCCTTCCTTTGCCTTTTGCTCCTCATCTTCTCCAGAGGCTCTGCCTGTATCTTTTCTTCCTTCCTTTGCCTTTTGCCGCTCATCTTCTCCAGAGGCTCCTGCTGTACTTTTTCTTTTCTCTTCCCTTCTTTGCCTTCACTCTTCATCTTCTCCAGAGACTCTTCTTGTATCTCTTTCTCCTCCAGTTGTTCTTTATTTTAAGAAAATAATCATTTACTTACTGATTAACTTAACATTGTTCATATTGTGCAATATAATGTTAATATTTACCTGAGGTTATTATTGCTGCAGATGACATTCCACTTTGGTCTTTCTTGTTGTTATCTAAGACCATATGAGAAATAAATAAATACCACTTCACCTTAAAGTTCTTTGAACTTGTGTATTTTTACTACAGCTGCTGGTTTCCGGTTACCAGATCTTGGTATTGTGTCTTCAAAGAGAGTTGACTGATGAAAAGTGAGCCTCTTCAAGCATCTGGTTTGGTGAATCACCCTTTTTTCTGAACTCTTATTCACAGTCATTGCTTTGTCTTGGCTTACATAGGCCTGCTGCATCTGAAAAATGATGATCGACAAAGAAAAACAAGGTTACTTTAGCTCATCTAGATGTAATGTTCAGATTTGTTATGTAACAACTGGAATTTGGTGTTGTAATCGTAATGAGCTCATCGCCGTTTCCCTGTCCTGTACATATAAAACACAGAAATGCAAGAAGAAGAAAAAAATTATAAATCAGTTTCATGTTGGTATTTATGGTTTTAGAAACAAATCAAACTGCAAGGAATGAACTTTAGCCCACTATTTGTGAGTAAAAGCATTTTGTAATAGTGCACCACTATAAGTGCCTGTGCTGATTTGTTAGCAAATAGTTTTTGGACCGTCCAAGTCCTCAGAACTCACTGCTGGTATTATACATACACCAGCACGATCATTAGATTTACTGCAGCTTTCTACTCCTCCTCATGACCTCACTAAAAATGGACTGCAGCTAACTCACGTCTTCCTCAAACACATCTTTTCTGAATTGTCTTTGAATTTATCTGGTGAAGGTTTCCCATCATGTTCCATCCTCTTCGAATAAGCTGAGTTCTTCTTCTTCTTCTGGCTCCTCCCTTTAGGGGTCACTATAGTGGATCATCTGCCTCCATCTTATTCTATCCATAGCCGCCTCCTCGTTCATACCAACCCTATCTATATCCTCCATCACTATATTCACGAACTTCTTCTAAGGGCTTGCTCTTTCCCTCCTGCCTGGCAGCTCCATATGGAACAATATATTCACTATGCCTCTTCTACATATGTCCAAATCATGTCAGCTTTGCCTCTCTAACTTTGTCTCCAAACCGCTCAACATGAGCTGTCTCTCTAATGCACTCATTTCTAATCTTCTCCATTCTGGTCACTCCCAAACAAATCCTAGCTTGAGCCCTGCCATCCCCTGCCTGGCCTTTTGCACTGCTTGTTGCTTCGGATGCTTGACTCCAGGTATTTAAAATCATGTACCTTCAATACCTTTACTCCTTGCATATTTCATATGAGCTGACCATCTGACGTCAAAGAATACAAAGACATATTTTGTTGAATGCATTGAAACTGAGAACAAATTTTACCTTTTCCGTGGCCACTTTGTGAATCATTTGTCCCAAATGTTCTGCTTCATCCTTTGAATCATCTTTAGATTCATCCTGTGTGGGTCTGCTATCATGTGTCCCATCCTCTTCAGATGCTGCCGCCATCTGTTTTCAGAGAAGACAACAATATGTTTGGTCATTTTTGATAGATAGATTGTGGAAGCACTTAAACTGAGGATGAATTTCACCTCTCTTTGTGGCATAGGACACCCAGTTTTGTTTTTCTTGGCTAACTTAGGAATCCTTTTACGTTCTTGTTCTTCCTCCTCTTCTGAATAGCCTTCAGATTCATCCTGTGTGGGTTTCCAGTCATCTGTCCCATCATCGTCAGATGAGCTCACAGACTGTTATTAGAACAGAAAAAAATATATTTTACTCATTTTTCATGGATGTGTGGAAACAAAACACTTACATCTTTAACTGCAGGAGAAGAAACTCTGCTGGATTTTTCCTGCCCACCTTAGGAACCCATTCCCTCGCTTCATCCTCCTCCTCCTCTTCTGGATTGTCTTCTTGTGTGAGTTTCCCCACATCTGTCCTATCATTTTTGTAAAAGACCACCATCTGATTTTAGAAAAGTAAAAGTAAAAAGGTAAAAGATTAGTAATCAGTGAAAACACTAAAAACAAGCACAAGAACATACATTACATACTTTTCTCTTGCGCAACTGGTATGTCACTTTTTGTAGATGCTCCACCCCCTTTTTCAAATCCTGTTTAGTTTCTCTTATTGTGGCTCCGGCACTACCGGCACCCTCACCCTGACCTGGGCTCACCATCTGTTTATGGTACAAATTAAATATGTTTTGTTCATGATGGAGTAAATGATTATATATGAAAGAAGTGCAACCAATCAAAACTCTTACCAAGGGAATCAGGGCACACATACCTTGTTACTGCTACACTGGAACAGCGTTCTGTCTAAAAGCTCCTCTGTTCCTGATGACTGCTGCTCTTCCTTGTCAGATCCTTCACTGTCCTCGTCCTGCACAGATCCTCTGTCCTCTCTCCTTTTCCTTTTATTTGCTGCATATGTTGCAATTGCATTGGTGGTCAGTGCTCGGCTCTGGAGTGTGTCCTCTGCAGGGTCCTCAGCTGTACAAAGCAATATCACTAAATATTAGTAAATGTAAGTGTATAGATAAGTATATGACTTCACTTTAGCTTATTTAAATAACCTTGATAAAATCTTTTGGCTGTGATGGCAGCATGGCACATAAATGTTGCCACTCTGTCATAAGATTTACGTCCCAACTGTCGCTTGGCCTGAAAGAATAATGTTTTAAAAAGAAACCACATGAATAAAACCCATGACACTTCAACCTACTTCATTGTGTGTCAAAAAATAAAAATGAAAGGTTTTCTCACGTAAGTGCTACAGGAGGAACGTAGCATGTTGAAGGTGGGGGCAATCCCCAGATTCATCATCTCCCAGGCTGCCTTGAAAAATACCGGTAGTCTATGAAGAACATCTCCACTAGAACTGTGGAAAAAAGTCGGTGCCTCCGAACCGCCTTCAACATACTCTCTGATATGATTGTAACGCTGCAACCAGGTATACTCATTCTTGTACAGGGGGACAGCTGCTTGCCCATGGTATCTTTGAGTTTGGTGCTGTTTAACCTAATACATGAAAAGACATGTGTTAGGTTTTGTATTGTTTATTGTCATTTATGCTTAGAAATATTTACTTATGTATGCTTAGAGTTTTATAATTAGTTTTAGATTGGTAGAGGTTTGATCCTTAATAGTCTGCAAACTTTGTGTGCATTAGAGAGCACTCTGGGAGCATGGGAGAGGTCGTACCTTCTCTTATTGTTTTATGGTAGGATAAACGTGGCTATATATGTTTTAGGCTAAGTGCCTTTTGTTTAGATGAACTGTTGGACTTCCAGACCAGCAGGTTTAGGGAAGTCACACACACACACACACACAGTATTCTTTGTTCACATGTATACCTATGTAAGATGTTATATGTTAATGACCCTATGCATATTCATGTAACCACAATAAAAGGAGTGCTATGGGGAACCTGGCTGAGAGTCTGACGGGGGTCAAGTGGTGGAACGACACTTGACTCCAGGCAGGTCTCCCTCATGCATGAGTAACACGAAGAACTTTGCCTACTTGGTGTTCAATGCTTTTGCTGTGTAATTATATTGTCTTCAACGTTCCAGAGAATAGGTTCAAGCTACAAACC
Source organism: Diplotaxodon limnothrissa (assembly GCF_057381915.1). Classification (NCBI taxonomy): domain Eukaryota; kingdom Metazoa; phylum Chordata; class Actinopteri; order Cichliformes; family Cichlidae; genus Diplotaxodon; species Diplotaxodon limnothrissa. Next base: position 532,889 of record NW_028188561.1, on the reverse strand, counting down.
TATCAACATGTTTATTCAGCTGAATAAAAAAATGTCTATGTATACTTAGATTTATATAGTTTTAGTACATACACGGATGATGCGGGCACCCTGCTTAGCTTTTTCTGCCATGTCAACCTCCTCAGTAGTCATGTTGATGATCACTCCCTTTCGGTGGCCAGTTATGGCAATAATATATCCGCCCAACAGTCCAAAAAACAATTTTACTATTGATCTGTTCTGGGGTTGCTTCTCGAGGTAATCTGTAAAAGCACAAAGAGAATACTGTATGTATCAATATGCTATGGTAACACATACACTGCATTTACATTTACATGTTCAGTCCCTTTGTGCCGATTATAGAGGGACTTTACAAGCACCATGTCTCAAGGACCAAAGGTCAAAGGTCTTAAAATATAAAACATATGTAATAAAAAATGATCAGAGTGGTAAAAAGAGCTTTTCTCACTTTTCCTAATTATAAAGTAGTTTTATTCTTAATCTAAGAGAAATCACAATGTAAATCTGATCAATATATAGATAACAAATGCAAAAGTGTTTGAGTAGTACAAATGGCTGCTATAATGACTGAGTCCTCTGTGTGTGTGTGTGTGTGTGTGTGTGTGTGTGTGTGTGTGTGTGTGTGTGTGTGTGTGTACACATGATCCAACTTCAAGCTAGGCAGTTTTGTGTGTGTGTCTGAAGGACAACAGGAAAGTAAGAACTGTGCCACCACCTCGTCACACACATAATCCAGAATACATAAAACAAATGAAATGTGTAAGTTAACCAGTGTAATGAATCAGAGAATAGAATAACAGTGATTCTAATAACAGGCCTCAGAGTGTCTGACCTTGGTGTGTGTGATGTATGATGTGACACAGTGGAGCAACTAATCTCAAAGAATATCTGATAAACAAAATGTATGTTTTCATAAAAAAAAAGGTTGCATAAAAAGTAAAGAAATAAATGGCAATTAACTGAATTCTAAAAAGCATTTGAATTGAAAATTGGATTATGTTACAATGAATGTTCATGTGAAAATGTCCTAAAGACAAATCTAACTGAAGTATAATCACATAAACTGAATGAAACAAAGGGCATTACATCCAGATGTGATAGAATGTAAATTCCTTATGTTAAGAATAACAATGAAAATGTAATGAAGTGTTTTACAAGTTTAAACATTTTTTACTTTTTGTTAAATCTTGTCAGATAGATAGACATTGATAGATGAGGTGTGGGAAGATGTGACGTCCGGCAGGAGAGGGGGGAGGAAGGGTGAGAAGGTGAAAAAGTGAGGTAAAGAAAAGATTTTTGTCTTCTGCAAGATGAGCAGCCCAAAAGATTGGATCGAAGGGGTTCACAGTTGAAAACCTGTCCAACCTGTGAATTCATTCCTTTTCTTCTGCTCATTGTTGCTGTGTTAGGCAGTTAATTTAGAAGGATTTTGATTTACATCATACTTCCAGTGGATGCCCAGCTGCTTGCTCATCCTTCCTCCAACCTCTCCTCACCAAAGAAAAGAACAAACTCAACATTACCTCAGAGCAGCTTAGTTGTATAAGTAGAGTTTAAGTAATCTGATTATTTTGGGGGGATTTTTTTTTTCTCTTATGCCTTTAATAAAATTTCCTGCCATTAATGTCTAAATTGTGGACACGTTTTATGAAACAATAAAGGTAAAAGTCTTAGTATTATTCTTTATAAGTGCAAATAGCTCTTACACTTTGCTCTAGCCATAATAATGAAAATAATCTTTCCAATCATTCCAGAAATAACAAGATCAAAATGTGCAGGGCTCCATCTTAATGCAGAGCTGCACATATTTCACTGCGATGGTGATGTGTTTTAGCTCTGGCTTCATGTGCATTACATTGACCAAGCTGCACATTATTCTTCAATTTAAACTGGGCATCAGAGAAACGTAGTCATCAGACAGAAAAGACATGAAATCCATTTCAATGTGTGGTTCACATTGACTGTGTCAGCTCCCAAACAGACAAAAAACAAACTAAAAACCAGCAATAAACAACTAAAACATAAAAAAAAAAATCACAAAGAAAGAGCAATACAGTATCCATACCTGAACCAAAGAGTAAAACAGTGAAATGTGGATTATTAAATATTAGGTCTCTCTCCTCCAAGTCTCAGTTAGTACATGACTTAATAATTGATCAACAAATTGATTTACTCTGCCTTATATAAAAACCTTGTTGCAGCAAGATGATTAGGTTAGTTTAAATGAATTAACACTCCGGAGTTATTCTAGCTACCAGAAATCTCGAAGCGCAGGCCAAGGGGGTGGTGTGGCAGCAATTTTTCACATCAGCCTATTAATTAACCAAAGACCAAGACAGACTTTTAATTCATTTGAAAGCCTGATGCTTAGCCTTGTCGACCCCAGCTGTAAAATTCAGAAACCAGTCTTACTTGTTATCATATATCGCCCACCTGAGCCTTACACACAGTTTCTCTCTGATTTCTCAGACTTTTTATCTGATTTAGTGCTGAGCTCCGATAAAATAATTAGTGTGGGTGATTTTAACATCGATGTAGATGCTAAAAATGACAGCCTCAACATGGCATTTAATCTGTTATTAGACTCAATTGGCTTCTCTCAAAATGTAAAAGAACCCACCCACCACTTTAATCACACTGGCATAGAAACTGAACATTTAACAGTGTTTCCTCTCCTGTCTGATCATTTCCTGATAACATTTACATTTACAATAATTGATTACACAGCAGAGGAGAGTAGACTTTATCACAGTAGATGTCTTTCTCAAAGCACTGTAACTATGTTTAAGAATATAATCAACTCTTAGTACCATTGAATGTTAGACTCTATTTCTCCAATTGATCTTTCTGAGTTAACTTCAATAATTACTTACTTACTTCAAACCATCAACGTGTCTTTTAGACCCCATTCCTACAAAACTGCTCAAAGAAGTCCTGCCATTAATTAATTCTTCAATCTTAAATATGATAGGACAATCTCCAAGCTTCCTTTCATATCAAAAATCCTTGAAAGAGTAGTTGTCAAAACGCTAGGAGATCATCTGCAGAGCAATGGTTTATTTGAAGAGTTTCAGTCAGGTTTCAGAGTTCATCACAGCACAGAAAAAGCTTTAGTGAAGGCTACAAATGATCTTTTTATGGCCTCTGACAGTGGACTCATCTCTGTGCTTGTCCTGCTAGACCTTAGTGCAGCGCTTGATACTGTTGACCATAATATCCTATTAGAGCGATTAGAACATGCTGTAGGTATTACAGGTACTGCACGGCAGTGGTTTGTATCATATCTGTCTAATAGACTCCAATTTGTACATGTAAATGGAGAGTCCTCTTCACACACTGAGGTCAATTATGGAGTTCCACAGGGTTCGGTGCTAGGACCAATTCTGTTTGAATTATATCTGCTTCCCTAGGCAGTATCATTAGAAGACATAGCTATGTCTATGCTATGCTATGCAGATGACACCCAGCTCTATCTATCCATGGAGCCAGATAACACACACCAATTAGTTAAACTGCAGGAATGTCTTAAAGACATAAAGACCTGGATGGCCGCTAACTTTCTGCTTCTTAATTCAGATAAAACTGAGGTTATTGTACTTGACCCTGAAAATCTTAGAAATATGGCATCTAACCAGATTCTTACTCTGGATGGCATTACCTTGGCCACCAATAACACTGTGAGGAACCTTGAAGTAATTTTTGACCAGGATATGTCCTTCAACACACATATTAAACAAATATGTAAGACTGCTTTCTTCCATTTGCGCAACATCTCTAAAATTAGAAATATCCTGTCGGCAGAGTGACGCTGAAAATCTAGTTCACTTCTAGGCTGGTCTACTGTAATTCATTATTATCAGGATGTCCAAAAAAACTGTCTGAAAAGCCTTCAATTAATCCAAAATGCTGCAGCAAGAGTCCTGACAGGGACTAGAGAGAGAGAGCATATTTCTCCTGTTTTGGCTTCCCTTCATCGACTCCCTGTTAAATCCAGAATTGAATTCAAAATCCTGCTCCTCACATACAAGGTCTTAAATAATCAGGCCCCATCTTATCTTAATGACCTTGTAGTACCATATCACCCTTTTAGAGCACTTCACTCTCACACTGCAGGCCTACTTGTTGCTCCTAGAGTATTTAAATATAGAATGGAAGGCAGAGCCTTTAGTTTTCAGGCCCCTCTTCTATGGAACCAGCTTCCAGTTTGGATTCGGGAGACAGACACTATCTCTACTTTCAAGATTAGGCTTAAAACTTTCCTTTTTGCTAAAGCATATAGTTAGGGCTGGACCAGGTGACCCTGAAAACTCCCTTCTCTGCATTGAATCATATCTGTTATTAATCTCTGTCTCTCTTCCACATCATGTCTTTATCCTGTTTTCCTTCTCTCTCTCACCGGTCGAAGCAGATGGCCCCGCCCCTCCCTCAGCCTGGTTCTGCCAGAGGTTTCTTCCTGTTAAAAGGGAGTGTTTCCTTCCCACTGTTGCCAAAGTGCTTGCTCATAGGGGTTCATATGATTGTTGGGTTTTTCAATCATATGACCACCTAATCAAGGCAACTTTTGTTGTTATTTGGTGCTATATAAATAAAATTGAATTGAATCACGGTGATGTAAAGAACTGTAGGGGCTATGTCTTAACCCAGACCACAAACAATTTTACTTAAGAGGGATTATACAATCTATTTACAGATTTAAGCGTTGCAGTGATCCATACCCAGTGCGGCAGCAATCTTCTGGGGAGCCTCTTCAATGAACAAAGCATGTTTTTCTGCTTGGACAAGTCTGTCTGAAAACAAATGTAAGCACAATCCCTTAGACAGTTTACCTACTTTAAAGACATAATGTTAATAAAAGAGGTAGAGATATGTATTATAGACATACTAGACTTAGATCTCTGCACATTCAGCTGGTGCACGACTACTTCACGGCCAACATCTCTGTTACGTGCCCTCAGTTCGACCAAAAGGGCGTTGAACCTTTTTTTTCCAAGTCTGACTTGTGGTGGTGACATGTTTAATATATATTTCGTGAAAGCAACAGCATCCATGAGATAAGCTTTCTGAGTTGTTGGTTTAAACCCTTTTGCTTGCAGGTGTGCTAGAAAACTCCAAAGTCAAAAATACAAATTAGTTCATGTGTTAAACTGTATATGCACACATGTATATAGAAACTAATAATCATTCAAATTAAGCACTTACTCACGGACTTTTCCATGGTTCCTCAGAAACAGAAGGTCAACATTTGGAATTTCTGGGTCTGCCATGAATTCCAGAAAATGGATGACATGAGTGGCTCGCTGCCTTGCATTTTGACATAGTTTTCTGCTAGGGTCCACACCTTCTGCATGGGCCCTAAATTCCTCCACAAGTCTTACTGATGAGGCAAGAACAGACATCATATCAAAGTAAAGTTATATTGCACTCATTTTTAGGCCTCAGGTCTTTTACATCAGGGGGATTTTATTGACAAAAGACAAATCTTTTTTCAAGCTTCTCAATGCATAAAGAAAACCTCAATGAAGAGCAATTCTTAGAAGAACTCACTCTTCACAAATGAACTGAGTAAGGATTGCTATCCGAGGATGGTCAGTCATACTATGTAAGATTATCTCCAGTTAATACATTTTACAGTAGTAAGTTTGATAAGATATATTATTTACCATAGTGAGGGGCTTTGCTGGGTGAAAACCGTTTACATCTGCTATATTTAACCTGAAATAAAAAGGATCATTAAGCAGATTTGTTTATCAAAAGTAAATGAAAGAATGTTTTACAATGAGGTGTACAATCATACGAGGTAAACAATACTCACATTTGCACGCTTGGTTGAAGAGTGTATCTGCTTGAGCTCATGATTCCTTTCAATTTCACACTCTAGCAACTGCTTCACCACCTGTAGCTCAGTGAACAGTATCTGACAGTGTTTGCAACCAGGAGCAGGTGTCCTCAGGAGAGGCCTTCCCCTCCATTGCTGTACTGCATAGTAAGGTGCACTGCTTGGGATTAACACATCAGGAGATACCACTGTTGAATGACAAGTAACCTTGCTGCTGGAGATAGAAGGAGGCTGCATAATTGGGATGGTGTGGTCACTGAGAGTGTCACTGGCAGAGAGAGGAGGCTGTAGGTTTGGTCTGGTAGAGTCACTGGGAGCCTCGCTGTCAGAGGGAGGAGCAGGCCGATGGTTCAGTGTATCATGGTCACTGGGAGCCTCGCTGTCAGAGTCAACGGAATCGTCTCGAGCAGGCTGGTGGATCAGTGTATCATGGTCACTGTGAGCCTCGCTGTCAGAGGGAGGAGCAGGCCGGTGGATCAGTGCAGCATGGTCACTGTGAGCCTCGCTGTCAGAGGGAGGAGCAGGCCGGTGGATCAGTGCAGCATGGTCACTGTGAGCCTCGCTGTCAGAGGGAGGAGCAGGCTGGTGGATCAGTGCAGCATGGTCACTGTGAGCCTCGCTGTCAGAGGGAGGAGCAGGCTGGTGGATCAGTGTATCATGGTCACTGGGAGCCTCGCTGGAAGAGGCTATAGCAGAAGCAACCTTTGACCCTTCCTCCAGTGCCCTAAAGATGCCCTCCTCAATTACAGCATCATCCACTTCATCCATGTGTGAGACCATTTGCGGTGTGGGATTTGATGCCCTCAGAAGTGCCAGTTCTTTAGCAACGTGTCTGTCCTTGGCCTTTTGCATGTAAAGTTTAATCATAGGTTTCTGAAAAAGTTGGTATTAGATGTGATTAGGATTAAATTTAAACAGTTTTCTGTGTAACCATATATCAAAACTGTCAGTATTTTACTTATTTGGGCATCCTTCATGTTTTTATCTATGCACACAACATGCTTTCTAGAGCTCGAGGAACATTATATAAATACAGCATACGGACAAAGAAAGAACCACCGTATTCTTCTATGGAAACTGGAAGACTTTCATTTCACCAGAGTAACAAATATGTAAAATGCAAGGTGCTAAATGTAAGTCCCTTTAACATAAACATCTGATTCCAGAGATCAAGGCTGCCTCACCAACACACAAAAACCACATAGAGACACCACAAGTCAACTAGAAAGTGCATTTTCTGAAGAAACTGCAGTGTGAATGCTTGAATCTGAATGTATGCACTGAAATGAATTAGTTACTGAATTTAAGTTAAAAATCTTGAATGAGATAAAAAAAAAAACCCGAATTTAACCTAAAAACAAAAGTGCTGAACTGCTAAAAGCTGAAGGTTACACAGAAGAAGAAGTTGGAAAAAAGCTGAAAATGTTTTAATTGTAAATTAGAAAAACCTAAGAAATGAGAAAAGAACATTTAGAGTCAGAAAACATCTGAAAGAATATTAAAAGGTCATATTCTTTGAATCACTGAATGACTAAAATGTGATCCCTCCACTTGGACCCACACAGTTTAAAAAGTTTACATCTCTGAGCTTTGAAAGACAAGATGTTGGAAAAAGAACAACGATGGCGACGTTTTGAGGGTAAAATGATGGCTTTAACACTGTGGACACAGCAGCAGTTGAAAGAGAAGTGTTTAAGATGAATTTTGGCAGAGTGGCAGAGAGAGCTCGTTAAGCAGGCAGGTGTGAGCCTGGTTGCTATAGTGACCGCACCCAATGGCTCCATACACACGTACACAGACATGCACCTCACTTTTGCTGCTTAAAATGAACAGAAAAGTCAGGCCGAAACAAATCGCTCCCAAATGAAAAGTAAAAGTCGTATTGACAAAATTCTTTCACTGTGAGCGACAGCAATGTCTAGTCTACCTAATTCTCAGTTTTCATGCCTGTGGAGCTTATTATATGGACGTGGTGACAGTGGAAAGACACCATGCTCTTCTGATTTTCAAACGAACCTTCTGAGCCATTTTAACATTAGAGTCTATGGAAGAGTTGGAGGGAGGAGGCTGTGCATTGGTGACATTTATGAAAGAACCATAACACCTAGTACAATAGTAAACACATTGGATGAAAGAGGACAGCCATGGCTACGTTTTGAGGGTAAAATCATACCTGTAGAGCAAACGCTGCGGACACAGCAGCAGTTTTAAAAAAGATTTTAAGATTAATTTTTTTGCTCCTCTCACTCTAGCAGTTGAGCTGCCTCACTCTAGCCCCAACATTCCGTCCCATACACACCCATTATAAACTCTGAAACGGGTGAAAAAACATCATGAAACTTAAACTGGAACTGAAGAAAAAGTATAATAGATATTGAAAAGATAAATACAAGTTGAATAGTTGAATGTCTTGTCTTCGTTTTAAAGTTTGAATGGTGGCTCTATGTGAACGTATGTTGAAGTAGTAAGAGTTTAAAAATGAGTAAGTTGAATGAGAATTTGAAGGGTCTCCCCATTGAAATACATGGGAAATTTTTGTTGAATAAAGTTGAATAAAATTAAAAATATAAATGTTAAAAATGAGAAAAGTAGAAGCACACCATTCCAAAAGAAGAGGAATCTAATGGTGTTTGAATGGTTTTTCTAAGTTGAACGGTTTTGAAGGAGATAGTCGGCGAAAAACGTACGGAATAGGAAAAAATAACTAGAAAGTGCATTTTCTGAAGAAACTGCAGTGTGAATGCTTGAATCTGAATGTATGGACTGAAATGAATTAATTGCTGAATTTTGAGTTAAAAATTTTGAATGAGATAAAAAAAAAAAAAACTGAATTTAACCTGAAAACAACAGTGCTGAACTGCTAAAAGCTGAAGGTTACACAGAAGAAGAAGTTGGAAAAAAACTGAAAATGTTTTAAATGTAAATTAGAAAACCCTAAGAAATGAGAAAAGAACATTTAGAGTCAGAAAACATCTGAATGAATATTAAAAGGTCACATTCTTTGAATCACTGAATGACTAAAATGTGATCCCTCCACTTGGACCCACACAGTTTAAAAAGTTTACATCTCTGAGCTTTGAAAGACAAGATGTTGGAAAAAGAACAACGATGGCGACGTTTTGAGGGTAAAATGATGGCTTTAACACTGTGGACACAGCAGCAGTTGAAAGAGAAGTGTTTAAGATGAATTTTGGCAGAGTGGCAGAGAGAGCTCGTTAAGCAGGCAGGTGTGAGCCTGGTTGCTATAGTGACCGCACCCAATGGCTCCATACACACGCACACAGACATGCACCTCACTTTTGCTGCTTAAAATGAACAGAAAAGTCAGGCCGAAACAAATCGTTCCCAAATGAAAAGTAAAAGTCGTATTGACAAAATTCTTTCACCGTGAGCGACAGCAATGTCTAGTCTACCAAATTCTCAGTTTTCATGTCTGTGGAGTTTATTATATGGACATGGTGACAGTGGAAAGACACCATGCTCTTCTGATTTTCAAACGAACCTTCTGAGCCATTTTAACATTAGAGTCTATGGAACAGTTGGAGGGAGGAGGCTGTGCATTGGTGACATTTATGAAAGAACCATAACACCTAGGACAATAGTAAACACATTGGATGAAAGAGGACAGCCATGGCTACGTTTTGAGGGTAAAATCATACCTGTAGAGCAAACGCTGTGGACACAGCAGCAGTTTTAAAAAAGATTTTAAGATTAATTTTTTTGCTCCTCTCACTCTAGCAGTTGAGCTGCCTCACTCTAGCCCCAACATTCCGTCCCATACACACCCATTATAAACTCTGAAACGGGTGAAAAAACATCATGAAACTTAAACTGGAACTGAAGAAAAAGTATAATAGATATTGAAAAGATAAATACAAGTTGAATAGTTGAATGTCTTGTCTTCGTTTTAAAGTTTGAATGGTGGCTCTATGTGAACGTATGTTGAAGTAGTAAGAGTTTAAAAATTAGTAAGTTGAATGAGAATTTGAAGGGTCTCCCCATTGAAATACATGGGAAATTTTTGTTGAATAAAGTTGAATAAAATTAAAAATATAAATGTTAAAAATGAGAAAAATACAAGCAATCATGTCCAAAATAATAGGAATCTAACGATGTTTGAATGGTTTTTCTAAGTTGAATGGTTTTGAAGGAGTAGGCTTTCAAAAAACGTACGGAATAGATAATAATAACTAGAAAGTGCATTTTCTGAAGAAACTGCAGTGTGAATGCTTGAATCTGAATGTATGCATTGAAATGAAATAATTACTGAATTTAAGTTAAAAATTTTGAATGAGATAAAAAAAAAAAACCTGAATTTAACCTGAAAACAAAAGTGCTGAACTGCTAAAAGCTGAAGGTTACACAGAAGAAGAAGTTGGAAAAAAGCTGAAAATGTTTTAATTGTAAATTAGAAAAACCTAAGAAATGAGAAAAGAACATTTAGAGTCAGAAAACATCTGAAAGAATATTAAAAGGTCATATTCTTTGAATCACTGAATGACTAAAATGTGATCCCTCCACTTGGACCCACACAGTTTAAAAAGTTTACATCTCTGAGCTTTGAAAGACAAGATGTTGGAAAAAGAACAACGATGGCGACGTTTTGAGGGTAAAATGATGGCTGTAACACTGTGGACACAGCAGCAGTTGAAAGAGAAGTGCTTAAGATGAATCTTGGTACAGTGGCAGGCAGAGCTCGTTAAGCAGGCAGGTGTGAGCCTGGTTGCTATAGTGACCGCACCCAATGGTTCCATACACACGTACACAGACATGCGCCTCACTTTTGCTGCTTAAAATGAACAGAAAAGTCAGGCCGAAACAAATCGTTCCCAAATGAAAAGTAAAAGTCGTATTGACAAAATTCTTTCACCGTGAGCGACAGCAATGTCTAGTCTACCTAATTCTCAGTTTTCATGCCTGTGGAGCTTATTATATGGACGTGGTGACAGTGGAAAGACACCATGCTCTTCTGATTTTCAAACGAACCTTCTGAGCCATTTTAACATTAGAGTCTATGGAAGAGTTGGAGGGAGGAGGCTGTGCATTGGTGACATTTACGAAAGAACCATAACACCTAGGACAATAGTAAACACATTGGATGAAAGAGGACAGCGATGGCTACGTTTTGAGGGTAAAATCATACCTGTAGAGCAAACGCTGCGGACACAGCAGCAGTTTTAAAAAAGATTTTAAGATTAATTTTTTTGCTCCTCTCACTCTAGCAGTTGAGCTGCCTCACTCTAGCCCCAACATTCCGTCCCATACACACCCATTATAAACTCTGAAACGGGTGAAAAAACATCATGAAACTTAAACTGGAACTGAAGAAAAAGTATAATAGATATTGAAAAGATAAATACAAGTTGAATAGTTGAATGTCTTGTCTTCGTTTTAAAGTTTGAATGGTGGCTCTATGTCAACGTATGTGGAAGTAGTAAGAGTTTAAAAATGAGTAAATTGAATGAGAATTTGAAGGGTCTCCCCATTGAAATACATGGGAAATTTTTGTTGAAAAAAGTTAAATAAAATTAAAAATATAAATGTTAAAAATGAGAAAAATAGAAGCACACCATTCCAAAAGAAGAGGAATCTAATGGTGTTTGAATGGTTTTTCTAAGTTGAACGGTTTTGAAGGAGATAGTCGGCGAAAAACGTACGGAATAGGAAAAAATAATAATAATAAAGATTAGAATAACAATACTGTGAATGCTTTTCAAGCATTCACACTAATTAGAATAACAATACTGTGAATGCTTTTCAAGCATTCACACTAACTAGAAAGTGCATTTTCTGAAGAAACTGCAGTGTGAATGCTTGAATCTGAATGTATGCACTGAAATGAAATAATTACTGAATTTAAGTTAAAAATTTTGAATGAGATAAAAAAAAACAACCCGAATTTAACCTGAAAACAAAAGTGCTGAACTGCTAAAAGCTGAAGGTTACACAGAAGAAGAAGTTGGAAAAAAGCTGAAAATGTTTTAATTGTAAATTAGAAAAACCTAAGAAATGAGAAAAGAACATTTAGAGTCAGAAAACATCTGAAAGAATATTAAAAGGTCATATTCTTTGAATCACTGAATGACTAAAATGTGATCCCTCCACTTGGACCCACACAGTTTAAAAAGTTTACATCTCTGAGCTTTGAAAGACAAGATGTTGGAAAAAGAACAACGATGGCGACGTTTTGAGGGTAAAATGATGGCTTTAACACTGTGGACACAGCAGCAGTTGAAAGAGAAGTGTTTAAGATGAATTTTGGCAGAGTGGCAGAGAGAGCTCGTTAAGCAGGCAGGTGTGAGCCTGGTTGCTATAGTGACCGCACCCAATGGCTCCATACACACGGACACAGACATGCACCTCACTTTTGCTGCTTAAAATGAACAGAAAAGTCAGGCCGAAACAAATCGTTCCCAAATGAAAAGTAAAAGTCGTATTGACAAAATTCTTTCACTGTGAGCGACAGCAATGTCTAGTCTACCAAATTCTCAGTTTTCATGTCTGTGGAGTTTATTATATGGACGTGGTGACAGTGGAAAGACACCATGCTCTTCTGATTTTCAAACGAACCTTCTGAGCCATTTTAACATTAGAGTCTATGGAAGAGTTGGAGGGAGGAGGCTGTGCATTGGTGACATTTATGAAAGAACCATAACACCTAGTACAATAGTAAACACATTGGATGAAAGAGGACAGCCATGGCTACGTTTTGAGGGTAAAATCATACCTGTAGAGCAAACGCTGCGGACACAGCAGCAGTTTTAAAAAAGATTTTAAGATTATTTTTTTTTGCTCCTCTCACTCTAGCAGTTGAGCTGCCTCACTCTAGCCCCAACATTCCGTCCCATACACACCCATTATAAACTCTGAAACGGGTGAAAAAACATCATGAAACTTAAACTGGAACTGAAGAAAAAGTATAATAGATATTGAAAAGATAAATACAAGTTGAATAGTTGAATGTCTTGTCTTCGTTTTAAAGTTTGAATGGTGGCTCTATGTGAACGTATGTTGAAGTAGTAAGAGTTTAAAAATGAGTAAGTTGAATGAGAATTTGAAGGGTCTCCCCATTGAAATACATGGGAAATTTTTGTTGAATAAAGTTGAATAAAATTAAAAATATAAATGTTAAAAATGAGAAAAATACAAGCAATCATGTCCAAAAGAATAGGAATCTAACGATGTTTGAATGGTTTTTCTAAGTTGAACGGTTTTGAAGGAGTAGGATTACAAAAAACGTACGGAATAGATAAAATATAATAACTAGAAAGTGCATTTTCTGAAGAAACTGCAGTGTGAATGCTTGAATCTGAATGTATGGACTGAAATGAATTAATTGCTGAATTTTGAGTTAAAAATTTTGAATGAGATAAAAAAACAAAAAAACAACCTGAATTTAACCTGAAAACAAAAGTGCTGAACTGCTAAAAGCTGAAGGTTACACAGAAGAAGAAGTTGGAAAAAAGCTGAAAATGTTTTAATTGTAAATTAGAAAAACCTAAGAAATGAGAAAAGAACATTTAGAGTCAGAAAACATCTGAAAGAATATTAAAAGGTCATATTCTTTGAATCACTGAATGACTAAAATGTGATCCCTCCACTTGGACCCACATAGTTTAAAAAGTTTACATCTCTGAGCTTTGAAAGACAAGATGTTGGAAAAAGAACAACGATGGCGACGTTTTGAGGGTAAAATGATGGCTGTGACACTGTGGACACAGCAGCAGTTGAAAGAGAAGTGCTTAAGATGAATCTTGGCAGAGAGAGAGAGAGAGAGAGAGAGAGCTCGTTAAGCAGGCAGGTGTGAGCCTGGTTGCTATAGTGACTGCACCCAATGGCTCCATACACACGACACAGACATGCACCTCACTTTTGCTCCTTAAAATGAACAGAAAAGTCAGGCCGAAACAAATCGTTCCCAAATGAAAAGTAAAAGTCGTATTGACGAAATTCTTTCACCGTGAGCGACAGCAGCTTCTAGTCTACCAAATTCTCAGTTTTCATGTCTGTGGAGTTTATTATATGGACGTGGTGACAGTGGAAAGACACCATGCTCTTCTGATTTTCAAACGAACCTTCTGAGCCATTTTAACATTGGAGTCTATGGAAGAGTTGGAGGGAGGAGGCTGTGCATTGGCGACATTTATGAAAGAACCATAACACCTAGTACAATAGTAAACACATTGGATGAAAGAGGACAGCGATGGCTACGTTTTGAGGGTAAAATCATACCTGTAGAGCAAACGCTGTGGACACAGCAGCAGTTTTAAAAAATATTTTAAGATTAATTTTTTTGCTCCTCTCACTCTAGCAGTTGAGCTGTCTCACTCTAGCCCCAACATTCCGTCCCATACACACCCATTATAAACTCTGAAACGGGTGAAAAAACATCATGAAACTTAAACTGGAACTGAAGAAAAAGTATAATAGATATTGAAAAGATAAATACAAGTTGAATAGTTGAATGTCTTGTCTTCGTTTTAAAGTTTGAATGGTGGCTCTATGTCAATGTATGTGGAAGTAGTAAGAGTTTAAAAATGAGTAAGTTGAATGAGAATTTGAAGGGTCTCCCCATTGAAATACATTATAAATTTTTGTTGAATAAAGTTGAATAAAATTAAAAATATAAATGTTAAAAATATGAAAAATAGAAGCAGTGTTGTCCAAAAGAATAGGAATCTAACGGTGTTTGAATGGTTTTTCTAAGTTGAACGGTTTTGAAGGAGTAGGATTACAAAAAACGTACGGAATACAGAATAAAATATAACTAGAAAGTGCATTTTCTGAAGAAACTGCAGTGTGAATGCTTGAATCTGAATGTATGCACTGAAATGAATTAATTGCTGAATTTTGAGTTAAAAATATTGAATGAGATTAAAAAAAAACAAAAAAAAAAAACGAATTTAACCTGAAAACAAAGGTGCTGAACTGCTAAAAGCTGAAGGTTACACAGAAGAAGGAGTTGGAAAAAAACTGAAAATGTTTTAAATGTAAATTAGAAAACCCTAAGAAATGAGAAAAGAACATTTAGAGTCAGAAAACATCTGAATGAATATTAAAAGGTCATATTCTTTGAATCACTGAATGACTCAAATGTGATCCCTCCACTTTGATCCACACAGTTTAAAAAGTTTAAATGCCTGAGCTTTGAAAGATACGGTGTTGGAAAGAGAACAATAATGGCGACAATTTGAGGGTAAAATGATGGCTTTAACACTGTGGACACAGCAGCAGTTGAAAGAGAAGTGTTTAAGATGAATTTTGGCAGAGTGGCAGAGAGAGCTCGTTAAGCAGGCAGGTGTGAGCCTGGTTGCTATAGTGACCGCACCCAATGGCTCCATACACACGCACACAGACATGCACCTCACTTTTGCTGCTTAAAATGAACAGAAAAGTCAGGCCGAAACAAATCGTTCCCAAATGAAAAGTAAAAGTCGTATTGACAAAATTCTTTCACCGTGAGCGACAGCAATGTCTAGTCTACCAAATTCTCAGTTTTCATGTCTGTGGAGTTTATTATATGGACATGGTGACAGTGGAAAGACACCATGCTCTTCTGATTTTCAAACGAACCTTCTGAGCCATTTTAACATTAGAGTCTATGGAACAGTTGGAGGGAGGAGGCTGTGCATTGGTGACATTTATGAAAGAACCATAACACCTAGGACAATAGTAAACACATTGGATGAAAGAGGACAGCCATGGCTACGTTTTGAGGGTAAAATCATACCTGTAGAGCAAACGCTGTGGACACAGCAGCAGTTTTAAAAAAGATTTTAAGATTAATTTTTTTGCTCCTCTCACTCTAGCAGTTGAGCTGCCTCACTCTAGCCCCAACATTCCGTCCCATACACACCCATTATAAACTCTGAAACGGGTGAAAAAACATCATGAAACTTAAACTGGAACTGAAGAAAAAGTATAATAGATATTGAAAAGATAAATACAAGTTGAATAGTTGAATGTCTTGTCTTCGTTTTAAAGTTTGAATGGTGGCTCTATGTGAACGTATGTTGAAGTAGTAAGAGTTTAAAAATTAGTAAGTTGAATGAGAATTTGAAGGGTCTCCCCATTGAAATACATGGGAAATTTTTGTTGAATAAAGTTGAATAAAATTAAAAATATAAATGTTAAAAATGAGAAAAATACAAGCAATCATGTCCAAAATAATAGGAATCTAACGATGTTTGAATGGTTTTTCTAAGTTGAATGGTTTTGAAGGAGTAGGCTTTCAAAAAACGTACGGAATAGATAATAATAACTAGAAAGTGCATTTTCTGAAGAAACTGCAGTGTGAATGCTTGAATCTGAATGTATGCATTGAAATGAAATAATTACTGAATTTAAGTTAAAAATTTTGAATGAGATAAAAAAAAAAAACCTGAATTTAACCTGAAAACAAAAGTGCTGAACTGCTAAAAGCTGAAGGTTACACAGAAGAAGAAGTTGGAAAAAAGCTGAAAATGTTTTAATTGTAAATTAGAAAAACCTAAGAAATGAGAAAAGAACATTTAGAGTCAGAAAACATCTGAAAGAATATTAAAAGGTCATATTCTTTGAATCACTGAATGACTAAAATGTGATCCCTCCACTTGGACCCACACAGTTTAAAAAGTTTACATCTCTGAGCTTTGAAAGACAAGATGTTGGAAAAAGAACAACGATGGCGACGTTTTGAGGGTAAAATGATGGCTGTAACACTGTGGACACAGCAGCAGTTGAAAGAGAAGTGCTTAAGATGAATCTTGGTACAGTGGCAGGCAGAGCTCGTTAAGCAGGCAGGTGTGAGCCTGGTTGCTATAGTGACCGCACCCAATGGTTCCATACACACGTACACAGACATGCGCCTCACTTTTGCTGCTTAAAATGAACAGAAAAGTCAGGCCGAAACAAATCGTTCCCAAATGAAAAGTAAAAGTCGTATTGACAAAATTCTTTCACCGTGAGCGACAGCAATGTCTAGTCTACCTAATTCTCAGTTTTCATGCCTGTGGAGCTTATTATATGGACGTGGTGACAGTGGAAAGACACCATGCTCTTCTGATTTTCAAACGAACCTTCTGAGCCATTTTAACATTAGAGTCTATGGAAGAGTTGGAGGGAGGAGGCTGTGCATTGGTGACATTTACGAAAGAACCATAACACCTAGGACAATAGTAAACACATTGGATGAAAGAGGACAGCGATGGCTACGTTTTGAGGGTAAAATCATACCTGTAGAGCAAACGCTGCGGACACAGCAGCAGTTTTAAAAAAGATTTTAAGATTAATTTTTTTGCTCCTCTCACTCTAGCAGTTGAGCTGCCTCACTCTAGCCCCAACATTCCGTCCCATACACACCCATTATAAACTCTGAAACGGGTGAAAAAACATCATGAAACTTAAACTGGAACTGAAGAAAAAGTATAATAGATATTGAAAAGATAAATACAAGTTGAATAGTTGAATGTCTTGTCTTCGTTTTAAAGTTTGAATGGTGGCTCTATGTCAACGTATGTGGAAGTAGTAAGAGTTTAAAAATGAGTAAATTGAATGAGAATTTGAAGGGTCTCCCCATTGAAATACATGGGAAATTTTTGTTGAAAAAAGTTAAATAAAATTAAAAATATAAATGTTAAAAATGAGAAAAATAGAAGCACACCATTCCAAAAGAAGAGGAATCTAATGGTGTTTGAATGGTTTTTCTAAGTTGAACGGTTTTGAAGGAGATAGTCGGCGAAAAACGTACGGAATAGGAAAAAATAATAATAATAAAGATTAGAATAACAATACTGTGAATGCTTTTCAAGCATTCACACTAATTAGAATAACAATACTGTGAATGCTTTTCAAGCATTCACACTAACTAGAAAGTGCATTTTCTGAAGAAACTGCAGTGTGAATGCTTGAATCTGAATGTATGCACTGAAATGAAATAATTACTGAATTTAAGTTAAAAATTTTGAATGAGATAAAAAAAAACAACCCGAATTTAACCTGAAAACAAAAGTGCTGAACTGCTAAAAGCTGAAGGTTACACAGAAGAAGAAGTTGGAAAAAAGCTGAAAATGTTTTAATTGTAAATTAGAAAAACCTAAGAAATGAGAAAAGAACATTTAGAGTCAGAAAACATCTGAAAGAATATTAAAAGGTCATATTCTTTGAATCACTGAATGACTAAAATGTGATCCCTCCACTTGGACCCACACAGTTTAAAAAGTTTACATCTCTGAGCTTTGAAAGACAAGATGTTGGAAAAAGAACAACGATGGCGACGTTTTGAGGGTAAAATGATGGCTTTAACACTGTGGACACAGCAGCAGTTGAAAGAGAAGTGTTTAAGATGAATTTTGGCAGAGTGGCAGAGAGAGCTCGTTAAGCAGGCAGGTGTGAGCCTGGTTGCTATAGTGACCGCACCCAATGGCTCCATACACACGGACACAGACATGCACCTCACTTTTGCTGCTTAAAATGAACAGAAAAGTCAGGCCGAAACAAATCGTTCCCAAATGAAAAGTAAAAGTCGTATTGACAAAATTCTTTCACTGTGAGCGACAGCAATGTCTAGTCTACCAAATTCTCAGTTTTCATGTCTGTGGAGTTTATTATATGGACGTGGTGACAGTGGAAAGACACCATGCTCTTCTGATTTTCAAACGAACCTTCTGAGCCATTTTAACATTAGAGTCTATGGAAGAGTTGGAGGGAGGAGGCTGTGCATTGGTGACATTTATGAAAGAACCATAACACCTAGTACAATAGTAAACACATTGGATGAAAGAGGACAGCCATGGCTACGTTTTGAGGGTAAAATCATACCTGTAGAGCAAACGCTGCGGACACAGCAGCAGTTTTAAAAAAGATTTTAAGATTATTTTTTTTTGCTCCTCTCACTCTAGCAGTTGAGCTGCCTCACTCTAGCCCCAACATTCCGTCCCATACACACCCATTATAAACTCTGAAACGGGTGAAAAAACATCATGAAACTTAAACTGGAACTGAAGAAAAAGTATAATAGATATTGAAAAGATAAATACAAGTTGAATAGTTGAATGTCTTGTCTTCGTTTTAAAGTTTGAATGGTGGCTCTATGTGAACGTATGTTGAAGTAGTAAGAGTTTAAAAATGAGTAAGTTGAATGAGAATTTGAAGGGTCTCCCCATTGAAATACATGGGAAATTTTTGTTGAATAAAGTTGAATAAAATTAAAAATATAAATGTTAAAAATGAGAAAAATACAAGCAATCATGTCCAAAAGAATAGGAATCTAACGATGTTTGAATGGTTTTTCTAAGTTGAACGGTTTTGAAGGAGTAGGATTACAAAAAACGTACGGAATAGATAAAATATAATAACTAGAAAGTGCATTTTCTGAAGAAACTGCAGTGTGAATGCTTGAATCTGAATGTATGGACTGAAATGAATTAATTGCTGAATTTTGAGTTAAAAATTTTGAATGAGATAAAAAAACAAAAAAACAACCTGAATTTAACCTGAAAACAAAAGTGCTGAACTGCTAAAAGCTGAAGGTTACACAGAAGAAGAAGTTGGAAAAAAGCTGAAAATGTTTTAATTGTAAATTAGAAAAACCTAAGAAATGAGAAAAGAACATTTAGAGTCAGAAAACATCTGAAAGAATATTAAAAGGTCATATTCTTTGAATCACTGAATGACTAAAATGTGATCCCTCCACTTGGACCCACATAGTTTAAAAAGTTTACATCTCTGAGCTTTGAAAGACAAGATGTTGGAAAAAGAACAACGATGGCGACGTTTTGAGGGTAAAATGATGGCTGTGACACTGTGGACACAGCAGCAGTTGAAAGAGAAGTGCTTAAGATGAATCTTGGCAGAGAGAGAGAGAGAGAGAGAGAGAGAGCTCGTTAAGCAGGCAGGTGTGAGCCTGGTTGCTATAGTGACTGCACCCAATGGCTCCATACACACGACACAGACATGCACCTCACTTTTGCTCCTTAAAATGAACAGAAAAGTCAGGCCGAAACAAATCGTTCCCAAATGAAAAGTAAAAGTCGTATTGACGAAATTCTTTCACCGTGAGCGACAGCAGCTTCTAGTCTACCAAATTCTCAGTTTTCATGTCTGTGGAGTTTATTATATGGACGTGGTGACAGTGGAAAGACACCATGCTCTTCTGATTTTCAAACGAACCTTCTGAGCCATTTTAACATTGGAGTCTATGGAAGAGTTGGAGGGAGGAGGCTGTGCATTGGCGACATTTATGAAAGAACCATAACACCTAGTACAATAGTAAACACATTGGATGAAAGAGGACAGCGATGGCTACGTTTTGAGGGTAAAATCATACCTGTAGAGCAAACGCTGTGGACACAGCAGCAGTTTTAAAAAATATTTTAAGATTAATTTTTTTGCTCCTCTCACTCTAGCAGTTGAGCTGTCTCACTCTAGCCCCAACATTCCGTCCCATACACACCCATTATAAACTCTGAAACGGGTGAAAAAACATCATGAAACTTAAACTGGAACTGAAGAAAAAGTATAATAGATATTGAAAAGATAAATACAAGTTGAATAGTTGAATGTCTTGTCTTCGTTTTAAAGTTTGAATGGTGGCTCTATGTCAATGTATGTGGAAGTAGTAAGAGTTTAAAAATGAGTAAGTTGAATGAGAATTTGAAGGGTCTCCCCATTGAAATACATTATAAATTTTTGTTGAATAAAGTTGAATAAAATTAAAAATATAAATGTTAAAAATATGAAAAATAGAAGCAGTGTTGTCCAAAAGAATAGGAATCTAACGGTGTTTGAATGGTTTTTCTAAGTTGAACGGTTTTGAAGGAGTAGGATTACAAAAAACGTACGGAATACAGAATAAAATATAACTAGAAAGTGCATTTTCTGAAGAAACTGCAGTGTGAATGCTTGAATCTGAATGTATGCACTGAAATGAATTAATTGCTGAATTTTGAGTTAAAAATATTGAATGAGATTAAAAAAAAACAAAAAAAAAAAACGAATTTAACCTGAAAACAAAGGTGCTGAACTGCTAAAAGCTGAAGGTTACACAGAAGAAGGAGTTGGAAAAAAACTGAAAATGTTTTAAATGTAAATTAGAAAACCCTAAGAAATGAGAAAAGAACATTTAGAGTCAGAAAACATCTGAATGAATATTAAAAGGTCATATTCTTTGAATCACTGAATGACTCAAATGTGATCCCTCCACTTTGATCCACACAGTTTAAAAAGTTTAAATGCCTGAGCTTTGAAAGATACGGTGTTGGAAAGAGAACAATAATGGCGACAATTTGAGGGTAAAATGATGGCTGTAACACTGTGGACACAGCAGCAGTTGAAAGAGAAGTGCTTAAGATGAATCTTGGTACAGTGGCAGGCAGAGCTCGTTAAGCAGGCAGGTGTGAGCCTGGTTGCTATAGTGACCGCACCCAATGGCTCCATACACACGTACACAGACATGCGCCTCACTTTTGCTGCTTAAAATGAACAGAAAAGTCAGGCCGAAACAAATCGTTCCCAAATGAAAAGTAAAAGTCGTATTGACAAAATTCTTTCACCGTGAGTGACAGCAATGTCTAGTCTACCTAATTCTCAGTTTTCATGCCTGTGGAGTTTATTATATGGACGTGGTGACAGTGGAAAGACACCATGCTCTTCTGATTTTCAAACGAACCTTCTGAGCCATTTTAACATTAGAGTCTATGGAAGAGTTGGAGGGAGGAGGCTGTGCATTGGTGACATTTACGAAAGAACCATAACACCTAGGACAATAGTAAACACATTGGATGAAAGAGGACAGCGATGGCTACGTTTTGAGGGTAAAATCATACCTGTAGAGCAAACGCTGCGGACACAGCAGCAGTTTTAAAAAAGATTTTAAGATTAATTTTTTTGCTCCTCTCACTCTAGCAGTTGAGCTGCCTCACTCTAGCCCCAACATTCCGTCCCATACACACCCATTATAAACTCTGAAACGGGTGAAAAAACATCATGAAACTTAAACTGGAACTGAAGAAAAAGTATAATAGATATTGAAAAGATAAATACAAGTTGAATAGTTGAATGTCTTGTCTTCGTTTTAAAGTTTGAATGGTGGCTCTATGTCAATGTATGTGGAAGTAGTAAGAGTTTAAAAATGAGTAAGTTGAATGAGGATTTGAAGGGTCTCCCCATTGAAATACATTATAAATTTTTGTTGAATAAAGTTGAATAAAATTAAAAATATAAATGTTAAAAATATGAAAAATAGAAGCAGTGTTGTCCAAAAGAATAGGAATCTAACGGTGTTTGAATGGTTTTTCTAAGTTGAACGGTTTTGAAGGAGTAGGATTACAAAAAACGTACGGAATACAGAATAAAATATAATAATAATAAAGATTAGAATAACAATACTGTGAATGCTTTTCAAGCATTCACACTAATAACTAGAAAGTGCATTTTCTGAAGAAACTGCAGTGTGAATGCTTGAATCTGAATGTATGCATTGAAATGAAATAATTACTGAATTTAAGTTAAAAATTTTGAATGAGATTAAAAAAAAAACCCGAATTTAACCTGAAAACAAAAGTGCTGAACTGCTAAAAGCTGAAGGTTACACAGAAGAAGAAGTTGGAAAAAAGCTGAAAATGTTTTAATTGTAAATTAGAAAAACCTAAGAAATGAGAAAAGAACATTTAGAGTCAGAAAACATCTGAAAGAATAATAAAAGGTCATATTCTTTGAATCACTGAATGACTAAAATGTGATCCCTCCACTTGGATCCACACAGTTTAAAAAGTTTAAATGTCTGAGCTTTGAAAGACAAGATGTTGGAAAGAGAACAACGATGGCGACGTTTTGAGGGTAAAATGATGGCTTTAACACTGTGGACACAGCAGCAGTTGAAAGAGAAGTGTTTAAGATGAATCTTGGCAGAGTGGCAGGCAGAGCTCGTTAAGCAGGCAGGTGTGAGCCTGGTTGCTATAGTGACCGCACCCAATGGCTCCATACACACGACACAGACATGCACCTCACTTTTGCTGCTTAAAATGAACAGAAAAGTCAGGCCGAAACAAATCGTTCCCAAATGAAAAGTACATGTCGTACTGACAAAATTCTTTCACCGTGAGCGACAGCCATGTCTAGTCTACATAATTCTCAGTTTTCATGCCTGTGGAGCTTATTATATGGACGTGGTGACAGTGGAAAGACACCATGCTCTTCTGATTTTCAAACGAACCTTCTGAGCCATTTTAACATTAGAGTCTATGGAAGAGTTGGAGGGAGGAGGCTGTGCATTGGTGACATTTATGAAAGAACCATAACACCTAGGACAATAGTAAACACATTGGATGAAAGAGGACAGCCATGGCTACGTTTTGAGGGTAAAATCATACCTGTAGAGCAAACGCTGCGGACACAGCAGCAGTTTTAAAAAAGATTTTAAGATTAATTTTTTTGCTCCTCTCACTCTAGCAGTTGAGCTGCCTCACTCTAGCCCCAACATTCCGTCCCATACACACCCATTATAAACTCTGAAACGGGTGAAAAAACATCATGAAACTTAAACTGGAACTGAAGAAAAAGTATAATAGATATTGAAAAGATAAATACAAGTTGAATAGTTGAATGTCTTGTCTTCGTTTTAAAGTTTGAATGGTGGCTCTATGTCAATGTATGTGGAAGTAGTAAGAGTTTAAAAATGAGTAAGTTGAATGAGGATTTGAAGGGTCTCCCCATTGAAATACATTATAAATTTTTGTTGAATAAAGTTGAATAAAATTAAAAATATAAATGTTAAAAATATGAAAAATAGAAGCAGTGTTGTCCAAAAGAATAGGAATCTAACGGTGTTTGAATGGTTTTTCTAAGTTGAACGGTTTTGAAGTAGTAGGATTACAAAAAACGTACGGAATAGATAATAATAATAAAATAGAATAATAATAATAAAGATTAGAAGAACAATACTGTGAATGCTTTTCAAGCATTCACACTAATAACTAGAAAAATTTGCATTTCCTGCGAAAATGCAGTGTGGATGCTTAAAGCTGAAGCTGTATGCAAAAAGTAGCTGAAAAAGCTGAAAAGTTGCAGAAATTGTAAAAACTTTGCAGAAGCAAAAGAAGTTTGCTAAAATGGAATAACTTAGCAGAACTGCAATATCTTAGAGGAAACATAATACTTGGCAGAAATACAATAGCATAGCAGAATTTAGCAGAAATATTGTAACTTACCAGAAACATGATAACTTCTCAAAAATACAAGAATTTAGGAGAAATAGTATAAGATAACAGAAAGAATATATTTAGCCAAAAATACTTAAACATTACAGAAACACTATGATTTAGAAAAATAGTACAACAGAGCAGAAATATTGTGATTTACCAGAGACACTGTGATGAACTATGAATATTGTAATTTTAAATTGAGACTATGTTTTAGCACAAATATTATAATTTGGCAGAAATACTATAATTTAGCAGAAATACTATATTAAGCACAAATCCTATAAAAAGCAGAAATGGTATGATTAAGCACAAATACTACATTTAGTAGAAATACTTTGTTTTAGCACAAATCCCATAAAAAGCAGAAAT
Source organism: Diplotaxodon limnothrissa (assembly GCF_057381915.1). Lineage (NCBI taxonomy): Eukaryota > Metazoa > Chordata > Actinopteri > Cichliformes > Cichlidae > Diplotaxodon > Diplotaxodon limnothrissa. The sequence continues at coordinate 508,505 of NW_028188561.1, read as the reverse complement.
ACTGTACTATGATTTAGTAGAAAAACTATAATTAATCAGAAATACTAAATTTAGCAGAAATACTATATTAAGCACAAATACTATGAAAAGCAGAAATAGTATGATTAAGCATAAATACTACATTTAGCAGAAATACTATATTAAGCACAAATCCTATAAAAGCAGAAATAGTATATTAAGCACAAATCTTATAAAATAGCAGAAATAGTATGATTTAGCACAATAGTAATAAGTTAAACAGAAAAATTGGAAAAGCAAAATGGACAGCTGAAAAAATGCTGAACATGCTGAGGGTCCCTCAAATATACTTGTTAAATAACAAAAATCTGCAAAAAAATTTATTACAGCCACACAATCACAAATATGTACACATGAGGAAACACACATGCACAGAGAGACCCACACACAAGATCCAATTCAGTCAACCAGTCTAAATATATTGAATTTAAATCTTAGAATGAGATCATCCCATTAAAAGCCTCTCTCTCTCTCTCTCTCTCTCTCTCTCTCTCTCTCTCTCACACACACACACACACACACACACACACACACACAGGGAGAGAGAAGTAAGTTTCTAGGTCAGCCTGGGAGCTGGTGAATTTGAATCCACCAATCAGAGAGGCTGTGCACTTTTCCCCACCAAAACAGGTGCATCTGTTTACACACGCAGCAGCACAGAGAGACACAGGATTTTTGCAGTCTATTTCTCATAGTGACGACTCCCCTCAAACAAATGACCGTAATTTCCTAACCGTAGGGGCTAGAACGGTCATTCTTACACCGTTTTGTTCAGAAGAGATGGGGGAATCTTCAAGTGTTGACAATTTAATATTAAAATATGAATTTTTAGAGATATATGACATGGATGACTTGTTGACTTAGAAGCCACGAATTCCCCAATATGCAAATTTGAATGCCTGAGACCACATATGTGATTGGCTGGCTGGGAAGCCGTGCAGGCCCTGATTTGTGGATTTGAATTCCTCAGCCCTCAGATATGATTGGCTGGCTTAGAAGCCACGAAGGCCCCAATATGCAAATTTGAATGCCTCAGGACACTTATTTGATTGGCTGGGAAACTGTGCAGGCCCTGATTAGAAAATTTGAATGTCTCAGTCCTCACAGAGGATTGGCTGCCTGGGGACCTGGCAGAAATATATAGAAATACTATTATTAAGCATAAATACTACATTTAGTAGAAATACTATGTTTTAGCACAAATATTATAAAAAGAAGAAAAACTATAATTTAGCAGAAATACTATATTAAGCACAAATCCTATAAAAAGCAGAAATACTATAATTTAGAACAAATAGTATAAAAAGCAGAAATACTATAATTTAGCAGAAATACTATGTTAGGCACAAATCCTATAAAAAGCAGAAATACTATAATTTAGCAGAAATACTATATTAGGCATAAATCCTATGAAAAGCAGAAATATTATGATTTAGCAGAAATACTGTGTTTAGCACAAGTACCGAAAAGTACCAGAAATACTATGATTTAGCAGAATAGTAATAACTTATTGAAACACAAATGCACAGAGGGACACACAAACACAGGCTCTAATCCAGTCAACCAGTCTAACTATGTTCAATTTAAAACCTACAATGACATGCTGTCAAATAAGGGCAGGGTCCTCTCTCTCCCACTAAACACACACACACACACACACACACACACACACACACACACACACACACACACACACAGGGAGAGAGGACTAAGTTTCTAGGTCAGCCTGGGAGCTGCTGAATTTGAATCCACCAATCAGAGAGGCTGTTTACGTTTTCCCGCCAAAACAGGTGCATCTTTTTACACACGCAGCACAGAGACATAGACCTGCTTCTTTCAGTTTATTTCACATAGTGAGGATTCCCCTCAAACAAATGACCATAATTTCCTAACCGTAGGGGCTAGAGCGGTCATTCTTACACTGTTTTGTTCAGAAGAGATGGGGGAATCTTCCAGTGTTAACAATTTATCATTAAAATGTGAATTTTTAGAGATATATGACATGGATGACTTGTTGACTTAGAAGCCACGAATTCCCCAATATGCAAATATGAATGCCTGAGACCACATATATGATTGGCTGGCTGGGAAGCCGTGCAGGCCCTGATTTGTGGATTTGAATTCCTCAGCCCTCAGATATGATTGGCTGGCTTAGAAGCCATGAAGGCCCCAATATGCAAATTTGAATGCCTCAGGACACATATATGATTGGCTGGGAAGCCGTGCAGGCCCTGATTTGAAAATTTGAATTTCTCAGTCCTCACAGAGGATTGGCTGCCTGGGGACCTGGCAGAAATATATAGAAATACTATGATTAAGCATAAATACTACATTTAGCAGAAATACTATATTAAGCACAAATACTATAAAAAGCAGAAATAGGATGATTAAGCATAAACACTACATTTAGTAGAAATACTATGTTTGAGCAAAAATCCTATAAAAAGCAGAAATACTATATTAGGCACAAATCCCATAAAAAGCAGAAATAGTATGATTAAGCATAAATACTACATTTAGTAGAAATACTATGTTTTAGCACAAATAGTATAAAAAGCAGAAATATTGTAATTTAGCAGAAATACTATATTAGGCACAAATCTTATAAAATAGCAGAAATAGTATTATTTAGCACAATAGTAATAAGTTAAACAGAAAAATTGGAAAAGCAAAATGGACAGCTAAAAAAATGCTGAACATGCTGAGGGTCCCTCAAATATACTTGTTAAATGAAAAAATCAGCAAAAAAATGCACAGGGAGAGAGAAGTAAGTTTCTAGGTCAGCCTGGGAGCTGCTGAATTTGAATCCACCAATCAGAGAGCCTGTGTACTTTTTCCCGCCAAAACATGTGCCTCTTTTTACACACGCAGCACAGAGAGGCACAGGATTATTGCAGCCTATTTCTCATAGTGAGGACTCCCCTCAAACAAATGACCATAATTTCCAAACCGTAGGGGCTAGAGCGGTCATTCTTACACCGTTTTGTTCAGAAGAGATGGGGGAATCTTCCAGTGTTTACAATTTATCATTAAAATATGAATTATTAAAGATATTTGACTTGTAATGCACCATAACTGAGTAGAGCGAAGCAAAAACTGCCTTGACTTGCCCTCAAACAACGCTTTCTAACTCGAAATCTATTTGGAGTATCGATATCATTCTTTCACCGTAAGAGACAGCAGGCTTTGGTGAACAATCATGGAAATTTTCAGGTCTCTGTGGAAATCCAACAAAAAGTTATAACGAGAGAAAAAAGTGGTTCATTTCCACAGTTTGAAATCTGAAGAAATCTGAGCGAAGGACGAATTTCCTACCCTCAAACAAGTCCAACTCATTTCAGAACGGTAATAGGTGAGAAAGAAATTCTTGAATTGTGAGCGTCAGGGGTGTCTGAAGATATTCGGGGACAAGCCTCATGTCTTAACTTTGCTTCGTTAAGGAGATATGACGATTCGAATATGCCTCTCATTACAGAAATCCAGCGGTGATTTTGAACAAGCTCTCCATTCACTTTATATGGAGAGTTTTCTGACCTTGTGTTAGTCTGAGGAGATTTGCAAAAATTCTATAAATCCCACAACAATGATGGTGACATTTTCTGAAAGCCAGCAAAAATACCTACGTTTTGATGTATAATTTGTGGAAGTTGAGTGAAAATTGAGCAAGTAGCAGGAAGTTGTTCGGACATGAAGTGAAAATTGCAAAACCTTCAGTGGCACACTGGAAGCCAAGAGCATAGCAACCATAACAACACATGTATTTTGTGAAAAATCACAATTTTGCAACTCAAAACTTTAAGAGGCATAAAAGTAAAACAGTAGAAGATTTGAAAAAGCTGAATCATACCTGAATAGCCAAATAATTTGTGAACATTTTAAAATTTGAATGGTTGTTCTAGGTGAAAATATGAGGAAGTAGTTAAGTTTCAAAAACAGGCAAAATTTAGCAGAATTGCAGAAGTTTCCCATTCATTTCAATGGGACAAATTAAAGGAAAAAAGCTTAATATTTTAAAAAGTATAATAGTTAAAAATAGCAAAAATCGTAGCAGGAATTAGCAAAAATAGCTGAATAGTTTAAAGTTTGAACGGTGAAAATAGCACAAAAATTGTGGAAGTAGTTAAACGGCGAAAAGTGTACGGAAGCAACTAGAATAATAATAAAGAACTAGAAAAATTTGCATTTCCTGCGAAAATGCAGTGTGGATGCTTAAAGCTGAAGCTGTATGCAAAAAGTAGCTGAAAAAGCTGAAAAGTTGCAGAAATTGTAAAAACTTTGCAGAAGCAAAAGAAGTTTGCTAAAATGGAATAACTTAGCAGAACTGCAATATCTTAGAGGAAACATAATACTTGGCAGAAATAGCATAGCAGAATTTAGCAGAAATATTGTAACTTACCAGAAACATGATAACTTCTCAAAAATACAAGAATTTAGGAGAAATAGTATAAGATAACAGAAAGAATATATTTAGCCAAAAATACTTAAACATTACAGAAACACTATGATTTAGAAAAATAGTACAACAGAGCAGAAATATTGTGATTTACCAGAGACACTGTGATGAACTATGAATATTGTAATTTTAAATTGAGACTATGTTTTAGCACAAATATTATAATTTGGCACAAATACTATATTAAGCACAAATCCTATAAAAAGCAGAAATGGTATGATTAAGCACAAATACTACATTTAGTAGAAATACTTTGTTTTAGCACAAATCCCATAAAAAGCAGAAATACTGTACTATGATTTAGTAGAAAAACTATAATTAATCAGAAATACTAAATTTAGCAGAAATACTATATTAAGCACAAATACTATGAAAAGCAGAAATAGTATGATTAAGCATAAATACTACATTTAGCAGAAATACTATATTAAGCACAAATCCTATAAAAGCAGAAATAGTATATTAAGCACAAATCTTATAAAATAGCAGAAATAGTATGATTTAGCACAATAGTAATAAGTTAAACAGAAAAATTGGAAAAGCAAAATGGACAGCTGAAAAAATGCTGAACATGCTGAGGGTCCCTCAAATATACTTGTTAAATGACAAAAATCTGCAAAAAAATTTATTACAGCCACACAATCACAAATATGTACACATGAGGAAACACACATGCACAGAGAGACCCACACACAAGATCCAATTCAGTCAACCAGTCTAAATATATTGAATTTAAATCTTAGAATGAGATCATCCCATTAAAAGCCTCTCTCTCTCTCTCTCTCTCTCTCTCTCTCACACACACACACACACACACACACACACACACACACACACACACACACACACACACACACACACACACACAGGGAGAGAGAAGTAAGTTTCTAGGTCAGCCTGGGAGCTGGTGAATTTGAATCCACCAATCAGAGAGGCTGTGCACTTTTCCCCACCAAAACAGGTGCATCTGTTTACACACGCAGCAGCACAGAGAGACACAGGATTTTTGCAGTCTATTTCTCATAGTGACGACTCCCCTCAAACAAATGACCGTAATTTCCTAACCGTAGGGGCTAGAACGGTCATTCTTACACCGTTTTGTTCAGAAGAGATGGGGGAATCTTCAAGTGTTGACAATTTAATATTAAAATATGAATTTTTAGAGATATATGACACGGATGACTTGTTGACTTAGAAGCCACGAATTCCCCAATATGCAAATTTGAATGCCTGAGACCACATATGTGATTGGCTGGCTGGGAAGCCGTGCAGGCCCTGATTTGTGGATTTGAATTCCTCAGCCCTCAGATATGATTGGCTGGCTTAGAAGCCACGAAGGCCCCAATATGCAAATTTGAATGCCTCAGGACACTTATTTGATTGGCTGGGAAACTGTGCAGGCCCTGATTTGAAAATTTGAATGTCTCAGTCCTCACAGAGGATTGGCTGCCTGGGGACCTGGCAGAAATATATAGAAATACTATTATTAAGCATAAATACTACATTTAGTAGAAATACTATGTTTTAGCACAAATATTATAAAAAGAAGAAAAACTATAATTTAGCAGAAATACTATATTAAGCACAAATCCTATAAAAAGCAGAAATACTATAATTTAGAACAAATAGTATAAAAAGCAGAAATACTATAATTTAGCAGAAATACTATGTTAGGCACAAATCCTATAAAAAGCAGAAATACTATAATTTAGCAGAAATACTATGTTAGGCACAAATCCTATAAAAAGCAGAAATACTATAATTTAGCAGAAATACTATATTAGGCATAAATCCTATGAAAAGCAGAAATAGTATGATTTAGCAGAAATACTGTATTTAGCACAAGTACCGAAAAGTACCAGAAATACTATGATTTAGCAGAATAGTAATAACTTATTGAAACACAAATGCACAGAGGGACACACAAACACAGGCTCTAATCCAGTCAACCAGTCTAACTATGTTCAATTTAAATCCTACAATGACATGCTGTCAAATAAGGGCAGGGTCCTCTCTCTCCCACTAAACACACACACACACACACACACACACACACACACACACACACACACACACACACACACACACACACACACACACAGGGAGAGAGAAGTAAGTTTCTAGGTCAGCCTGGGAGCTGCTGAATTTGAATCCACCAATCAGAGAGGCTGTTTACGTTTTCCCGCCAAAACAGGTGCATCTTTTTACACACGCAGCACGGAGACATAGACCTGCTTCTTTCAGTTTATTTCACATAGTGAGGATTCCCCTCAAACAAATGACCATAATTTCCTAACCATAGGGGCTAGAGCGGTCATTCTTACACCGTTTTGTTCAGAAGAGATGGGGGAATCTTCAAGTGTTGACAATTTATCATTAAAATATGAATTTTTAGAGATATATGACATGGATGACTTGTTGACTTAGAAGCCACGAATTCCCCAATATGCAAATTTGAATACCTGGAGCCCACATACATGATTGGCTGGCTGGGAAGCTGTGCAGGCCCTGATTTGTGGATTTGAATTCCTCAGCCCTCAGATATGATTGGCTGGCTTAGAAGCCATGAAGGCCCCAATATGCAAATTTGAATGCCTCAGGACACATATATGATTGGCTGGGAAGCCGTGCAGGCCCTGATTTGAAAATTTGAATTTCTCAGTCCTCACAGAGGATTGGCTGCCTGGGGACCTGGCAGAAATATATAGAAATACTATTATTAAGCATAAATACTACATTTAGTAGAAATACTATGTTTTAGCACAAATACTATAAAAAGCAGAAATACTATAATTTAGCAGAAATACTATATTAAGCACAAATCCTATAAAAAGCAGAAATAGGATGATTAAGCATAAACACTACATTTAGTAGAAATACTATGTTTTAGCACAAATAGTATAAAAAGCAGAAATATTGTAATTTAGCAGAAATACTATATTAGGCACAAATCTTATAAAATAGCAGAAATAGTATTATTTAGCACAATAGTAATAAGTTAAACAGAAAAATTGGAAAAGCAAAATGGACAGCTGAAAAAATGCTGAACATGCTGAGGGTCCCTCAAATATACTTGTTAAATGAAAAAATCAGCAAAAAAATGCACAGGGAGAGAGAAGTAAGTTTCTAGGTCAGCCTGGGAGCTGCTGAATTTGAATCCACCAATCAGAGAGCCTGTGTACTTTTTCCCGCCAAAACATGTGCCTCTTTTTACACACGCAGCACAGAGAGGCACAGGATTATTGCAGCCTATTTCTCATAGTGAGGACTCCCCTCAAACAAATGACCATAATTTCCAAACCGTAGGGGCTAGAGCGGTCATTCTTACACCGTTTTGTTCAGAAGAGATGGGGGAATCTTCCAGTGTTTACAATTTATCATTAAAATATGAATTATTAAAGATATTTGACTTCTAATGCACCATAACTGAGTAGAGCGAAGCAAAAACTGCCTTGACTTGCCCTCAAACAACGCTTTCTAACTCGAAATCTATTTGGAGTATCGATATCATTCTTTCACCGTAAGAGACAGCAGGCTTTGGTGAACAATCATGGAAATTTTCAGGTCTCTGTGGAAATCCAACAAAAAGTTATGACGAGAGAAAAAAGTGGTTCATTTCCACAGTTTGAAATCTGAAGAAATCTGAGCGAAGGACGAATTTCCTACCCTCAAACAAGTCCAACTCATTTCAGAACGGTAATAGGTGAGAAAGAAATTCTTGAATTGTGAGCGTCAGGGGTGTCTGAAGATATTCGGGGACAAGCCTCATGTCTTAACTTTGCTTCGTTAAGGAGATATGACGATTCGAATATGCCTCTCATTACAGAAATCCAGCGGTGATTTTGAACAAGCTCTCCATTGACTTTATATGGAGAGTTTTCTGACCTTGTGTTAGTCTGAGGAGATTTGCAAAAATTCTATAAATCCCACAACAATGATGGTGACATTTTCTGAAAGCCAGCAAAAATACCTACGTTTTGATGTATAATTTGTGGAAGTTGAGTGAAAATTGAGCAAGTAGCAGGAAGTTGTTCGGACATGAAGTGAAAATTGCAAAACCTTCAGTGGCACACTGGAAGCCAAGAGCATAGCAACCATAACAACACATGTATTTTGTGAAAAATCACAATTTTGCAACTCAAAACTTTAAGAGGCATAAAAGTAAAACAGTAAAAGATTTGAAAAAGCTGAATCATACCTGAATAGCCCAATAATTTGTGAACATTTTAAAGTTTGAATGGTTGTTCTAGGTGAAAATATGAGGAAGTAGTTAAGTTTCAAAAACAAGCAAATTTTAGCAGAATTGCTGAAGTTTCCCATTCATTTCAATGGGACAAATTAAAGGAAAAAAGTGGAATATTTTAAAAAGTATAATAGTTAAAAATAGCAAAAATCATAGCAGGAATTAGCAAAAATAGCTGAATAGTTTAAAATTTGAACGGTGAAAATCGGCTGAAAATTGTGGAAGTAGTTTAACGGCGAAAAGTGTACGGAAGCAACTAGAATAATAATAATAACTAGAAAAATTTGCATTTCCTGCGAAAATGCAGTGTGGATGCTTTAAAGCTGAAGCTGTATGCAAAAAGTAGCTGAAAAAGCTGAAAAGTTGCAGAAATTGTAAAAACTTTGCAGAAGCAAAAGAAGTTTGCTAAAATGGAATAACTTAGCAGAACTGCAATATCTTAGAGGAAACATAATACTTGGCAGAGATACAATAGCATAGCAGAATTTAGCAGAAATATTGTAACTTACCAGAAACATGATAACTTCTCAAAAATACAAGAATTTAGGAGAAATAGTATAAGATAACAGAAAGAATATATTTAGCCAAAAATACTTAAACATTACAGAAACACTATGATTTAGAAAAATAGTACAACAGAGCAGAAATATTGTGATTTACCAGAGACACTGTGATGAACTATGAATATTGTAATTTTAAATTAAGACTATGTTTTAGCACAAATATTATAATTTGGCAGAAATACTATAATTTAGCAGAAATACTATATTAAGCACAAATCCTATAAAAAGCAGAAATGGTATGATTAAGCATAAATACTACATTTAGTAGAAATACTTTGTTTCAGCACAAATCCCATAAAAAGCAGAAATACTGTACTATGATTTAGTAGAAAAACTATAATTAATCAGAAATACTACATTTAGCAGAAATACTATATTAAGCACAAATCTTATAAAAAGCAGAAATACTATATTAAGCACAAATCCTATAAAAGCAGAAATAGTATATTAAGCACAAATCTTATAAAATAGCAGAAATAGTATGATTTAGCACAATAGTAATAAGTTAAACAGAAAAATTGGAAAAGCAAAATGGACAGCTGAAAAAATGCTGAACATGCTGAGGGTCCCTCAAATATACTTGTTAAATGACAAAAATCTGAAAAAAAATTTATGACAGCCACACAATTACAAATATGTACACATGAGGAAACACACATGCACAGAGAGACACACACACAAGATCCAATTCAGTCAACCAGTCTAACTATATTCAATTTAAATCCTACAATGACATGCTGCCAAATAAGGGCAGGGTCCTCTCTCTCCCACTAAACACACACACACACACACACACACACACACACACACACACACACACACAGAGGGAGAGAGCTGCCGAATTTAAATCCACCAATCAGAGTGGCTGTTTACGTTTTCCCGCCAAAACAGGTGCATCTTTTTACACACGCAGCACAGAGAGGCACAGGATTATTGCAGTCTATTTCTCATAGTGAGGACTCCCCTCAAACAAATGACCATAATTTCCTAACTGTAGGGGCTAGAGCGGTCATTCTTACACCGTTTTGTTCAGAAGTGATTGGGGAATCTTCAAGTGTTGACAATTTATCATTAAAATATGAATTTTTAGAGATATATGACATGGATGACTTATTGACTTAGAAGCCACGAATTCCCCAATATGCAAATTTGAATGCCTCAGGACACATATATGATTGGCTGGGAAGCCGTGCAGGCCCTGATTTGAAAATTTGAATGTCTCAGTCCTCAGAGAGGATTGGCTGCCTGGGGACCTGGCAGATATATATATATAGAAATACTATGTTTTCGCACAAATACTATAAAAAGCAGAAATACTATAATTTAGCAGAAATACTATATTAGGCACAAATAGTATAAAAAGCAGAAATACTATATTAGGTACAAATCCTATAAAAAGCAGAAATACTATATTAGGCACAAATCCTATAAAAAGCAGAAATACTATATTAGGCACAAATCCTATAAAAAGCAGAAATACTATATTAGGCACAAATAGTATAAAAAGCAGAAATACTATAATTTAACAGAAATACTATGTTAGGCACAAATCCTATAAAAAGAACAAATACTATAATTTAGCAGAAATACTATATTAGGCACAAATCTTATGAAAAGCAGAAATAGTATGATTTAGCAGAAATACTGTATTTAGCACAAGTACTGAAAAGTACCAGAAATACTATGATTTAGCAGAATAGTAATAACTTACAAAATTACAAATATGGAGGCATATTGAAACAGAAATGCACAGAGGGACACACAAACACAGGCTCTAATCCAGTCAACCAGTCTAACTATATTCAATTTAAATCCTACAATGACATGCTGCCAAATAAGGGCAGGGTCCTCTCTCTCCCACTAAACACACACACACACACACACACACACACACACACACACACACACAGACACACACACACACACACACACACACACACACACACACACACACACACACAGACACAGAGGGAGAGAGCTGCCGAATTTAAATCCACCAATCAGAGTGGCTGTTTACGTTTTCCCGCCAAAACAGGTGCATCTTTTTACACACGCAGCACAGAGAGGCACAGGATTATTGCAGCCTATTTCTCATAGTGAGGACTCCCCACAAACAAATGACCATAATTTCCTAACCGTAGGGGCTAGAACGGTCATTCTTAAACCGTTTTGTTCAGAAGAGATGGGGGAATCTTCCAGTGTTAACAATTTATCATTAAAATGTGAATTTTTAGAGATATACGACATGGATGACTTGTTGACTTAGAAGCCACAAATTCCCCAATATGCAAATTTGAATGCCTGAGGCCACATATATGATTGGCTGCCTGGGAAGCCGTGCAGGCCCTGATTTGTGGATTTGAATTCCTCAGCCCTCAGATATGATTGGCTGGCTTAGAAGCCATGAAGGCCCCAATATGCAAATTTGAATGCCTCAGGACACATATATGATTGGCTGGGAAACCGTGCAGGCCCTGATTTGAAAATTTGAATGTCTCAGTCCTCACAGAGGATTGGCTGCCTGGGGACCTGCCAGAAATAAATAGAAATACTATGATTAAGCATAAATACTACATTTAGTAGAAATACTATGTTTTAGCACAAATACTATAAAAAGCAGAAATACTATAATTTAGCAGAAATACTATATTAAGCACAAATCCTATAAAAAGCAGAAATAGGATGATTAAGCATAAACACTACATTTAGTAGAAATATTATGTTTGAGCAAAAATTCTATAAAAAGCAGAAATACTATATTAGGCACAAATCCCATAAAAAGCAGAAATAGTATGATTAAGCATAAATACTACATTTAGTAGAAATACTATGTTTTAGCACAAATAGTATAAAAAGCAGAAATATTGTAATTTAGCAGAAATACTATATTAGGCACAAATCTTATAAAATAGCAGAAATAGTATTATTTAGCACAATAGTAATAAGTTAAACAGAAAAATTGGAAAAGCAAAATGGACAGCTGAAAAAATGCTGAACATGCTGAGGGTCCCTCAAATATACTTGTTAAATGAAAAAATCAGCAAAAAAATGCACAGGGAGAGAGAAGTAAGTTTCTAGGTCAGCCTGGGAGCTGCTGAATTTGAATCCACCAATCAGAGAGCCTGTGTACTTTTTCCCGCCAAAACATGTGCCTCTTTTTACACATGCAGCACAGAGAGGCACAGGATTATTGCAGCCTATTTCTCATAGTGAGGACTCCCCTCAAACAAATGAAAATAATTTCCTAACCGTAGGGGCTAAAGCGGTCATTCTTACACCATTTTGTTCAGAAGAGATGGGGGAATCTTCCAGTGTTAACAATTTATCATTAAAATATGAATTATTAAAGATATTTGACTTCTAATGCACCATAACTGAGTAGAGCGAAGCAAAAACTGCCTTGACTTGCCCTCAAACAACGCTTTCTAACTCTAAATCTATTTGGAGTATCGATATCATTCTTTCACCGTAAGAGACAGCAGGGTTTGGTGAACAATCATGGAAATTTTCAGGTCTCTGTGGAAATCCAACAAAAAGTTATGACGAGAGAAAAAAGTGGTTCATTTCCACAGTTTGAAATCTGAAGAAATCTGAGCGAAGGACAAATTTCCTACCCTCAAACAAGTCCAACTCATTTCAGAACGGTAATAGGTGAGAAAATAATTCTTGAATTGTGAGCGTCACGAGTGTCTGAAGATATACCGGGACAAGCCTCATGTCTTAACTTTGCTTCGTTAAGGAGATATGACGATTCGAATATGCCTCTCATTACAGAAATGCAGCGGTGATTTTGAACAAACTCTCCATTGACTTTATATGGAGAGTTTTCTGACCTTGTGTTAGTCTGAGGAGATTTGCCAAAATTATATAAATCCCACAACAATGATGGTGACATTTTCTGAAAGCCAGCAAAAATACCTACGTTTTGATGTATAATTTGTGGAAGTTGAGTGAAAATTGAGCAAGTAGCAGGAAGTTGTTCGGACATGAAGTGAAAATTGCAAAACCTTCAGTGGCACACTGGAAGCCAAGAGCATAGCAACCATAACAACACATGTATTTTGTGAAAAATCACAATTTTGCAACTCAAAACTTTAAGAGGCATAAAAGTAAAACAGTAAAAGATTTGAAAAAGCTGAATCATACCTGAATAGCCCAATAATTTGTGAACATTTTAAAATTTGAATGGTTGTTCTAGGTGAAAGTATGAGGAAGTAGTTAAGTTTCAAAAACAAGCAAATTTTAGCAGAATTGCTGAAGTTTCCCATTCATTTCAATGGGACAAATTAAAGGAAAAAAGCTTAATATTTTAAAAAGTATAATAGCAAAAAATAGCAAAAGTCATAGCCGGAAAGAGCAAAAATAGCAGAATAGTTTAAAATTTGAACGGTGAAAATCGGCTGAAAATTGTGGAAGTAGTTCTACGGCGAAAAGTGTACGGAAGCAACTTGAAGAATAATAATAATAAAGAATAAAGAGAAACAGGAACTCAATAGTGTGGATGCTTAAAGCATCCACACAATAAAGAATAAAGAGAAACAGGAACTCAATAGTGTGGATGCTTAAGCATCCACACAATAAAGAGAAACAGGAACTCAATAGTGTGGATGCTTAAAGCATCCACACAATAATAAAGATTAGAAGAACAATACTGTGAATGCTTTTCAAGCATTCACACTAACTAGAAAGTGCATTTTCTGAAGAAACTGCAGTGTGAATGCTTGAATCTGAATGTATGCATTGAAATGAAATAATTACTGAATTTAAGTTAAAAATTTTGAATGAGATTAAAAAAAAAAACCCGAATTTAACCTGAAAACAAAAGGTGCTGAACTGCTAAAAGCTGAAGGTTACACAGAAGAAGAAGTTGGAAAAAAGCTGAAAATGTTTTAATTGTAAATTAGAAAAACCTAAGAAATGAGAAAAGAACATTTAGAGTCAGAAAACATCTGAAAGAATATTAAAAGGTCATATTCTTTGAATCACTGAATGACTAAAATGTGATCCCTCCACTTGGATCCACACAGTTTAAAAAGTTTAAATGTCTGAGCTTTGAAAGATACGGTGTTGGAAAGAGAACAATAATGGCGACGTTTTGAGGGTAAAATGATGGCTGTAACACTGTGGACACAGCAGCAGTTGAAAGAGAAGTGCTTAAGATGAATCTTGGTACAGTGGCAGGCAGAGCTCGTTAAGCAGGCAGGTGTGAGCCTGGTTGCTATAGTGACCGCACCCAGAGGTGTGAACTCGAGTCACATGACTTGGACTCGAGTCAGACTCGAGTCATTAATTTCATGACTTTAGACTTGACTTGAAAAAATGTTGTAAGACTTGTGACTTGACTTGGACTTTTACACCAATGACTTGGGACTTGAATTGGACTTGAACCGGTTTACTTGAAAAGACTTGATATTTTACCCCAAATATAAAATTTAACATGCATATTATATAGAGATTGAAAATGTGACGTCATTCACGGGTAGAACCGCAAAGGATTCTGGGAACTCGTGGCAAGCGGTACTAGCGCACGCAGGCTTTCAATTGAAATCAGTCACACAGCGATAAAAAGAAACACAAAAATGTCAAGAAGCTGTTGTATTATTAACTGCAATAGCCGGTCGCATGACAGCCACGGGAAGCCGACGGGTAAAGAGATCGGTTGGTCGTTGAAGAGAAATTGTTCGAGCCATGTTTCCAAAGTAACAAAGACGCGACGGATGGTCTGGATTGCAGCCATTCAAAGATCAAATATAACGTCCCAGAACACTCCAGCTCACAGGTTAGTCTGCTCCAAGCATTTACACGAAGGTCAGTGTCTTTTAGTACTTAATACGTCATTTTCATAACATAATTGGTGATATAGGTTACAAGCAAGTCTGGCACTGAACAGAAATTGTCGCGCTATGCTCCTTTATTTATTGTGCATAAATAGTGAATTGTCCTGACACAATATTGCGTTTCGCTTCTGTTATTATGGTACATTGACAAAAACATATACTTTTATTCACAGGATAAAACAGGTTTTTTGTATCACTAATTGCCCAGTACGATTACAGCATACAATATTGTTGTCACTGCTACATTTCTGAGATGGGTACCAGAAATTATTTCCACTACTAATTAATTACCGTTGAGCTCAAAGGTCCTATTAATAAACGGTTAACGAATGTGTATTTATGACGACGATTTGTGAGACTGGTAAACTTATGATACGTACGATGGTCTTTCGTTCTACACGGTGCATTTCAAGGTCCTGTACCCATCCGTCGGTAAACTGTACCTGGGCTTGTTGCAGTGACCGGAAGTTACTAAACTTCATGAGTGTGTGCACTCACTCCAAGAACCGTATGATTATAAATATGCATATAAATATGCTAAGATGAGATAGCTGACTTCATCTAACTAGCAAATGTTTTCCAGGCTACGTTGGTGATTCAGTTTTTTTTAATATGTATGATATTTTTGTCATGCGATTTTAAAGCCGGTCCTACAACCGCATCCAAGAATAACATGCAGCTTATCTCAGAACTGTCGGTGAAAATTATTCTTGGAGCTAAGTTTAATTGAGCTGCATTTTAAAGAGGTGCAATTTCACAATTTGTGTATATTTTCTAAGTTCACTATTTTGTCATGTGTTGAGAAAAACACAGATTAAAAAATTACATGGTCTAATATTTACATTTAGCATAACTGCAACATTATTTTTTCGTTTTTTTTTTTTAAAGACTCGAAAGGACTTGAAATTCAAAGTTTCAGACTTGTGACTTGACTCGGACTTTTACACCAGTGACTTGAGACTCGACTCTGACTTGCCTGACATTACTTGAGACTTGACTTGAGACTTGAGGATAAAGACTTGAGACTTACTTGAGACTTGCAAAACAATGACTTGGTCCCACCTCTGACTGCACCCAATGGCTCCATACACACGTACACAGACATGCGCCTCACTTTTGCTGCTTAAAATGAACAGAAAAGTCAGGCCGAAACAAATCGTTCCCAAATGAAAAGTAAAAGTCGTATTGACAAAATTCTTTCACCGTGAGCGACAGCAGCTTCTAGTCTACTGAATTCTCAGTTTTCATGCCTGTGGAGTTTATTATATGGACGTGGTGACAGTGGAAAGACACCATGCTCTTCTGATTTTCAAACGAACCTTCTGAGCCATTTTAACATTAGAGTCTATGGAAGAGTTGGAGGGAGGAGGCTGTGCATTGGTGACATTTATGAAAGAACCATAACACCTAGTACAATAGTAAACACATTGGATGAAAGAGGACAGCCATGGCTACGTTTTGAGGGTAAAATCATACCTGTAGAGCAAACGCTGCGGACACAGAAGCAGTTTTAAAAAATATTTTAAGATTAATTTTTTTGCTCCTCTCACTCTAGCAGTTGAGCTGTCTCACTCTAGCCCCAACATTCCGTCCCATACACACCCATTATAAATTTTGAAACGGGTGAAAAAACATCATGAAACTTAAACTGGAACTGAAGAAAAAGTTTAATAGATATTGAAAAGATAAATACAAGTTGAATAGTTGAATGTCTTGTCTTCGTTTTAAAGTTTGAATGGTGGCTCTATGTCAATGTATGTGGAAGTAGTAAGAGTTTAAAAATGAGTAAGTTGAATGAGAATTTGAAGGGTCTCCCCATTGAAATACATGGGAAATTTTTGTTGAATAAAGTTGAATAAAATTAAAAATATAAATGTTAAAAATGAGAAAAGTAGAAGCAGTCATGTCCAAAAGAATAGGAATCTAACGATGTTTGAATGGTTTTTCTAAGTTGAACGGTTTTGAAGGAGTTAGATGCCAAAAAACGTACGGAATATATAATAACTAGAAAGTGCATTTTCTGAAGAAACTGCAGTGTGAATGCTTGAATCTGAATGTATGCACTGAAATGAATTAATTACTGAATTTAAGTTAAAAATCTTGAATGAGATAAAAAAAAAAAAAACCCGAATTTAACCTGAAAACAAAAGTGCTGAACTGCTAAAAGCTGAAGGTTACACAGAAGAAGAAGTTGGAAAAAAGCTGAAAATGTTTTAATTGTAAATTAGAAAAACCTAAGAAATGAGAAAAGAACATTTAGAGTCAGAAAACATCTGAAAAAATATTAAAAGGTCATATTCTTTGAATCACTGAATGACTAAAATGTGATCCCTCCACTTGGACCCACACAGTTTAAAAAGTTTACATCTCTGAGCTTTGAAAGACAAGATGTTGGAAAAAGAACAACGATGGCGACGTTTTGAGGGTAAAATGATGGCTTTAACACTGTGGACACAGCAGCAGTTGAAAGAGAAGTGTTTAAGATGAATCTTGGCAGAGTGAGAGAGAGAGCTCGTTAAGCAGGCAGGTGTGAGCCTGGTTGCTATAGTGACCGCACCCAATGGCTCCATACACACGTACACAGACATGCGCCTCACTTTTGCTGCTTAAAATGAACAGAAAAGTCAGGCCGAAACAAATCGCTCCCAAATGAAAAGTAAAAGTCGTATTGACAAAATTCTTTCACCGTGAGCGACAGCAATGTCTAGTCTACCTAATTCTCAGTTTTCATGCCTGTGGAGCTTATTATATGGACGTGGTGACAGTGGAAAGACACCATGCTCTTCTGATTTTCAAACGAACCTTCTGAGCCATTTTAACATTAGAGTCTATGGAAGAGTTGGAGGGAGGAGGCTGTGCATTGGTGACATTTATGAAAGAACCATAACACCTAATACAATAGTAAACACATTGGATGAAAGAGGACAGCCATGGCTACGTTTTGAGGGTAAAATCATACCTGTAGAGCAAACGCTGCGGACACAGCAGCAGTTTTAAAAAAGATTTTAAGATTAATTTTTTTGCTCCTCTCACTCTAGCAGTTGAGCTGCCTCACTCTAGCCCCAACATTCCGTCCCATACACACCCATTATAAACTCTGAAACGGGTGAAAAAACATCATGAAACTTAAACTGGAACTGAAGAAAAAGTATAATAGATATTGAAAAGATAAATACAAGTTGAATAGTTGAATGTCTTGTCTTCGTTTTAAAGTTTGAATGGTGGCTCTATGTCAATGTATGTGGAAGTAGTAAGAGTTTAAAAATGAGTAAGTTGAATGAGGATTTGAAGGGTCTCCCCATTGAAATACATTATAAATTTTTGTTGAATAAAGTTGAATAAAATTAAAAATATAAATGTTAAAAATATGAAAAATAGAAGCAGTGTTGTCCAAAAGAATAGGAATCTAACGGTGTTTGAATGGTTTTTCTAAGTTGAACGGTTTTGAAGTTATAGGATTACAAAAAACGTACGGAATAGATAAAATATAATAATAACTAGAAAGTGCATTTTCTGAAGAAACTGCAGTGTGAATGCTTGAATCTGAATGTATGCACTGAAATGAATTAATTGCTGAATTTTGAGTTAAAAATATTGAATGAGATAAAAAAAAAAAAAAACGAATTTAACCTGAAAACAAAGGTGCTGAACTGCTAAAAGCTGAAGGTTACACAGAAGAAGAAGTTGGAAAAAAACTGAAAATGTTTTAAATGTAAATTAGAAAACCCTAAGAAATGAGAAAAGAACATTTAGAGTCAGAAAACATCTGAATGAATATTAAAAAGTCATATTCTTTGAATCACTGAATGACTCAAATGTGATCCCTCCACTTTGATCCACACAGTTTAAAAAGTTTAAATGCCTGAGCTTTGAAAGATACGGTGTTGGAAAGAGAACAATAATGGCGACAATTTGAGGGTAAAATGATGGCTGTAACACTGTGGACACAGCAGCAGTTGAAAGAGAAGTGCTTAAGATGAATCTTGGTACAGTGGCAGGCAGAGCTCGTTAAGCAGGCAGGTGTGAGCCTGGTTGCTATAGTGACCGCACCCAATGGCTCCATACACACGTACACAGACATGCGCCTCACTTTTGCTGCTTAAAATGAACAGAAAAGTCAGGCCGAAACAAATCGCTCCCAAATGAAAAGTAAAAGTCGTATTGACAAAATTCTTTCACCGTGAGCGACAGCAATGTCTAGTCTACCTAATTCTCAGTTTTCATGCCTGTGGAGCTTATTATATGGACGTGGTGACAGTGGAAAGACACCATGCTCTTCTGATTTTCAAACGAACCTTCTGAGCCATTTTAACATTAGAGTCTATGGAAGAGTTGGAGGGAGGAGGCTGTGCATTGGTGACATTTATGAAAGAACCATAACACCTAGTACAATAGTAAACACATTGGATGAAAGAGGACAGCCATGGCTACGTTTTGAGGGTAAAATCATACCTGTAGAGCAAACGCTGCGGACACAGCAGCAGTTTTAAAAAAGATTTTAAGATTAATTTTTTTGCTCCTCTCACTCTAGCAGTTGAGCTGCCTCACTCTAGCCCCAACATTCCGTCCCATACACACCCATTATAAACTCTGAAACGGGTGAAAAAACATCATGAAACTTAAACTGGAACTGAAGAAAAAGTATAATAGATATTGAAAAGATAAATACAAGTTGAATAGTTGAATGTCTTGTCTTCGTTTTAAAGTTTGAATGGTGGCTCTATGTCAATGTATGTGGAAGTAGTAAGAGTTTAAAAATGAGTAAGTTGAATGAGGATTTGAAGGGTCTCCCCATTGAAATACATTATAAATTTTTGTTGAATAAAGTTGAATAAAATTAAAAATATAAATGTTAAAAATATGAAAAATAGAAGCAGTGTTGTCCAAAAGAATAGGAATCTAACGGTGTTTGAATGGTTTTTCTAAGTTGAACGGTTTTGAAGGAGTAGGATTACAAAAAACGTACGGAATACAGAATAAAATATAATAATAATAAAGATTAGAAGAACAATACTGTGAATGCTTTTCAAGCATTCACACTAATAATAACTAGAAAGTGCATTTTCTGAAGAAACTGCAGTGTGAATGCTTGAATCTGAATGTATGCATTGAAATGAAATAATTACTGAATTTAAGTTAAAAATTTTGAATGAGATTAAAAAAAAAACCCGAATTTAACCTGAAAACAAAAGTGCTGAACTGCTAAAAGCTGAAGGTTACACAGAAGAAGAAGTTGGAAAAAAGCTGAAAATGTTTTAATTGTAAATTAGAAAAACCTAAGAAATGAGAAAAGAACATTTAGAGTCAGAAAACATCTGAAAGAATAATAAAAGGTCATATTCTTTGAATCACTGAATGACTAAAATGTGATCCCTCCACTTGGATCCACACAGTTTAAAAAGTTTAAATGTCTGAGCTTTGAAAGACAAGATGTTGGAAAGAGAACAACGATGGCGACGTTTTGAGGGTAAAATGATGGCTTTAACACTGTGGACACAGCAGCAGTTGAAAGAGAAGTGTTTAAGATGAATCTTGGCAGAGTGGCAGGCAGAGCTCGTTAAGCAGGCAGGTGTGAGCCTGGTTGCTATAGTGACCGCACCCAATGGCTCCATACACACGACACAGACATGCACCTCACTTTTGCTGCTTAAAATGAACAGAAAAGTCAGGCCGAAACAAATCGTTCCCAAATGAAAAGTACATGTCGTACTGACAAAATTCTTTCACCGTGAGCGACAGCCATGTCTAGTCTACATAATTCTCAGTTTTCATGCCTGTGGAGCTTATTATATGGACGTGGTGACAGTGGAAAGACACCATGCTCTTCTGATTTTCAAACGAACCTTCTGAGCCATTTTAACATTAGAGTCTATGGAAGAGTTGGAGGGAGGAGGCTGTGCATTGGTGACATTTATGAAAGAACCATAACACCTAGGACAATAGTAAACACATTGGATGAAAGAGGACAGCCATGGCTACGTTTTGAGGGTAAAATCATACCTGTAGAGCAAACGCTGCGGACACAGCAGCAGTTTTAAAAAAGATTTTAAGATTAATTTTTTTGCTCCTCTCACTCTAGCAGTTGAGCTGCCTCACTCTAGCCCCAACATTCCGTCCCATACACACCCATTATAAACTCTGAAACGGGTGAAAAAACATCATGAAACTTAAACTGGAACTGAAGAAAAAGTATAATAGATATTGAAAAGATAAATACAAGTTGAATAGTTGAATGTCTTGTCTTCGTTTTAAAGTTTGAATGGTGGCTCTATGTCAATGTATGTGGAAGTAGTAAGAGTTTAAAAATGAGTAAGTTGAATGAGGATTTGAAGGGTCTCCCCATTGAAATACATTATAAATTTTTGTTGAATAAAGTTGAATAAAATTAAAAATATAAATGTTAAAAATATGAAAAATAGAAGCAGTGTTGTCCAAAAGAATAGGAATCTAACGGTGTTTGAATGGTTTTTCTAAGTTGAACGGTTTTGAAGTAGTAGGATTACAAAAAACGTACGGAATAGATAATAATAATAAAATAGAATAATAACTAGAAAGTGCATTTTCTGAAGAAACTGCAGTGTGAATGCTTGAATCTGAATGTATGCACTGAAATGAATTAATTGCTGAATTTTGAGTTAAAAATTTTGAATGAGATAAAAAAAAATCCGAATTTAACGTGAAAACAAAAGTGCTGAACTGCTAAAAGCTGAAGGTTACACAGAAGAAGAAGTTGGAAAAAAGCTGAAAATGTTTTAATTGTAAATTAGAAAAACCTCAGAACTGAGAAAAGAAAATTCAGAGTCAGAAAACATCTGAAAGAACATTAAAAGTTCATATTCTTTGAATCACCGAATGACTAAAATGTGATCCCTCCGCTTGGATCCACACAGTTTAAAAAATGTAAAAGTCTGAGCTTTGAAAGACAATGTTGGAAAGAGAACAACGATGGTGACATTTTGAGGGTAAAATGATGGCTGTAACACTGTGGACACAGCAGCAGTTGAAAGAGAAGTGTTTAAGATGAATCTTGGCAGAGTGAGAGAGAGAGCTCGTTAAGCAGGCAGGTGTGAGCCTGGTTGCTATAGTGACCGCACCCAATGGCTCCATACACACGTACACAGACATGCGCCTCACTTTTGCTGCTTAAAATGAACAGAAACGTCAGCCCTAAACAAATCGCTCCCAAATGAAAAGTATAGGTCGTATTGACAAAATTCTTTCACCGTGAGCGGCAGCAATGTCCAGTCTACCAAATTCTCAGTTTTCATGCCTGTGGAGTTTATTATATGGACGTGGTGACAGTGTAAAGACACCATGCTCTTCTGATTTTCAAACGAACCTTCTGAGCCATTTTAACATTAGAGTCTATGGAAGAGTTGGAGGGAGGAGGCTGTGCATTGGTGACATTTATGAAAGAACCATAACACCTAGTACAATAGTAAACACATTGGATGAAAGAGGACAGCGATGGCTACGTTTTGAGGGTAAAATCATACCTGTAGAGCAAACGCTGCGGACACAGCAGCAGTTTTAAAAAAGATTTTAAGATTAATTTTTTTGCTCCTCTCACTCTAGCAGTTGAGCTGTCTCACTCTAGCCCCAACATTCCGTCCCATACACACCCATTATAAACTCTGAAACGGCTGAAAAAACATCATGAAACTTAAACTGGAACTGAAGAAAAAGTATAATAGATATTGAAAAGATAAATACAAGTTGAATAGTTGAATGTCTTGTCTTCGTTTTAAAGTTTGAATGGAGGCTCTATGTGAACGTATGTTGAAGTAGATACAGTTTAAAGAGGAGGAATTTGAATGAGAATTTGAAGGGTCTCTCCATTGAAATACATTATAAATTTTTGTTAAATAAAGTTGAATAAAATTAAAAATATAAATGTTAGAAATGAGAAAAATAGAAGCAGTCATGTCCAAAAGAATAGGAATCTAACGGTGTTTGAATGGTTTTTCTAAGTTGAACGGTTTTGAAGGAGATAGATTACAAAAAACGTACGGAATACAGAATAATAAATAAAATAGAATAAAGATTAGAAGAACAATACTGTGAATGCTTTTCAAGCATTCACACTAATAATAAAGATTAGAAGAACAATACTGTGAATGCTTTTCAAGCATTCACACTAATAATAAAGATTAGAATAACAATACTGTGAATGCTTTTCAAGCATTCACACTAATAAAGATTTGAAGAACAATACTGTGAATGCTTTTCAAGCATTCACACTAATAAAGATTAGAAGAACAATACTGTGAATGCTTTTCAAGCATTCACACTAATAAAATGGAATAATAAAGATTAGAAGAACAATACTGTGAATGCTTTTCAAGCATTCACACTAATAATAAAGATTAGAAGAACAATACTGTGAATGCTTTTCAAGCATTCACACTAATAACATACCTGTAATTTGTGGACCTTTTCCAGGTGCTTATCAAGCCGATTAAGATGTTTTGACTGACATAAGCGGACTGGACAGTCCAGATTTGCAGAAAAGCTGTAAAAATAGTCAAAATAAAATGCTGAGTAGGATGAAATAGAAATTGGGTTAATATAAAAGTTAGCAATTAAATAAATGCAGTGATTCGAAAACATGTGTACGGACAAATACATGTAAATTTAGTCTCTTTTAGAATTTATTAAGACACTTACTGCCGATGAGAAAATTGGCTCAATAGAGTCAGCTCAGTTTTATTTACCACCTTCTCTGTGACTCTTAGGTGCTGAACAATATCAGCATATACATGTCCACATATGGGACACTTGTGTCCATTTCTGATATAGTGTTGCCTTTGAGTCTTGGAGATGCCAGCAACCTGTTGCTGTTCCTCTGTACTCTTTGGCTCTTCGCTGCTCACAAACACCACCTGTACACAAAAACAAGATTCATACAACTACTAAAAAAAGTTGTATTTTTTGTCTTACTCTTACTTAATATTTACAAATGCCCTTAAAAATGAATTATCTGCACTACTGTTAGTAATTCTGCCTACTTTTGGTTTTACCTCTATATATTTAACCTTTAAAAACTGTTCATTCTGCCTTGTTTGGTATCATTCTTTTCAGCACAACCTGACATATCTGAATTTGGAGTTATTTTTTTCATTTTGACATACTGCATTAGCACAAGTGATCTAAATACAGACAAAAAACATAACTTTTTTTCTACTCAGATTTTATTTCTTACTGTAAAACCCACAAACGTGTTCAACAAATCATTTTTACAACTTGAAATACATACATTTCTGAAAAATAATGCATAAGTTTTGCAAACAACAAAGTTATATCATACTATTTACCTAAAAATGCAGCCAAGGCCTCAGGCGTTTTTTATATAACTATTTACAGAACAATCAGGTGTTCTGTCTCAAGTAAGAAGGCACACAAATTATTTGTGCCACTCCAAAAAAATTGTTTGTTCAATATAAGACAGAGGAAAACACGACAGGCCTAACCCTTGCAGATATGACAACATGAGTTGTATCCCTCCTGTTTCCAAACCTAATTTAGACTCAGAATACGCTAAACGTCACAAATCTCTCACATGTGAAAGCTCATTCTCTATCTTCCGCTCGCTCACTCTGCCTCGCCAGCGTCACTCCTAAAGCTTCCCCCTCATCCTAAACAACCATATACCGCATGTTGCAATATAATATTTTATTGGTCGACATGGTATACTTTAATCCCTTTAAGACCTACCATAGAACCAAGACTGCCAGAGCTTATCTTTAAAGTTATTTTCGTGCTGTAGTGCCATTTTTGGGGGCATTTGAAGTTACTATACATCAATACAACGGTGATATCCTAAGTTTTAATAATATGTATGTATTAAGACCATAGTAACCACATAAATCGGGAAGAAAAGTGCAATAAACTACAAAAAAATGAAACTTTTTTTGAAACAAATATTTCTAGTTAGAGAAATTTCAGAGGTTTATCCCTCAAAACTGTAATTACAAAGTTGTGTGTCCTTATAGTTTTATTCTTGAGATTGAGATACACCATTTTTTTTATATACTGCAGCATAAATGAAAAGAAATATTACAATGCTAATTTGCACAAAACCAAAAAAACCCAAACAGCATGTGCATTAAAATAAAAGACACCCACCCCCCTACAAAACTATTTCCAACAGTGTAATATGAGTTTAGAGCATTCCAGAAGCTATACAGAAAAGCACAACGTCAAACACGACTTAAAAATACCAGTATAGGTTTATAAAGGCACTGAGAGGGAAAACTACTTTTCCCACGAGATATGACGTCACTTCCTGTTTCGGCAGGTGACGGCAGATGTGGGCTATATCCCAATTCAGGGTCTGCAGCCTTGAAGGCTGTATTTTAAGGCCGATTACGTCACAGCGGCGCGCCGAAGGCTGTCCCAATTCAAAGGCTGCTCGAAATGCGGCCCTCAAATGCGTCCTTCATTTCCCTGAATTTTAAGGCTGTGGCGGTGTAGACTTCGTGGCCCAACATATCCCACAATTCATAGCGCGGCAGTTGGTGTGGATCATTTCGCCGCAGACGCGGAGCGGCCGAAGAGTAAACTGTTAAAAGTAAGTACTGAATGTTATGTCACTTATTTATGTGCAAATGTTTAATAATGAAGAACATTAAAACATTACTGTTGGCCACATGTCGGCAAAGTTATCTGACATTAGCGATGTTTGTACTTTCAGCGTTAACTTGGTTTTAAAGCCTTTAACATATAATAATACAATAGTCGACCTTAATCTTACAGGGAATGTGATGATTTTGTGGATAATTAAAGTCAGTCATATATCCACAAACACAACAAGCTGAAACTCAGTGAATGCTGCTCGGTTTGCAGTCCTGAATATCACGGCACAAGCAGGATTCACTGCACTGTTAATGTTAGCTATGTTATATTGCTGCCTCTGTTCGGTGGTGTCGAGCCAAACGGACTTTAACGTGTGTTTGAACGAGCTGACGGTTCACTCGTTAAGCTGAAAGAAAGATGCTTTAATCACAGGAGTCACACATGTGTCCACTGTACCATCTGGGAACTCTTCTTGTTTAGCACTCGTAATAACACAAACACTAAATCCTCCTTCTCTGGTGCTGTTTTGTAGCAGTGTATACACCTGAGACTGTCACCTGTCTGTCTGTCCTGCACTCTCTCTCTTTTTCTTTCTCTCTGATTGTGGAATAAAATTATGAACATGTGTTTATAAGTTACACTTGTGTTTGAATCCTGCAGCTTATCACACATTTGATTTCCATGTGTGACAACTGCAAGTGTCCAGAGTGAGGACAGACTGAGGGACCCACTGCTGCACATCATCTGTGAGGCTTTGCAGCCCTGATGATCCACCAGGACAAACTCAGCAGGGTGTGAGGAAGAGGAGGAGGAAGAGCCAGCAGCAGCTGACAGATGGAGAGAATAGACAGACTGTTCCCTGTTTGTGAAGGACTGCTAGAAAAGTTTAAAATAACTAATTGTCTGTCCAGAATCAGTCTTATTAGGTACTGTTCAAATAATGTTATCATTCCAGTGTTTTCAGTGTGGGAGAAAGTACTCAGGGCCTTCAAGTTACACACTATGAAAGGCAGCAACAAGTTTACTGTTCAGAAACCTAAAGTATGTATCAGCGGCAGAATGGACCTAAAAATAAATGTTTGTTTCAGTTCTATGAAGCTTGGGGTATTTTGGATTAGTAGTACTGCTGTGTTTGTTGCATCATATTGCTGTAATTGTTTATATGCTTTATATATTCTGAGGTAAGTTGATCTATAGTGTTACATCATATTCTATGAGGATGTTCTATGTTTGTATACTTTCTGCCCAGTTTGACCCATTTAGCACAAGTCAGCCTGTCTAAGGCTCTGATATCTATTCTGTATGACTTAAAGCAGTTATGACATGGTTTGATTTTCTCACCCAATAAAGGAATATTTCATATATCAGTCTACTCTTCATTCTATCAGACAGTTATTACAGCTTGTACATTTTCTTTTTACACATATATGTAAGCATTGAGCCAAATTTAGTAATGCCAACATACTGAAAGAGCAATATTTGTCTCACTGCTGTAATACATCTATATACACTGTCAAAGATACTTGTATTTGAGTGAAGATTTAAGGTGATAGGAAATATAAATGACTGCAACTTGAATCTTTACTGAAGCTCAGTGTTTGACACAGAGTTCAAACTCACTGCTGTAATAACTAATAATGATTAATATAATAACTATAATATTGGCCATATTATAGTTACATTACCAAGGTGAGATGACTTTAGTCTCATGAACAACATTAGCTAATTATTATTTACTAGCTAATCTTAAATGACTCTTCAGTACAGAAATGAAGCCCAATAATCATGTTTTACAATCCTGTGGCCTCAGCCTCAGATACTTATTAAATCACACAGAGCTCATGTAGAAACAAATGAACAAACAAATAAATGAACAAAATTTCTCCTTCATTTCTGTCAAACAAAGCTGTATGAAACGTTTCCAGCGGTTGGTATCATGGTTGCTAGGCAACCTGGGCAGTGCAACGGAAGCTAGACCGTCCCATTTCACAAGCCTACAAGCCTCGCACTTCCGGCCGTTAAGGCTGCGTACTTTAGGGCTGCAGACCGTGAACGCTTGAGCTAGCATAGGAAGTATTATGAACAGCTGATCGGATTAGCAAAGCGTGTTTCTGCAATTTTATGTTTTTGTTGCTGCAAGTGCTTTTTCTGCAATTTTTGCTAAACCATATGTGGAAGATAACCGTGACCTAGGACAAGCTGATGGCATAAGATGTAAGTACAACTCCTCTGGTTTCCTGTGTAAAAAAAAAAAAAAAAGCGCTAGCTTATGTGGTTGCACTTCTGCTGGGATTTAAAGATAGTTATGCAAACTGGAGCATAACACAAACAGGAAAGGCAAGAGCAGAGTGTTTGCTCGTGCTGTCCTCAGAAAACGCCGTTTCTTCCCGCTGTAAATACCACCGTTTTATTAAGAGAAAAAAAAACATGGGGTGTATTTTTTTTTTTTTTTATCATAATTCTGGTTTTACGTGGCCTATCAACACACACATGTATACGTGTCTGTATCCGGTTGTTCAGTCTGACGTCACTAGCCGTGTCTGTACCTAAACTCCGCTGCAGGTCCATATAGGGCTTTGGAGTTGACGTCACGCCGCAATGCATTGTGGGAGCGCAGCGCCATTTTCGTGGTCTACGAATCAAAACAAACACACTGTGTTGGAACAACGACTACAAGAAAGATTCTTAAGAGCCTCTCAAAAGAGAATGAACTGTATAGAGACCGATTGCGTCCAGAGGCGAAGCAGCGGTACTTGCAGAAAATAGTGTGCATTGGAAATGTGGACCCGTATGAAATACGGCCGTGGAGTAGAAACCCAGAAGACCAACCGCTATTGACGTAGCCTGACATATTTTCATGCCTTGTCTGTGGAGTCAGCCATTCAAACAAAGGTAAGTCAGCTCGAGTACTGCGTGTGAAATGCGTTTGATTTCCCTGCAAACATTCAGATTAGTGCAGCATAACTTCATTCATGAGGGGAAATTACAGTGAGAACATGTGGAGACTGTTAGGTGGATAACATAGTGAGTTCAGTGCATTGATGAGACACTGTCCTAAAGGATTTAGTTATTCTTTATGGTTAAAGAAATTGCACTAATTTATTCATATTTATTATAAATAATCCTAATTATACATCTTGCTTCCATGTTTGTGTCCTGTGTCACTAAAAATACATTTTATTTTACTTTTATACGTTAATGACCTGCAGAATCTCCTTAAGTGATTCATAATTGTCACTTTATGCTTTCTCCATCTTGAAAGTGATTACATCCTTGCATTCTGATTCTGATTCTGATTACATACTTTAGGTTCATTTTCTGCAGGCAGGTTTCTGACAGAACGGGCAGATTTAGAATATAACCTGCAGCGTTCTATAGATGGACACATAAAGAAATGAAAAATCACATGTATGTGCTAACTTTCTAAACACTTTGTTACATTTATGATAAAGTAGATAAAACACATTTGTGTCGGCCTTGGCTCATAGTTCTTGTCTTTAAATGAACTTGTAGTCGTTGTTCCAACACAGTGTGTTTGTTTTGATTCGTAGACCCCGAAAATGGCGCTGCGCTCCCACAATGCATTGCGGCGTGACGTCAACTCCAAAGCCCTATATCAAATGATCACTATGGCATTACTGAGAGTTGAAAAACTGTCTATAGTCTTTCATCTTTAATAAAATGATCAGCGTTCTGCTCTACCAGGTGTAACAATTGAGTTTAACATCCAGGCATCCATGAAAACGGAATTTATGACATTTAACGGAGTTAGAAGTTAGCAGGAAGTTAGCTCGCTAGCTTCTATCTAAATACAATATAGCATGTCCTGACTGCGGGGTTTTGGAAACAAATGAAAACGTACAGCTCCGCTATCACTTCCAACATGAATGAAGACAGAAAGCTAAACAGCAGTGACGTTTGTAGGGTTACTGAAGTTTGGCTAGCTGGTATATAATGATGTGCTACGTGACCGCTAGCGACACAGCTATGTTAGCATAATATAAACAAGCTAACTTTTTTCCACTCGATAAAAGTTAACGTGAGTGTTCTCGGTGGTCAGGAACAAATGTAATCGCATGGCAGGATGCTGTAAAAGGACCAAACTTCAGCCAGGAGAACAACTGAGATAATCCATCCACAATACGAGGTTAGTCATTCATATACTGCTGCATGGGCTGGGCTGTAGTTACATCGTAAGGTTTTAAAAACTGAGCTTAAATAAATGATTAGCAGTAATAAAAGCCGAGGGAGGTCAACAGTGATCACTGACTGTTTTAGGAGCTTTTTGAGATTAAATAGAAGAAAATACATAACATTAAACATGTTAACAACACAAAAGCCATATCACGTCATCACTTAACAATCGGATAGACCTTAATTCATGGAATTTTTGAACTTTAGGCTTCATACCTGAGAGCTGGTACTTTCAAGTTCCTCGTCCATGATGCTTCTAAACTCTCACAAGAACCATCCCCCACTTTACTTGTGTCAAGCCAGCCTCCAATTCGAGACTTGCAGTCAAGCCAG
The DNA here is from genome assembly GCF_057381915.1 of Diplotaxodon limnothrissa. Classification (NCBI taxonomy): domain Eukaryota; kingdom Metazoa; phylum Chordata; class Actinopteri; order Cichliformes; family Cichlidae; genus Diplotaxodon; species Diplotaxodon limnothrissa. Next base: position 478,289 of record NW_028188561.1, on the reverse strand, counting down.
CCTCCAGTTGATTTTACGTTCCCTGTGTATTCAAAGTATTACGGGAATGGATGTGGAAACCGGATTTCAAAATAAAAGCCAACTTCGAGTGAATTAACAGATATGTTAAGAACATAATAACATATAATTTAGGCCTTTTTTTTTTTTAGAAACTCTAATGTTACATCTACATGACACAGCCTTGTACCCTAATTGTGCCCTGTCACTATCAAGGCCATCTTATTTTGGATTTCAAAGTAAAAGCCCTGTGAATCTTCATTTTTGAACTACTCTTTCAATGAATTCATAATGCTCTTAAAAGCAAAAGTCGTATTTCCAAATACTATTTGAACTTTGTATCAACACTTTCCAACCGCAGTCTTTTTCACAGTAATACCATATCAATATCAAGTCAGTCTGATTTTGCTTTTCATAGTAATGGCCCTTTGAAATTGCCGATATTTGACTTAATCTCCTAACGATTCAAAATGCTCTAAAATGAAAAATTCTTGTTTCCACAGGGTAATTCCACTTTAGATCAACAGTATACAACCCCGCAGTGATACCATATCAATATCAAGTCATTCTGATTTTGCTTTCAAAAATAAAAGCCTTTTCAAATTGTCCATAGTTGACCTACCTTTCAGTGATTTCAAAATGCTCTAAAATGGAAAATTCCTGTTTCCACAGGGTAATTCCACTTTAGATCAACAGTATACAACCTCACGATGTTACCATATCAATATCAAGTCATTCTGATTTTGCTTTCAAAAATAAAAGCCTTTTCAAATTGTCCATAGTTGACCTACCTTTCAGTGATTTCAAAATGCTCTAAAATGGAAAATTCCTGTTTCCACAGGGTAATTCCACTTTAGATCAACAGTATACAACCTCATGATGTTACCATATCAATATCAAGTCATTCTGATTATGCCTTCCAAAATAAAAGACTTTTCAAATTGTCCATAATTGACCTAACTTTCATTGATTTCAAAATGCTCTAAAATGAAAAATTCTTGTTTCCACAGGGTAATTCCACTTTAGATCAATAGTATACAACCCCACAGTGACACCATATCAATATCAAGTCATTCTGATTATGCCTTCCAAAATAAAAGACTTTTCAAATTGTCCATAGTTGACCTACCTTTCAGTGATTTCAAAATGCTCTAAAATGGAAAATTCCTGTTTCCACAGGGTAATTCCACTTTAGATCAAGAGTATACAACCCCACGGTGATACCATATCAATATCAAGTCATTCTGATTATGCCTTCCAAAATAAAAGACTTTTCAAATTGTCCATAGTTGACCTACCTTTCAGTGATTTCAAAATGCTCTAAAATGGAAAATTCCTGTTTCCACAGGGTAATTCCACTTTAGATCAACAGTATACAACCCCACGGTGATACCATATCAATATCAAGTCATTCTGATTTTGCTTTCAAAAATAAAAGCCTTTTCAAATTGTCCATAATTGACCTAACTTTCAGTGATTTCAAAATGCTCTTAAATAGAATTTTGCTGTTTCCACAGGGTAATTCCACTTTAGATCAACAGTATACAACCCCACGGTGATACCATATCAATATCAAGTCATTCTGATTTTGCTTTCAAAAATAAAAGCCCTTTCAAATTGTCCATAATTGACCTAACTTTCTGTGATTTCAAAATGCTCTAAAATGAAAAATTCTTGTTTCCACAGGGCAATTCCACTTTAGATCAACAGTATACAACCTCACAGTGATACCATATCAATATCAAGTCATTCTGATTTTGCTTTTCATAGTAATGGCCCTTTGAAATTGCCGATATTTGACTTAATCTTCTAACGATTCAAAATGCTCTAAAATGAAAAATTCTTGTTTCCACAGGGTAATTCCACTTTAGATCAACAGTATACAACCTCACAGTGATACCATATCAATATCAAGTCATTCTGATTTTGCTTTCAAAAATAAAAGCCCTTTCAAATTGTCCACAATTGACCTAACTTTCTGTGATTTCAAAATGCTCTAAAATGAAAAATTCTTGTTTCCACAGGGTAATTCCACTCTGTATTTACAGTATACAGCCCCACAGTGATACCATATCAATATCAAGTCATTCTGATTTTGCTTTCAAAAATAAAAGCCTTTTCAAATTGTCCATAATTGACCTACCTTTCAGTGATTTCAAAATGCTCTAAAATGGAAAATTCTTGTTTCCACAGGGTAATTCCACCTTAGATCAACAGTATACAACCTCACAGTGATACCATATCAATATCAAGTCATTCTGATTTTGCTTTCAAAAATAAAAGCCCTTTCAAATTGTCCACAATTGACCTAACTTTCTGTGATTTCAAAATGCTCTAAAATGAAAAATTCTTGTTTCCACAGGGTAATTCCACTTTAGATCAATAGTATACAACCTCACAGTGATACCATATCAATATCAAGTCATTCTGATTTTGCTTTCAAAAATAAAAGCCTTTTCAAATTGTCCATAATTGACCTACCTTTCAGTGATTTCAAAATGCTCTAAAATGAAAAATTCTTGTTTCCACAGGGTAATTCCACCTTAGATCAACAGTATACAACCTCACAGTGATACCATATCAATATCAAGTCATTCTGATTTTGTTTTCAAAAATAAAAGCCCTTTCAAATTGTCCATAATTGACCTAACTTTCAGTGATTTCAAAATGCTCTAAAATGGAAAATTCTTGTTTCCACAGGATAATTCCACTCTGTATTTACAGTATAAAGCCCCATAGTGATACCATATCAATATCAAGTCATTCTGATTTTGCTTTCAAAAATAAAAGCCCTTTCAAATTGTCCACAATTGACCTAACTTTCAGTGATTTCAAAATGCTCTAAAATGGAAAATTCCTGTTTCCACAGGGTAATTCCACCTTAGATCAACAGTATACAACCTCACAGTGATACCATATCAATATCAAGTCATTCTGATTTTGCTTTCAAAAATAAAAGCCCTTTCAAATTGTCCACAATTGACCTAACTTTCTGTGATTTCAAAATGCTCTAAAATGAAAAATTCTTGTTTCCACAGGGTAATTCCACTTTAGATCAATAGTATACAACCTCACAGTGATACCATATCAATATCAAGTCATTCTGATTTTGCTTTCAAAAATAAAAGCCTTTTCAAATTGTCCATAATTGACCTACCTTTCAGTGATTTCAAAATGCTCTAAAATGAAAAATTCTTGTTTCCACAGGGTAATTCCACCTTAGATCAACAGTATACAACCTCACAGTGATACCATATCAATATCAAGTCATTCTGATTTTGTTTTCAAAAATAAAAGCCCTTTCAAATTGTCCATAATTGACCTAACTTTCAGTGATTTCAAAATGCTCTAAAATGGAAAATTCCTGTTTCCACAGGGTAATTCCACTCTGTATTTACAGTATAAAGCCCCATAGTGATACCATATCAATATCAAGTCATTCTGATTTTGCTTTCAAAAATAAAAGCCCTTTCAAATTGTCCACAATTGACCTAACTTTCAGTGATTTCAAAATGCTCTAAAATGGAAAATTCCTGTTTCCACAGGGTAATTCCACCTTAGATCAACAGTATACAACCTCACAGTGATACCATATCAATATCAAGTCATTCTGATTTTGCTTTCAAAAATAAAAGCCTTTTCAAATTGTCCATAATTGACCTACCTTTCAGTGATTTCAAAATGCTCTAAAATGAAAAATTCTTGTTTCCACAGGGTAATTCCACTTTAGATCAATAGTATACAACCTCACAGTGATACCATATCAATATCAAGTCATTCTGATTTTGCTTTCAAAAATAAAAGCCTTTTCAAATTGTCCATAATTGACCTACCTTTCAGTGATTTCAAAATGCTCTAAAATGAAAAATTCTTGTTTCCACAGGGTAATTCCACCTTAGATCAACAGTATACAACCTCACAGTGATACCATATCAATATCAAGTCATTCTGATTTTGTTTTCAAAAATAAAAGCCCTTTCAAATTGTCCATAATTGACCTAACTTTCAGTGATTTCAAAATGCTCTAAAATGGAAAATTCCTGTTTCCACAGGATAATTCCACTCTGTATTTACAGTATAAAGCCCCATAGTGATACCATATCAATATCAAGTCATTCTGATTTTGCTTTCAAAAATAAAAGCCCTTTCAAATTGTCCACAATTGACCTAACTTTCAGTGATTTCAAAATGCTCTAAAATGGAAAATTCCTGTTTCCACAGGGTAATTCCACCTTAGATCAACAGTATACAACCTCACAGTGATACCATATCAATATCAAGTCATTCTGATTTTGCTTTCAAAAATAAAAGCCCTTTCAAATTGTCCACAATTGACCTAACTTTCTGTGATTTCAAAATGCTCTAAAATGAAAAATTCTTGTTTCCACAGGGTAATTCCACTTTAGATCAATAGTATACAACCTCACAGTGATACCATATCAATATCAAGTCATTCTGATTTTGCTTTCAAAAATAAAAGCCTTTTCAAATTGTCCATAATTGACCTACCTTTCAGTGATTTCAAAATGCTCTAAAATGAAAAATTCTTGTTTCCACAGGGTAATTCCACCTTAGATCAACAGTATACAACCTCACAGTGATACCATATCAATATCAAGTCATTCTGATTTTGTTTTCAAAAATAAAAGCCCTTTCAAATTGTCCATAATTGACCTAACTTTCAGTGATTTCAAAATGCTCTAAAATGGAAAATTCCTGTTTCCACAGGATAATTCCACTCTGTATTTACAGTATAAAGCCCCATAGTGATACCATATCAATATCAAGTCATTCTGATTTTGCTTTCAAAAATAAAAGCCCTTTCAAATTGTCCACAATTGACCTAACTTTCAGTGATTTCAAAATGCTCTAAAATGGAAAATTCCTGTTTCCACAGGGTAATTCCACCTTAGATCAACAGTATACAACCTCACAGTGATACCATATCAATATCAAGTCATTCTGATTTTGCTTTCAAAAATAAAAGCCCTTTCAAATTGTCCACAATTGACCTAACTTTCTGTGATTTCAAAATGCTCTAAAATGAAAAATTCTTGTTTCCACAGGGTAATTCCACTTTAGATCAATAGTATACAACCTCACAGTGATACCATATCAATATCAAGTCATTCTGATTTTGCTTTCAAAAATAAAAGCCTTTTCAAATTGTCCATAATTGACCTACCTTTCAGTGATTTCAAAATGCTCTAAAATGAAAAATTCTTGTTTCCACAGGGTAATTCCACCTTAGATCAACAGTATACAACCTCACAGTGATACCATATCAATATCAAGTCATTCTGATTTTGTTTTCAAAAATAAAAGCCCTTTCAAATTGTCCATAATTGACCTAACTTTCAGTGATTTCAAAATGCTCTAAAATGGAAAATTCCTGTTTCCACAGGATAATTCCACTCTGTATTTACAGTATAAAGCCCCATAGTGATACCATATCAATATCAAGTCATTCTGATTTTGCTTTCAAAAATAAAAGCCCTTTCAAATTGTCCACAATTGACCTAACTTTCAGTGATTTCAAAATGCTCTAAAATGGAAAATTCCTGTTTCCACAGGGTAATTCCACCTTAGATCAACAGTATACAACCTCACAGTGATACCATATCAATATCAAGTCATTCTGATTTTGCTTTCAAAAATAAAAGCCTTTTCAAATTGTCCATAATTGACCTACCTTTCAGTGATTTCAAAATGCTCTAAAATGAAAAATTCTTGTTTCCACAGGGTAATTCCACTTTAGATCAATAGTATACAACCTCACAGTGATACCATATCAATATCAAGTCATTCTGATTTTGCTTTCAAAAATAAAAGCCTTTTCAAATTGTCCATAATTGACCTACCTTTCAGTGATTTCAAAATGCTCTAAAATGAAAAATTCTTGTTTCCACAGGGTAATTCCACCTTAGATCAACAGTATACAACCTCACAGTGATACCATATCAATATCAAGTCATTCTGATTTTGTTTTCAAAAATAAAAGCCCTTTCAAATTGTCCATAATTGACCTAACTTTCAGTGATTTCAAAATGCTCTAAAATGGAAAATTCCTGTTTCCACAGGATAATTCCACTCTGTATTTACAGTATAAAGCCCCATAGTGATACCATATCAATATCAAGTCATTCTGATTTTGCTTTCAAAAATAAAAGCCCTTTCAAATTGTCCACAATTGACCTAACTTTCAGTGATTTCAAAATGCTCTAAAATGGAAAATTCCTGTTTCCACAGGGTAATTCCACCTTAGATCAACAGTATACAACCTCACAGTGATACCATATCAATATCAAGTCATTCTGATTTTGCTTTCAAAAATAAAAGCCCTTTCAAATTGTCCACAATTGACCTAACTTTCTGTGATTTCAAAATGCTCTAAAATGAAAAATTCTTGTTTCCACAGGGTAATTCCACTTTAGATCAATAGTATACAACCTCACAGTGATACCATATCAATATCAAGTCATTCTGATTTTGCTTTCAAAAATAAAAGCCTTTTCAAATTGTCCATAATTGACCTACCTTTCAGTGATTTCAAAATGCTCTAAAATGAAAAATTCTTGTTTCCACAGGGTAATTCCACCTTAGATCAACAGTATACAACCTCACAGTGATACCATATCAATATCAAGTCATTCTGATTTTGTTTTCAAAAATAAAAGCCCTTTCAAATTGTCCATAATTGACCTAACTTTCAGTGATTTCAAAATGCTCTAAAATGGAAAATTCCTGTTTCCACAGGATAATTCCACTCTGTATTTACAGTATAAAGCCCCATAGTGATACCATATCAATATCAAGTCATTCTGATTTTGCTTTCAAAAATAAAAGCCCTTTCAAATTGTCCACAATTGACCTAACTTTCAGTGATTTCAAAATGCTCTAAAATGGAAAATTCCTGTTTCCACAGGGTAATTCCACCTTAGATCAACAGTATACAACCTCACAGTGATACCATATCAATATCAAGTCATTCTGATTTTGCTTTCAAAAATAAAAGCCCTTTCAAATTGTCCACAATTGACCTAACTTTCTGTGATTTCAAAATGCTCTAAAATGAAAAATTCTTGTTTCCACAGGGTAATTCCACTTTAGATCAATAGTATACAACCTCACAGTGATACCATATCAATATCAAGTCATTCTGATTTTGCTTTCAAAAATAAAAGCCTTTTCAAATTGTCCATAATTGACCTACCTTTCAGTGATTTCAAAATGCTCTAAAATGAAAAATTCTTGTTTCCACAGGGTAATTCCACCTTAGATCAACAGTATACAACCTCACAGTGATACCATATCAATATCAAGTCATTCTGATTTTGTTTTCAAAAATAAAAGCCCTTTCAAATTGTCCATAATTGACCTAACTTTCAGTGATTTCAAAATGCTCTAAAATGGAAAATTCCTGTTTCCACAGGATAATTCCACTCTGTATTTACAGTATAAAGCCCCATAGTGATACCATATCAATATCAAGTCATTCTGATTTTGCTTTCAAAAATAAAAGCCCTTTCAAATTGTCCACAATTGACCTAACTTTCAGTGATTTCAAAATGCTCTTAAATAGAATTTTGCTGTTTCCACAGGGTAATTCCACTTTAGATCAACAGTATACAACCCCACAGTGACACCATATAAATATCAAGTCATTCTGATTTTGCTTTCAAAAATAAAAGCCCTTTCAAATTGTCCATAATTGACCTAACTTTCAGTGATTTCAAAATGCTCTAAAATGAAAAATTCTTGTTTCCACAGGGTAATTCCACTCCAGATCAACAGTATACAACCCCACGGTGATACCATATCAATATCAAGTCATTCTGATTATGCCTTCCAAAATAAAAGATTTTTCAAATTGTCCATAATTGACCTAACTTTCAGTGATTTCAAAATGCTCTTAAATAGAATTTTGCTGTTTCCACAGGGTAATTCCACTTTAGATCAACAGTATACAACCCCACGGTGATACCATATCAATATCAAGTCATTCTGATTTTGCTTTCAAAAATAAAAGCCTTTTCAAATTGTCCACAATTGACCTAACTTTCAGTGATTTCAAAATGCTCTTAAATAGAATTTTGCTGTTTCCACAGGGTAATTCCACTTTAGATCAACAGTATACAACCCCACAGTGACACCATATAAATATCAAGTCATTCTGATTTTGCTTTCAAAAATAAAAGCCCTTTCAAATTGTCCACAATTGACCTAACTTTCAGTGATTTCAAAATGCTCTAAAATGGAAAATTCCTGTTTCCACAGGATAATTCCACCTTAGATCAACAGTATACAACCTCACAGTGATACCATATCAATATCAAGTCATTCTGATTATGCCTTCCAAATTAAAAGCCTTTTCAAATTGTCCATAATTGACCTAACTTTCAGTGATTTCAAAATGCTCTTAAATAGAATTTTGCTGTTTCCACAGGGTAATTCCACTTTAGATCAACAGTATACAACCCCACGGTGATACCATATCAATATCAAGTCATTCTGATTTTGCTTTCAAAAATAAAAGCCCTTTCAAATTGTCCACAATTGACCTAACTTTCAGTGATTTCAAAATGCTCTTAAATAGAATTTTGCTGTTTCCACAGGGTAATTCCACTTTAGATCAACAGTATACAACCCCACAGTGACACCATATAAATATCAAGTCATTCTGATTTTGTTTTCAAAAATAAAAGCCCTTTCAAATTGTCCATAATTGACCTAACTTTCAGTGATTTCAAAATGCTCTAAAATGGAAAATTCCTGTTTCCACAGGATAATTCCACTCTGTATTTACAGTATAAAGCCCCATAGTGATACCATATCAATATCAAGTCATTCTGATTTTGCTTTCAAAAATAAAAGCCCTTTCAAATTGTCCACAATTGACCTAACTTTCAGTGATTTCAAAATGCTCTAAAATGGAAAATTCCTGTTTCCACAGGGTAATTCCACCTTAGATCAACAGTATACAACCTCACAGTGATACCATATCAATATCAAGTCATTCTGATTTTGCTTTCAAAAATAAAAGCCCTTTCAAATTGTCCACAATTGACCTAACTTTCTGTGATTTCAAAATGCTCTAAAATGAAAAATTCTTGTTTCCACAGGGTAATTCCACTTTAGATCAATAGTATACAACCTCACAGTGATACCATATCAATATCAAGTCATTCTGATTTTGCTTTCAAAAATAAAAGCCTTTTCAAATTGTCCATAATTGACCTACCTTTCAGTGATTTCAAAATGCTCTAAAATGAAAAATTCTTGTTTCCACAGGGTAATTCCACCTTAGATCAACAGTATACAACCTCACAGTGATACCATATCAATATCAAGTCATTCTGATTTTGTTTTCAAAAATAAAAGCCCTTTCAAATTGTCCATAATTGACCTAACTTTCAGTGATTTCAAAATGCTCTAAAATGGAAAATTCCTGTTTCCACAGGATAATTCCACTCTGTATTTACAGTATAAAGCCCCATAGTGATACCATATCAATATCAAGTCATTCTGATTTTGCTTTCAAAAATAAAAGCCCTTTCAAATTGTCCACAATTGACCTAACTTTCAGTGATTTCAAAATGCTCTTAAATAGAATTTTGCTGTTTCCACAGGGTAATTCCACTTTAGATCAACAGTATACAACCCCACAGTGACACCATATAAATATCAAGTCATTCTGATTTTGCTTTCAAAAATAAAAGCCCTTTCAAATTGTCCATAATTGACCTAACTTTCAGTGATTTCAAAATGCTCTAAAATGAAAAATTCTTGTTTCCACAGGGTAATTCCACTCCAGATCAACAGTATACAACCCCACGGTGATACCATATCAATATCAAGTCATTCTGATTATGCCTTCCAAAATAAAAGATTTTTCAAATTGTCCATAATTGACCTAACTTTCAGTGATTTCAAAATGCTCTTAAATAGAATTTTGCTGTTTCCACAGGGTAATTCCACTTTAGATCAACAGTATACAACCCCACGGTGATACCATATCAATATCAAGTCATTCTGATTTTGCTTTCAAAAATAAAAGCCTTTTCAAATTGTCCACAATTGACCTAACTTTCAGTGATTTCAAAATGCTCTTAAATAGAATTTTGCTGTTTCCACAGGGTAATTCCACTTTAGATCAACAGTATACAACCCCACAGTGACACCATATAAATATCAAGTCATTCTGATTTTGCTTTCAAAAATAAAAGCCCTTTCAAATTGTCCACAATTGACCTAACTTTCAGTGATTTCAAAATGCTCTAAAATGGAAAATTCCTGTTTCCACAGGATAATTCCACCTTAGATCAACAGTATACAACCTCACAGTGATACCATATCAATATCAAGTCATTCTGATTATGCCTTCCAAATTAAAAGCCTTTTCAAATTGTCCATAATTGACCTAACTTTCAGTGATTTCAAAATGCTCTTAAATAGAATTTTGCTGTTTCCACAGGGTAATTCCACTTTAGATCAACAGTATACAACCCCACGGTGATACCATATCAATATCAAGTCATTCTGATTTTGCTTTCAAAAATAAAAGCCCTTTCAAATTGTCCACAATTGACCTAACTTTCAGTGATTTCAAAATGCTCTTAAATAGAATTTTGCTGTTTCCACAGGGTAATTCCACTTTAGATCAACAGTATACAACCCCACAGTGACACCATATAAATATCAAGTCATTCTGATTTTGCTTTCAAAAATAAAAGCCCTTTCAAATTGTCCATAATTGACCTAACTTTCTGTGATTTCAAAATGCTATAAAATGAAAAATTCTTGTTTCCACAGGGTAATTCCACCTTAGATCAACAGTATACAACCCCACAGTGACACCATATCAATATCAAGTCATTCTGATTATGCCTTCCAAAATAAAAGACTTTTCAAATTGTCCATAGTTGACCTAACTTTCAGTGATTTCAAAATGCTCTTAAATAGAATTTTGCTGTTTCCAAAGGGTAATTCCACTTTATAATTATTCTGAAATGGTTTTTTTTTTATTCTTTCTGTTACTCACATGTATGTTTTGATGTGCAATGGTGTTAGTTTGAATGACATCTCCAAGGCCCTTTAATTTATAATTCTCTTTTTGGTTTTTTCTTTTTACTTTGTTTGTCAAGTATTAACCACATTTAAAACACACAAAAAAAAGCCAATACTTAACTTTAAAATTAGTACAGAGGTGGACAATAAACTCAGCCGTGGTGTCTTTTGTCTTATGCAGTCAGAGAGATTATTGAATGTTTGGGTGGATGTAGTTTCCTCTGTGGTGGGTTACGATGTGCGCCCACCACCCAAGGCTCCGTGGGGCTTGGTGGTGGTGCTAATGTAGGCCCCCGTCCGGATGGGCCTCTGTGGCTTCCAGGGGTGACTACTTGGGTAAGCGGGGGACCTGGCCCCACGAGAGAGTACTTTGCCTTCACTTTCCTCCCCTCCTCATCCCCACTCCATCACACCGTCACAAATGCAGGGCTTTGGCGTACAGTTGTTTCACTGAGGTGGGTGTGAGACATTCCTGCTGTGTCCCCTTCTGACCACCTGTACCTCAATTTTATTCCACAATCTATACATCAACATCACTTGTGCTGGGCATGCTGAATGGCGTCCAAGGGATGGTCTGTGTATTCAACCTCTCCTAAGTTGCCGGTGCCCACGTCTCAATTTTAAATACATGTAGATGGTAATGTTTGTTGGCAGGGGCTGTGCTGACACCAATATTTATTATCTACTGTTACTTATACTTATCTAGGTTGTGGATGTGATACTTGCTGTTGTGTACTGTGTTATATTTTTGCTTGTTTTCTTTTCTGCATTTTTCTTCCAGTAGGTAATCCAATGGAATTTACTGTCTTGTGTCACCGTCCCACATCCCCTCTGTTTTTTCCCGTCTTTTGAACGTCTCTTGTCTAACTCTTAATATTTCCTATCAACCAATTATGTTTATTCCTTTGATTTTTACTGCAAATTTAAATTTTACAATAAAATGTTTGATTAAATAGAGATATTTTAAATTTTTAATCAAGTGGAGCAATATTGCAAAGCCATAATGGTCCACTTGAAAAAAAACAAAATCTGTTGGAGAGCCTATACCGCACACTACTGGACATGCGTGCTTTGAGTGTCTGACTCTGTCGACATTCCAAAAACTAGAGGTGAAAACATGTCATTTTGAACATAACAGTCTTGTGCAGAAAAAATGCCGAAGAAGGAGAAGGGGTGAGTTCGTTTTTTACGTATAAACTTTAAATATTAACTTTTAAAATTTGCTAACTAAGTAGTTCATCTCCAATTACATGTAATTGAGTGATCAAGTCTTGTAGCCTAGCCTAAGATATTAGCTAGTTTATTTCTGATTGTAAAAATGTCTTTTTTCTTATGTGTAACACTTAATCTTACATTTATTTCACCATATTATTACTGGGGTTTTTTTCGATAACAGGCTTCGCTATGAGCAAAAACAAAAAAAGATTTGCGCACAGGACTCAGGGAAAGTTGTAGCATACCGCAGAAATTAATTAACACGTGTTCTATAACAGGCACATCTGTTGCTAACAGGCTATGGCTTATAAAAAACCCTGCCTTCTTGGGACCTTTTTGTGCCACTTTTATGTTTTAAATGGCTGCCATTTCCACTGTGTTCAGTGGAATATAACCGAACTTGCCAAAAGATAGTTTTTTACTGTCAATTTTAATATTTCAGGGTGAATATCTTAAATCAATCTAAAATGGCTGAGCAGCAAAAATCCCCACACCCTCCTTCCTAGGGACCGTTTTGTGCCAATTTACTTCCATTATAAACGCTATTTTTCACGGCAAAATAATTACCGTTCAAGTGATCGTCATGATTTCATTTTAGGTTTCGTTTGGGACTAGGGGCCTTGAGTTGTAAATTTTTTATTTGTCCACCAAGTGGCGCCCTTGTTTCACATTTGACGTTTCACATTATATATGAATATATAAATTTTTTATAGCATTTTTTGGGGTGTGGCACTAAACGGTCCCCAGGGTGAAGGGTGTGAATTGAATTAAAAGAAGGCAGGAGGAAATTTTTTAACATCAAGTGCTGCACATTTTCTTCAGGGGCATTGCATTTCACAAAAACATGTTCAAATAGTACTTGAATAGAAACAAAGTTGATAGTTTTGTAATTAGTGGCACTGATTTAAAATTGTTCTCAATTCATTGAGAATATCATACATATTATTTATAAAATGTTATGATTTCATATTCATCAATGATATAAATGACTTTGTAATGTTTTCTTTTTTACATTTAGAGTCTACCGCTTCAGCTTATTTGGGGTATGTGTTTTTTTCTTCTTTACTTTCATATACATTTTCCATGAAAAATAAAACTGAAAATGCTATATCTTCTGTTTTAGAACAAAAATAAACTGATCACAATCAATGAAATTATTGAAACTGTGGAACAGCTGAAAAAACATGGCATGCAACTGGAGGACCATGCACTTCATAAAGAAGGCCCCTGGGGTCAAGTTTGCCTGACACTTGGTATTCAGAATAATAAAAATAACCGCTACAGAATTTGTGATGCATTTCGTCAGGTTAGTTCTTTTCACTTATTTTTAAAAAATATATATTGTATATATTATATATTCTATATTATTATATATATATATTATTTAGTTAAAATCAAATTTATTAAAAATGTATGCCTGTTCTCTACAGAACTTGTCTATACCAGTCGAAGGGGATTCAGATAATGGACAAAAGCCACCAGAGCAGGTTCCATACATAAAATTCTATGTGTTTGATATCAAATATGTTGGTATACCAAATTTTAGTCAATGTGTTACTGTTGAAATTATCCCTAAAATTAATATTGTTACGGGTAATGTCATTTTCAACAGGAAGAACTATCAGCTGCTGCTTCTCTGTCACCGGTCTTCTCCTTGCAGGAGGATGGACAGCTGTCTCCTGAGCAGGTCAGTCTGTCTGTACTATCATAAATTCTCTTCAACGCTTCCATGTCATTACACTAAAGTTACACCTCTCCACTCATGTAATAGCAACCAGAAGAAGAACTATCAGCTGCTGCTTCTCTGTCACCGGTCTTCTCCTTGCAGGAGGATGGACAGCTGTCTCCTGAGCAGGTCAGTCTGTCTGTACTATCATAAATTCTCTTCAACGCTTCCATGTAATTACACTAAAGTTACACCTCTCCACTCATGTAATAGCAACCAGAAGAAGAACTATCAGCTGCTGCTTCTCTGTCACCGGTCTTCTCCTTGCAGGAGGATGGACAGCTGTCTCCTGAGCAGGTCAGTCTGTCTGTACTATCATAAATTCTCTTCAACGCTTCCATGTCATTACACTAAAGTTACACCTCTCCACTCATGTAATAGCAACCAGAAGAAGAACTATCAGCTGCCGCTTCTCTGTCACCGGTCTTCTCCTTGCAGGAGGATGGACAGCTGTCTCCTGAGCAGGTCAGTCTGTCTGTACTATCATAAATTCTCTTCAACGCTTCCATGTCATTACACTAAAGTTACACCTCTCCACTCATGTAATAGCAACCAGAAGAAGAACTATCAGCTGCCGCTTCTCTGTCACCGGTCTTCTCCTTGCAGGAGGATGGACAGCTGTCTCCTGAGCAGGTCAGTCTGTCTGTACTATCATAAATTCTCTTCAATGCTTCCATGTAATTACACTAAAGTTACACCTCTCCACTCATGTAATAGCAACCAGAAGAAGAACTATCAGCTGCTGCTTCTCTGTCACCGGTCTTCTCCTTGCAGGAGGATGGACAGCTGTCTCCTGAGCAGGTCAGTCTGTCTGTACTATCATAAATTCTCTTCAATGCTTCCTTGTAATTACACTAAAGTTACACCTCTCCACTCATGTAATAGCAACCAGAAGAACTATCAGCTGCCGCTTCTCTGTCACCGGTCTTCTCCTTGCAGGAGGATGGACAGCTGTCTCCTGAGCAGGTCAATCATTAAAAATGCTTTCACATAAGTTATGATTGGTACTAGGATCATTGTTTAAATGACCACTTTATATTACATAAAAAATATATTTTTTAAAAAAAATAAACAATTAAATAAAGAATTTTATCAAATGTTGTAACATTGAATGAAATTTATATTTCATGACACTTCTCAACATTAATGTTTGCTATATATTATGACATTACAAACACTGGTTGTTAATATACTTAAAATACACAAGTATTTCAAGTATATTTACTGATATTACAGTAGTTATGTAACATGGACAAAATGTTTTCTCACAAAATAATTTTTTCCTCTTTTTTAGCCTAACAGCAACTCATCCGATGATGGATTCATAAGAGTCAGGGTCCCACTTGCAACAAAATTTTTTTTCCTGAAAAGGAAAGAATGGACTAATATAAAAAATAAGAGATCCCAAAGAGGATACAAGGGACTACAGTGGACAAATCTGATTTCAGACGGAATACGGACTGTGTTTCCATATTGTTCCTTTGCCTTCAAAAGGCACAGAGTCAAGGCTTTGGACTCAGTAAGAAAGGGCCCTTTCTTCTGGTGTCTGGGTTACTGCAGTTTTGAGGATTGTCCAGTCACTGTCACTGTCACTGTAGATAATGAAGAAGATCTAAAGGCAAAAGTCAATTTTCAAGGTTTCGAGTGTGTGCACAACCACTATGAACTAAGAAGAAGACCTGTAAGAGCTCATAAGAGAGATAAAATTGGCCATGAATTGGAAAAACAATTACCTAGAGCCATGTATCTGGAAAAAATGAGCAAAATGGATGATGATGTTGTGCAATCGGGGTGTAGAGATGAAGTTCCAACTCCTCAAGTGTTGAGAAACATAGCCTTGGAAATCAGAAAGAAAAGTCGTCTTCATCATAATGAGATTATGAGTCTCCAGTTAATGGTGGCAAACAAGAAGAACAACCCAGAGGATGTATTGCAGAAAGTAATGTTACATCCAAAAGGTGTTTTTTTATGGTCTTCCAGGAGTATTGAGATCTTCCAGAGCCGCTGTTGGGAGGACATCGTGTATTTGGATGCTACAGGAAGTATCATGAAAAAAAGAAAGGGTTCGCCTCCTTTCTATGTTTACGAACTTGTAGTAAGAAATCCACGGAAAACATCCTCCCCCCTACCAGTGGCTACATATTTAACCTGTGACCATACCACTGCCTCAGTCAAATATTTTTTGGAAGCATTTCTGACTGATGTTGCAAGGGCCTTTGGGCGCAAAGCCATCCGTTCACCTTTAATGCTTATGTGTGATGGATCTATGGTCCTAATGCAAGCTATCTGTTTAGCTTTTGCAAAAAAAAAATCTCTCTGACACAATGAATCATTATTATAACATCGCTTCGGGGAAAGGAAACAAGGAAGACTTCGAGGTTCCAATTCTTCACAGATGCCTTAGTCATGTTATGAAGAATGCTAAGGAGATCTGTAAAAAGTAGTAAGTGTAGTCCTTTTAATACGGTATTCACTTGTTTGTTTTTTTATTATGACATGTGACATGGCATTTCATTTTTCAATTTGGGAAAACATTATTACTGTTTTGGAAACACTTAAAGACAATTTTTTCTTTAACTGCAGTGCACCAAAGAACTACCATCTTGCAATGCACACTTTTGGAGTGTTCACTACTGCGACTTCATTGAAAGACCTCACTGACATGGTGCAAAGTGCTGCAGTTGTTTTTGGGAGTCCATGTAGTGGTGAGAATGTCGAAAAACATTTTCACAACCTTCAGTTGTTCATGCAGAAAGCCAATGTTGATGTTGATGGCAATGACAGAAACTCAAAAGCTGATGAGGACCTGAAGGTAAACCAAAGTCAATTTTTATTAAAACTAAAGGCTAAACGTTTGCCTCTTATATATCTTTTTAAATACTTTGGAATAGCATAATAATCACAAGTCACAAGTAATTTTAAATGTTTTATACAACATAATGTTGGGTTTTTAGATTATAGATATGAAAGATGAGTGTACACAATGTTCAAATCACATAATTATTCTGTTTTGTCTGTTGGCTAGGGAGTCAAGGGAAACAACCTCTTTGGGAGACATTTTAAGAAGCTCATTTCCAACACATCATTGGAGATGGATGGTGAGGCAAACCCTTACTACAGCAAGGGGCTCATGGAGCACATCAGCAAATATCTTCTTCCTTTTTCTGGATTATGGTCTGCAATAATGTTAGGTAAGCCATTTTAAAGTAAAAAAGTAATTAGTTTATAAAATGAAATTACACACATCAATATTATTCAAATCTTCAAAATCCAAAGGTGACCTTGGAAGACATGGCACTGGGAAAATGTATGAGCAGTACCACAACAAATACAATGCCTTAAGAAAGATCAAGAGACAAGTAAGACACCTGATTTTTAGTATATATACATATTTGTGTGGTGTGATTGAGAAACAGTGGGTCCAGAGGAGTCATCTGTATTGCAGATCATACAACATTGCACACAACAATGTGTATCTTTAAAAGAAATCACAATTAATGATTTCTTAATTTGATTTTTCAGAATATCACTGAGAATAATAAAACGCAGGGGATAATGGAGAAGAGCCAGTGGGATCTGAAACATATCCGTCTACGTTCGGGAAGGCTCACCAGGCTGGATGACTTTGTTGTCCAGTATCAAATCAGTCACACAGCGCTGCTGAAGGAGTACGAAGACTCAAAAAGAATGCTTCAAAGAAAGGTTTGCAAAATGACTGGCTGATGTCCATCAATGCTTTGCCGTTTCAAAATGGAACATTACAAAAAAGTGTTCTTGATGTGGTGGGATATTGAGGTGCCCCACATTGTGATGTTATAGCTTGTTTGCACCTGTGTGTCTTACTGGACATTTTTGTGTGTTTTGGTGTATTGTAAATTAAGGAAAATGTTGTCACAGCATTTCACTTGTAATTCCTAAACAATGTTCAATGACTCATATTTTTGGTTCAGAAATTTCGAGTGGACGAAGAAAAATGGAAGGAACGTCGCCAAAAAAAGAAGGGGAGATATGTAACAGTACTCCGCAAGCCATTTCCTTTCAAGAGATCTTCAAAGATGGTATAAAATGTTGCGCAAATTTATCTTTCATATATAAAGACCAATATTTTGCATAACATTTTTTGTATTTCTTGTACACAATATTTATATAGGTTGCTTCCTCTATGGCCCCGAGTTCCCCTGTGCAGACTGCTAAAGTTGAGGATGTCACCTTAGAAAATCCAGAATTACAGGTAGGATTGACAACTGCTAACATAAAGGATTCATCAAAGTAATAGTTATGCCTTCTTTTTCCATAGAAGATCCTTTCCATGACACAGTAATCAGTCATGGACACGTGTATGAAGGTCAAATCTTATGTAGTTACATGTTGATATTCATGTTCAACTCATTCGATGTGAATATCCAGGATTTTGGTTGACTAGTTGTAACCTTAACTTAAGTGGGAGGCACCAAAATTCAAAATGAATGCAGTGATCACATGGTAAATTTTGGGAATAACTAAATAAATAAATATTTTTTCCTCAGTAGAAACTGAATGGGAAAAAGCATTCGGGAACATAGTTAGAGTATGGGAAAATTAACTTTGCAAGTGTTGCCATTACAGCTTTGAGTTTATATAGTTACCAATGCTCAAGGGTGGCTGTAGCTCAGGTGGTAGAGCAGGTCATCTACTGATTTGAAGTTTGTTGGTTTGATTACTGGCTTCTCCTAGTCTGCATACCAAAAATCCAAGATACTAACCATAAATTGCTCTCCAGTGCATCCATCGATTGTGTGTGAATGTTACTTAGAACACACTTAGAAAAATCTGCTTGGGTGAATGCACAAGTTGTGTAAATCGCTTTGAATGCTCAGAAGAGTAGAAAAGTGCTTTATAAGAACCAGTTCATTTACCATTCAAGACTTGGAGTGATACATTTTGAATGAATTTTACAAAGACATATTGTTAATAACAGTCCATAAACTTTTGTTAGAAATAACAAAATCATGTTCAATAGCTGGTAAGATCGTATGTTAAGTGTGTTTTTCTTGAATGAGGAGGTCCTGTCTTTGTGGAAGAAAAGAGACACAGAGGTTGTGGTTTCTGTGCTTCCCTCAACAAACCATGGTACGTCCATAATTATCCGCCACAGTGATCTGCGAACCCTTCGACCACACCTGTGGCTAACAGGCGAGGTATATCAATGATTAATTTAAGCACTCATAACCACAATAATTCGAATGTGTAATGTAATTAAATTAAAAGGACATTATCATGTAATTATTTATCATTAACACAATTTAAAGTATATAAATTACATAGCTTTGTGTTTATGAAAATTCTTTACGTAGGTAATTGAAGGGCTTTTTCATTGTCTGGCAAAAAAGGAGCAAAAAGGGGATCTACATTATGAACCATTACACAGCGGGATTGATTCTGTTTGGTGATCGGACACAGCTTTCTCGCCAAAGCTTGCGGAACGTAAGATGACTGTCCAATGTCCATATAATTATGTCCAAATACATTTAGAAAGAATTACTGATTGAATGCTAATAGAATTCCACAAACTGTAAGAAATACATAAATTTTTTCTGACAGGTAAACTTCGATCAGTACCAGGCCATTGTCACGTTTGTTAACATTAAAAATGTACACTGGAAGTTTCTGGTAAGCAACAATATTATAACTTTAAAGTCTGTGTATTTTTTTAATGACGATATATTAATATTGTTTTAATTATTTATCTTTGCTACAGTTCATCAATGCAGTGAATCACACTGTTTATCTCCTTGATCCTTCCCCAAGTTCATCAGAGGAGGAAGACTCTAAACTCGCTGCACGTAAATTCAGGTACTTAGGCTTCAACACATTTTGTTATATGCAAATAGGCTTTACAAGTTAGTTTACTACAACTGCATTTTTGTAGAAGCTTTTTGTACCTGGCCCCACAATGCGTGTTTCTCTGTTGGCATCCTCTTGGCCAGGTCTCATTTGCAAAATAAATCAGTACGGTTAAATAAAAATTATCAGGTGAACAAATTATTAAGACAATAATTCTGATGGCAAAAGAGCCAAAAGAGACAGGCCAAAAAATAAATCAATAAAAAATAAATAAAATTCTCTTTAATTCTGTAAAATATGTTTTTTTTAAAATTAGGAAATATGACATATACCAAATTGTATAATGCTTTGTAAAATTTTGTGCAGTGATTACTTAAAAATGAGGAGAACCTGCCACGCAAAAACAGAATGGGTGGACATTAAATGGAAGGGAGGTGTCTTGACCCATCCAGTGCAGAAGGATGGCTTCAGCTGTGGAGTATTGGTGGTGATGGTAAGTGATGATAATATACATTTGTATATAATTTCTTACTTGTTTGCCATACCATCATGCCATGTTCAGAAGAATATCCACATCCATAACAGTAGCTGTAATATATATGAATACATCTAATTCTAAATTTCACATGATACTGCACAAATTAAGTATATGGTTAATACTTTGGTGCCCTAAGTCATGCAGATTTTGGGACATACTCTTTTTAGGATTTGCAAATATTAAGGCTGCACAGCGATTGCAGATAGTACTTATACTTTAAAGAGAGCAAGTCACCGTCTGGAATTATTTCCTGTGTCATAATGGTGCATTATCAGTAATCTCATTCTCTCACTGAGCACGCTCTGGTGAATGGCTAGCACATCATGATGCAGGTGGTATGTATTGTCCAGCATTGTGGTTAACTTGGAAAACATCCACATCTCTGACAGCACCTTACGAGACTTATGGGACACCCTGTGGACTCACTTTATTGAGTCTCTGTGGCACTAGCATAACACAGGTTGCGACTCTCCACACCATTTTTATAGAATATACTGAGTATTGCCCAACAGATGTTAAAAGAAGTCAGCTGCCCACACATTGGAAGCAGACTATATCTAATAACTAGTAACTAGAGATGTTCCCTATTTCAGTTATTCATCAGCATCTAAGAATATACTGGCCCTCTGGCCCTTACTGTAGAGTGGAGTGTTATTTTTAACCCTGTCCATTTTGTTCTCTATGTTTACAAGGTATATCACATAGTTATTCATCCACGATGTCCATTTCAACAACTGAGTGTTAGAAGTTACCTGGTGTTCATAAAGACTTAAATCTATTTATTGCTCTTTGTTTTTCATACTGTTTATGCAAGATTATAAACATCAGAAATTTTATATTGAGCAGAATTGTGGGGTTTTTTTTCACAATTAAAATTTTGAGTATTTCTCGGTAGATGGCACGGGCAGTGATGAAAGTATTTCCAGATTTGCCCGTCATGAAATTTAAAACATCAAAAGAGAAAATGGCAGAGGAAAGAAAATTGATGGCTGTGGAGATACTACAAGCATCAGGTTGGTTTGGGGGTGAATAAGAGAGAAAATGTGTGTGTGTATATATATATGTATTTGAATGTATATGTGTGTGTGTGTAGATTGAAATGTATTATTCTGTTAGTAGTATTATTATAGTGCACAATGGCACTTTATGCTGTGGTCTAATCGATAGAAATTTTTAAGTACACTGTTTAACATATGCATAAATTGGCCTTCAAACGAATGTCTATATAATGTGTTTTGATCCTGTATTTTAGTTTTTGACACTAACAGCAACTGTGCCATGTGTTCGCTGACCAAGCCACCTGGATCAGGACCTTCAATGATGAACTGGGTGAGTTGGAGGGAATTTGAATTTCTCAAAAATGTGTAAAAGACTTTGACTATAAATGGGTTTTTTTGCTTTGTCTGTTTAACTTTAAATAGATACAATGTGACGCCTGTCAAAGATGGTACCATGAACAGTGCCTTGACATGACCAACAATGACTTTCAAAAAGCAAAGGAAGAACCGTGGAATTGTCTCCTGTGCTGTTAAACCACAGACTTATTGGATGCTTGTGTCAAAATATTTGAAGACGTACTCTGTTGTCTCCACCAAAGTGATAATTTGAGCAACATAATACGGTGAAACGTTTTCATACATATTTCATTCACATTTCCGTGATGTTCTCATTTACATTTAAAGCACATTTAATGTTATCATGACTGCACCTTTTGTAATTTACAATTTATTCTCATTGTATCGAGCTGTTCCCTTTTTCTGGGTTTTGTTTTCCAAGATAAACAGATTTACCTATGTTACTTTTATGAAAATAGTTATATTTCATAACATTACAAATACAAAGAAAAGATTGTGTCATTAATATGTAAAGAAAAGAAATCCACTTCAGTAAA
This sequence comes from Diplotaxodon limnothrissa, assembly GCF_057381915.1. NCBI lineage: Eukaryota > Metazoa > Chordata > Actinopteri > Cichliformes > Cichlidae > Diplotaxodon > Diplotaxodon limnothrissa. The sequence continues at coordinate 456,032 of NW_028188561.1, read as the reverse complement.
TTTTAATAAATAAAATCAGAATGACTTGATATTGATATGGTGTCACTGTGGGGTTGTATACTGTTGATCTAAGGTGGAATTACCCTGTGGAAACAAGAATTTTTCATTTTAGAGCATTTTGAATCGTTAGAAGATTAAGTCAAATATCGGCAATTTCAAAGGGCCATTACTATGAAAAGCAAAATCAGAATGACTTGATATTGATATGGTATCACTGTGGGGTTGTATACTGTTGATCTAAGGTGGAATTATCCTGTGGAAACAGGAATTTTCCATTTTAGAGCATTTTGAAATCACAGAAAGTTAGGTCAATTATGGACAATTTGAAAAGTCTTTTATTTTTGAAAACAAAATCAGAATGACTTGATATTGATATGGTATCACTGCGGGGTTGTATACTGTTGATCTAAAGTGGAATTACCCTGTGGAAACAGCAAAATTCTATTTAAGAGCATTTTGAAATCACTGAAAGTTAGGTCAATTGTGGACAATTTGAAAGGGCTTTTATTTTTGAAAGCAAAATCAGAATGACTTGATATTGATATGGTATCACCGTGGGGTTGTATACTGTTGATCTAAAGTGGAATTACCCTGTGGAAACAGCAAAATTCTATTTAAGAGCATTTTGAAATCACTGAAAGTTAGGTCAATTATGGACAATTTGAAAAGGCTTTTAATTTGGAAGGCATAATCAGAATGACTTGATATTGATATGGTATCACTGTGAGGTTGTATACTGTTGATCTAAGGTGGAATTATCCTGTGGAAACAGGAATTTTCCATTTTAGAGCATTTTGAAATCACTGAAAGTTAGGTCAATTGTGGACAATTTGAAAGGGCTTTTATTTTTGAAAGCAAAATCAGAATGACTTGATATTTATATGGTGTCACTGTGGGGTTGTATACTGTTGATCTAAAGTGGAATTACCCTGTGGAAACAGCAAAATTCTATTTAAGAGCATTTTGAAATCACTGAAAGTTAGGTCAATTGTGGACAATTTGAAAAGGCTTTTATTTTTGAAAGCAAAATCAGAATGACTTGATATTGATATGGTATCACCGTGGGGTTGTATACTGTTGATCTAAAGTGGAATTACCCTGTGGAAACAGCAAAATTCTATTTAAGAGCATTTTGAAATCACTGAAAGTTAGGTCAATTATGGACAATTTGAAAAATCTTTTATTTTGGAAGGCATAATCAGAATGACTTGATATTGATATGGTATCACCGTGGGGTTGTATACTGTTGATCTGGAGTGGAATTACCCTGTGGAAACAAGAATTTTTCATTTTAGAGCATTTTGAAATCACTGAAAGTTAGGTCAATTATGGACAATTTGAAAGGGCTTTTATTTTTGAAAGCAAAATCAGAATGACTTGATATTTATATGGTGTCACTGTGGGGTTGTATACTGTTGATCTAAAGTGGAATTACCCTGTGGAAACAGCAAAATTCTATTTAAGAGCATTTTGAAATCAATGAAAGTTAGGTCAATTGTGGACAATTTGAAAGGGCTTTTATTTTTGAAAGCAAAATCAGAATGACTTGATATTGATATGGTATCACCGTGGGGTTGTATACTGTTGATCTAAAGTGGAATTACCCTGTGGAAACAGCAAAATTCTATTTAAGAGCATTTTGAAATCACTGAAAGTTAGGTCAATTATGGACAATTTGAAAAGGCTTTTAATTTGGAAGGCATAATCAGAATGACTTGATATTGATATGGTGTCACCGTGGGGTTGTATACTGTTGATCTAAGGTGGAATTATCCTGTGGAAACAGGAATTTTCCATTTTAGAGCATTTTGAAATCACTGAAAGTTAGGTCAATTGTGGACAATTTGAAAGGGCTTTTATTTTTGAAAGCAAAATCAGAATGACTTGATATTGATATGGTATCACTATGGGGCTTTATACTGTAAATACAGAGTGGAATTACCCTGTGGAAACAGGAATTTTCCATTTTAGAGCATTTTGAAATCACTGAAAGTTAGGTCAATTATGGACAATTTGAAAGGGCTTTTATTTTTGAAAGCAAAATCAGAATGACTTGATATTGATATGGTATCACTGTGAGGTTGTATACTGTTGATCTAAGGTGGAATTACCCTGTGGAAACAAGAATTTTTCATTTTAGAGCATTTTGAAATCACTGAAAGGTAGGTCAATTATGGACAATTTGAAAAGGCTTTTATTTTTGAAAGCAAAATCAGAATGACTTGATATTGATATGGTATCACTGTGAGGTTGTATACTATTGATCTAAAGTGGAATTACCCTGTGGAAACAAGAATTTTTCATTTTAGAGCATTTTGAAATCACAGAAAGTTAGGTCAATTGTGGACAATTTGAAAGGGCTTTTATTTTTGAAAGCAAAATCAGAATGACTTGATATTGATATGGTATCACTGTGAGGTTGTATACTGTTGATCTAAGGTGGAATTACCCTGTGGAAACAAGAATTTTTCATTTTAGAGCATTTTGAAATCACAGAAAGTTAGGTCAATTGTGGACAATTTGAAAGGGCTTTTATTTTTGAAAGCAAAATCAGAATGACTTGATATTGATATGGTATCACTGTGAGGTTGTATACTGTTGATCTAAAGTGGAATTACCCTGTGGAAACAAGAATTTTTCATTTTAGAGCATTTTGAAATCACTGAAAGGTAGGTCAACTATGGACAATTTGAAAAGTCTTTTATTTTTGAAAGCAAAATCAGAATGACTTGATATTGATATGGTATCACTGTGGGGCTGTATACTGTAAATACAGAGTGGAATTACCCTGTGGAAACAAGAATTTTTCATTTTAGAGCATTTTGAAATCACAGAAAGTTAGGTCAATTGTGGACAATTTGAAAGGGCTTTTATTTTTGAAAGCAAAATCAGAATGACTTGATATTGATATGGTATCACTGTGAGGTTGTATACTGTTGATCTAAAGTGGAATTACCCTGTGGAAACAAGAATTTTTCATTTTAGAGCATTTTGAATCGTTAGAAGATTAAGTCAAATATCGGCAATTTCAAAGGGCCATTACTATGAAAAGCAAAATCAGAATGAATTGATATTGATATGGTATCACCGTGGGGTTGTATACTGTTGATCTAAAGTGGAATTGCCCTGTGGAAACAAGAATTTTTCATTTTAGAGCATTTTGAAATCACAGAAAGTTAGGTCAATTATGGACAATTTGAAAGGGCTTTTATTTTTGAAAGCAAAATCAGAATGACTTGATATTGATATGGTATCACCGTGGGGTTGCATACTGTTGATCTAAAGTGGAATTACCCTGTGGAAACAGCAAAATTCTATTTAAGAGCATTTTGAAATCACTGAAAGTTAGGTCAATTATGGACAATTTGAAAAGGCTTTTATTTTTGAAAGCAAAATCAGAATGACTTGATATTGATATGGTATCACCGTGGGGTTGTATACTGTTGATCTAAAGTGGAATTACCCTGTGGAAACAGGAATTTTCCATTTTAGAGCATTTTGAAATCACTGAAAGGTAGGTCAACTATGGACAATTTGAAAAGTCTTTTATTTTGGAAGGCATAATCAGAATGACTTGATATTGATATGGTATCACCGTGGGGTTGTATACTGTTGATCTAAAGTGGAATTACCCTGTGGAAACAGGAATTTTCCATTTTAGAGCATTTAGAAATCACTGAAAGGTAGGTCAACTATGGACAATTTGAAAAGTCTTTTATTTTGGAAGGCATAATCAGAATGACTTGATATTGATATGGTGTCACTGTGGGGTTGTATACTATTGATCTAAAGTGGAATTACCCTGTGGAAACAAGAATTTTTCATTTTAGAGCATTTTGAAATCAATGAAAGTTAGGTCAATTATGGACAATTTGAAAAGTCTTTTATTTTGGAAGGCATAATCAGAATGACTTGATATTGATATGGTAACATCATGAGGTTGTATACTGTTGATCTAAAGTGGAATTACCCTGTGGAAACAGGAATTTTCCATTTTAGAGCATTTTGAAATCACTGAAAGGTAGGTCAACTATGGACAATTTGAAAAGGCTTTTATTTTTGAAAGCAAAATCAGAATGACTTGATATTGATATGGTAACATCATGAGGTTGTATACTGTTGATCTAAAGTGGAATTACCCTGTGGAAACAGGAATTTTCCATTTTAGAGCATTTTGAAATCACTGAAAGGTAGGTCAACTATGGACAATTTGAAAAGGCTTTTATTTTTGAAAGCAAAATCAGAATGACTTGATATTGATATGGTATCACTGCGGGGTTGTATACTGTTGATCTAAAGTGGAATTACCCTGTGGAAACAAGAATTTTTCATTTTAGAGCATTTTGAATCGTTAGGAGATTAAGTCAAATATCGGCAATTTCAAAGGGCCATTACTATGAAAAGCAAAATCAGACTGACTTGATATTGATATGGTATTACTGTGAAAAAGACTGCGGTTGGAAAGTGTTGATACAAAGTTCAAATAGTATTTGGAAATACGACTTTTGCTTTTAAGAGCATTATGAATTCATTGAAAGAGTAGTTCAAAAATGAAGATTCACAGGGCTTTTACTTTGAAATCCAAAATAAGATGGCCTTGACAGGGCACAATTAGGGTACAAGGCTGTGTCATGTAGATCTAACATTAGAGTTTCTAAAAAAAAAAAAAAAAGGCCTAAATTATATGTTATTATGTTCTTAACATATCTGTTAATTCACTCGAAGTTGGCTTTTATTTTGAAATCTGGTTTCCACATCCATTCCCGTAATACTTTGAATACACAGGGAACGTAAAATCAACTGGAGGCTGGCTTGACTGCAAGTCTCGAATTGGAGGCTGGCTTGACACCAGTCCCCACTTTACTTGTGTTAACCCATAATAAAGTCATTAAAGAACCAAACTTCATGAATGTTTTTTGTGACAAAGAAGTATCTGTTCCAATCACTCTATCAGAGAAAAATCAGAGTTTTAGAAATAACGGGACACTCGGTAGAGCCATTATATTATATTGTTTACAAGTGTATGTAAACTTTTGACCACAACTGTATATATATTCACCCTCAGGTTAAAGTATTATTTTGTGTTGAAGAGTGTATTTATCTATCTATCTATACATCTATAAATAGCTATGTTCAAACCAAAGCAGATAGTTAAATACTATAATTTTTTATAAGCTTAGTTACTCAGGGTTTTTACTGTTCTATTACCTTAATTGTGCAGCACCCGGTCCCCTTATCCTATAGCTGTGGAACTTTAGAACTTTTTCTCTTTATCTTTTTCTAATAAGTTTGTAATAAGTTTCTTTTACTAATATTAAGCTCTAGAGGTGGGAATCACCATACATCCCACGATACGATATTATCACAGTACTTAACGCACGATACGATATTATTGCAATTTTTTTAAATATTTTGCGATATTCAGATTCTGTACATAAAGGTAAACTTTATCAATATTCATATCTAATATCAAAGTCTCACACTCAGTCTTTCTCTCATTTCAGTCAGTTTTATTGTTGACAAACTGAACAGTTTGTATTACAGTCTAGTCCAACTTAACTGAATGCAACCATCTGGTACAATTATAGCTATTCTGAACTATGCAATTTCTGAAAACTATGAAGCCCATTCAGCAACTGAAGAATTTGAAAGTAAATTAAAACAAAATATAATTTTACATTAAATAAAAAAGTCCATCCATCCATTTTCATCCGCTTTATCCGAGGCCGGGTCGCGGGGGCAGCAGCCTAAGCACAGAGGCCCAGACCTCCCTCTCCCCAGCCACCTCCTCCAGCTTATCCGGGGGAATACCAAGGCGTTCCCAGGCCAGCCGAGAGATATAATCTCTCCAGCGTGTCCTGGGTCTGCCCCGGGGCCTCCTCCCGGTGGGACATGCCTCGAACACCTCGCCCAGGAGGCGCCCAGGGGGCATCCTTGTCAGATGCCCGAACCACCTCAGCTGACTCCTTTCGATGTGGAGCAGCAGCGGCTCTACTCTGAGCCCCTCCCGGATGGCCGAACTTCTCACCCTATCTCTAAGGGAGAGGCCAGCCACTGTCGTGATTCGTTCGTTGGATCAGAGGAGAAAACGCAGACTGCTCCAGTTTCAGGTGTCAATAATAGTGATCTTTATTTATTACATACTTCCAAAAAGAAGCACGGGAAGACAAAACATACAACACAAAGCAAACAAGAACAAATCTTCCTCGGGCGGGGAGCCCCACTTCCTTATATTATCATGATGACGTCACACAGTTAGATCTTACTGGAAATGATGTCCACTCTCCTCACTAGCCAAGACTACCTTATATAGACATCAGGATAAGATTCTAAGAGAAAAACAAGTGTGTATTTTGTGTATTTTTGTGAAGCTGTGAGTCCTAACAACAGGATGTCCTAACACGACCTTTCTGTTCTTATTAAGTGTGTATGTGTATGTGAACGTGCATGTATTATATAAAGTGTTGTGCAAGTTACTTTTGGGTCTGACTACGTGCAAAACTGAACATAGACGTTTCAAGGCCCAACAGGCTTCTCCTGTTCAGATGGTGATACAATGCTGTGCGGACCATTTTAGACTGATTATAAGATGATGATGAGCATACACCAATATACACTTAGATTAACATAGATATAACATCAGAGATTATGCTGTCATCAGATTCAACAATGATAAATGATTACTCAATGATGGTTATGATTATGTTATGATTATGAACTTTCATCATAAGAATACAAAATAAAATATCTGTTTTCCACACTCCTCCTCTTTGGCCATTGGCCAACCTTTACCCAATATTGTGTCACTCCTCCGTCCAGGCGGCTTCCCTCAAAGGCATCATATACCCCGGACCAGCTGAAACAGCTGAACCAGAGTCTAGAGCTCTGCTCACCAGTTTTACCAATACCCGCCTCAACAGAGGAATGAGACAACATCCGATCATCAATATACCTAGAAAAACTACAAGAGAAAACATTGCAGACATAAACACTCCACGCCATTGCCCAAAAGTCGAAGTGATCCAGTCTCCCAGTCCCGTATCCACGCCAGATTGCTCGTGCATAGTTTTAGATAACGTTTTTAGACTCTCCAGCGCTCTGGTGACCGTCCCATCGGGGGCAGTATTGTTAGGAATGAAAGTGCAACAAACCTCGCCGAACATCGCACATACCCCTCCCTTTTCCGCTAAAAGCATGTCTAGCGCCATTCGATTTTGGATTCCCATTAGCGACGTCGGACCTAATTGCTCCGCAAGGCCTTCCACTGCGTCCCTAGTGAGATTAGAGAGTCTCAACACATTATAATGGACATAGTTAATGCGATCAACATTTTTATTTGGAGTTACCCACAGAAACACACTTTCAAAGCCGGCCGCTATTTGATTAACTAACTTATACTCATCTGGAACTCCCCTGGGAACTCCTATTGAGTCAATCCAGGTGGGCGAGTCCCATCTTGGATCATACCTGTGCATACCTCCTGTGCTTCTTCTTTGTCTGGCTGTCATCGACGCATTGGTGCCCTTCTGTGAAGCTGTCCCTTGTCTACTCCCCATAAGCATCAACGGTGCACCTAAGCGCACCAAAGCACATGTTCCCACACTCCCCAAGGGAACCTGTACCAAAAGAGTGTATTGCCCACAATAATAATATAGCCCACCCCTGGCCCAGGTGCCTATAATTGTGTTTGGGTCACTTACATTATTGGTAGTCCTGCCTGGAATCGTCCTCTGACACCAATTTGGATCAATCCTCCCTACCGTGTACTTCACTCTATCTGTGGAGAACTCAAAACATGTATAATTATCTCTTTTAGGTGTGAATGAGCCTGGTAGTGTACGTTTATCAATTGGCGGGTATAAACCTGACAAAGTAGTGCAGTCACCTGTGTTCGCTGCCTCTCTCGTTAATCTCAACATGCACTCATAACCCCACTTATCCTCTGGATACAGAGGAGCGGGTTCAGTAAACAAACGAGGTCTAGCGGTAGCACAAGCAACACAATCAACCACTTCTTGCTCCTTAGCATTCTGAGCCACCCAATCTAACCAAAGATTCCTATCACCAAAACCTGTGGCGCGCTCGATTAACTCTTGAGGTTTTAATCTAGTGTAATCAGTGGCAACAAACCGTTTCTCCTCCGAGACCTTGTAAGTAATTGACTCTAAGGGATCTACTTGCTCTGTGTGGTTCACTACCGAATCCTCCCCAATCGATGGCGATCTGGGATTGAATAAGTTCACCCTAATTAACCCATAGGGATCTGTCCCTGTTTTATCTACCCCTATGACCAGATAAAATGCACCTCCGTCAAACCCTGATTCCGGGAGCTCACTCCATGGTCCTAGGGAAAGAGTGATAGGGTTATTAGCAACAGAAAAATCTCTCTGAATGGCTATCCCTTCAAGAGCCTTTGGCACCGTTGGTTGCCAGCCTACTCCTGTCCACGCCACTACATCCTCCCAAGAACACCACTGATCTGTCACATAAGTGTAAACACCTCCTTCTGCATCTTGTGGGCCCCACACCGACTTACGGAAGCACACCATTGGGTGATAACAAACCCACACAGCATAGTTTCTCCACTTGCTACCGTCTCCTGAACATTTAATGATCTCGCACAGGTCAAATGTGAAAGACGTTGTAGAGCTATTAACATACCCAAACTCGACCCCGCCATTAGCTTTGAGACATTCATCGTTCCCACCTGAACCAACCGCCCGCTCGAAGCGCGTGGATCGACCTCGGCGTCTGGGCAATTCACCTGTCTGCCAAAAAATAAACAAACATATTATAACACTTATCACTGACAACCCCCCCGTTAATTTCCAATTTTCCCACAACTTCATGGTCAAAGTTCCCAGGCTCTTTTTACTTTTACTTTAAACTTTGTGATAAAAATATATGGTTACAAGAATGAGAGTATAAACTTCTGAGTATAAAAATACGTGGTTAACATACAAAACTATTGCGATTCCTTTAAACTATCAAATTTTTAGACTAGAGCCCTAGCCTATTAGGAGCCTGGAATCAATTACTGCTTGGCGTGTGTTGCTCCTCTTCTTTTCTTCACCTCACCCTAGGTTAGACTACTAGGGAGGATCGTGGCACAGGGGGAGAGGATTATTCTGCCTCTATGTTCCCCCCTGTGTTTGTTGGGGTGGAGCTTAGCTCCAGTAAGCTCTCGTCCGCGACTGCACACTGAGACCAATGGAACCAGGTCTCTCCTTTTCCCTTCAAACGGACGGCACTGGTGGTACGGGCAATTACTTCGAATGGTCCAGTCCACCTCGGGTCTCGCCACTTCCGCTTGATGACCTTCAGCCACACCGCCTTGGCGTCAGGGACGGATTGGTCCTCTGCTTTCACCCCCTCTCCAACCTGTTGTGTGAAACTAGACACAAGAGCTTTTAATTCTTTCCAACATTCAATATGTTTTCTGTTACTTTTTATACTTTCTTCCGCCGGGACTGTTGTCCAAGGACCTGGAAACTGTCGTCCTGTCAACAGCTCATATGGTGTGAAACCTGTGGATTGGTTAACACAACATCTTATTATCATCAATGCAATAGGGAGTGCTGCCACCCAATTCAGCCCCGTCTGAGCAGAAATTTTAGCGATCTTATTCTTCAGGTTTAGGTTCATTCTTTCTACCTTTCCCTGCGACTGAGGATGATACACAGTGCCAAATCTATGTTGTAACCCCAGCTTCTGCTCTACTTCTGCCAAATCTTTATTTTTGAAATGCGTACCATTGTCTGACCTAATTCTCTTAGGAAAACCATGCCGGGGGATGTAATGATTGATTAAACACTTAATCACACTTTTTGCATCCTCCCTCTTTGTTGGCCAGGCTTCAGGCCATCCTGTCAAAGCATCCACACTTACCAGTAGATATCGAACTCCTCCTGGTCCCACATCGATCATGTCTGTGAAATCAATGACAATCTCTTCCCCTGGTCTTTCTGGAATGGGGAACTTACCTGCCTCCGGTTTAATTACTGGCTTTGGATTGTGCCTCCCACAGATCAGACACGTCCTGACTTTCTCCTTAATCATATCCCTCAAAAAGGGATGCCACCAATGGCACAGATGTCTTCCCATCTGGGCCACCCCGATATGACCAAGCCCATGCGCTTCGGCAATCTTCTGTTTTGCCAGTCTGGCCGTCAACACTGGTCGTCCGTCAGGTCCTCGCCAGAGACCTCCCTCTTCCCAGGCTCCTCGACTCTTCCAGATCCCCTTCTCTTCTGGGGCCGCCTCCTCTTGAGCCTTCCTGGCTTCCTCCAACATGTTAACTCCTTGTTCTTCTTCCACGGTTATTTGCACCATCTGTCGTAGTGCTCTGTTGTAGCCTGCTGCCTCTTTCGCCGCTCGATCGGCTTCCTGATTTCCTCTGGCCACCATGCCTGTCCCTGAGGAGTGACCTTTACATTTTATGATACTCACCTCCTCTGGATCTCCCAAGGCCTGCTCAAGTTCCTCCATTTCCTTTTTATGACAGATTGGTGCATTCTCAGCTGTCCTGAATCCTGCTCTTCTCCATTGGGCCAGTTCCACATGGACTGCTCCAAAAGCATAAGCTGAGTCCGTGTAAATGTTGACTCTTTTTCCTTTTGCAAGCCTTAGTGCCCCACTTAGAGCAATTACTTCTGCTCTTTGGGCTGACTGTTGCCCTTCAAGTCTTCCCGCCTCCTTTACTTCAAATTCGGCGTCTCTTCTGCAAACTACCGCGTAGCCTGCTTTCAATCCTTCCTCATCTCTGTAGCAGCATCCATCTGTGAACCAATCTTCAGCTCCTGTCAAAGGTTCTGCTTTCAAGTCTTCTCTTATCTTCTCCTCCACTTCAGCTCTCTTTGTGCAATCGTGGGGTTCTCCTGCTCCTCCCATTAAATCTGCCATGTTAATCCCTTCATGTGTGAAGGTCAAGTTAGGAGCCTCTAAAACTTTACAGACTCTCTGCTGTGTAAGTGGTGTCATGGTGAAGGCTTGTGAGTTAACTGTCGTGATTCGTTCGTTGGATCAGAGGAGAAAACGCAGACTGCTCCAGTTTCAGGTGTCAATAATAGTGATCTTTATTTATTACATACTTCCAAAAAGAAGCACGGGAAGACAAAACATACAACACAAAGCAAACAAGAACAAATCTTCCTCGGGCGGGGAGCCCCACTTCCTTATATTATCATGATGACGTCACACAGTTAGATCTTACTGGAAATGATGTCCACTCTCCTCACTAGCCAAGACTACCTTATATAGACATCAGGATAAGATTCTAAGAGAAAAACAAGTGTGTATTTTGTGTATTTTTGTGAAGCTGTGAGTCCTAACAACAGGATGTCCTAACACGACCTTTCTGTTCTTATTAAGTGTGTATGTGTATGTGAACGTGCATGTATTATATAAAGTGTTGTGCAAGTTACTTTTGGGTCTGACTACGTGCAAAACTGAACATAGACGTTTCAAGGCCCAACAGGCTTCTCCTGTTCAGATGGTGATACAATGCTGTGCGGACCATTTTAGACTGATTATAAGATGATGATGAGCATACACCAATATACACTTAGATTAACATAGATATAACATCAGAGATTATGCTGTCATCAGATTCAACAATGATAAATGATTACTCAATGATGGTTATGATTATGTTATGATTATGAACTTTCATCATAAGAATACAAAATAAAATATCTGTTTTCCACACCACCCTTCGGAGGAAGCTCATTTCTTCCGCTTGTATCCGCGATCTCGTTCTTTCGGTCACTACCCACAGCTCGTGGCCATAGGTGAGGGTAGGGACGTAGATCGACCGGTAAATTGAGAGCTTCGCTTTTACACTCAGCTCCCTCTTCACCACGACGGACCGGTGCAGTGTCCGCATTACTGCAGCTGCAGCCCCAATCCGTCTGTCGATCTCCGGCTCCCTTCTCCCATCACTCGCGAACAAGACCCCGAGATACTTGAACTCCTCCACTTGGGGCAGGAACTCATCCCCGACCCGGAGTGGGCACTCCACCCTTTTCCGGCTGAGAACCATGGCCTCAGATTTGGAGGTGCTGATCCTCATTCCCGCTGCTTCACACTCGGCTGCGAACCGCTCCAGTGCGAGCTGGAGGCCCTCACCCGATGAAGCCAACAGAACCACATCATCCGCAAAAATCAGAGATGAGATTCTGAGGCCACCAAAGCGAAAGCCCTCCGCCACTTGGCTGCGCCTAGAAATCCTGTCCATAAAAATTATGAACAGAACCGGAGACAAAGGGCAGCCCTGGCGGAGCCCATCACCCACCGGGAACGAGTCCGACTTATTGCCGGCAATGCGAACCAAGCTCTTGCAACGGTTGTATAGGGATCGAATGGCCTGTAGCAATGGGCCAGACACCCCATACTCCCGCAGCACCTCCCACAGGACACCCCGAGGGACACGGTCGAATGCCTTCTCCAAGTCCACAAAACACATGTAGACTGGTTGGGCAAACTCCCATGCACCCTCAAGTATCCTCGAGAGGATAAAGAGCTGGTCCAGTGTTCCGCGACCAGGACGAAAACCGCATTGTTCCTCCTGTATCCGAGGTTCGACTAGCGGACGAACTCTCCTCTCCAGCACCCTGGCATAGACTTTCCCAGGGAGGCTGAGGAGTGTGATCCCCCTGTAGTTGGAACACAGGGTGTGTAATGATAATGTTCTCTTTATAATTTGGGGGAAAAATGCAGTAAGATTAGACTGAAGAAGTCACTTCGATGATTGACGAAACTTTTCTCCCACTGAAAAAGCTACGTCCAGATGAATGGAATCAAGTTTTTCAGTTTGACATAAAAAGGATGATTGACAATTCATCAAGACATATAAATGACTATGTGTTATACCATTATAGAGACCTAATACATTTTTTATGAAAAGTTAAGTATTTATGGATAAGTTGTTTGATGTGCACAAGATTGTTACTTTCAAATTTAATTTGTGAATACTAATAACTCAATTTGACATCAGTCTAATCGACCACAATCAATAATTAATTAGCTTGGAAAAGCTGTAAAAAGGATGAATAGTTTAAAGGGAACAGAAAAAGTTTTCAGCATAACAGAATACATAAGCCTTAGTTTTGCACAAAAAGTTCAAACATAAAAATTCACATTGTAAGCACCAGACGTCTGCTTTATATTTTTTATTTACAATTGAGTTCATGTTTCTTTTATAATTCATAGATTCATTACATAAGTCATCTTTTCAGGATTAATAAATGTGAAAATATATGTGTTTACATAAAGTAATTTTAAGTCACTGTTTTGGGATTTGAACCTAAAAGGGGGTACCTCTCACTTTAAGTATGTAAGTGCAATAGTAGCATGAAACCCTGTGTGAGAGGGAAGGGGAGGAGCATGGACATAGAGGTTAGGAGTCTCACGGTTTTCTGACCGTGTGCACAGCTAGTTCTGGATAACTGCTATTTTTTGGAACTTTCATGCTTTTTTAGGAAGGAGTTCATTGTTACATCTTCAGTTTGTAATAAATAAACAGTCTTCAAATCATAATGCAACTGGAAGCATTTCTTTTGGAAACCAGGAACACGCGTCAGCCATAGACTCTCCTTTTTTGAACTTGGTTTATTGGAAATTACCCTACACACATGTTATTCTCATGTAACCCTCTGCATGTTTCCGAACTGTGTCTGAATGACATAGCAGCAACTCTAGTGATCATGATGTTATGACTTTTTTTTGGGATTGATGCCCCAGAGACAATCCAGCACATTTGTGCTACATCTTTGTATGAAAAGTGCTTTATAAATAAAGATTGATTGATTGATACACACACACACACACATAGATGATAAATGGACTGATTTATATATATTGCTTTTCTACTCAACCAGAGTACTCAAAGCTCTCTGAGTCAGTGTCGTGTCGTCCCTCAAGCTGTGTGTTTCCTTGTGTGCCTCTCTGCAAAGTGTGAGTTTATATTTTCCAAGTTTAGTTTAGTATGCTCATTTTCTGTGACCAACAAATAAAGCTGTGATTTTGAGTTCATCCCCTGAGTCTGTGAGTCCTGCATTTTGGGTCCAACTCCTGCCTGCCGCACAGCGATTCATGACACCCAGTAGCAAATATGAATAATTTATATTTGATTGATACGATATTGAAGCACAAGGTAGGCAGTGCTAAAGGTATTGGTGGTGGATTTAACTGACATTTTAGATTAAATGTTAAAATCTGCGTGAAAATGTGAAGGAAAAAAGTGTAACATCCGAAAAGCAAAACATAGAAATTCCTTTTGTGAAACAGCATAATTGAAATAAAAACAAATAACAATCTAAATGTACCCTGCTCAAAGACTTGAATTGGTGTACTGTAGGTGGCTAGAGCCATATGCGTTTGCCCTTCAAAAAACAACGGTTTCTGTTTTTTGTGCCTCCATCCATTAATGCAATATGTCTCATGTTAGGTGTTATTATTAACCACTACACTATGGACTTACCACTACACTACAATTTATAGAAAACAATACATTCATGTGTAAATGATTGTTTAACCATGTAATCTAAACATTAATACAATTAAAAAAAATGTAACTTTTGAATTCATAACAATATATGTAACATCAAAGAAATCATGTAATTTTGTTTTGAAATACGTACCAAAGCAGATGAGTTCTCTCCGGAGGTCCCACTATCACCTTCAACATCGATATTTTTTGGTTTGTGTATGACTTCCATGGTTCTCTGTTTAATACACATGTAGTAATTACATTTTCATCTATCTGTAATGTAAAACAGTATCCTTCTACCTTGTTATACTTAGGTGTGCCTGTGCAAGGCCAAATTTTTATTATTCATCCACTGTTCTTCATGTCTAAACAAACTTCTGTTGCTCACTCAACTTTTGCTCTGTAATTAATTCAGAGCTTAAAAAATGTTTGCCACTCTCCTTGATAAATACTAAGTCCAGAGTAGTATTCAGACTCTAAACATAGATATCATAGAGTGCTTACCTTTTGGTAGTGCAGAGCAACATGATTAAGTTTTTTACGATTTGTACAATTGTTTGGCACTCCCAAGTCTTTGCACACGTTTCTCCAGAATGCGTCTCCTCGGTGAACACTGTGTTTCTTTCTGTTTTGTCTTTCGGAGAAAATCTCAATGCATTTTAGTATATGTTCATGTTTCAAACGAATTTTCCGTGTCTGTAAATGCAAGTAAAACAATTAAATAAAATAGAGAGAACTATACAACTATAAAATTATATTTCAATTTTTTTACAGTATATATCTTCTAAATATTGTTTAAGGATAAAACTTGCCTTTCCAAAGGATGAAAATGTGGAGGTTCTGTAACACAAATAAGAAATTAAAAAACAAAGGCTTCAATGTATTTGCCAAACAATAACATTTTCAGTTTTTGTCATGCACTTGTTATATTTACATATTTCCTGTATTACTCGAAATGACCTATTTAAAACCACTGGGGTGAGCGAAATGGTCTCGGATGGAAACAGACTAATCATATTATTGTTAACGCACCATTACAGTCAAAGATATGGACAAAGCAACAGTCTTATGATTTGTGTTTCGGGTTCAAGGAAATAAGCCTACATAGGAAAAGTTATTAAATTATGTATTAATATCAAATTTATTGCTAACAAAGTTGTTTAAAAGTGGTTGTTTGTTTATAGGAGCTACCGAGAGCATCACGTGGTCATACCACATCTATTACGTAATTTGTCCCTACCTAAATACATAGTACTTAAAAACACGTTAAAACCAAATTTAACTTAGAAAAAAGTAATAGGAAGCAAATAACATATGAAGCAAAAAGCCATAAGGAAAACTTCATAAAAGTTTTTGTCAATAAGGCAAACGTAATGACTTGTGGCTTAAGCTAATTCCATGCTTACCTTATCTGTCATTTTGCGTCGCTCATTATTGTCTGTTGCAGAACCACGGGAACTCGTAACTTTTCCAAGTTTACAACGTAGTGTATTTAAGACTGTCAAGTAAAATTGTAATTCCGTAGTTCCTACAGTTGTTGAAGCATGTGCACGCATCACACCGCCACCGCAAGTACTTGACTCATTGGGCTATAGGCTACTATCACCTTCACCCTTAATCAGTGTCCCGGATGAATAGTCACCGGATATCATCGGACGCATTTCAGAAAAGTAAAATAATGCGTGATTTAGAAATGTTAATAACTCATACTTGCCTGTTCAATTTTGATCATTTGGATAATTGATATTAGTTACACATAAATAGTGTTTACAGATGACCTTTGACTTTAGATGTTCAATTAACCCTTGTGCGCCCGCCTGTTCTCGGGGCGTGGGTCGTGGTGACCCCCCGAGGTGTGTGTGTGTGTGTGTGTGTGTGTGTGTGTGTGTGTGATGATGATGATGATGAGTGTGTGTGTGTGTGTGTGATGATGATGATGATGATCCTGATGATGGTGGTGGTGGCGATGGGGGGTCTTGGTAACCCCCTGGGGGGGGGGGGGATATGTGTGTTTTATGATGATTAGGGTGGGGGTCCTAGCGACCCCCTCGGGCATATGTGATGATGATGATGATGATGATGATGATGATAGGTTTGGGGTCACTAGGACCCCCCCGGGGGGGGCATATGTGATGATGATGATGATGATGATGATGATAGGTTTGGGGTCACTAGGACCCCCCCGGGGGGGGCATATGTGATGATGATGATGATGATGATGATGATGATGATAGGTTTGGGGTCACTAGGACCCCCCCGGGGGGCATATGTGATGATGATGATGATGATGATGATGATGATGATGATGATGATAGGTTTGGGGTCACTAGGACCCCCCGGGGGCATATATTGTGTGATGATGATGATGATGATGATGATGATAGGGTGGGGTGGGGTGGGGGGGGGGGTCGCTAGGGGACCACCGTTGGGGCGCTTGTGTTATCACGGCGTCGGTGGCGTCCGGGGAGCGGCGTCGCGGGAAGAAGAAGAAGAAGAAGAAGCGGCGCAGTTGGGACAGTACGTGACGGCGCAGTTTGTACACACGTGCGCTCGGCACTCGCGGCACAGGATCTTGGTCTTGACGTCTTTGCTCCTGGGACACACGCGGCACCTGCGCCTCTTGACCGGAGAGGAGTCGCGTGGCGTAGCGTTGTTGTTAGAGGCTGCCTCAGCGGTAGCGCCTCGGGCCGCGACTCTGCCTCCTCCTCCTCCTCCTCCTCCTCCTCCTCCCGGTCCTCGCGCTAAAGCCGCCCTGGCTTCGAGCATGGGGCGCGCGAGCGCTTTGCCCAGTCGCTCGAGGAAGAGCCGTCGTCTGTTGAGCTTGCCCGGCATCCAGTCGGGGTGAATTTCCCTCCACAGCACGAACGCGTTGTAGGCCGCCACGTCGACCATGTTGTGGAAAAGGGCCACGGGCCACCTGCGGGTCTTTCTCCTGCAGCTGTACGTGCTCACGACCTTGTCCAGGTTGTCCACTCCTCCCTTGGTGCGGTTGTAATGCAGCACCAAGGGCGGTTTCGCGCCGCTTCTGTTGCTGCTGCCGCCGCTGCTGTTGCTGCTGCTGCTGTTGCTGATGCGGCGGCTAGGCCGGGGCTCGGGGCCGGAGCGATGGTGGTAATAACGAGGAGCTGTGGTGAGGAGCAGCACGTTCTTGTTCTTCTTGGCCACGTAGGAGAGGATGATCGTGTCGGGCCCTCCTCCTCCTCCTCCTCCTCCTCCTCCTCCTCCTCCTCCTCCTCCTTCTCGTCCTCCTCTTCCTCCCCCTCGTCCCGCGGAGCCGCCGAGTACCACGGATTCGACGGAGCCCACGGCCCTGCCCTTGACGCAGCGCAGCTCTCTGGGGATCTCGGGTCTGTTCGACCGCAGAGTGCCCAGCACGGTGTGGCCTCTCTCGCGATAGAGCCTATCGGCGAGCTCGCGCGAGGTGAAAAAGTTGTCGCACGTGACGTTGCGTCCCGGAGTCAGTCCCTCGGTGAGGTCCACGACCACTCGAGTGGCCAGGTGCTTTTCGGGAGGGCCGCGCTTGTCGGGCTTGCCGGTGTAGACTTGCATCTTCCACGCGTAGCTGGAACGCGCGTCGCACGCCACCCATATCTTGATCCCGTACCTGGCCGGCTTGCTGGGCATGTACTGTCTGAACGGACACCGTCCTGATGGATGGATGGATGGATGGATGGAGAGAGAGAGAGAGAGAGAGAGAGAGAGAGAGAGAGAGAGAGAGAGATGTGGGAAAGTGTGGGGGGAGATTGGGGCAGAAACGCAAGGAGAAGACATTCAATTCAATTCAATTTTATTTATATAGCGCCAAATCACAACAAAAGTCGCCTCAAGGCGCTTCATAGATCCAAAGACATAAAGAGTCATAGACTTCATAGCTTCATAGCTTCATAGACATAAAGACATAAAGAGTCATAGACTTCATAGCTTCATAGCTTCATAGACATAAAGAGTCATGCGAAAGCAGCACAAACGCGGAACCCAACACGAGTATGCAACAGAGCAGCGAGCTAGCCCGTTTTCGTCATTCCCGCTCCTATTCCTCCTCTC